>NC_090445.1:703968661-704593661 GCF_031143425.1 Pleurodeles waltl
GCAATCATATATGCCAGTAAGAGATCTGAAACCACAGCTAGCCTATCATCACTCACAAACAGGACTGTATCAGAAACCCCATTCCTATTGAGTATGAATTTTCCTTATATAAGCATAGTCCAGTCCCTGAACAAACAAAAACAATAATGCCATGAAAAAATGCAATGCAAAATCAGATGCAGACGCAGATATTGGTGCAAAAAGAACAGATGGTGGACGGAATGCGAACAATGTCAAACATTCAACCCCAGTCACAAATCCGAGCCTGAATACATTGATTCTTTGCTCACCATGCCATTACAGTTTGGACCCAGGCATATGCAAATCAGCCTTGACCCTTAGCCCCATGGGAACAGTCCACCCTGAACTGCCAAGCAAGGTCCTCTCCAGACCGGAAGCAAGCATCCTTGGACCGGTTTTGGGGAATCACCACTCATCAGCCAGGGTATCTTGACCCCGGTGGCATGGTAAGCATGGGACCTACGTCTGGGCATACCCTTCCCACTTAGGGCGAAAAATGCAAAAAGAACAGATGATGGACAGAATGCTGATCAATGTCAAACATTCACCCCCAGTCAGAGATCAGAGCTTGAATCCATCATTATCATTTATTTTTTGCTCACCTCGACAATCTAGTTTGGACTCAGCCATATCCAAATCAGCCTTGACTCTGTTCCTCATGGGAACAATCAAGCCCAAACTGCTAGGCCAGGTCATCCCTGGACTGGAAACAAGTACCCTGGGACCAGTTTCTGGGTATCACCTCTCATCACCCAGGTTACCTTGAATCAAGTGGAATAGTGAGCATGGGACCCACATCTGGGCATAACTGTTCTACTTAGGGTGACAAATGCAAAAAGAACAATGGTTTCAGAGGTGGCGCGAGTGATGGCCAGTGGCTAAAATTAATTGGAGCATGCCATCTACTGCCTTGTTGTTTTTGCAATTGGTGCATATATTGGTATCAGTTATCAGTAGAAAGACCTCATTTGCGGTAGGCAGAATATTAAATTAAACTTAGAGCTGGAATACAAGATTCATACTCTTCAAAGTAATCCATCAAATCAAAATGGAAGACACATTTTGAAATCATTAGACACCAAGGAGGTTATGTACTAAGGTTTTGAGGGTTGAAAAAAATGATGCAAAGCAGCACACAGTGATGCCAAGCTTTGTATCAGTTTACTTAATATTATAAAAGTGACACATTTATGGCTTGGTTTGCCTTGTTATTGCACCACGCATCATGGTGCAAGAGTGACACAAACCTTATGTGAGATTTATGAAGCCATGCAAGGCCACCTTGATTGGCCCTGTGTGGGTTGATACATCATGAGTAATGTAAAGCAGCTCAAATTCCTAGATTTACTAACCCTGCTAAGCCCGGGAATGCACCAAAATCCTAGATCCCCCCAAGTCAGGTGTAACAGGAGAAATATCTTTATTTCCCCTCGTGTTTTCCTCTTCCTTTGTGTGTTGCATACTGCAGCACACATAGAAAGCGGAAAAAACCTCTCAGGATTGTGTTTGCACAGGAAGGTGACCCTTCCTGCACAAAAACTATCCTGCATGCAGCACAGACACGCTTACACCATGGTCTAAGGGTGTCTGCGTTGGCACTAAGTTGCTGAAATGGCACACGCATAGGGGAAAGGGCAGGAATGTGCAGTGCTTTTTTACATACTTTGTATTCCTGCCCTTTCCCTGTGACGCAGGGCAGCCCAGTTACTGTGCTGCCCTGTGCCACAAAGCCCATAAATATGGGCCTGAGTGTGCTGTGCAAAACTGCACATTGCCATCAGCGCCTGGGGATCTTTTAGTAAATAACCCCCCTTGAGCAGTAGCAACACTCTCTGTGCCATCTTTACCCATGCAGTCCTATGCAACCCCAGCCAACCCTCTCTTTTCTTATTGCATATTGGGCCACGGTTGGCAACAGGGCACTGTGGGAAATGCAGTCCATTAATTTGCACACTGAGGATGCCTTGCCAGAGTAGAGATACTTCCATACTTATAAAAACTTAAGAACTACTTACACACTGATACAAACTTACATTACAACTCCCTTTGTGGAGAGTCCTGGGGACACTATGATCCAGCCATAATAATTAGTCTTTTGACATTTAGAAATTCCCATTTAAAACCACTGAAGTCTTAACCATAAATTTATGGTTTCCTCGTGGCTAGGCGGGGCACAACATTCACATTATAAACAGATGTGTGTTGAGCATATCTCACGCAAACTGACCCTACTTTAGGAGTCACTAGATGCCCAGCTCGTCTTACAAACACAGGCACATGACATGATTTGGGGCCAAATGTATAAAGGCTTTTACCAGTTGCAAACGGCCCATCCTAATTTTGTGAGTTGGCAACCTATTACCAACTCACAAAATATGTTTGTGAGTTGCTATTAGGAAAGGGGTGTTCCAAGGGCATCCCTTCCTAATTGTGACTCGCATGGGTGCGACCGGGAATGCGGTTGCAAAACAATCACAGTTACCACCAACTTCATGTTCTTGGTAACTCATTTGCAAACTGGAAGGGGTCGCCAAGGGAGCCCTCCTACTTTGCGAATGGGTTGCAAACATGTTTTTTAAGAGCAGGAAGTGGTCCCGCAGACCACTGTCAGCTCTTAAAAAATGAAACAGAAACACTTCATTTTATTTTCGTATAGCATCTTGTTTTTCTATTTAAATGCAGTCACAGACATGGTTATCTGCTGACCATAGCAGGCCACAATCCCTCTGAGTACGGCCATTCCCAAATGGGTCGTAATTTGTGACCTGCCTCATGAATATTGACGAGGCAGTTCCCTTGTGACCCATTTGGGAATCGCTAACAATGTAGAGGACCCTGTTGTACATTTTGAAGTGCAGCTCACAATTTGTGATTCACAAGAATCCTCAAATTGCGAGTTGCAATACAAAATGGTAGTGTATCCAGCCCTTGAACTGGTAAACTCACTTGGGAGGCCTAAAATGTATTGAAGCTCAAGGGATCTCCTTCAGCATAACACATTTTGTTTACTTCCAGAAGAACGGAACAAGAATGTAACAAGGGGTGCTTCCGATTCCAAAACTTCACAAAGAAGTGCCAACAGTCAGTCATCATCATGTTCAGGCTACTATTAGAGCCTTGTTATATACATGTCTAATACCCTTTCACTATCATGAATGAAGTTTTCTGAAAGTCAAAGCCTACTACTACTGCATCACAGCAATGGAGTGGTTAAGAAAACTCATAAACCACCACCTCGACACTCTTCAGTTCTATTACATCAATCATTGCAGAGATGGCCACCTTTACAAGGCAAACAGCAGTCACAAATCTGCATTCAAACTTCACAGTCATACACAACATCCCAGTAGAAAAAAAGCGTAAAGCACTGTACTTTTACTGACTGCCAGCTGAATACAGCTACAAATGAGAAGGCCCAGCACTTCACAGAGATTCATGGACCCTCACTCTATAGGGAGACTTGAAAAAGATGAAGCAACCGAAGACTAAACACAATGTCACTTTGCATGCCTCCTCAAACTACATATTAAATAGGAGAAACTGTGGCAGATCTGACTCACCATGAAGTGTTTGCCTACACTTCTTCTCTGTACACAGTACAGTCTTAGGCAAAAGGTCAAACAAGAGAAAATATATTATTTATCAAAATGCATTCTGGGATAAAAAGAGCACCCATTTTTAAAAAGGCACCAAACAGCCTAATAATGTTTTATAAAAAGACGCATTCCTTATTTTAAGACATAATGCATGACTTAAGCTATAAAAAAGAAGAAACTGAAAGCAGAATTTCATACAGCCTCAAGCAAATAACCCAAAGAAGAAGTTGCTGTGTTACAAAATAGTATTTATTATCCCTACCAATTCTCTACAACAAAAGTAAACAAAAAGCGGCATAAAAACAAAAATGGACTCCTAAAATTCGGATTTAAAATGCTCATTTAAAAAACTGTTTATTTTAAAATTTGAATTTTTTCCTCATTACAACTAGAGTGTCCTTAACAGCAAAGATAAACTAAACTTACTCTTAAAAATGAACGATCCATTTCCAGCACTTATCATACTATGGTTATCGCTTTTAGAAAACTCTGTTTGCAGTATTGAAAGGCATTAGAAATGTATAAATATAAATATGTATGTGTATAAACATATTTGTATAGATAGATTTACATATATCTTTATATCCATACACATGTATATATATGCAAATATATACATATAGATTTAAACGGTGCAAGTTTGTGTATGGAGCACTAACAATTTGACAGTAATGTGTGTAAGTTCCTTTTATAAAGACAGCAGATTGGCATTTGTGCAATAGTATCTATCAAGGGCATGACAGTGGGATATTACATATTCGTAAGGTACAATATGCAGCACTTTATTCAGATGAAGAAGACAGTTAAAACATGCTGTAATTCACAATGATTAAGGGTGAAACACTTGTGTATATCGATTGGTCTAAGTCTCTACTTGTGTTTAAATATATGAGCATCACATGTGTATGAGCAGGTGGGCATTATATAACACTAGGCCTCTGACGAGGTGGTTCTCGCTATACTGGGAACCTCCCCACCAGGCCCATTAATAGTTTCCCGTGAGGTCAGTGGGAGGAAACCTGAGTTTCTGCCCTCTGGCCTAGCATGAAACAGCCTACAGCATAGTCTCCGGGCTGTAATCCAACCAACGGCAATGCTATAGAATGCAAGGTGCAGCACTACTCACGCAATGTTCACTGTTTGCAAAGCTGACAGTGAATATTGTGAGGGTGCTGGCCAGGGGGGCCCCTGCACTTCCCATGCCAAGTGCATGGGTAGTGCAGGCCCCCCCCCCCCCCGGAGCCCCCTGCACCCGTTCTCCATCAGTTTTTTCATGAAGGTGCTACAACCATGAAATGGGTGGCGGAGATCGAGGTTGTAATCCCCAGGGCAGAGGTGCCCTGGTGGATTAGGACTGCCACCTACCACCAGAGGCAGAGCTGACACACCGCGGCCCGACTGCCATGGTTGTAATGTGGCAGTCGGCCCACCGCACAGTGAGTCTGGTGGTCTAGTGACTACCAGACTTGTAATGGGGGCCACTGTGATAGGAACAAGACCACTTGGGACCTGTTTTGTAAGTTGTATCATGTCATCATGACAAAAGGCTATAAGTGAGTACTATAGAGAAGCCTGTCAGTCAGAAAAAAGATGTTGAAAGAAAAAGTCTACTGATGAAAAAAATCTGTTGACAATAAGCAGGATAAAGTAGTTGTTGCACAGGAGAGTTGATATATGCATAGGCATGATATAAAGGGGTGGTGTTTATAATTTGGGTACCTAACCATTATGCTAGTGCTACTTAATTCCTAGCAATTGCATATGCATTACTCTATCGTCCATGTGCTGCGACAAGAAGAAGATGACGGAGTGGGAGGGAGCATGTTTTTGTAAAAGCTTTTAGCACCTTACATGACTTTCAAATGTTTTTGGAAAATTTTGTGATGATTCGTCAAGCAGCACCATAGATATATGCAAGTGAAAAACTACTGCTGTTCTATAGAAACTAGGCCATAACTATAACTACCTAGTGGCGACTAGGTATTGTGTTATATATATATATATATATATATATATATATATATATATATATATATATATATATATATACTGTACACACACATATATGTGTGTGTGTGTGTGTGTGCCTATCACCTTACCTGCTAGCTACCCATCTGTAATTCTATAAGTTGTGTATGGCTCTGGCTGAGAACCTCTATCTTTACACCAGATTCTAAATCTGGTAACGCACTGCTATGGTTTAGCAAACGTTGTTAACGAAACATGTTACCCACTCTTGCTACATCATAAAGGCCTCCCTGTTCCTTGCCAGACTCTATGAGAGCCTAAAAATGCAGCGCTGGCTGTCTGAAAGCAGAAAGGACAACTGCAGGAGAATGAAGAAAAGGGGGCTGGTTAAAGATGGTAAATAGGGTATGTATCTCAGGATAAGAGGCTATTTTATGTATGGACCTTATTATTGCTCTGCCCTTGCACAGCAGCTGAAAGCAGGGTAGGATGATTTTTAAGACCACACATGTCATAAGATTATAGATCAGTAAAAAGTGAATTATGGGGATGATTTTCACCTCGCGGTTCTGAGTGACATCACAGGTAAATCAAGCCTTGCTCTCATTGTCTATTTGATGTTGCTTGGAATCCCTTGGTGAAAAACATCAGCCTTACTCACTGTTAGCCATCTAAAGTTCTATATGTAGCCCACTGCTGAGGGCAACAGCAGTTGTAAATGGCCCTAACGTTGAGTTATATAGCAAAGCAGATGGCCTTTAACAAACATCCAGCCTGAGGCAAAAGGACTATAAAGCACTAAGAACATTCAACTAACTGAGGGTAGAAAATGTAGAAACACAGGGAACAGAAGGCAGATACCAGTCATTATTTGCCCTGAGACACTTCATTGTCTCCAGTAGACCTCTCAACAGTCCAATATTTTAATAATGCCTCTTTCAGTGCTAGAATCATTCCGGACAATTTTTAAAAAGTCTGAATGATTCCTCTGTTTAAGATCCATTAGTGGGCTGTAATGCTCTAGACAACTTTAGATAGCCTTACAATTACCTTCCTTACAAAAAGTGCTTGAATTTGTAGTTTTTATTCATTTGCCAGTTTTGTAGAAGGCTAAAATGTGTTGAGTTATGATACACAGATGGGCTTTTTTTAAGATACAACATGGAATTTCTATCCTTGATACCCTTTTGCAGCTAGCAGACAAAGATATTCCAGCATCTCTGGTTTCAGAGGATCTCTTGGCTGTGTTTGATACTGCAGACCACAAGTTACTGTTCAACAGGATGAACTAGGGATAAGAGGTCAGCCTGAAGTTTGATCAAGAGCTTTCTGAATGATAGGGAGACTCAGATTAAATTTGGAAGCTTGGTCTCCAAAAAGAAAAAGCTGTCCTCTGGTGTCTCATGGGTCAGTGCTCTTACTAATCCTGTTTAATCTTTATGTGATACCACTTGTGCAACAAATTGAATCATTCCACTTTTCAGCATTGATGTATGTGGATGATATACAAATTCTGTTCCATTGATGGAGATACTAGTGTCAAGATTTGCTAATTCTAAACATTGCATGTCCAAGATTGAACACTGGATTACAGTCGACCAGTTTATGTTGAATGGTGATATAACAGAAATCCTTCTTGCCTATGGCCAGAAATAAGAATGGAACCTGAATTTGTGGCCCTCTACATTAAATCTAAGACCCATGCCAGTGAAACTAGTCAAGAATCTGGGAATCAAACTGAATTTTAAGCTCTCTCTGAATGATCAGTTGAATTCATTTGTGCAACCTTATTTCTTTCAACTGGTAAACCACTTTATCTATCTTTTTTCATTTTTAACAAAATATACAACTTACTGATTTTTTTGTGTCATCCAGGCTGCATTAGTATTTACCAGCTGAATTGCATAGCAAGCTGCAAATTGCCCAGAACTCTGCTGTGAGATTGATCCTGAACATTCTGAATTTTGATTTGATCTTGCAAGTGGTAGTAAAACTTAACTGTTTTCCAGAAAGCCAAAGGGTAAAGTTCAAATCACTGGTGTGAGTCATATACTGCATTTTGTAATATGTAAAGTGGTAGTACTACTTACTTCAAATTAAATTCACGGATGTATGAGTGTAAAACGCCATTCCCCCCCCTATCTTTCACATGGGGAGATCCTCATACGCGTGAGCATACTACCTAGTATATAATTTAAGAGGAAGAAGAGGGAGCAGCTGGAAAAAGAGGCATACTTACTATGAAATGGAAGGAGTTTCAGAAGCAGTAAAGAGGGGTTTAGGGAAGGGTGCAGAGGGCTTTAGAAAGGAACATGCAGCCACCCACAAAAGAGTAAGACCTTTGCTATTTGAAATCTGCACTTCTAAAATAACTATAGAAAAGAGGATTAAAAACAGTAGTAAATGTACTTTAGCTCAGAGCTGGGGTAAGTCCAGAACTGCACATGGACCACCACTGTGCACTGGTATTGCTACACTCTCCCAAAGAAAATAATGGAGGCAGGAACTTAAAATAAAACAAAATAAATAAATCTCATATTAAATTATTGTATTTCAGTTTTTTAAATACATGTGTGAACTTCATTTAATCACTTTGAATTTTGAATTAAAAAAGTCCCATCAGGTTACTAACGTCTGACAAGTATGTTAGCTCAATGAAGATCCACTCTGCTACAACTGCTGCAAATTCCCACAAACTGTTCTACTCCTAATCTTCCACTAAACCTGTTTCCTTCTAACATATACTTGATCTGAAGAACTACAGGTGTCTAATCCTTCATGCTATTTTGTTGGGTACCATCTATAAAAAAAGAGTTTAAACAGCTATATAGTTGATTGTGAACTGTACACAGTATTATTGTTCACCTTATGTCATCAATATGGATAAGGTTTGAATGACAATGGTAGATAAATATGATTTCAGGACACATGAGTTGCAAAACAATAAGCAAAAAGGCTCAATTTGCATAGCACCCTACCTGAACCTTGGTGCAATCCTGAGATCACCAGCAGAATCAGTACGTAGGCTTGTAAGTCTGCCATACTGAGCTCGGATTGGAGCAACAGAGGAAAGTGCCTCATATTTATACCCTATGATAAAAACAAGGGGCTCTTCCCTCTGAAGGAGTGTCTATGAGAAGTATCTGGCAGATGGAAACAGCCCCGTGGGGAGGGGCCCGAAATCAGGGCTAGTAAAAATGGGAGAGGCGTGAAAGAGGGTAAGAGGCCGTTTGAGGGGGGAAGCTCCTAGACATGGGGGAACCTGTCAGATATAAAGTGAGTTGGTACAGGAGGCGGTCCTGTGAGTGAAAATTAGTTTTATGGTGTAGAACGTATGCTGCAAGAACAGAGGTGGGCGGCTGAAATGCCAAAGGGCACAAGGTCTAGCACAGCATAAAATGCCGACCTTTGTAGTCATGCGCATTCTGGATATCTGATTCTTAAGAAGCAGGAGTCAGCTATCAATGATACAGCAAGTGTAGTGGCATGATGGGCTTACTGCACCCAGATTATTGCTGTGTTTTACTGTTCATCAGAAGATTTGGGGCCAATTTCCTTGCTTGCATTAGGGTCCAGGGAATCCTTGTTATAGCATTGTAAAGGAGATCATTTGTGAATAAGCTGAGACCTTAACTCGGCGGAAGATGTAATTTGGGGCCAGATGTATCATTATTTTGAATAGCGATTACCTAATTGCGATTTTCTGTGAATCACAATTAGGGAATCACTATTTGAATGTCTGAAACTCCAGGAGTTTCATGTAGCATTTCCTAATGGCTCACACATCGAACTACCTTATTAATAACCATGAGGTAGGTTGCAATTTGCAACCATTAGGAAATGCTAAAATCACAGGGATGGTGGCCTGCTGGGCTCAGTAGACCACCATGTCTGTGATTGCTTTTAAATAAAGCAAGTTTGTTTTTAAATGCAGTCCGTGTTCCACAGAGGAAAACGGGATGCATTTGAAAAAGAAAAATGAAAATTTTACTTTTCATTTTTTGAGTGTAGACAGTGATCCATGTAACCACTGACTGCTTCTAAAAAATGTCTTTGCATGCATTCACAAAACGGAAGTGGTCCCTTGGAATCCCTTTCTGTTTGCGAATGGGTTACCACCTACTAGAAGTAGGTTGCAAAATGCAAATGTTTTGCAACTGTATTTCAGTCACAAAACATTCCTACATACTGATGCGATTCGGCATTAGGAAGGAAAGCCCTTGACACGCCCCTCTTAATACCGAATCCACATGTGTACGCAATTCCAAAGTGTGATTCAGTAACATGCTTCAGGATTGCAAATCAGAATTCATACATACCAAAATGCATGAAACATATTACCTCTAGTGGTTTTAGCCTAAATTTTAATTATGTGCAAATTGGAAGCAATCGGCGGTTCTAGTTGTCCTTTCTCACTAATGTGTCTGGACTCTGTCACCACATACACCACACACACATTACTTTAACAGTAACCATAAAGTTTGGATCTATTCACAAAAGTAACTTACACCTGTGATTAAGTTATACATGTAAATTTACCATTACACTTTTAAATACCTTTACTAATTTTGACTTCCCACCATTTATGGGCTTGATTCACTACATTTTGTTGTATGTGAAGCAGTATTACAGTAGTAGTACTTATTGAATACCTTTGTGTGTAAATCTACACATACACCCCTCCCTTAGAAAAAATTAAGGCAGCTACTTAAAACAAACCCCATAAGCTAATGTTAAAATAAATAACGAACTATTTAAACATCACAAATACAATTTAATGTTAAAAATTATCTAAAAATACAATATATTTTTCTCTATTAAAAACCTGTAAAAAATGTTTTATTAAAATATAATTAAATAATGTCTGATTAATTCTCTTTATCACCTTCAATACTTTTTATTACATAATAAAAATATCGTTTTTACTTTAGCTGAGATTTTCTTTAAAACTTCAGAAAAAATGCATTCAATTAAATGTAATGTATTATGAATAATTTAATGTAAATTAGAATGAAGGTAGTAGTGCTTGAACATGTTTTAATTTGTTTAAAATAAATATATACAATAATATTGCCTTGATATTTAACATACGAATATTTGTAATATTTTTTTCAAGTTTACTAAACTTTTTATGTCTCCCTATATTATATGACAGGGGGTTTCGCTGAGTTAAGCAGCATTCCTCTTGGGGTTGCTGAGTACGAAGAAGAACTAAAGGACACATTATATCACTATTACCATTCAAGCTGGTAGCAGGGCTATAGAAAAGTATACCTTTGGATTGTCTCACAATTCCTACACCCTTGCCCTGAGACAGAGGCTTTATGTGCAGTAATCTACTGGTTTTCCTTTATTTTAGGACCGAATGACTGGAATATTCCTCATTATATATTGTTTGGAATTTGTCAATATGATTGAAATATTATCCCTGAGCATCTTAAAGTGGAATGTTGCTTCGGCGTAAAAGCCTGGTTCATGCAGCTTGTTCTTTGTGTACCAGGGTTAGGAGAGCAGGAGAAATAATCTTTAAGTAGGCAAGCAGGTCGTCTTGTAGGCATTTCCATGATAGGAAAGGTAAACAAATAAATGACCGCTAGACCTAGCTGCATAAAAAGGACGGAATTAAGACCAGATAAAACTGGATTAGTACCTTTATAGTCAAGGAAGTGAATAAGTTTATCTATGGGATGGGAGGAGGTTTACATATTACATGTAAAAGCTGATGTCTATACCATTTTGTATGACGCATGGACTTAAAAAATGAATTGTATGAGGTTACCCATGTGCCAAATAAAGCAATCTTTCACGAAACTGAGGTTGTCTGTGTTGGCCCTCATCGTATTGTCCACGGAGTGGCTACAGTGCACTGCTTCGTTTGTCGAACGAATAATTCATGCTTAGTTTGTTTTGTTTATTCTACAGGACTTTGTGTTGTTTGCAGAGTATGTGGCTCAATATCCTAGCAGAATCGTATCAGCTGGAGTGGAGTGCCCTGGAACAGCAGGCACAAACAGCTATTAGGCTTTTGACAAATTATCACATTGTTCATTGTTTCCCAAAGGCCGGATTTGCCCAGTCGAGCATAATCCTGCATATGGTACCCGAGAAATAACAGTTCGTCAGAGCCAGGCACAGCACAGCCTTGTCATATAGAAAGAGGGCCACCACAAATTTCAATAGTCTCCAGTATACAAACCAAAAGGGGGACCTGAGATCTGAAAGTTCATTATCACTTTTTAGAAATATGTTATTTGCTTACATGTTCAATTATATATGTTGTTATATTTTACCTTTGTATAAATAAATTACATTTCACCCTATAAACGTTCTTCCAGTGATCAATTATACGTGCAATTAGCTATTTCACAAATTCTCATTTTAATTTGAGTTTGATTTACGATTGTTGTGTAATCTTAGTTGATTGATGCTTTCTTAATAACAATTTTATCTATCCCGCATAATAAAATTGCTTTTCTCCCTAACACCATGTATGGAACATGGATTCCTTCACTTACCTGGATGTTGAAGTTAAAGAAATATACACAGACAATTGAAGGTCTTGTGAATTTGCTATTTCAGAATATTATTACAATTGTTGGGATTGTTGGAGCCGATTCACTCAAGTTTCTCTGTGGCTTCAGACAGACTGAAAGCAATCATTTTTGGCTTTCTTTTTCTTTCTGATTTCGGTTAGAATTAAAAGTCATATATCTGCTGAAAAACATTAGAAAATTAGACTTATTTCCTAGCTAATGACTGCCTTTAGGCAGAGGGACGAGGGCAAAACTCAAGAAAACAAGTTATATAACTGTTTTTACTTAGATCAATTGACCAATAAAAGTCCAATCCAGATGGTCCACTTTGAAAAACTTAACCTTTCCAATCTTGTTTGCTGGTCTACCAATATCTCATAGCTAGGAACGCTTTGCTGGGTAACCGATTAACATGGTATCTGGAAAGTAAAGGCAAACAGGTAACCAACTACTTCAGACATCATGGATCCAGTAGTTTATATTATAGTCCTGTTGTCTTATGTGTCAAGGAGCAAGTGTGACTCTCTCTTGGCATCAGAGCCATAACTAAGGGCCTGATTACAACTACAGCAGTCTTGAGACTGGCGTGCCAGCTTTCGCTGTCCGACCGCTGTGTCCTTAATGCTCTGACCGCCCAATTAGGATGGTTGTGGTCAGAGTGCCACAAAAAGGCTGCTATTACGGCTCCTGACCCACCACGGCAATGGTGGTAGGGACAGCACGAGAAAATGGAAACAGTGGCAGCAATGGCTACGCCATGCGTATTCTGATCTGCCTTTCCGCTGACATTTGCACGGCCAAGAAAAGGACAGTAGAATGGCAGGGAAAGTGCCACAGGAGGGGCCCCAGGACAAATAGACCTGTGTTCTGGGCATTGAACTGGCCCCCGCTGCCAACATTGTTGGTGCACACGCTGTTTCCCATGCACAACATGGTGCATGGCAATAGTGCACCCAAGCCGTTGACTGCGCAGTCAGTGCAGCCAGTTGATGTCGGCATGCTCATACAGCAGAAGCCCATGCTGACTGACTGCACTGGCTGTGCCACCAGCCCAGCAGGGATGTTGTGATGCAGCGGTCGGGAAGCCACCAGCTTGACGGTGTCCTCCCGACTTCCTGGCTGCAGGCTGGCAGTCCAGCAAGCGGTATCATAATTGGGCCCTTAGTATCTGCATCCATAGTCCATGGTCCCATGGAAGAAAGTTCAAAATAAATATGTGGTTAAGACGACTGGTTGACCTGTACTTCAGTCAGATAAATTAATATAGTTTCAGACATCCATCTCGTTGAGGCTATAGACATCGATTAAAGAAGCTTGCCAATGGATACTGATCATACCCTTTAATTTTCCTCTACTTGCAGGTTATTGATTTTCTGTTTGCTATTACTATGTTCAATCAATTGTATTGTTATTCCCTATCGCTTGATGATATTTACTATATTAATTCTTATTAAAGTAAAACTTTGTTAAACTTAAAAAGGGTACTGCTCAGCTATAACTCCATTAGCCACACTGTCATTGCAGCTTTCTGGTTTGCCATGCTCCAAAGTCTGAGCAGCCTGAGGACTATACTGAAGAAACCTTTTTCTAGTGCAAAAAACTGCAAATCCATTTGTGCCATCTTGTTGCCTATGTAATATGAAGAAAACTGAAAACATTACTGCAATCAGGGTAGACAAGGGGAAACATATTTATTGCTAAGATGGTTGTGTTTACTGATTAAGAAATTAAACTGGTTAAGAAAATGAAAAATGTGAAAGCTGGGACTGTATGTAAGGCAGTCTTCTTTCTTCTTTTTTGTTTGCTAACTAGCAACACATATGTGAAATAAATTAGTTCTATTTTTTTATTTAAAAAGTTATTCATTGGATTTATGTGCTGCAATTGACACTACTATTTTCAAATGATTTCTAAGAAATATTTGTGCTAGATATTGTTTTCCCCTCTCTTACATCCAGTTTTAGCTTTGATGGGAAAACAATTCTGTAGGTTTGACTAGCGAGAAGCCTGTTTGCCCCATTACACACTACGCAAGCACCAAACACAGTGCCTAAGGATTTGCCCTGTTTTTGGTCTTCCTCAAGTTCCTCAATATGGCCCCTGTTTGCTATGAGCATAGCCAGTTTAATAGAGGTTCTGATAAAACAGACAAAGCAGAAAGTACCAGACCATACCCCTGGGAGCGACTAGAAGGCTGACAAGGACTAAATCAGGACTTATCTTCTTGACACAATCATCTTGAATATAAAAGGATCACTCAGCAGATCCCATTCTTCACTAAAACGTCATGTCTGACAGAACAACATTGCTATTTTGTTAAATAATGAAATCATATTCGGGGCCTCAATTCAACTTTGGTGGTCCCACCATGGGACCGTCAAAGCTGCAGTGGCATCCCCCCACTGCCCTACTACAATGTTCTCGATGGTCAGACCAGCAGGAACACTGCTACAAGACAGCACTTGGCTCCCTTAAGGGAGCCAAGTGCTATCTTGTAGCAAAGAGGGGGCCGATCAGCACTCTCAGAATGCACACAGTCTGCAAAGCAGACAGTGAGCATTCCGATGGTGCTAGGCAGGGGAACCCTCAGCACACCCCCACTGCCAGGTTTTACATGTTGGTGAAACCAACATGGAAAGGCTGGTGGTGAGGGAAGTTGTATTCAGCCAGGCGGCGCTGAGTTCAGTGTGGCAGTCCGAACGTCAATGAGAGTGTGACGGTCCTCTGATCACCACACTCATAATGAGGCCACACGTCTTAGAGATATTAAAGGCTTGATTACAACCCCCTTTATGAGTGACCTCTAATTATGAAATGATTGGTAAAAGCAGATACCTGCTCCATCAGGAACACCAAGGATCTGTTTAGATTCCCCACGGAGACTGCTAAATATTTAATTGGGGGAAATATTAGGGATTACCAGGAGAACTGAATTTAGAATTACTGATTCCAACATAATTCCTAATTTCTGTTAAGTGCTGACCCCCACTCCTCCACAGAGCTTCTGATACCACTGATATTAGTAAATTTGTGAGTGGACATAACAGAGAGTAATCACCTAAGTCTTTCCAGTAAATGTTTATAAACTGTCACCCTGAAAGATGACCCAGCTGCAGAATCCCTGTTAACCTGTTACAATCTCACTTCCGATTTTACAAGACTTTCAGGCTCAAATGTGAAACTTGTTTCCCCACAGAGGTAAGGTTGTCATTTTCACTAGAACTGCTGACTTTCATGGAAACTTCAATATGTCTATGGGCACACTTGGGAAGCTGCAGTAACTTGAAACTCTCATGTAAACTGCTATTTACTCCTATGGAAAAGTTAAGCATGCAGAAATATCCCCCAATGTGTACTTGTATCTGTTAAGCTTTTTTCTTTCTCAGTGGAAAAGTATTTTCCCCATTACCATCCTACATCAGACTTATTCCTACCACTGATATCAATGAATGTCAGACCATTTTAAGATCTACGAGACAACATGCACAGTTGTGATAATAATCGCAAAGCTTGTTGGTTACTATCCATCCCCGGACATGCAGAAACTGGCTCCTAATGCCCGCATTTTTCACACTTAAATATCACTCTGATGGCAGAGGTTTCATGTTCTAAATCATATTGACAGTGCAAATCCACACTATTGCAGGGTGTCTGAATCAAATATAATAATTTGCACTTGAATGTTGCTGTTTGTACACCTAAGTGAAACGTAGATGAGAAACCACTTTCCGAGCTCTTATATTGCGTTAATAGAAAAGGTTTTGTTTAAGATACGTGCTTACTCCTATGGACAATGCTAAAGACTTGACCCGAAAAGTGGAAGAGATGTATACTGAATCAAATTAATCTCTAGTAATGGGAGTGTGGGGCTGGGTTAAGGAGTCCTGGAGCGCTCGCTAGAAGCAGACATTTGTCATTATAATGTTAACCATTGTATATTATCCATTGCTTTCTTCAAGATCTGAGGAGGTGGACTCAGCCAGGCATGTTATTTGAGGGATGATATACAAGAAACACATTGCAACACAATTCTGTCTCATGCTTTACAAGGTGACCTGGGTCTTTTGCTGACGCCTTTAGTTTCTGTCTGGTATTGCACGTCTTCTGCATTCACCAGCAAGTCCCAACACATTTGTCCATTTCTTTCTCCTTCCAATTTAATTTTCTATATTGGGGACATCAGGGAACTGGAAGGGGCTCACTCTTGTTGTTCAGCCCACACTGTGTTGGTGGCTTTGCTTGGTGTTTTTGTAGGTGTTCTTTAAGGCTCTGGACTTGGCTCCCTTCTATTCTCTTTGTCCAGTTTCACCTGCAAGTCTGATCCTGTGTTTGCTTTCAGACAGATTTCTATGGTGATGGTACACACACATCCTTTTCCTTTCCTTTCATTTCTACTGGAATTTTTTTTCCTGTTTCAAAGTTTGCCTTAATATTTTACCATTCTCTAGTAATAACCTAACCATTATCATTCTCACTTTCTACATTCCCGTAGTGAAGTTCACTGCATACCTTGGTTCAGATTTTTCAAGCATTTCCGCCAGTATAAAGTCACAAAATGTGACACAAATCAGTACGAACTGTTGATTAACTATTTATTATGCAGCACAAATCCTGATTTGAGGTGAAAAGTAGAGCAACAGTACAATAAAGCAGCATATTGCACTACTTTTCAGGACTTTGCATCAAGGGGTGTCCAATGGGTAAAACACTGGTGTTCATGTGCAACCGGCCATGGTTTTTGATGCAAAGCCCTCTCTAATAAAAATTAAAGAAAGGGCTTTGCACCAACAAAGAATGCCTCCTCAAGTTGGAGAAACATTTTCTTTCCTCAGAACGTTTCCAACTTTGCCTGTATGCTGGACTGTACGTTGCACTTACCAACTTGGAAACGTTTTACACTATGTCGAAACATAGACTTTTGTACTGGAAGGGTACCTTTCCCGTACACACCCAATGCTAAAGATCAGTTCCACAGTAATACAATCTGTTTCAAGGGTGTGTGAGTTGACCATGGCAGCCTAAAGTGGCCCAATTTAGGGAGAGAGAGCAAAAGAACAACATCTTAGTAGATGGTGCATTGTAATTGTATTTGTATAGCACTTACTACTCATGGCAAGGTGTTGAAGAATTAAAATTGAGTACCATGCTACTCCAGAATCCAATGTTAGTGGTTAATCCAATGGGTATTGGAATTGGCCCTGTGCTCCCAAGGAAATCATTCCGAGCATTTACTCCAATTTCTTTATAGTAGATTAAATTAATAGACGTTAGGAGTTGACCATTAGTTTGGGCTATATGAGTACATGTAAGTGGTTTATGAGATTATTTGCTAGCCTTGGGAAGGTTAGGCATGCAGGGATATGGTTTTAAAGGAGACATTGGCCCTCATTATGACATTGGCAGTAAGTGCCACTTACCGCCATGCTGACTGCCGCCAACATACTGCTACCCGTATAATGACCCAGGCATAGAAATCCGCCACTATACAGACACACACACAAGTCCGCCAGACCAAAGGTCAGTGATAAACTGGTGGTACCAAACCCCACACCGTTACGCCAACAGAACTACGCCCACAGCATTATGACCCAAGAATCACCGTGGCAGACATTCAACCGCAGTAAACCATGGGCGATACATACTGCAACGCTCAAAATACACACACACATACAAAACAACACCACATTGGACAATTCAAACTACACACACCTGACACACATACACATACCACACCCACACACCACTATAAAACACACACCCACATTACCCACAACCCTTTACCTCTACAAACAACTTACAACAGAGAGAGAGACACACCAGGAGCACCCACAGAACCAGAGCCACAGAACACCATCACCCATTTACCATCCACGCATCTCACAGCACACACCCCAACACATCACCCCACACACACTCACACACACCACACACACTATACCCATGGCACCACAAAGACACCCCAGGTTCTCAGAGGAGGAGCTAAGGGTCATGGTGGAGGAAATGATCCTGGTAGAGCCACAGCTATTCGGATCACAGGTGCAGCAGACATCCATTGCAAGGAAGATGGAGCTATGGTGGAGGATCGTGGACAGGGTCAACGCCGTGGGACAGCACCCCAGAACAAGGGATGACATAAGGAAGAGGTGGAATGACCTACGGGGGAAGGTGCATTTGTGGTTGCAAGACACCCAATAGCTGTACAGAGGACTGGCGGTGGACCCCCACCTCCTCCCCCAAAACTAACAACATTGGAGGAGCAAGTCTTGGCAATCATGCATCCTGAGGGCCTGACAGGAGTAGCAGGAGGACTGGACTCTGGTAAGACAAATTTTTACCACTTTTATCCCCCACCTGCATGCCATCACATACCCCCACCCCTTCCCTCACCCAATTCTCCCCACCACCTCACATACACCAGACCATCACAACCCACCCATCCCAGTACCCATCACTGCATGCAACAACAATGCATGGACACCACTCACAGCCCTGCTAGGACACCCATCACCACAGCATGCACAGTAGTGACAATCACTTAGCCATCCAAATAACAACTCACAGAAGCCAAAGCTGCCTTGGTAATAACATCCATGAAGGGAAACATACCCATGCACAAGATGTCACACACAGAAACAATAACACTGCACTTACATCCCTACAGCACCCCCACAGAACGTTACTGGAGAGGAGGTACCAGCAACATCCAGTCCCCCCACAGAAGAGGCCCACAGTGATGACAACAGCTCTGTACGCCTGGATCAGGATGACCAACCTGGCCCATCATGGACAGTCCCATACCACCACAGAACCTCCCCACTCAGGAAACACCAGCACAGCACCCACCCAGTGGGCCCATACCACGGTCCACAGGACACGTCATTCAGCAGTGTGTCCACCACAACAGGGACCCCAGGCAACCCCACAAACACAGGACGATCAGGGACCTGGGGTCAGTGGCAGTGGGCACACAGTTCAGGGGACAGAGGCACAGGACAACAGGGAAGCTGGGAGTACTGCTTTGCAACAGGGAGAGGACACGCCCAGGGAACTGACTCTCCACGAGGCACTCACTAACATCCTGGGAGCATACCACCATGCCCAGGAGACCATGGGCCAGATACTAGACAAGTTGCAGGAGACCCACAGCTGCAGGAGGGGCTGTACCTTGGGATCAGGGAAGACCTGAGGGACATCCACACCACTGTGGTCACCATTGCAGGGGTGCTGACAGACATGGCCAAAACTATTAGGGAGGCAGTGGCACACCAACGGGCCCCTGACACTAGCCACACTGATGAAGAGCCCTCCACCTCCGCTGAAGCTAGTGGACAGGAGGCCAGCCACAGAAACAGCAGGCCACCAGCACCCCACCCCCTGCAGAAGGAGATCCACCCCACAAACGGTCCCTGCAATCCAGGCAGAAGCCAGAGAACATTGCCAAGACCCCAGACAGGAAATAAGACTCTCATGATTGTCACCCTTGTGTCCCAATCTGTCACCCTGTCCACCTTGAACTGACATTGCTCCCCTTCCTTTGCCCCCTTGGACAATGCCCCTGTTATACTAATAGACTGGACTCTATCCTAGACTTTCCTCCACCATCACCCAAGCCCATTGCACATCCCCATTCACTTCTCAGCACTGAAATAAACACCCTTGGAAAAAAACAAGTATGGAGTATGTCAATTGATTTAAGGATGTAGTTGTTTAACAATATGTAGACATTGCAAATAGACTGTACAGTGATGTTTACATAGTTATGACCTGTAATGTGCTGCAATCAATACACCAGGAGCCACAGGAGAGCACAAATATCTGCAAATAGACATGTTAAAGGGTACAATAAGTGGCCTTTATAGTGTGAACAGGAGCCAGCCAGAGAAAATTAACTTTACAAAACAGCAATGGAAAGTGAGGTTACAGTGTCTTACCTGTGTCACTGGAAGTACTGTTGTATTATAGTTGTTCTGTTGTCCACATCCTCTTCCTCTGCCTCCTCTTTGTCACTGTCCACAGGCTCCACGCTGCCACATGACCATATCCAGCCTCATCCTCCTGCAGATAAGGCACCTGGCGTCTCAAGGTTAGGTTGTGCAACATGCAACAAGCAACAATGATCTGGCAAATCTTCTTGGGTGAGTAGCACAGGGATCCACCAGTCTGATAGAGGCACCTGAACCTGGCCTTCAGGAGGCCAAAGGTGCGCTCAATGATCCTCCTTGTTCACCCAAGTGCCTCATTATAACGTTTCTCTGCCCTTGTCCTGGCATTCCTCACTGGGGTCAGTAGCCATGAGAGGTTAGGGTAACCAGAGTCACCTGCAAATATCAAAGGATACCTGTTGGCCAGACACTCACCCATAGGGCCAACCCCACACCCATATACCAACATACACTGGGTGGGGACCATGGGCTCACCTGTCAGCAACACCCGGTGCCTCTGGAGCTGAGCTATCACATGTGGGATGTTGCTATTCCTCAGGATATAGGCATCATGCACAGACCCAGGATACTTTGCATTCACATGGGAGATGTACTGCTCCACCAGGCACACTATCTGCACATTCATAGAGTGAAAGCTCTTTCAATTTCTGTATACCTGTTCGTTTCTCCGGGGGGGGAACAAAGGCAATATGTGTACCATCAATAGCACCAATGATGTTGCCTGCCCGTCCCCCATCCTTTATTTTGAGCTAGGGTGGTCAGGACCCAGGCTAGCAACTCAGCCACCCAGTCCACGGCCACTGTTGTTTCTGCAGCCACAGCAGTTGTGAGAGGTTCCGAGAAGACACCCGTCCACACAGCGTGCTTGAACCAGCTGCCAAGGGCAAAAAGGGAGCACAGGCTGGCAAAGCCAAAAAGGGAGCACCAGCCGGCAAAAGCAAGGAGGCACCACCAGCTGGCAAAGGCAAGGAGGCACCACCAGCTGCCGAAGGCAAGGAGGCACCACCAGCTGGCAAAAGCAAGGAGGCACCACCACCTGGCAAAGGCAAGGAGGCACCACCAGCTGGCAAAAACAAGAAGGGGCCACCAGCCAAGAGCAGGGAAGGGACCACCAGCTGCCAAGGGCAATGACAAAGGCACAGACGCCACCAGCAGGATGGATGTGGAGCCTGGTGCTGGAGCAGCATCTGAGCAAACAACACCAGCCATGGCACTTCAGCCGTCCGAGGCTGCAGGGGAAGGGCTGGAGCCTCCCCCCACCACAGGCAGCATCGCCACCTGTACCACCACCAGCACCACTGCCAGCAGCAGCAGCCCCAGTGGGCAGCTGTCTGAGACTGCAGGGGATGGGCTGGAGCCTACCCCCACCACAGGCAGCACCGCCACCAGCACCGCCACTGCCACCACTGAGCAGCCATCACTGGTGGCGGGAAGTGTGTAGTCGTGCCTCCAGGGGCTGTAGTGCATCCGGGCCCCTTCAAAAACTGTAGGTGTGACACCCAGGTGAGAGACTGTGACCTTGCACTCCCCAAGATCTGCATCACAGGGCACAAAGCCCCCTGAAAAACCAGTGGAAGAAGGCATCCACTCACCGTCTCCTTGCCAGGATGAAGCACACTGGGCACAAAGCCCCGTCCAGAACAAGTGGAAGAAGGCATCCACTCAACCCCTCCTTGCCAGGATGAAGCACACTGGGCACAAAGCCCCCTCCAGAACCAGTGGAGAAGGCATCCACTTGAGAGACTGTAGCCTTACACTCCCCTGGACCAGGCAGTAGGTAGACCACGCACTAGAGAGACTGTGGCTTTGCACTCCCCAGGACCGAGTGATGGGATGTGGCCACCTCCAGGAGCAGTGGCGTTGTACCATCTTCCGGCTGATGTGCCCCCATTTCCCTTCCCCCTGAGGCGCCTGTGTATATTCGACCTGATGCCCCAGCAATGTTCTCTCCATATTGAGGCAGGAGTCAAGTGGGGCCTTGGACTATGTGAAATGGCCCTGTGGCCCACAGACATTATGGGCCGGGCAGTGTCCCTCCATTTGTATATATTGTAGATACTGTTTTGTGCTTTGAGGATGTATTTCTAGAAATGTATATTATTACACTGACTTTACTCACTTCCTTTTGTTCTTGCGTTATTCCTGAGGGGTATGGGGTGGATATGTTATGTTGTTGCATCGGTTTGTGTGTATGGAGTTGAGGGTGGGGGTGTTGCGTGTATGTGTCACTCTCTTTTTCCTTCACCGCTCCCTTGTGTGCTAGGTGCGATACTCACTGTGGTCGTCTTTGCCACCGTTGGTATTCCTGGTGTAGGAGGAGGTAAACCAGCATGGGTAACACCTGTAGTTCGGGCTCCATGGTGTTGTGGTTCTTCCTTGAGTGTCCAAAGGTGAGTTGTTTCCCTTCTGTGTACTGTTTCTGCAGTGCTTTTGATGGCGATGGTACTGCCCCGGAAAAGCTGGCGGATTGGCTTGTTGTAATAGGGTGGGCGGTACATTGTCTTCTGCCTGGCTGTTGGCGGTTACCGCCGTGGCGGTCGGTGCATTAAAGACGCTGTCTGTGTTGGCGGTTTCTGCTGTAGTCATAATTCCATTTTTTTACCGCCGGCCTGTTGGCGGTATTACTGCCGCTTTATCACCGAACACCAGGGTTGTAATGAGAGCCATTATTTTTTATGAAATGATGTGTGAGAGGTTTGCAGACACTCAGTAATAGAGAATAAGGCAGACAGGTATTCTACTTAGAAGAGTCTATGTTTAGAGAGAGGAGACATACAGACATTGAAGGCCATGAAAAGGGCCTCATGGAAGAAATAAAGGAGAAAGAACAGTTGCAAGTTTATTGCTGTTCTCAAGATGCCCAGTCTCTGCCTTCTTGCTCGTAATCACTCAGGCAGACAGTTCCATCCGACAACATATGTCCCATACTCATGTTCTCCTCCTGAACTCCATTAGCCAGTTCCCTTCATAGTTCCCTACACCTCTTTTCCCATGCTGATATGCACTCTCTCAACCTGTGTCGCAGGCTTATGGCTATTCCACTATTGTTCCATCCAAATGTTCTTCTATGCCACTATGCTTATAATTCCTAATTTAATGATGACCTCTTCCTCTCCCTCTGAACTAATATTCCATTAAAATATATGCCCCACATCAGTTCCTATAGGGCTGTTTCCTTTATGCAGCTATGTGTGTTTAACTTTATAATTAGGTGTTTTTATAGAGTGCCTCTAAACACAGTTTTTCCCATTCTAAGTGTTGTTACTATTACCAAAATGTGGTGACTTTAGAAGTATGAAAAGATGGCTTGGCCTTGCTGTTTGAGCCCTGATATAATTAGTAAGCATTTATCTTGAATCTCTTTTTTAAGCAAAGGATGCTTTTTCACTGACTGAGAGCTGGGCGTCAGGACTAGGTTTGCCCAAGGGAGCAGAGGACTAAATATAATACAGAGGTTTCTGCAGTCCCTGTATATGTTCCTGTCTCACATTTCTTTATGATCAGCAACATGTGACACACTCATTCACCCATGGGAGCTGCCTGAAAGTTCAAATAACCCTCAACTTTGAACCCAAACTCTGATGGAACCAAGCAAGTGAAGTATGTGAGCCCGAACCTCCCTTTAAGAGCTCCCATGTGTCTTCCATCCAAGAATCAATCTGTTTTTCCTTTCGCCCTTCCATCCACCCTCCAATATCAACCATTTCACCTTTACATTTTCTCATCAATTCATTCTTTCATCCATCATTCAGTGTTTCACCATTCCACCCATCCATCGGCCTTTCTATCCATCCATGCATCCATACAGACATCTATCACTATACTTGCATCCATCTATTAATTCATCTACCTCCTTATCAATCATTTGACTTATCCATCCATTTATAAAGCCTTTCATACATCATTTGATCCTTTTGTCCATCCATCCATTCATGTGCCATCCATCCTTTACAATTTGCATTTGCTTTACTGTACTTCCTCTTAGATTTCTATTTACTATGCCATCTATCCTCTCAAATTACCAATTACTCTGCCATCCCTTCCTTCACCCATCTACTCATCCTTTCAAATTGACATTCTCTCTGTCATCTTTCTTCTATCATCCCCTAATATTTCCATTTACTCTGCCATCCATCCATCCATCCCTGTATCTGCTTTGATAGACTTCTAAAATGTTGGTTATTTTAAAATATATCATGTTTTTTCTTTGACTTGCTTGCCCTGCCAACCCACATTCGCTTCCCTTTCCACTGCCCTTTTAGCCCCTCTGGTGTGCCCTCCATGTCCTACTTGTTGGAAAATCTAAAGCTCACCTCTCCTCGCCCGCCCGAATCTTACTCACCAAGCTATGCCCCTGACCTCGCCTCACTCACTTGCAATATCCTTTTAATATAGTGCAGAGGGTACTTTGTCCCTAATATATAATGACCATGGAGCTGTGATTGTCAGACCTTTTAATCTTACAGTACCTTAAGAAAAAAACTTACACCTGACTTCCCCAAAATGACTTGATGGCTCACTTTCCTATAAATGTAAACAAAATTGCTACAATGTATTTTTAATTCATTACAATAAATGTGTGCAGAAAAAAACACTTATCCAAACTGTTCCAGTTCCACATTTGTTCAATAAAGTATACTTGATGGCTCACATTCAAACAAATATAAACAAAACTGCTGTGGTGTTTTTTTAATTCATTACAATAAATGTATGCAGAATAAAACATAGCTGTCCAAACAGTTCCAGTGAGGTGAGGTCGTAGGGCTCAGAGGCTTATTAGAACAATTGTACAAAATCAAAGTTTTAGGCCTTAGCTCACACTCTTACGATCAGTCCATAAGGGATACTGAAAAAATATTGTATGCAAATGTGTAATGGACTGTAGAGAGGATCAAGGAAATTTTAACAAAATATGATGTTCATTCTTGACTTTTATTTGTCCACAATATCATAGCCAGTTCACAAATGGTCCCATTTCATGCCCAGCACTTCCAGGCAGCCCTCACCTTTTAGCCAAAAGGACTTTGAAAGCAGTTTTTTAGCCAATCCTTACAAAGTTACACGAGAAACGAAAAGTCTCAATTTGCTATGCGCTATTTGCCAAAGTACCAGGACCTCCTGAAGGGATTTCTCAATAAAAGTGACTACCTGGCACCTCTAAACATATTTCCCAATTCAAAAATTGCAATTATGCCTTTTAAAACTGCAGTAAAATAAATGACTGCCACTATGCTATTGGCAGACATAACACCCTAAGAGGCATACTTAAAAGAAATTGGCACTTCAGTATTGATGCACCACTTTTATTCAAACCCAAGGGCCCACTGAACGGCACCATGGCACACAATACCACAAAAGCGTCAATGTTTTTGGTGCTATTGTGGCACATTGCTGCATTAGTGCCAAAAATGGTGACGCAAGTCCAGCAAAGCACATGGAGGCCTATAGGAGATTATAGACCTTGTTATGAAATTGGCAATAAATGCCGCCTACCGTCACGCTGATGGCCACCAACATACCGCCACGGTGGCGAATATCCGTTCACCATATTATGACACATACACACACCAATCCAACAGAATACAGCCACATACACAAATCCACCAGACCAAAGGTCAGTGCTAAACTGCTGGTACCAACACCCATACTGTTACACCAACAAAACAACGCCCACCACATTACGGCCCACAAATCACCACAGCAGACACTCAATGTCAGTAAACCATTGGCGGTACATACCGCCGTGCTCAGAATGGACACCACCATGCAAAACAACACTACATTGGCCAATCACAAAAACACACACCTGACACCCATACACAATCCACACCCACACCACTATAAAACACACACCCACATTACCCACAACCCTTTACGAACAACAATTACTGCCAGGAGAGTGACAGGAACAGCACAGACACAACTAGACACATACACCACATACACCCATACATCCTTCACGCACCCCACATCACACACCCCACCACATTACTCAACACACTCTCACCAACACACACCACACAACACCCATGTCACTACAAAGGCATCCCCGTTTTACTGAGAAGGAGCTAAGGGTCTTGGTGAAGGAAATTGTCAGGGTAGAGCCACAGCTGTTTGGTGCACAGGTTCAGCACATCTCCATTGCAAGGAAGATGGAGTTAAGGCGGAGAATCGTAGAAAGGATGAATACTGTGGGACAGCACCTAAGAACAAGGGACGACATCACAAAAAGTTGGAACGACCTACAGGAAAAGATACGTTCCATTGCAGCAAGGCACCAGCTAACCATACATAAGACTAGCGGTGGACTCCCACCTCCTTCCCCACACCTCACAGCATGGGAGGAGCAAGTACTGGCATTACTGCATCCTGATGGACTCACTGGAGTAGCCGGAGAACTGGACAATGGTAAACCAACATTTACTACTTATCACCCCATACCTGCATGCCATCTCTTACCTTCACCCACTCCATCCCACACACTGCACCAACACATATGACTAACCACAATGCCTAACCCTGCATGCTACACCAATGCATGGACACCCCTCCCAGCCCTGCATGGACACCCATCACTAAAGCATGCATAGCATAAGGAAACTAACATTCCCACAATACATCACCATACACAAGCAAAAGGTGGCAGGGCAACACCAACGATAGAGGGGAAGTCAGGGATGTACAAATGTCATACACATGAAGCATAATACATCACTTACATCCCTAAAGGTACCCCAGCCAATGTGAGTGGAGAGGAGTTGCCATGACTATCCAGTCCCCCAACAGAAGATGCCCCCAGTGATGACAGTAACTCTGGACTTCTGGATCTGAATGACCTACCTGGCCCATCAGGGACCGCTGGACAGCCGGTTACCCAAGCCAACTCACAGACCACAAAAGATCCTCACCCATCAGGATCTAACACCACAGCACCCAACCAGCGTAACCACACCTCTGTCTCCGGGACAAGTCAATCAGCAGTATGGCCACCTGTACAGGGATTCCAGGCCACACCTCATAAACAAGACAATCAGGGACCTGGGGTCAGTGGCAGTGACTACACCGTTTAGGGTACCAAAGCACAGGCCAACAGGGACACTGAGAGGACCGCTATGCACCAGGGGGAGGACACGACCAGGGAACTGACTCTCCAGGAGGCACTCTCCGAGATCCAGGGAGTCTACCAACATTCCTAGGACACGATGGGCCAGATCTTTGGCAGCGTGCAGGAGAACAGGGAGCTGCAGGAAGGACAGTATCAGGGGATTAGGGAGGACTTGCAGGCCATTAACACCACGCTGATCTCCATAGCAAAAGTGCTGGCAGACACGGTCAACATCAAGAGGGAGGCAACAGCACATCAGCGGACCCCTACCACTAGCCAGTCATCTGAACAGCCCTCCACTTCAGCTGCCTTAGTCCCCACCACAGGACCCACAGGCCACCAACATCCCTCCCCCTGCAGAAGTTGTACAACCCCACAAACGTTCCCTGCAACCTAGACAGAAGCCAGAAATACTCACCAAGACCACTGCCAGGATATGAGACTCTCCTGATTGTCCCCCTGGTGTCCCACTCAGTCACCTTGTCTACCTTGACCTGCTGTTGCTCCCCTTCCTATGGCCACTTGGACACTGCACCTGTGCTACACACAGATCTTAACAATACCCTGGACTATCCTCCGTCATCACCCCATTCCATTGCACTTTTCCCTCAATTTGTTAGAACTAAAATAAACATCCTTGAACACAACTTGAATACTTGTATGTCATGTGTTGAAAAAGTGTATTTATGGAAACAGGTACATCCATTGCAAATTAACTGTGCATTGTGAGAGCATAGAAATAATGACCTGTAGCTGGCTGTATTCAGCACATCAGTACACAGTTGTCATAGTGCCAACATCTGTAAAATGATAAACCATAGGTGACAGTAAGTATAGGTAAAAAGTACCTAGGGGCATATTTATACTCTGTTTGCGCCGAATGAGCGTCAAACATTTTTACGCACATTCGGCGCAAACCGTGCCCCATATTTATACGTTGGCGCCCGACCCCGCGGATGTCAAAATTCCATCATGTGCGTCATTTTTTGGAAGCGGGAAACTGCCTTGCGTTAATGATATGCAAGGTAGGCATTCCCTTCCAAAAAATTACTTTAAGGCCTGTGCGCCTTATTTATCCCCCAGTGTCATTTTGACGCACAGGAGGTGGTGGGCCTTACAAAACGGCGCGCAGCTTGATGTGCGCTGTTTTTTAACGCCTGGGTCAGGGCAGGCGTTAAGGTATCTGTGGGCTCGGAAGGAGTCCAGAGGTGCACTCCCCTGCCCCCAGGGACACACCCTGCCACCCTCACCCCCCCCTGGAGGACACCCATGGATGGGGTGACCCATCCCAGGGAAGTAGAGGTAAATTCAGGTACGTATTTTTTTTTTTTTTTTAAGTGGCATAGGGGGGCCTGATTTGGGCCCCCCTACATGCCACTATGCCCAATGACCTGCCCAGGGGACATAAGTCCCCTGGGCATGGCCATTGTGCAAGGGGGCATGACTCCTGTCTTTGCTAAGACAGGAGTCATGTCAATGGGGATGATGGGTCAAAAAAAATGGCGCAAGTCCGGTTTGAGGCCTGATTTTAGCCTCAGACCTGACTTGCACCATTTTTGACACACAACCCCCATTGTCCCATACGCCGGCGCTGCCTGGTGTGAGTCATTTTTTTAAACTCAGACCAGTCCGCAGCGCCGGCTAACGTCATTCCATAGTTAAGACGCCCGCATGGCGCATTGGAATGGCGTTACCCAGCGGTGAAATCTTTGACGCACAACTGCGTTGGCGCATTTGTCTGTCAGAAAATATAAATATGGCCCTAAATCCCATCATGCCACAGCCACACAGAATACAACAATCGTCATAGAAATGTGAAGTTGCACTGTCTCACCTGTGTGTCATTGGAAGTACTGACGGAGATCGGATGTTCTGTTGTCCTTATCCTCATCTTCAACCTCTTCATCCTCACTGTCATCAGGGTCCACTGCAGCCACAGGGGCATCTCCAGTCTCCTCCTCCTCCTGCAGAAAAGGTACATGGCGCCTGAGGGCCAGGTTGTGCAACATGTAGCATGCCACTACTGTCTGGCAGACCTTCTTGGGTAAGTAGCACAGGGATCAACCTGTCAGATGGAGGCACTTAAACCTGGCCTTGAGGAGGTCGAAGGTTCTTTCGATGACCCGTCTGGTTCGCCCATGTGCCTAGTTATAACTTTCTTCAGCTCTTGCCCTGGCATTCCTCACAGGGGTCAGCAGCCACAGTGAGTTTGGTTAGCCAGAGTCACCTGCAGGTATTGAGGGACAAAAGTTAACCACACACTATCCAATGAGGTTAACACCAGATGCATACACTAAAATACAGTGGGTGGGGACCAAGGCTCACCTATTAGCAAGACCCCATGCCTCTGTAGTTGGGCCATCACATTTGGGATGCTACTATTCCTTAGGACAAAGGCATCATGCACCGACCCAGGATACTTAGCATTGAAGGTGACAGTAAGTATAGGTAAAAAGTACTTAGGCCCGTATTTAAACTTTTTGACGCTAAACTGCGCTAACGCAGTTTAGCGTCAAAAAGTTTTGCGCCGGCTAACGCCATTCTGAAGCGCCATGCGGGCGCCGTATTTATTGAATGGCGTTAGCCGGCGCAAGCAGACCGGCGCTGCCTGGTGTGCGCGGAAAAAAACCACGTACACCAGGCAGCGCCGGCGTTGGGAAAAATGGCGCTAGGGCGTCTTAAAAATGGTGCAAGTCAGGTTGACGCAAAAAATCGCCTCCACCCGATTTGCGCCATTTTTAACGACGCCCAGACGCCATTTACATGACTCCTGTCTTAGTAAAGACAGGAGTCATGCCCCCTTGCCCAATGGCCATGCCCAGGGGACTTATGTCCCCTGGGCATGGTCATTGGGCATTGAGGCATGTAGGGGGGCACAAATCAGGCCCCCCTATGCCAAAAAAAATATTTTAAAAAAAAAAAAATTATACTTACCTGAACTTACCTGAATGTCCCTGGGGTGGGTCCCTCCAGCCTTGGGTGTCCTCCTGGGGTGGGCAAGGGTGGCAGAGGGGGTCCCTGGGGGCATGGGTGGGCAGCTGTGGGCTCTATTTGAGCCCACAGGTCCCTTAACGCCTGCCCTGACCCAGGCGTTAAAAAGCGGCGCAAATGTGGGTTTTTTTGACCCGGCCACTCCCGGGCGTGATTTTTGCCCGGGAGTATAAATACGACGCATTTGCGGCGCAGTCATTTTTTGGGACGGGAACGCCTACCTTGCATCTCATTAACGCAAGGAAGGCGTTCACGCAAAAAAATGACGCTCTTTACTCCTACTTTGGCGCTAGACGCGTCTAACGCCAAAGTATAAATATGGCGTTAGTTTTGCGCCGAATTTGCGTCGAAAAAAACGACGCAAATATGGCGCAAACGGAGTATAAATATGCCCCTTAATGCCATGGTCCATCAGGCACACCATCTGCCTATTCATTGAGTGGAAACTTTTATGATTCCTGTACATGTGTTCATTCTGGGTGGACTGTAGGAGGCTGGCCTGGATATAGTGGGTACCTTCTGGTACTTACACCTTGTGCCAGGTCTAGTTATCCCTTAGTAGTAGAATAGAGGTGTTCTAGCAGCTTAGGCTGATAGAGGTAGCTAAAGCAGAGCAGCTTAGGCTGAGCTAGGAGATATGCAAAGCTCCTACTATACCACTTATATCATATAGCACTATATCATAAGAAAGACAATACTCAGAGTTACTAAAAATAAAGGTACTTTATTTTAGTGACAATATGCCAAAAGTATCTCAGAGGATATACTCCCTCAGGAGGTAAGTAATATACAAAAAATTATATGCACACAAACCAAAATCAGGTAAGTAACAGTTAGAAAAGTAGTGCAAACAATGTAGAACACAATAGAATGTAATAGGAAGAAATAGGCCTAGGGTCAACACAAACCATATACTCCAAAAGTGGAATGCGAACCACGAATGGACCCCCGGCCAAGTGTAGTGTGTAGTGGGTTGCTGGGAGTGTAAGAAAGCACTAAGGGTGTCCACGATACCCCACCCCAAGACCCTGAAAAGTAGGAGTAAAGTTACCCTACTACCCCAGAAAGACAGTAAAGTAAAGGTAGGGGACTCTGCAAGGAAAACAACTGACCGCAAAACACTGAAGAAGGATTCCTGGACATGAGGACATGTAAAGGAAGGGGACCAAGTCCAAGAGTCACACAAGTGTCCGGGGAGGCAGGAGCCCACTAAACCCCGGATGAAGGTGCAAAAGGACTGTCTCCAGGTGGAAGGAGCCAAAGATTCTGCAACAAAGGAAAGTGCTAGGAACGTCTCCTTTGGTCAGAAAATGTCCCACGGCATGCTGGAGGATGCAGAGTTGTTTCCATGCAGAAAGACTGCAAGCAAGCCTTGCTAGCTGCAAGAGTTGCGGTTGAGGATTTTGGGTGCTGCTAGGGATCAGGAAGGACCAGGAAGTCTCCCCATGGAGGAGGAGACAGAGAGGGTGCTCAGCAACAAAGAGAGCCCACGTAGAAGCAGGCAGCACCCACAGAAGTACCTGAACAGGCACTTAGAAGATCTGAGGACAGCGGTCAACTCAGAGCCACAAAAGAGGATCCCATGACATCGGAGTCCAACTCAGCGAGTTGGGCAATGCAGGACGGAGTGCTGGGGACCTGGACTAGGCTGTGCATGAAGGAAGTGTTGTAAAAGTGCACAGAAGCCTGAGAAGCTGCAGTTCACGCAGTACACAAGATTACTGTCTGGCGTGGGGAGGCAAGGACTTACCTCCACCAAATTTGAACAGAAGGGCTACTGGACTGTCGAAAACACTTGGACCAAGCTCCTGTGTTCCAATGACCACACTCGTCAGGATGAGAGGGGACTCAGAGGACCAGTGATGCAGAAGTTTGGTGCCTGTGTTAGCAGGGGGAAGATTCCGTCGACCCACGTGGGATTTCTTCTTGGCTTCCAGTGCAGGGTGAAGGCAGACAGCCCTCAGAGCATGCACCACCAGGAAACAGTCGAGAAAGCTGGCAGGATGGGGCCCTACAATGTTGCTGGCAGTCTTCTTGCTACTTTGTTGAGGTTATGCAGGCGTCCTGGAGCAGTCAGCAGTCGATCCTTGGCAGAAGTCGAAGAGGGAAGTGCAGAGGAACTCTGGTGAGCTCTTGCATTCGTTATCTGGTAAGATACCCACCGGAGAGATCCTAAATAGCCCACAGAGGAGGATTGGCTACTGAGAAAGGTAAGCACCTATCAGGACGGGTCTCTGACATCACCTGCTGGCACTGGCCATTCAGAGCTGTCCATTGTACCCTCACACCTCTGCATCCAAGATGGCAGAGATTTGGGACATACTGGAGGAGCTCTGGGCACCTGCCCTGGGAGGTGCTGGTCAGGGGAGTGGTCACTCCCTTTTCCTTTGTCCAGTTTCACGTCAGAGCAGGGCTGGGGGATTCCTGAACCAGTGTAGACTGGCTTATGCAGAGAGGGCACCATCTGTGCCCTCCAAAGCATTTCCAGAGGCAAGGAGAGGCTACTCCTCCCAGGCCCTTCACACCTATTTCCAAAGGGAGAGGGTGTAACACCCTCTTTCAGAGGAAATCCTTTGTTCTGTCTTCCTGGGACCAGGCTGTCCAGGCCCCAGGGGGGCAGAAACATGTCTGAGGGGTTGGCAGCAGCAGTAGCTGCAGTGGAGACCCCGGAAAGTTAGTTTGGCAGCACCCGGGCTCTGTGCTGGAGACCTGGGGATGCATGGAATTGTCATCCTAATACCAGAATAGTATTGGGGTGACAATTCCATGATCCTAAACATGTTACATGGCCATGTTCAGAGTTACCATTGTGAAGCTACATATAGGTATTGACCTATATGTAGTGCACGCGTGTAATGGTGTCCCCGCACTCACAAAGTCCGGGGAATTTGCCCTGAACAATGTGGAAGCACCTTGGCTAGTGCCAGGGTGCCCACACACTAAGTAACGTTGCACCTAACCTTCACTAAGTGAGGTTTAGGTGACTTATAAGTTACTTAAGTGCAGTGTAAAATGGCTGTGAAATAACGTGGACGTTATTTCACTCAGGCTGCAGTGGCAGTCCTGTGTAAAAATTGTCTGAGCTCCCTATGGGTGGCAAAAGAAATGCTGCAGCCCATAGGGATCTCCTGGAACCCCAATACCCTGGGTACCTAGGTACCAAATGCAAGGGAATTATAAGGGTGTTCCAGTGTGCCAATGAGAATAGGTAAAATTAGTCACTAGCCTGCAGTGACAATTGTAAAAGCAGAGAGAGCATAAACACTGATGTTCTGGTTAGCAGAGCCTCAGTGATACAGTTAGGCACCACACAAGGAACACATATAGACCACAAACGTATGAGCACTGGGGTCCTGGCTAGCAGGATCCCAGTGACACATATCAAACACACTGACAACATAGGGTTTCCACTATGAGCACTGGGGCCCTGGCTAGCAAGATCCCAGTGAGACAGTAAAAACACCCTGACATATACTCACAAACAGGCCAAAAGTGGGGGTAACAAGGCTAGAAAGAGGCTACCTTCCTACAGGGACAAACGCAATATGTGTCCCATCAATCACCCCAATAATATTGGGGATATGTCCCATTGCATAGAATCCGGCCTTCACAGTGGCCAAATCTTCTACCTGGGGGAAAGCCACGTAGCTGCACATGTGTTTTACCAGGGCAGACAACAGTCTTGCCAGCACGATTGAGAACATTGGCTGTGACATTCCTGCTGCCAAGCCCACTGTCACTTGGAAAGATCTTGTCGCCAGGAAATAGAGCACTTATAGCACTTGCACAAGAGGGGGGGATCCCAGTCAGATGACGGTTAGATGAGATCAGGTCCGGCTCCAACTGGGCACACAGATCTGTGATTGTAGCCCTGTCCAGTCTATAGGTGAGTATAATGGACCTGTCCTCCAGTGTAGCTAAGTCCACAAGGGGTCTGTACACAGGGGTATGTCTCCACCTCCTATTCATCCGCAGCAGTAGGTATCTAAGGGACACAATAGTGAGTAGGCTGTCACAATTAGAACAAAACCACAACAGCAGTCCATAAGGTGCACTTATGTATTGGGACAGTGTTAATGGCGAAGTATGTGCCAATCTAATCTGTGACGCAGCAATTGTCGATATACCTGCCCCACCCCCTGAAATGGCAACCATCTGTCCTGTATGTAGGGACAGGTGGAAGTGAGGTAACTCCACCGATGTTGGGTGTCGTGGTGTAAGGCGGTTTTTCCCCAGTCGTGCAACTCCTCATTAGATACTATGGGGCTTTATGGAGTACAGTGGCCAATGGGGATCTACACCGGCGGTGACGGTGTATACCACTGCGGATGTGACCACCATTTTCTACCTCAATCCTCACTTGTTTCCTGACCTTCAACAGGAGAAGACCTATACTGCGTGTGCTGCTGTGACCTGTGTCTGGAACCTGCCATGGCCCGTGTGACCAGGGAAAGGGCCCCGGCCTTCATTTCAAAGAAGTTGGAGGGTCTGGTGGATGGGGTCCTACCCCAGTACGGACAGCTGTATGGGCCTCCAGACCAAAAGGTGGGCACAGGTTGGCCACAGTGCACGTGACAAGGATGCATGGAGATGTGTGTGCAAGCATCATGTGAAGGTGGGTGGGGGATAGGGAGATTGTCTGTTGGCAGTGTACATGTTGTGCTCTGGGCTATGTGTGTGGCAATGGTGATGGAAACAGGTATGGTTGTCCATTTCTGTGACAGGCTGGACTGTTTTTTAATAGTGTTCTCCTGTCTGTGTTGCCTGTCTTTATTGGCCCTGCAGGTCAGCGTCCATCAAAAGAAGGGATGTGCGGGCCTATGGCCTATGGCAGGCGGAGCACCCACTGTCGTAAACGGTGGGAGGACCTAAGACGCTGGGCATGGTAGACCGCGGATGCTCACCTGAGGATGACCTCCTAATGAGGAAGGGGTGCCCGTCGGACCCTGACCTCCCTGATGGCCTACATACTGACGGCGGCCTACCCTGAGCTGGATGGGCACTAGACGGCATCACAGCAGCCACAAGGGGGTGAGTACAGTGGGTATCTATACATATTTTTGCTGGTGGAGTGGTATTGGTTGGTGGATGTGTGTTAGTGGATGCCCCTACGGTCAGGCCAGATATTGCAGCGTGGGTTATCTGAAGGGTGATGGGTGTATGGCAATTATAGGTGGTCTAACTTGTTAGCAGTCCATTTCAGGCAGGGCATTGTGGGTCCCAGGATTGCTGCAGTTGGTGTGTGTTGTCCTCATCTTGCCTTAGTGACTAGCCATATCCCTGGTAGTGTAATGCATAGTGCTGAAACCTGTTCCCTGTGTGTGACAGTGATGTGTATGCCAACTGTGGTGTTGGTACAGTCATTGACCCAGTGTATCCTTTGTCTATCTCCCCCCCTTTCATGTTTTCTCCTCCTGTCCTTGTGTGCATTAGCATCATCTGGTGGAGGAGCAGGGGCACCGGCGACAGAAGGGGCTGCATCAACACATGACCCAGGAGGCAAAATACACCGATGCCAAGGGAAGCAGTGAAACGGAGGGCGAGGGGAGCACCTTGGCGGAGACTGGAGGAGACAACAAAGACTCAGATACCTCCTCCGATGGGAGCTCCCTGGTGGTGGCGGACACCTCTGTGACCACCTCAGCTACAGGTACAGCCACCACCCAGTACCAGCACCGCCCTCCGAGCAGCCCCTCAGCGTGTTTCCCGTGCCCGATCACGCAGGAGGGTGGGCATCTCCTTCACCCCAGGCACCTCAAGCCCTGCCCCATTTAGCCCTGCTGCCCTGAGTGAGGAGGCTATTGACCTCCTGAGACCCACCCTCCCCCTGAGGTACCTGCCTATTTGCAAACTGATGCCCCTGCAGTGTACTATCCGGATGTGGTCAGGATTCGAGATTGGCCTTAGACTGAGCCCTGTGGCCATGCAGGCCCTTTGAACATTGGACTGGGCAGTATCCATTTGTGTACATGTGTACATATCTGCTTCATTGATAAATCAAATTATTAATTTTGAATTTGATCTTATTACTTTAGTCCATTCCTGTTGTCCTTGCATTAATCTTCCATTTTTCAGGGACAAATTGTTTTACGTGTGAAGCTGGTTTTGTGTGGGAAAGTACCATCTTGCCTGACATGTTACCCCCATTTTTACTTATATGTCAGTTTGTTTTTGCCTGTCTCACTGGGATCCTGCTGGCCAGGACCCCAGTGCTCATGGTTTGTGGCCTGAATGTGTGTCCCTCTGCTAATCACAACCTCAGTGCTTATGGTCTCGCTGCCTTTAAAATTGTCACTATAGGCTACTGACCATTTTCACCAATTCTAATTGGCACAGTGGATCACCCTTATAATCCCCTAGTATGTGGCACCTAGGTACCAAGGGTATTGGGGTTCCAGGAGATTCCTATGGGCTGCAGCATTTCTTTTGCCATCCATAGGGAGCTCACACAATTTTTACACAGGACTGCCATTGCACTATGGGGGTCATTCCGACCCTGGCGGTCCTTGACCGCCAGGGCCAGGGACCGCGGGAGCACCGCCAACAGGCTGGCGTTGATCCCTTGGGCATTCTGACCGCGGCGGTCAGAAACGGAAAACCGGCGGTGTACCGCCGGTTTTCCGCTGCCCATGGGAATCCTCCATGGCGGCGCAGCTTGCTGTGCCGCCATGGGGATTCCGACCCCCATACCGCCATCCTGTTCCTGGCGGTTTTGGCCGCCAGGAACAGGATGGCGGTATGGGGTGTCGTGGGGCCCCTGGGGGCCCCTGCAGTGCCCATGCCAATGGCATGGGCACTGCAGGGGGCCCAGTAACAGGGCCCCACAGAGAATTTCAGTGTCTGCCAAGCAGACACTGAAATTCGCGACGGATGCAACTGCACCCGTCGCACGCCTTCAACTCCGCCGGCTCCATTCGGAGCCGGCTTCCTCCTTGAAGGCGCTTTCCCGCTGGGCTGGCGGGCGGCCTTCTGGCGGTCGCCCGCCAGCCCAGCGGGAAAGCCAGAATGGCCGCCGCAGTCATTTGACCGCGGTGCGGTCATTCGGCGGCTCCCGCCGGCCCTGCGGTTACTGCGGCCGGCGGGAGTCAGAATGACCCCCTATATGTCTAACCCTCACTTAGTGAAGGTTAGGTGCAAAGTTACTAAGTGTGAGAGCACCCTGGCACTAGCCAAGGTGCCCCCACATAGTTCAGGGCAATTTCCCTGGACTTTGTGAGTGCGGGGACACCATTACACGCGTGCACTACATATAGGTCAATACCTATATTTAGCTTCACAATGGTAACTCTAAATATGGCCATGTGATATGTCTAAGACCATGGAATTGTACACCCATGCCAAATCTGGTATTGGGGTGCCAATCCGGGTACTGCCAAACCAGCTCTCTGGGGTTTTCTCTGCAGCTACTGCTGCTGACAACCCATAGACATTCTTCTGCCCTCTTGGGGTCTGGGCAGCCCAGACCCAGGAAGGCAGAACAAAGGATTTCCTCTGAAAGAGGGTGTTACACCCTCTCCCTTTGGAAATAGGTGTTAAGGGCTTGAGAGGAGTAGCCTCTCCAAGCCTCTGGAAATGCTTTGAAGGGCACAGATGGTGCCCTCCTTACATAAACCAGTCTACACCGTTTCAGGGAACTCCTAGCCCCTGCTCTGGCGTGAATATGGACAAAGGAAAGGGGAGTGACCACTCCCCTGTCCATCACCACCCCAGGGGTGGTGCCCAGAGCTCCTCCAGTGTGTCCCAGACCTCTGCCATCTTGAATCCAGAGGTGTGAGGGCACAATGGAGGCCTCTGAGTGGCCAGTGCCAGCAGGTGACGTCAGAGACCCCTCCTGATAGTTGCTTACCTCTCTAGGTGTCCAATCCCCCTCTGAGGGCTATTTAGGGTCTCTCCTGTTGGCTTTTCCTCAGATAACGATTTGCAAGAGCTCACCAGAGTTTCTCTGCATCTCCCTTCTTGACGTGTGCCAAGGATTGACCGCTGACTGCTCCAGGACGCCTGCAAAACTGCAACAAAGTAGCAAGAAGGCTACCAGCGACATTGTAGCGCCTTATCCTGCCAGCTTTCTCAACTGTTTCCTGGTGGTGCATGTGCTGGGGGCTGTCTGCCTTCACCCTGAACTGGAAGCCAAGAATCAATCTCTTGTGGGTTTACGGAGTCTTCACCCTGCTCCAGCAGGCACCAAACTTCAGCATCACTGGTACTCAGGGACTCCTCTCATCCTGACGAGCATGGCCCACGGAACACAAGTGGTGGACCCAAGTAACCCGGACTGTCCAGTGGTCCAACTGTCCAAATTTGGAGGAGGTAAGTCCTTGCCTCCCCTCACCAGACAATAATCCTGTGTACTGTGTGAACTGCAGCTGCTAGGGCTTCTGTGCACTTTTGCAAGGGATCCTTTGGGCACAGCATAGCCCAGGTCCCCAGCACTCCGTCTTGTATTGCTCAGCTCACTGAGTTGACCACCGGCTTTGTGGGGCCCTGTTTTGTAGTGTTGAGATGACTGCCATGCTCAGTTTTCTTGAACCCATTTTCAAGTACTTCTGTGGGTGCTGCCTTCTTCTGCATGGGCTCTCTGTGTTGCTGACGGCCCCCTCTGTTGCCTCTTCCAAGTGGCGACCTCCTGGTCCTCCCTGGGCCCAGGCAGCACCCATATTCTTCAACTGTGACCTTTGCAGCTAGCAAGGCTTGTTTGCGGTCTTTCTCCAAAGAAACAACTCTGCATCCTCCAGCACTCCATGGGACATCTTCTGTGCAAAGGAGAAGTTCCTGGCGTCTTCCGTTGTTACGAAATCTTCAGCTTCTTCCTCCCGGAGGCAGCCATTTTGCACCTTCAACAGGGGTTAAGTGGGCTCCTGCCCCCCTGGACACTTTCATAACTCTTGGACGTGGTCCCCTTCCTTTACAGGTCCTCAGGTCCAGGAATCCACCTTCAGTGCTTTGCAGTCTGTTGGGGTCCTCGCAGAATCTCCTTTCACGACTTTAGTGTGTTTCTGGGGAAGTAGGGTCACTTTACTCCTACTTCTCAGGGTCTTGGGGTGGGGTATCTTGGAGACCCTTAGTGTTTTATTATACTCCCAGTGACCCTCTACACACTACACTAGGCCTGGGGTCCCTAAGTGGTTCACATTCCACTTTCTTGGTATATGGTTTGTGTTGCCCCTAGGCCTATTGCATCCTATTGTATTCCACAGTGTTTGCACTACTTTTCTAACTGTTTACTTACCTGATTTTGGTTTGTGTGTATATTCTGTGCATTTTACTTACCTCCAAAGGGAGTATATCCTCTGAGATATTTTTGGCACATTGTCACTAAAATAAAGTACCTTTATTTTTAGTAACTCTGCGTATTGTGATTCTTATGATACAGTGCTATTTGATATAAGTGGTATAGTAGGAGCCTTGCATGTCTCCTAGTTCAGCCTAAGCTGCTCTGCTATAGCTACCACTATCAGCCAAAGCTGCTAGAACACTACTAATCTACTAATAAGGGATAAATGGACCTGGCACAAGGTGTAAGTACCATCAGGTACCCACTATAAGTCCGGCCAGCCTCCTGCAGTATGGTGTGTGTGTGTCAGATGTGTGTGTCATGTGTGTCATGCGTGTGTGTGTGTCACTCTCGTTTTCCTCCCTCCCTCTCTTGTGTGCTAGGTGGCTGTACTCACCCGTGTCATCATCATCGGCGTTAGTGTTCCAGGTGGAGCATAACGTAGAAGATCATCAGAAAGACTTTTGATGGCGTTGGTACCACCCTGGAAAAGGTGGCAGTGTGCTGTGCCTTAATATGGTGGGCAGTACTTCGTCTTCGGCCTGGCTGTTGGCGGCTACCTCTATGGTGAGTGTTGTTTCCGCTCTGGCGGTTGGTGTGGTACATGGGCTGTCTATGGGAGTTATCTTCGCTATGGTCATAATTTGGTGGTACTTTGCCAAACCTGTTGGCTGTATCACCGCTAGGGTCGTAATGAGGGCCTATATGTGCGTCATTTTAACACCTGCCCTGAGCAGGCGTTAAAATGACACCAGAAATGGTGAAGTCAAATCTAGTAAATTTAACTGCGGCAATTTCACTTCACCATTTTTTCGGTCCTCCCTGTGTGGGAATGACCCTACTTGCATACATTAAGCCTGGCACAGGCATAATGTGGCGCAAGGGTTTACAGAATGCATTGCGCCAATTCTTAAATATGGTGGGGGGAAATTGCCTAATTAACACCACATTAGCTTGAAAAAAAGGAGGGTAGTGAGTCGCAAGGAGGCACAAGCGGCTTGTAAATATGCCCCTAAATTTGTCTACAGCATGATCGTTTACACAAAATGTTGAAGTGAGTTTTTTAAAGTTGTTTAGATGCTCTGCTTTATCACCAATTTACTGCTGGGACGTGACTAGAAAAAGGACATCAGAAAAGGCACATTGAAGAGTGGCTCAAAGGACTGTTTTGATTCACTTCAATGGCAAACACTAGGGCCTCATTTACAAGGAACTTGCATATTGAATCCGATGCTCCAGTGTCCTTGCATCGCCTTGCGCCGCTAAGACACCACGGTAGCTCTGTATTTATAATACAGCGCACCATGGCACATGTTAACACACCTGCATAAAAACATTTTATGCAGTTGTGGTGCTTTGCTGGACTAGCATCAAAAGTGTTGACGCTAGTCCAGCAAAGTTCGGGGAGGCTCTTTGAAAAGAGCCTAGGGTCAGTTGAACACCTGCCCTGTCCAGGCATTAAAAAATGACATTAGAATGGTGCAGCAAAATATTGTAGATTTCATTGCGGCATTTTTTTGGGCCTCCCCGCAGGAAAACTCCTCCCTTGCATACATTATGCCTGGTGCAGGCATGATGTGGCGCAAGGGTTTACAAACTGGTGCAACAGTGACATTGCAGCAGTTTATAAACACTGCGCAGGGTAGTGGACTGTTTTGTGTCCCCGTAGCATCCAAGAAATTATGGTACAACAGCACAAGGGGCTTGTAACTGAGCCCCTGACTTGGCCAGAGCCTGGCAATCACCTGACATCAGTTCACATTCCTCCAATAGTTTGAGGACCACTGCTATAGAGCGATTCTGGTCGCAAGTGACACATGATCACTGGTCTGCCATACAGTTAACAGAAAGAACAGCCAATTATAGCTGTACAAATTGAGCGTAAATAAAAACAGCACCAGACTCTGTAATTCTTTATACAACAGCATCAATGCTGGACATCCTTTATACAAAAACTCAAGATGTGCTTTCTTCAAACGGCAATCTATCCTAGTGCTATATATAGTCGTACTAGCACCTTCCTTGAAGATTACCTGCTCAGACTACTTTAAATGTGGGTATGATAAAAAAAAAGGGTTAGAAGACCTGAGGAATGGATACCAGGAAACAAGATTCCTAAATACATTTAACAAGGAGTCAGAACACCTAACACACTAAAATCTTAGAAAGGGCTAATCCCACAGTTGATAGGCTTCATAACCTGATTACGTCAGTGCAGTGTCTAAGATGGGGCTCTATAGTTTTCTTTCAGTCACATGAGAGCCTAACAAGATCACTCAATAAAACAAAGAAAGGTGTGTTCAGATGTGGCAGAAAAGTTCTAGAGGTAATGCTGTCTAGGGCCACGGAACCTTGAAGCTATGAAATCTCAAAGAATTCTATCCTCAGGTAACTTGAAATTGGCACTAATTGGCAGTAATCGAAGGACCCATAGCAGGTTGTGTCTGTTGGACCTGGCCATTTTTGCAGGGTCACCCCTGCAAATTTGCAAATTTGTCTCGTGTTGCTGAACCCGTTTTTGTTGGGATTAGGACTCCATATTTTTACCCTAATGACACAGGGTTAAGTGCTTGCACTATCTCCCTATAACATGGTACAATTGGCATATATCAGATTGGTACTCTTAATTTACTTATAAGAACCTAGTAAGTGGTACTATGTGTACCAAAGGCAGGTAACTTAAATGCGCCTAATGGCTGCAGTGCTCACTGTTCCATCCACACAGCCTTTGAAAACACGTTTCAGGCATGTTACTGTAACTTATAGTAACATCTCTGCCCAAGAAAATTAATCAGCCCTACAACTCACTTGCTTTGTAAGAGCCATAGGACAGGGTTCAATGAATTTGAAACCTAGGACATGTGTACTTAAGCTGTGCATGCCCTGACACTGAGAAATCTCTAACTTTGTTTTTCACTGTGGAAAGGCCTATTTCTTCAATTGACTAACAATGGGTTACTTTAATACATTTATTTAGTGCTAACCTTAGATTAGAAGCAGATAGAAATATACTGTTAACATTAAAATAAATGAAAACATATCCAATGGATTTTAAGTTACAGTTTTGAAAACGCAACTTTTAAAAAGTTGGTGTTTTTCTTGTCCTAGCCATTTGGGCCTTCTGTCAGTTAATGAGGTCACATGAATGTGAATGCCTGTTCTGTTGGAGTTTGTGTACTGTTTTCAGACAATAACAGAAAGAAGGCTTAGGTATGGACAGGATTGGCACTCCAGGCAGGGTGGCTGGGGACGGAGTTGCACCCAATCCTCATTGCCCTCCAAAGGGCTTTGACCACCACATCGGCATCCAAGGGGACAGGCTCAGATGGATAACCTCCTTCCTCACTGGAAGAACCCAGAGAATCCACCTCCCTCTTTTCACCTCCGAACCCAAGGAGGTACCCCAGGGCTTATCCCTCAGCCCCATGGTCTTCAAAGCATATATGACCATGCTGGCCAACATTGTCAGATCCCACGGTCTCAACATAATTTCAAAAGCAGACGTCACCCAACTCATCCTCTAACTCACTGACGACCCCTCTGCCACCAGAACCAATTGCCCCAGATGCATGACAAGCATCACAGGTTGAATGAAAAACAACTGCCTGCAGCTGAACACAGACAAGACGGAAGTACTGCTCTTTGGTAAAAGCAGCAACACATGGAATGACACCTGGTGGCCATCAGATCTAGGACTCACACCCACTCCCTCTGACCATGCCAGAAACCTTGGAATCATCACTGACAACAAGTTCAGCATGAAATCACTGATCAACGCCATTTCCTGCATCTGATTCCTCAGTTTGCGCATGCTACATATAATCTTCAAGTGGGTATCCCTACACACGAGTTGCACAGGGACACAGGCCAATCTCACCAGCCGACTGTACTACTGCAACACCCTCTACATAGGAATCACTGCACACCTCCTACAGAGACTTCAGACTATACAGAACGCCGCAGCCACACTCATCCTTGGTCTTCCCCGATGAACCTACATCATACCCCACCTCAGGCAACTCCACTGACTCCCTGTATAGAAGAGATACCAGTTCAAGCATCTGACCCAAGCACACAAGGCTCTACACAACAAAGGACCTGCATACATTAAGCACTGCCTGAGCTTCCACAAACCATCAAGAAGACTGTGCTTTGCCCCCCATAGCACATTTCCATACTTCCACAAACCACAGATTTTGCTATATTTTGACTCTGTCCCAACACGGGGAATCCACATACCTTGATACATTTTGAACCCTCAACAGGTTTGGAAAATGACATAAATTTGGCCTGGATTAGGAATGCTTTTGTGCAACAATTGTTTTCAAAGCTTAAGCACAAACTCTTACAAAGATCAAAAAAGGGCTCAACACAGGAAATGGGTTGGGAAGAAGGCTCATCCCTTAAGAGGATAACACATAAGATGCAGCACTACAAGAAGGCTTGTGCACATGCACAAACACCCTCAGCAGCCAACTTTGAATGATTTTGTGTACAACCCTATTGTTTTTGCCACTGCCTGTCATGCAATTCCACAAAAACTAGTAAAGCTAAAGGCACAAGTGGAAGCAGTGGGGCCAGATCCTTCAAGTTGGTGGGGACAAAGAGACAGCAAGGAAACAGAATGATCTTGAGAACATGGAGGACTTTTCCAGAGAGGACAAAAAGACACACCACATCTTAAAAGCCACTATGGAAAAAAACAGAAAAGCTATGTAGCTATCCACAAAAAACCAAGGCATTAAGGTCATCCTGCCCAACCAATGGCAAATCAAAAAAATGCCAACAGTCAATGACTAAAGAGGACAGACCAAAAGTCCACTCTCCCTGTACTATATGTGTAGGTGTAATGTATGTTCTATAGTATTGGTAACATAAAATCTCAAAAAAAGTTACAACTGTCTTTAACCCCTTCGCTGCCAGGCCTTTTCCCCCTCCTGTGCCAGGCCTTTTTTTGCCTATTTGGGGCAGTTCGCGCTTAGGCCCTCATAACTTTTTGTCCACATAAGCTAACCAAGCCAAATTTGCGTCCTTTTTTTCCAACATCCTAGGGATTCTAGAGGTACCCAGACTTTGTGGGTTCCCTTGAAGGAGGCCAAGAAATTGGCCAAAATACAGTGAAAATTTCATTTTTTTCAAAGAAATTGGAAAAAGTGGCTGCAGAAGAAGGCTTGTGGATTTCCCCCTGAAAATGTGATCAACAAAGGGTTTGCAGTGCTAAACTCAGCAGCTTCCTAGCTTTCAGGAACAGGCAGACTTGAATCAGAAAACCCAATTTTTCAACACAATTTTGGCATTTTACTGGGGCATACCCCATTTTTGCCATTTTTTGTGCTTTCAGCCTCCTTCCAGTCAGTGACAGGAATGAGCATGAAACCAATGCTGGATCCCAGAAACCTAAACATTTCTGAAAAGTAGACAAAATTCTGAATTCAGCAAGGGGTCATTTGTGCAGATCCTACAAGGGTTTCCTACAGAAAATAACAGCTGAAAAAGAAAAATATTGAAATTGAGGTGAAAAAACCATAAATTTTTCTCTACGTTTTACTCTGTAACTTTTCCCTGCAATGTCAGATTATCGAAAGCAATATACCGTTACGTCTGCTGGACTCCTCTGGTTGCGGGGATATATAAGGCTTGTAGGTTCATCAAGAACCCGAGGAACCCAGAGCCAATAAATGAGCTGCACCCTGCAGTGCGTTTTCATTCTTTACCGGGTATACAGCAATTCATTTGCTGAAATATAAAGAGTAAAAAATTGCTATCAAGAAAACCTTTGCATTTCCAAAAAGGGCACAAGATAAGGTGTTGAGGAGCAGTGGTTATTTGCACATCTCTGAATTCCGGGGTGACCATACTAGCATGTGAATTACAGGGAATTTCTCAAATAGATGTCTTTTTTACACACTGTCCTATATTTGGAAGGAAAAAATGTAGAGAAAGACAAGGGGCAATAGCACTTGTTTTGCTAATCTATGTTCCCCCAAGTCTCCCGATAAAAATGATACCTCACTTGTGTGGGTAGGCCTAGCGCCCGTGACAGGAAACGCCCCAAAACGCAACGTGGACACATCCCATTTTTTTAAAAGAAAACAGAGGTGTTTTTTGAGAAGTGCCTACCTGCAGATTTTGGCCTCTACCTCAGCCGGCACCTAGGGAAACCTTCCACACCTGTGCATTTCTGAAAACTAGAGACCTAGGGGAATCCAAGGAGGGGTGACTTGCGGGGCTCGGACCAGGTCCTGTTACCCAGAATCCTTTGCAAACCTCAAAATTTGGCTAAAAAAACACATGTTCCTCACATTTCTGTGGCAGAAAGTTCTGGAATCTGAGAGGAGCCACAAATTTCCTTCCACCCAGCGTTCCCCCAAGTCTCCCGATAAAAATGATACCTCACTTGTGTGGGTAGGCCTAGCGCCTGCGACAGGAAACGCCCCAAAGCGCAACGTGGACACATCCAAAATTTTGGAAGAAAACAGAGGTGTTTTTTGCGAAGTGCCTACCTGTAGATTTTGGCCTCTAGCTCAGCCGGCACCTAGGGAAACCTACCAAACCTGTGCATTTCTGAAAACTAGAGACCTGGGGGAATCCAAGGAGGGGTGACTTGCAGGGCTCGGACCAGGTTCTGTTACCCAGAATCCTTTGCAAATCTCAAAATGTGGCTAAAAAAACACATGTTCCTCACATTTCTGTGGCAGAAAGTTCTAGAACCTGAGAGGAGCCACAAATTTCCTTCCACCCAGCGTTCCCCCAAGTCTCCCGATAAAAATGATACCTCTTTTGTGTGGGTAGGGCTAGCGCCCGCGACAGGAAACACCTCAAAGCGCAACGTGGACACATCCAAAATTTTGGAAGAAAACAGAGATGTTTTTTGCGACGTGCCTACCTGTAGATTTTGGCCTCTAGCTCAGCCGACACCTAGGGAAACCTACCAAACCTGTGCATTTCTGAAAACTAGAGACCTAGGGGAATCCAAGGAGGGGTGACTTGCGGGGCTCGGACCAGGTTCTGTTACCCAGAATCCTTTGCAAACCTCAAAATTTGGCTAAAAAAACACATGTTCCTCACATTTCTGTGGCAGAAAGTTCTGGAATCTGAGAGGAGCCACAAATTTCCTTCCACCCAGCATTCCCCCAAGTCTCCCGATCAAAATGATACCTCACTTGTGTGGGTAGGCCTAGCGCCCGCGACAGGAAACACCCCAAAACGCAACGTGGACACATCCAAAATTTTGGAAGAAAACAGAGGTGTTTTTTGCAAAGTGCCTACCTGTATATTTTGGCCTCTAGCTCAGCCGGCACCTAGGGAAACCTACCAAACCTGTGCATTTCTGAAAACTAGAGACCTGGGGGAATCCAAGAAGGGGTGACTTGCGGGGCTCGGACCAGGTTCTGTTACCCAGAATCCTTTGCAAATCTCAAAATTTGGCTAAAAAAACACATGTTCCTCAAATTTCTGTGGCAGAAAGTTCTAGAATCTGAGACGAGCCACAAATTTCCTTCCACCCAGCGTTCCCCCAAGTCTCCCGATAAAAATGATACCTCACTTGTGTGGGTAGGCCTAGCGCCCGTGAGAGGAAACGCCCCAAAGCGCAACGTGGACACATCCAAAATTTTGGAAGAAAACAGAGGTGTTTTTTGCTAAGTGCCTACCTGTAGATTTTGGCCTCTAGCTCAGCCGGCACCTAGGGAAACCTACCAAATCTGTGCATTTCTGAAAACTAGAGACCTAGCGAAATCCAAGGAGGGGTGACTTGCGGGGCTTGGACCAGGTTCTGTTACCCAGAATCCTTTGCAAACCTCAAAATTTGGCCAAAAAAACACATGTTCCTCACATTTCTGTGGCAGAAAGTTCTGGAATCTGAGAGGAGCCACAAATTTCCTTCCACCCAGCATTCCCCCAAGTCTCCCGATAAAAATGATACCTCACTTGTGTGGGTAGGCCTAGCGCCCGCGACAGGAAACACCCCAAAGCGCAACGTGGACACATCCAAATTTTTGGAAGAAAACAGAGGTGTTTTTTGCGAAGTGCCTACCTGTAGATTTTGGCCTCTAGCTCAGCCGGCACCTAGGGAAACCTACCAAACCTGTGCATTTCTGACAACTAGATACCCAGGGGAATCCAAGGAGGGGTGACTTGCGGGGCTCGGACCAGGTTCTGTTACCCAGAGTCCTTTGCAAACCTCAAAATGTTGCTAAAAAAACACATGTTCCTCACATTTCTGTGGCAGAAAGTTCTGGAATCTGAGAGGAGCCAGAAATTTCCTTCCACCCAGCGTTCCCCCAAGTCTCCCGATAAAAATGATACCTCTTTTGTGTGGGTAGGGCTAGCGCCCGCGACAGGAAACACCTCAAAGCGCAACGTGGAAACATCCAAAATTTTGGAAGAAAACAGAGGTGTTTTTTGCGAAGTGCCTACCTGTAGATTTTGGCCTCTAGCTCAGCCGACACCTAGGGAAACCTACCAAACCTGTGCATTTCTGAAAACTAGATACCTAGGGGAGTCCAGGGAGGGGTGACTTGCGGGGCTCGGACCAGGTTCTGTTACCCAGAATCCTTTGCAAACCTCAAAATTTGGCTAAAAACACACATGTTCCTCACATTTCTGTGGCAGAAAGTTCTAGAATCTGAGAGGAGCCACAAATTTCCTTCCACCCAGCGTTCCCCCAAGTCTCCCGATAAAAAAGATACCTCACTTGTGTGGGTAGGCCTAGCGCCCGTGAGAGGAAACGCCCCAAAGCGCAACGTGGACACATCCAAAATTTTGGAAGAAAACAGAGGTGTTTTTTGCTAAGTGCCTACCTGTAGATTTTGGCCTCTAGCTCAGCCGGCACCTAGGGAAACCTACCAAACCTGTGCATTTCTGAAAACTAGAGACCTAGGGAAATCCAAGGAGGGGTGACTTGCGGGGCTTGGACCAGGTTCTGTTACCCAGAATCCTTTGCAAACCTCAAAATTTGGCCAAAAAAACACATGTTCCTCACATTTCTGTGGCAGAAAGTTCTGGAATCTGAGAGGAGCCACAAATTTCCTTCCACCCAGCGTTCCCCCAAGTCTCCCGATAAAAATGATACCTCACTTGTGTGGGTAGGCCTAGCGCCCGCGACAGGAAACACCCCAAAGCGCAACGTGGACACATCCAAATTTTTGGAAGAAAACAGAGGTGTTTTTTGCGAAGTGCCTACCTGTAGATTTTGGCCTCTAGCTCAGCCGGCACCTAGGGAAACCTACCAAACCTGTGCATTTCTGACAACTAGATACCCAGGGGAATCCAAGGAGGGGTGACTTGCGGGGCTCGGACCAGGTTCTGTTACCCAGAGTCCTTTGCAAACCTCAAAATGTTGCTAAAAAAACACATGTTCCTCACATTTCTGTGGCAGAAAGTTCTGGAATCTGAGAGGAGCCAGAAATTTCCTTCCACCCAGCGTTCCCCCAAGTCTCCCGATAAAAATGATACCTCTTTTGTGTGGGTAGGGCTAGCGCCCGCGACAGGAAACACCTCAAAGCGCAACGTGGACACATCCAAAATTTTGGAAGAAAACAGAGGTGTTTTTTGCGAAGTGCCTACCTGTAGATTTTGGCCTCTAGCTCAGCCGACACCTAGGGAAACCTACCAAACCTGTGCATTTCTGAAAACTAGATACCTAGGGGAGTCCAGGGAGGGGTGACTTGCGGGGCTCGGACCAGGTTCTGTTACCCAGAATCCTTTGCAAACCTCAAAATTTGGCTAAAAACACACATGTTCCTCACATTTCTGTGGCAGAAAGTTCTAGAATCTGAGAGGAGCCACAAATTTCCTTCCACCCAGCGTTCCCCCAAGTCTCCCGATAAAAAAGATACCTCACTTGTGTGGGTAGGCCTAGCGCCCGTGAGAGGAAACGCCCCAAAGCGCAACGTGGACACATCCAAAATTTTGGAAGAAAACAGAGGTGTTTTTTGCTAAGTGCCTACCTGTAGATTTTGGCCTCTAGCTCAGCCGGCACCTAGGGAAACCTACCAAACCTGTGCATTTCTGAAAACTAGAGACCTAGGGAAATCCAAGGAGGGGTGACTTGCGGGGCTTGGACCAGGTTCTGTTACCCAGAATCCTTTGCAAACCTCAAAATTTGGCCAAAAAAACACATGTTCCTCACATTTCTGTGGCAGAAAGTTCTGGAATCTGAGAGGAGCCACAAATTTCCTTCCACCCAGCATTCCCCCAAGTCTCCCGATAAAAATGATACCTCACTTGTGTGGGTAGGCCTAGCGCCCGCGACAGGAAACACCCCAAAGCGCAACGTGGACACATCCAAATTTTTGGAAGAAAACAGAGGTGTTTTTTGCGAAGTGCCTACCTGTAGATTTTGGCCTCTAGCTCAGCCGGCACCTAGGGAAACCTACCAAACCTGTGCATTTCTGACAACTAGATACCCAGGGGAATCCAAGGAGGGGTGACTTGCGGGGCTCGGACCAGGTTCTGTTACCCAGAGTCCTTTGCAAACCTCAAAATGTTGCTAAAAAAACACATGTTCCTCACATTTCTGTGGCAGAAAGTTCTGGAATCTGAGAGGAGCCAGAAATTTCCTTCCACCCAGCGTTCCCCCAAGTCTCCCGATAAAAATGATACCTCTTTTGTGTGGGTAGGGCTAGCGCCCGCGACAGGAAACACCTCAAAGCGCAACGTGGACACATCCAAAATTTTGGAAGAAAACAGAGGTGTTTTTTGCGAAGTGCCTACCTGTAGATTTTGGCCTCTAGCTCAGCCGACACCTAGGGAAACATACCAAACCTGTGCATTTCTGAAAACTAGATACCTAGGGGAATCCAAGGAGGGGTGACTTGCGGGGCTCGGACCAGGTTCTGTTACCCAGAATCCTTTGCAAACCTCAAAATTTGGCTAAAAAAACACATGTTCCTCACATTTCTGTGGCAGAAAGTTCTGGAATCTGAGAGGAGCCACAAATTTCCTTCCACCCAGCGTTCCCCCAAGTCTCCCGATCAAAATGATACCTCACTTGTGTGGGTAGGCCTAGCGCCCGCGACAGGAAACACCCCAAAACGCAACGTGGACACATCCAAAATTTTGGAAGAAAACAGAGGTGTTTTTTGCAAAGTGCCTACCTGTGGATTTTGGCCTCTAGCTCAGCCGGCACCTAGGGAAACCTACCAAACCTGTGCATTTCTGAAAAATAGAGACCTAGGGGAATCCAAGGAGGGGTGACTTGCGGGGCTCGGACCAGGTTCTGTGACCCGGAATCCTTTGGAAACCTCAAAATTTGGCTAAAAAAACACATGTTCCTCAAATTTCTGTGGCAGAAAGTTCTAGAATCTGAGAGGAGCCACAAATTTCCTTCCATCCAGCGTTCCCCAAGTCTCCCGATAAAAATGATACCTCACTTGTGTGGGTAGGCCTAGCGCCCGCGACAGGAAACGCCCCAAAGCGCAACGTGGACACATCCAAAATTTTGGAAGAAAACAGAGGTGTTTTTTGCGAAGTGCCTACCTGTAGATTTTGGCCTCTAGCTCAGCCGGCACCTAGGGAAACCTACCAAACCTGTGCATTTCTGAAAACTAGAGACCTAGTGGAATCCAAGGATGGGTGACTTGCGGGGCTCGGACCAGGTTCTGTTACCCAGAATCCTTTGCAAACCTCAAAATTTGGCCAAAAAAACATATGTTCCTCACATTTCTGTGGCAGAAAGTTCTGGAATCTGAGAGGAGCCACAAATTTCCTTCCACCCAGCGTTCCCCCAAGTCTCCCGATAAAAATGATACCTCACTTGTGTGGGTAGGCCTAGCGCCCGCGACAGGAAACACCCCAAAGCGCAACGTGGACACATCCAAAATTTTGGAAGAAAACAGAAGTGTTTTTTGCTAAGTGCCTACCTGTAGATTTTAGCCTCTAGCTCAGCCGGCACCTAGGGAAACCTACCAAACCTGTGCATTTCTGAAAACTAGAGACCTAGGGGAATCCAAGGAGGGGTGACTTGCGGGGCTTGGACCAGGTTCTGTTACCCAGAATCCTTTGCAAACCTCAAAATTTGGCCAAAAAAACATATGTTCCTCACATTTCTGTGGCAGAAAGTTCTGGAATCTGAGAGGAGCCACAAATTTCCTTCCACCCAGCATTCCCCCAAGTCTCCCGATAAAAATGATACCTCACTTGTGTGGGGAGGCCTAGCGCCCGCGACAGGAAACACCCCAAAGCGCAACGTGGACACATCCAAAATTTTGGAAGAAAACAGAGGTGTTTTTTGTGAAGTGCCTACCTGTAGATTTTGGCCTCTAGCTCAGCCGGCACCTAGGGAAACCTACCAAACCTGTGCATTTCTGAAAACTAGATACCCAGGGGAATCCAAGGAGGGGTGACTTGCGGGGCTCGGACCAGGTTCTGTTACCCAGATTCCTTTGCAAACCTCAAAATGTTGCTAAAAAAACACATGTTCCTCACATTTCTGTGGCAGAAAGTTCTGGAATCTGAGAGGAGCCACAAATTTCCTTCCACCCAGCGTTCCCCCAAGTCTCCCGATAAAAATGATACCTCACTTGTGTAGGTAGGCCTAGCGCCCGCGACAGGAAACACCCCAAAGCGCAACGTGGACACATCCAAAATGTTGGAAGAAAACAGAGGTGTTTTTTGCGAAGTGCCTACCTGTAGATTTTGGCCTCTAGCTCAGCCGGCACCTAGGGAAACCTACCAAACCTGTGCATTTCTGAAAACTAGAGACCTATGGGAATCCAAGGAGGGGTGACTTGCGGGGCTCGGACCAGGTTCTGTTACTCAGAATCCTTTGCAAACCTCAAAATTTGGCTAAAAAAACACATGTTCCTCACATTTCTGTGGCAGAAAGTTCTAGAATCTGAGAGGAGCCACAAATTTCGTTCCACCCAGCGTTCCCCCAAGTCTCCCGATAAAAACGATACCTCTTTTGTGTGGGTAGGCCTAGCGCCCGTGACAGGAAACACCTCAAAGCGCAACGTGGACACATCCAAAATTTTGGAAGAAAACAGAGGTGTTTTTTGCGAAGTGCCTACCTGTAGATTTTGGCCTCTAGCTCAGCCGGCACCTAGGGAAACCTACAAAACCTGTGCATTTCTGAAAACTAGAGACCTAGGGGAATCCAAGGAGGGGTGACTTGCGGGGCTCGGACCAGGTTCTGTGACCCAGAATCCTTTGCAAACCTCAAAATTTGGCTAAAAAAACACATGTTCCTCAAATTTCTGTGGCAGAAAGTTCTAGAATCTGAGAGGAGCCACAAATTTCCTTCCACCCAGCGTTCCCCCAAGTCTCCCGATAAAAATGATACCTCACTTGTGTGGGTAGGCCTAGCGCCCGCGACAGGAAACGCCCCAAAGCGCAACGTGGACACATCCAAAATTTTGGAAGAAAACAGAGGTGTTTTTTGCGAAGTGCCTACCTGTAGATTTTGGCCTCTAGCTCAGCCGGCACCAAGGGAAACCTACCAAACCTGTGCATTTCTGAAAACTAGAGACCTAGGGGAATCCAAGATGGGGTGACTTGCGGGGCTCGGACCAGGTTCTGTTACCCAGAATCCTTTGCAAACCTCAAAATTTGGCTAAAAAAACACATGTTTCTCACATTTCTGTGGCAGAAAGTTCTGGAATCTGGGAGGAGCCACAAATTTCCTTCCACCCAGCGTTCCCCCAAGTCTCCCGATAAAAATGATACCTCACTTGTGTGGGTAGGCCTAGCGCCCGCGACAGGAAACGTCCCAAAGCGCAACGTGGACACATCCAAAATTTTGGAAGAAAACAGAGGTGTTTTTTGCGAAGTGCCTAACTGTAGATTTTGGCCTCTAGCTCAGCCGGCACCTAGGGAAACCTACCAAACCTGTGCATTTCTGAAAACTAGAGACCTAGGGGAATCCAAGGAGGGGTGACTTGCGGGGCTCGGACAAGGTTCTGTTACCCAGAATCCTTTGCAAACCTCAAAATTTGGCTAAAAAAACACATGTTCCTCACATTTCTGTGTCAGAAAGTTCTGGAATCTGAGAGGAGCCACAAATTTCCTTCCACCCAGCGTTCCCCCAAGTCTCCCGATAAAAATGATACCTCACTTGTGTGGGTAGGCCTAGCGCCCGCGACAGGAAACACCCCAAAGCGCAACGTGGACACATCCAAAATTTTGGAAGAAAACAGAGGTGTTTTTTGCAAAGTGCCTACCTGTAGATTTTGGCCTCTAGCTCAGCCGGCACCTAGGGAAACCTACCAAACCTGTGCATTTCCGAAAACTAGAGACCTAGTGGAATCCAAGGAGGGGTGACTTGCGGGGCTCGGACCAGGTTCTGTTACCCAAAGTCCTTTGCAAACCTCAAAATTTGGCTAAAAAAACACATGTTCCTCACATTTCTGTGGTAGAAAGTTCTGGAATCTGAGAGGAGCCACAAATTTCCTTCCACCCAGCATTCCCCCAAGTCTCCCGATAAAAATGATACCTCACTTGTGTGGGTAGGCCTAGCGCCCGCGACAGGAAACACCCCAAAGCGCAACGTGGACACATCCAAAATTTTGGAAGAAAACAGAGGTGTTTTTTGCGAAGTGCCTACCTGTAGATTTTGGCCTCTAGCTCAGCCGGCACCTAGGGAAACCTACCAAACCTGTGCATTTCTGAAAACTAGAGACCTGGGGGAATCCAAGGAGGGGTGACTTGCGGAGCTCGGACCAGGTTCTGTTACCCAGAATCCTTTGCAAATCTCAAAATTTGGCTAAAAAAACACATGTTCCTCAAATTTCTGTGGCAGAAAGTTCTAGAATCTGAGAGGAGCCACAAATTTCCTTCCACCCAGCGTTCCCCCAATTCTCCCGATAAAAATGATACCTCACTTGTGTGGGTAGGCCTAGCGCCCGTGACAGGAAACACCCCAAAGCGCAACGTGGACACATCCAAAATGTTGGAAGAAAACAGAGGTGTTTTTTGCGAAGTGCCTACCTGTAGATTTGGCCTCTAGCTCAGCCGGCACCTAGGGAAACCTACCAAACCTGTGCATTTCTGAAAACTAGAGACCTAGGGGAATCCAAGGAGGGGTGACTTGCGGGGGTCGGACCTGGTTCTGTTACTCAGAATCCTTTGCAAACCTCAAAATTTGGCTAAAAAAACACATGTTCCTCAAATTTCTGTGGCAGAAAGTTCTAGAATCTGAGAGGAGCCACAAATTTCCTTCCACCCAGCGTTCCCCCAAGTCTCCCGATAAAAATGATACCTCACTTGTGTGGGTAGGCCTAGCGCCCGCGACAGGAAACGCCCCAAAGCGCAACGTGGACACATCCAAAATTTTGGAAGAAAACAGAGGTGTTTTTTGCGAAGTGCCTACCTGTAGATTTTGGCCTCTAGCTCAGCCGGCACCAAGGGAAACCTACCAAACCTGTGCATTTCTGAAAACTAGAGACCTAGGGGAATCCAAGATGGGGTGACTTGCGGGGCTCGGACCAGGTTCTGTTACCCAGAATCCTTTGCAAACCTCAAAATTTGGCTAAAAAAACACATGTTTCTCACATTTCTGTGGCAGAAAGTTCTGGAATCTGGGAGGAGCCACAAATTTCCTTCCACCCAGCGTTCCCCCAAGTCTCCCGATAAAAATGATACCTCACTTGTGTGGGTAGGCCTAGCGCCCGCGACAGGAAGCGTCCCAAAGCGCAACGTGGACACATCCAAAATTTTGGAAGAAAACAGAGGTGTTTTTTGCGAAGTGCCTAACTGTAGATTTTGGCCTCTAGCTCAGCCGGCACCTAGGGAAACCTACCAAACCTGTGCATTTCTGAAAACTAGAGACCTAGGGGAATCCAAGGAGGGGTGACTTGCGGGGCTCGGACAAGGTTCTGTTACCCAGAATCCTTTGCAAACCTCAAAATTTGGCTAAAAAAACACATGTTCCTCACATTTCTGTGGCAGAAAGTTCTGGAATCTGAGAGGAGCCACAAATTTCCTTCCACCCAGCGTTCCCCCAAGTCTCCCGATAAAAATGATACCTCACTTGTGTGGGTAGGCCTAGCGCCCGCGACAGGAAACACCCCAAAGCGCAACGTGGACACATCCAAAATTTTGGAAGAAAACAGAGGTGTTTTTTGCAAAGTGCCTACCTGTAGATTTTGGCCTCTAGCTCAGCCGGCACCTAGGGAAACCTACCAAACCTGTGCATTTCCGAAAACTAGAGACCTAGTGGAATCCAAGGAGGGGTGACTTGCGGGGCTCGGACCAGGTTCTGTTACCCAGAGTCCTTTGCAAACCTCAAAATTTGGCTAAAAAAACACATGTTCCTCACATTTCTGTGGTAGAAAGTTCTGGAATCTGAGAGGAGCCACAAATTTCCTTCCACCCAGCATTCCCCCAAGTCCCCCGATAAAAATGATACCTCACTTGTGTGGGTAGGCCTAGCGCCCGCGACAGGAAACACCCCAAAGCGCAACGTGGACACATCCAAAATTTTGGAAGAAAACAGAGGTGTTTTTTGCGAAGTGCCTACCTGTAGATTTTGGCCTCTAGCTCAGCCGGCACCTAGGGAAACCTACCAAACCTGTGCATTTCTGAAAACTAGAGACCTGGGGGAATCCAAGGAGGGGTGACTTGCGGAGCTCGGACCAGGTTCTGTTACCCAGAATCCTTTGCAAATCTCCAAATTTGGCTAAAAAAACACATGTTCCTCAAATTTCTGTGGCAGAAAGTTCTAGAATCTGAGAGGAGCCACAAATTTCCTTCCACCCAGCGTTCCCCCAATTCTCCCGATAAAAATGATACCTCACTTGTGTGGGTAGGCCTAGCGCCCGTGACAGGAAACACCCCAAAGCGCAACGTGGACACATCCAAAATGTTGGAAGAAAACAGAGGTGTTTTTTGCGAAGTGCCTACCTGTAGATTTGGCCTCTAGCTCAGCCGGCACCTAGGGAAACCTACCAAACCTGTGCATTTCTGAAAACTAGAGACCTAGGGGAATCCAAGGAGGGGTGACTTGCGGGGGTCGGACCTGGTTCTGTTACTCAGAATCCTTTGCAAACCTCAAAATTTGGCTAAAAAAACACATGTTCCTCACATTTCTGTGGCAGAAAGTTCTAGAATCTGAGAGGAGCCACAAATTTCCTTCCACCCAGCGTTCCCCCAAGTCTCCCGATAAAAATGATACCTCTTTTGTGTGGGTAGGCCTAGCGCCCGTGACAGGAAACACCTCAAAGCGCAACGTGGACACATCCAAAATTTTGGAAGAAAACAGAGGTGTTTTTTGCGAAGTGCCTACCTGTAGATTTTGGCCTCTTGCTCAGCCGGCACCTAGGGAAACCTACCAAACCTGTGCATTTCTGAAAACTAGAGACCTAGGGGAATCCAAGGAGGGGTGACTTGCGGGGCTCGGACCAGGTTCTGTGACCCAGAATCCTTTGCAAACCTCAAAATTTGGCTAAAAAAACACATATTCCTCACATTTCTGTGGCAGAAAGTTCTAGAATCTGAGAGGAGCCACAAATTTCCTTCCACCCAGCGTTCCCCCAAGTCTCCCGATAAAAATGATACCTCTTTTGTGTGGGTAGGCCTAGCGCCTGTGACAGGAAACACCTCAAAGCGCAACGTGGACACATCCAAAATCTTGGAAGAAAACAGAGTTGTTTTTTGCGAAGTGCCTACCTGTAGATTTTGGCCTCTAGCTCAGCCGGCACCTAGGGAAATCTACAAAACCTGTGCATTTCTGAAAACTAGAGACCTAGGGAAATCCAAGGAGGGGTGACTTGCGGGGCTCGGACCAGGTTCTGTTACTCAGAATCCTTTGCAAACCTCAAAATTTGGCTAAAAAAACACATGTTCCTCACATTTCTGTGGCAGAAAGTTCTAGAATCTGAGAGGAGCCACAAATTTCCTTCCACCCAGCGTTCCCCCAAGTCTCCCGATAAAAATGATACCTCACTTGTGTGGGTAGGCCTAGCGCCCGTGACAGGAAACGCCCCAAAGCGCAACGTGGACACATCCAAAATTTTGGAAGAAAACAGAGGTGTTTTTTGCTAAGTGCCTACCTCTAGATTTTGGCCTCTAGCTCAGCCGGCACCTAGGGAAACCTACCAAACCTGTGCATTTCTGAAAACTAGAGACCTAGGGGAATCCAAGGAGGGGTGACTTGCGGGGCTTGGACCAGGTTCTGTTACCCAGAATCCTTTGCAAACCTCAAAATTTGGCCAAAAAAACACATGTTCCTCACATTTCTGTGGCAGAAAGTTCTGGAATCTGAGACGAGCCACAAATTTCCTTCCACCCAGCATTCCCCCAAGTCTCCCGATAAAAATGATACCTCACTTGTGTGGGTAGGCCTAGCGCCCGCGACAGGAAACACCCCAAAGCGCAACGTGGACACATCCAAATTTTTGGAAGAAAACAGAGGTGTTTTTTGCGAAGTGCCTACCTGTAGATTTTGGCCTCTAGCTCAGCCGGCACCTAGGGAAACCTACCAAACCTGTGCATTTCTGACAACTACAGTAGATACCCAGGGGAATCCAAGGAGGGGTGACTTGCGGGGCTCGGACCAGGTTCTGTGACCCGGAATCCTTTGCAAACCTCAAAATTTGGCTAAAAAAACACATGTTCCTCAAATTTCTGTGGCAGAAAGTTCTAGAATCTGAGAGGAGCCACAAATTTCCTTCCACCCAGCGTTCCCCCAAGTCTCCCGATAAAAATGATACCTCACTTGTGTGGGTAGGCCTAGCGCCCGCGACAGGAAACGCCCCAAAGCGCAACGTGGACACATCCAAAATTTTGGAAGAAAACAGAGGTGTTTTTTGCGAAGTGCCTACCTGTAGATTTTGGCCTCTAGCTCAGCCGGCACCTAGGGAAACCTACCAAACCTGTGCATTTCTGAAAACTAGACACCTAGGGGAATCCAAGGAGGGGTGACTTGCGGGGCTCGAAACAGGTTCTGTGACCCAGAATCCTTTGCAAACCTCAAAATTTGGCTAAAAAAACACATGTTCCTCAAATTTCTGTGGAAGAAAGTTCTAGAATCTGAGAGGAGCCACAAATTTCCTTCCACCCAGCGTTCCCCCAAGTCTCCCGATAAAAATTATACCTCTTTTGTGTGGGTAGGCCTAGCGCCCGCGACAGGAAACACCCCAAAGCGCAACGTGGACACATCCAAAATTTTGGAAGAAAACAGAGGTGTTTTTTGCAAAGTGCCTACCTGTAGATTTTGGCCTCTAGCTCAGCCGGCACCTAGGGAAACCTACCAAACCTGTGCATTTCCGAAAACTAGAGACCTAGTGGAATCCAAGGAGGGGTGACTTGCGGGGCTCGGACCAGGTTCTGTTACCCAGAGTCCTTTGCAAACCTCAAAATTTGGCTAAAAAAACACATGTTCCTCACATTTCTGTGGCAGAAAGTTCTGGAATCTGAGAGGAGCCACAAATTTCCTACCACCCAGCGTTCCCCCAAGTCTCCCGATGAAAATGATGCCTCACTTGTGTAGGTAGGCCTAGCGCCCGTGACAGGAAACGCCCCAAAGCGCAACGTGGACACATCCAAAATTTTGGAAGAACACAGAGGTGTTTTTTGCGAAGTGCCTACCTGTAGATTTTGGCCTCTAGCTCAGCCGGCACCTAGGGAAATCTACAAAACCTGTGCATTTCTGAAAACTAGAGACCTAGGGAAATCCAAGGAGGGGTGACTTGCGGGGCTCGGACCAGGTTCTGTTACTCAGAATCCTTTGCAAACCTCAAAATTTGGCTAAAAAAACACATGTTCCTCACATTTCTGTGGCAGAAAGTTCTAGAATCTGAGAGGAGCCACAAATTTCCTTCCACCCAGCGTTCCCCCAAGTCTCCCGATAAAAATGATACCTCTTTTGTGTGGGTAGGGCTAGCGCCCGCGACAGGAAACACCTCAAAGCGCAACGTGGACACATCCAAAATTTTGGAAGAAAACAGAGGTGTTTTTTGCGAAGTGCCTACCTGTAGATTTTGGCCTCTAGCTCAGCCGACACCTAGGGAAACCTACCAAACCTGTGCATTTCTGAAAACTAGAGACCTAGGGGAATCCAAGGAGGGGTGACTTGCGGGGCTCGGACCAGGTTCTGTTACCCAGAATCCTTTGCAAACCTCAAAATTTGGCTAAAAAAACACATGTTCCTCACATTTCTGTGGCAGAAAGTTCTGGAATCTGAGAGGAGCCACAAATTTCCTTCCACCCAGCGTTCCCCCAAGTCTCCAGATCAAAATGATACCTCACTTGTGTGGGTAGGCCTAGCGCCCGCGACAGGAAACACCCCAAAACGCAACGTGGACACATCCAAAATTTTGGAAGAAAACAGAGGTGTTTTTTGCAAAGTGCCTACCTGTAGATTTTGGCCTCTAGCTCAGCCGGCACCTAGGGAAACCTACCAAACCTGTGCATTTCTGAAAACTAGAGACCTGGGGGAATCCAAGGAGGGGTGACTTGCGGGGCTCGGACCAGGTTCTGTTACCCAGAATCCTTTGCAAATCTCAAAATTTGGCTAAAAAAACACATGTTCCTCAAATTTCTGTGGCAGAAAGTTCTAGAATCTGAGAGGAGCCACAAATTTCCTTCCACCCAGCGTTCCCCCAAGTCTCCCGATAAAAATGATACCTCACTTGTGTGGGTAGGCCTAGCGCCCGTGAGAGGAAACGCCCCAAAGCGCAACGTGGACACATCCAAAATTTTGGAAGAAAACAGAGGTGTTTTTTGCGAAGTGCCTACCTGTAGATTTTGGCCTCTAGCTCAGCCGGCACCTAGGGAAACCTACCAAACCTGTGCATTTCTGACAACTAGATACCCAGGGGAATCCAAGGAGGGGTGACTTGCGGGGCTCGGACCAGGTTCTGTTACCCAGAGTCCTTTGCAAACCTCAAAATGTTGCTAAAAAAACACATGTTCCTCACATTTCTGTGGCAGAAAGTTCTGGAATCTGAGAGGAGCCAGAAATTTCCTTCCTCCCAGCGTTCCCCCAAGTCTCCCGATCAAAATGATACCTCACTTGTGTGGGTAGGCCTAGCGCCCGCGACAGGAAACACCCCAAAACGCAACGTGGACACATCCAAAATTTTGGAAGAAAACAGAGGTGTTTTTTGCAAAGTGCCTACCTGTGGATTTTGGCCTCTAGCTCAGCCGGCACCTAGGGAAACCTACCAAACCTGTGCATTTCTGAAAACTAGAGACCTAGGGGAATCCAAGGAGGGGTGACTTGCGGGGCTCAGACCAGGTTCTGTTACCCAGAATCCTTTGCAAACCTCAAAATTTGGCTAAAAAAACACATGTTCCTCACATTTCTGTGGCAGAAAGTTCTGGAATCTGAGAGGAGCCACAAATTTCCTTCCACCCAGCGTTCCCCCAAGTCTCCCGATAAAAATGATACCTCACTTGTGTGGGTAGGCCTAGCGCCTGCGACAGGAAACGCCCCAAAGCGCAACGTGGACACATCCAAAATTTTGGAAGAAAACAGAGGTGTTTTTTGCGAAGTGCCTACCTGTAGATTTTGGCCTCTAGCTCAGCCGGCACCTAGGGAAACCTACCAAACCTGTGCATTTCTGAAAACTAGAGACCTGGGGGAATCCAAGGAGGGGTGACTTGCAGGGCTCGGACCAGGTTCTGTTACCCAGAATCCTTTGCAAATCTCAATATTTGGCTAAAAAAACACATGTTCCTCACATTTCTGTGGCAGAAAGTTCTAGAATCTGAGAGGAGCCACAAATTTCCTTCCACCCAGCGTTCCCCCAAGTCTCCCGATAAAAATGATACCTCTTTTGTGTGGGTAGGGCTAGCGCCCGCGACAGGAAACACCTCAAAGCGCAACGTGGACACATCCAAAATTTTGGAAGAAAACAGAGGTGTTTTTTGCGAAGTGCCTACCTGTAGATTTTGGCCTCTAGCTCAGCCGACACCTAGGGAAACCTACCAAACCTGTGCATTTCTGAAAACTAGAGACCTAGGGGAATCCAAGGAGGGGTGACTTGTGGGGCTCGGACCAGGTTCTGTTACCCAGAATCCTTTGCAAACCTCAAAATTTGGCTAAAAAAACACATGTTCCTCACATTTCTGTGGCAGAAAGTTCTGGAATCTGAGAGGAGCCACAAATTTCCTTCCACCCAGCGTTCCCCCAAGTCTCCCGATCAAAATGATACCTCACTTGTGTGGGTAGGCCTAGCGCCCGCGACAGGAAACACCCCAAAACGCAACGTGGACACATCCAAAATTTTGGAAGAAAACAGAGGTGTTTTTTGCAAAGTGCCTACCTGTAGATTTTGGCCTCTAGCTCAGCCGGCACCTAGGGAAACCTACCAAACCTGTGCATTTCTGAAAACTAGAGACCTGGGGGAATCCAAGGAGGGGTGACTTGCGGGGCTCGGACCAGGTTCTGTTACCCAGAATCCTTTGCAAATCTCAAAATTTGGCTAAAAAAACACATGTTCCTCAAATTTCTGTGGCAGAAAGTTCTAGAATCTGAGAGGAGCCACAAATTTCCTTCCACCCAGCGTTCCCCCAAGTCTCCCGATAAAAATGATACCTCACTTGTGTGGGTAGGCCTAGCGCCCGTGAGAGGAAACGCCCCAAAGCGCAACGTGGACACATCCAAAATTTTGGAAGAAAACAGAGGTGTTTTTTGCGAAGTGCCTACCTGTAGATTTTGGCCTCTAGCTCAGCCGGCACCTAGGGAAACCTACCAAACCTGTGCATTTCTGACAACTAGATACCCAGGGGAATCCAAGGAGGGGTGACTTGCGGGGCTCGGACCAGGTTCTGTTACCCAGAGTCCTTTGCAAACCTCAAAATGTTGCTAAAAAAACACATGTTCCTCACATTTCTGTGGCAGAAAGTTCTGGAATCTGAGAGAAGCCAGAAATGTCCTTCCTCCCAGCGTTCCCCCAAGTCTCCCGATAAAAATGATACCTCTTTTGTGTGGGTAGGGCTAGCGCCCGCGACAGGAAACACCTAAAAGCGCAACGTGGACACATCCAAAAGTTTGGAAGAAAACAGAGGTGTTTTTTGCGAAGTGCCTACCTGTAGATTTTGGCCTCTAGCTCAGCCGACACCTAGGGAAACCTACCAAACCTGTGCATTTCTGAAAACTAGAGACCTAGGGGAATCCAAGGAGGGGTGACTTGCGGGGCTCGGACCAGGTTCTGTTACCCAGAATCCTTTGCAAACCTCAAAATTTGGCTAAAAAAACACATGTTCCTCACATATCTGTGGCAGAAAGTTCTGGAATCTGAGAGGAGCCACAAATTTCCTTCCACCCAGCGTTCCCCCAAGTCTCCCGATCAAAATGATACCTCACTTGTGTGGGTAGGCCTAGCGCCCGCGACAGGAAACACCCCAAAACGCAACGTGGACACATCCAAAATTTTGGAAGAAAACAGAGGTGTTTTTTGCAAAGTGCCTACCTGTGGATTTTGGCCTCTAGCTCAGCCGGCACCTAGGGAAACCTACCAAACCTGTGCATTTCTGAAAACTAGAGACCTAGGGGAATCCAAGGAGGGGTGACTTGCGGGGCTCAGACCAGGTTCTGTTATCCAGAGTCCTTTGCAAACCTCAAAATTTGGCTAAAAAAACACATGTTCCTCACATTTCTGTGGCAGAAAGTTCTGGAATCTGAGAGGAGCCACAAATTTCCTTCCACCCAGCGTTCCCCCAAGTCTCCCGATAAAAATGATACCTCACTTGTGTGGGTAGGCCTAGCGCCTGCGACAGGAAACGCCCCAAAGCGCAACGTGGACACATCCAAAATTTTGGAAGAAAACAGAGGTGTTTTTTGCGAAGTGCCTACCTGTAGATTTTGGCCTCTAGCTCAGCCGGCACCTAGGGAAACCTACCAAACCTGTGCATTTCTGAAAACTAGAGACCTGGGGGAATCCAAGGAGGGGTGACTTGCAGGGCTCGGATCAGGTTCTGTTACCCAGAATCCTTTGCAAATCTCAAAATTTGGCTAAAAAAAGACATGTTCCTCAAATTTCTGTGGCAGAAAGTTCTAGAATCTGAGAGGAGCCACAAATTTCCTTCCACCCAGCGTTCCCCCAAGTCTCCCGATAAAAATGATACCTCACTTGTGTGGGTAGGCCTAGCGCCCGTGACAGGAAACGCCCCAAAGCGCAACGTGGACACATCCAAAATTTTGGAAGAAAACAGAGGTGTTTTTTGCTAAGTGCCTACCTGTAGATTTTGGCCTCTAGCTCAGCCGGCACCTAGGGAAACCTACCAAACCTGTGCATTTCTGAAAACTAGAGACCTAGGGGAATCCAAGGAGGGGTGACTTGCGGGGCTTGGACCAGGTTCTGTTACCCAGAATCCTTTGCAAACCTCAAAATTTGGCCAAAAAAACACATGTTCCTCACATTTCTGTGGCAGAAAGTTCTGGAATCTGAGAGGAGCCACAAATTTCCTTCCACCCAGCATTCCCCCAAGTCTCCCGATAAAAATGATACCTCACTTGTGTGGGTAGGCCTAGCGCCCGCGACAGGAAACACCCCAAAGCGCAACGTGGACACATCCAAATTTTTGGAAGAAAACAGAGGTGATTTTTGCGAAGTGCCTACCTGTAGATTTTGGCCTCTAGCTCAGCCGGCACCTAGGGAAACCTACCAAACCTGTGCATTTCTGACAACTAGATACCCAGGGGAATCCAAGGAGGGGTGACTTGCGGGGCTCGGACCAGGTTCTGTTACCCAGAGTCCTTTGCAAACCTCAAAATGTTGCTAAAAAAACACATGTTCCTCACATTTCTGTGGCAGAAAGTTCTGGAATCTGAGAGGAGCCACAAATTTCCTTCCACCCAGCGTTCCCCCAAGTCTCCCGATAAAAATGATACCTCACTTGTGTAGGTAGGCCTAGCGCCCGCGACAGGAAACACCCCAAAGCGCAACGTGGACACATCCAAAATGTTGGAAGAAAACAGAGGTGTTTTTTGCGAAGTGCCTACCTGTAGATTTTGGCCTCTAGCTCAGCCGGCACCTAGGGAAACCTACCAAACCTGTGCATTTCTGAAAACTAGAGACCTAGGGGAATCCAAGGAGGGGTGACTTGCGGGGGTCGGACCTGGTTCTGTTACTCAGAATCCTTTGCAAACCTCAAAATTTGGCTAAAAAAACACATGTTCCTCACATTTCTGTGGCAGAAAGTTCTAGAATCTGAGAGGAGCCAGAAATTTCCTTCCACCCAGCGTTCCCCCAAGTCTCCCGATAAAAATGATACCTCTTTTGTGTGGGTAGGCCTAGCGCCCGTGACAGGAAACACCTCAAAGCGCAACGTGGACACATCCAAAATTTTGGAAGAAAACAGAGGTGTTTTTTGCGAAGTGATTACCTGTAGATTTTGGCCTCTAGCTCAGCCGGCACCTAGGGAAACCTACCAAACCTGTGCATTTCTGAAAACTAGAAACCTAGGGGAATCCAAGGAGGGGTGACTTGCGGGGCTCGGACCAGGTTCTGTGACCCAGAATCCTTTGCAAACCTCAAAATTTGGCTAAAAAAACACATGTTCCTCAAATTTCTGTGGCAGAAAGTTCTAGAATCTGAGAGGAGCCACAAATTTCCTTCCACCCAGCGTTCCCCCAAGTCTCCCGATAAAAATGATACCTCACTTGTGTGGGTAGGCCTAGCGCCCGCGACAGGAAACGCCCCAAAGCGCAACGTGGACACATCCAAAATTTTGGAAGAAAACAGAGGTGTTTTTTGCGAAGTGCCTACCTGTAGATTTTGGCCTCTAGCTCAGCCGGCACCTAGGGAAACCTACCAAACCTGTGCATTTCTGAAAACTAGAGACCTAGGGGAATCCAAGGAGGGGTGACTTGCGGGGCTCGAACCAGGTTCTGTGACCCAGAATCCTTTGCAAACCTCAAAATTTGGCTAAAAAAACACATGTTCCTCAAATTTCTGTGGCAGAAAGTTCTAGAATCTGAGAGGAGCCACAAATTTCCTTCCACCCAGCGTTCCCCCAAGTCTCCCGATAAAAATTATACCACTTTTGTGTGGGTAGGCCTAGCGCCCGCGACAGGAAACACCTCAAAGCGCAACGTGGACACATCCAATATTTTGGAAGAAAACAGAGGTGTTTTTTGCGAAGTGCCTACCTGTAGATTTTTGCCTCAAGCTCAGCGGGCACCTAGGGAAACCTACCAAACCTGTGCATTTCTGAAAAATAGAGACCTAGGGGAATCCAAGGAGGGGTGACTTGCGGGGCTCGGACCAGGTTCTGTGACCCGGAATCCTTTGCAAACCTCAAAATTTGGCTAAAAAAACACATGTTCCTCAAATTTCTGTGGCAGAAAGTTCTAGAATCTGAGAGGAGCCACAAATTTCCTTCCACCCAGCGTTCCCCCAAGTCTCCCGATAAAAATGATACCTCACTTGTGTGGGTAGGCCTAGCGCCCGCGACAGGAAACGCCCCAAAGCGCAACGTGGACACATCCAAAATTTTGGAAGAAAACAGAGGTGTTTTTTGCGAAGTGCCTACCTGTAGATTTTGGCCTCTAGCTCAGCCGGCACCTAGGGAAACCTACCAAACCTGTGCATTTCTGAAAACTAGAGACCTAGTGGAATCGAAGGATGGGTGACTTGCGGGGCTCGGACCAGGTTCTGTTACCCAGAATCCTTTGCAAACCTCAAAATTTGGCCAAAAAAACATATGTTCCTCACATTTCTGTGGCAGAAAGTTCTGGAATCTGAGAGGAGCCACAAATTTCCTTCCACCCAGCGTTCCCCCAAGTCTCCCGATAAAAATGATACCTCACTTGTGTGGGTAGGCCTAGCGCCCGCGACAGGAAACACCCCAAAGCGCAACGTGGACACATCCAAAATTTTGGAAGAAAACAGAGGTGTTTTTTGCTAAGTGCCTACCTGTAGATTTTGGCCTCTAGCTCAGCCGGCACCTAGGGAAACCTACCAAACCTGTGCATTTCTGAAAACTAGAGACCTAGGGGAATCCAAGGAGGGGTGACTTGCGGGGCTTGGACCAGGTTCTGTTACCCAGAATCCTTTGCACACCTCAAAATTTGGCCAAAAAACATATGTTCCTCACATTTCTGTGGCAGAAAGTTCTGGAATCTGAGAGGAGCCACAAATTTCCTTCCACCCAGCATTCCCCCAGTCTCCCGATAAAAATGATACCTCACTTGTGTGGGTAGGCCTAGCGCCCGCGACAGGAAACACCCCAAAGCGCAACGTGGACACATCCAAAATTTTGGAAGAAAACAGAGGTGTTTTTTGCGAAGTGCCTACCTGTAGATTTTGGCCTCTAGCTCAGCCGGCACCTAGGGAAACCTACCAAACCTGTGCATTTCTGAAAACTAGATACCCAGGGGAATCCAAGGAGGGGTGACTTGCGGGGCTCGGACCAGGTTCTGTTACCCAGAGTCCTTTGCAAACCTCAAAATGTTGCTAAAAAAACACATGTTCCTCACATTTCTGTGGCAGAAAGTTCTGGAATCTGAGAGGAGCCACATATTTCCTTCCACCCAGCGTTCCCCCAAGTCTCCCGATAAAAATGATACCTCACTTGTGTAGGTAGGCCTAGCGCCCGCGACAGGAAACACCCCAAAGCGCAACGTGGACACATCCAAAATGTTGGAAGAAAACAGAGGTGTTTTTTGCGAAGTGCCTACCTGTAGATTTTGGCCTCTAGCTCAGCCGGCACCTAGGGAAACCTACCAAACCTGTGCATTTCTGAAAACTAGAGACCTAGGGGAATCCAAGGAGGGGTGACTTGCGGGGCTTGGACCAGGTTCTGTTACCCAGAATCCTTTGCAAACCTCAAAATTTGGCCAAAAAAACATATGTTCCTCACATTTCTGTGGCAGAAAGTTCTGGAATCTGAGAGGAGCCACAAATTTCCTTCCACCCAGCATTCCCCCAAGTCTCCCGATAAAAATGATACCTCACTTGTGTGGGTAGGCCTAGCGCCCGCGACAGGAAACACCCCAAAGCGCAACGTGGACACATCCAAAATTTTGGAAGAAAACAGAGGTGTTTTTTGCTAAGTGCCTACCTGTAGATTTTGGCCTCTAGCTCAGCCGGCACCTAGGGAAACCTACCAAACCTGTGCATTTCTGAAAACTAGAGACCTAGGGGAATCCAAGGAGGGGTGACTTGCGGGGCTTGGACCAGGTTCTGTTACCCAGAATCCTTTGCACACCTCAAAATTTGGCCAAAAAAACATATGTTCCTCACATTTCTGTGGCAGAAAGTTCTGGAATCTGAGAGGAGCCACAAATTTCCTTCCACCCAGCATTCCCCCAAGTCTCCCGATAAAAATGATACCTCACTTGTGTGGGTAGGCCTAGCGCCCGCGACAGGAAACACCCCAAAGCGCAACGTGGACACATCCAAAATTTTGGAAGAAAACAGAGGTGTTTTTTGCAAAGTGCCTACCTGTAGATTTTGGCCTCTAGCTCAGCCGGCACCTAGGGAAACCTACCAAACCTGTGCATTTCTGAAAACTAGATACCCAGGGGAATCCAAGGAGGGGTGACTTGCGGGGCTCGGACCAGGTTCTGTTACCCAGAGTCCTTTGCAAACCTCAAAATGTTGCTAAAAAAACACATGTTCCTCACATTTCTGTGGCAGAAAGTTCTGGAATCTGAGAGGAGCCACATATTTCCTTCCACCCAGCGTTCCCCCAAGTCTCCCGATAAAAATGATACCTCACTTGTGTAGGTAGGCCTAGCGCCCGCGACAGGAAACACCCCAAAGCGCAACGTGGACACATCCAAAATGTTGGAAGAAAACAGAGGTGTTTTTTGCGAAGTGCCTACCTGTAGATTTTGGCCTCTAGCTCAGCCGGCACCTAGGGAAACCTACCAAACCTGTGCATTTCTGAAAACTAGAGACCTAGGGGAATCCAAGGAGGGGTGACTTGCGGGGCTTGGACCAGGTTCTGTTACCCAGAATCCTTTGCAAACCTCAAAATTTGGCCAAAAAAACATATGTTCCTCACATTTCTGTGGCAGAAAGTTCTGGAATCTGAGAGGAGCCACAAATTTCCTTCCACCCAGCATTCCCCCAAGTCTCCCGATAAAAATGATACCTCACTTGTGTGGGTAGGCCTAGCGCCCGCGACAGGAAACACCCCAAAGCGCAACGTGGACACATCCAAAATTTTGGAAGAAAACAGAGGTGTTTTTTGCGAAGTGCCTACCTGTAGATTTTGGCCTCTAGCTCAGCCGGCACCTGGGGAAACCTACCAAACCTGTGCATTTCTGAAAACTAGATACCCAGGGGAATCCAAGGAGGGGTGACTTGCGGGGCTCGGACCAGGTTCTGTTACCCAGAGTCCTTTGCAAACCTCAAAATGTTGCTAAAAAAACACATGTTCCTCACATTTCTGTGGCAGAAAGTTCTGGAATCTGAGAGGAGCCACAAATTTCCTTCCACCCAGCGTTCCCCCAAGTCTCCCGATAAAAATGATACCTCACTTGTGTAGGTAGGCCTAGCGCCCGCGACAGGAAACACCCCAAAGCGCAACGTGGACACATCCAAAATGTTGGAAGAAAACAGAGGTGTTTTTTGCGAAGTGCCTACCTGTAGATTTTGGCCTCTAGCTCAGCCGGCACCTAGGGAAACCTACCAAACCTGTGCATTTCTGAAAACTAGAGACCTAGGGGAATCCAAGGAGGGGTGACTTGCGGGGCTCGGACCAGGTTCTGTTACTCAGAATCCTTTGCAAACCTCAAAATTTGGCTAAAAAAACACATGTTCCTCACATTTCTGTGGCAGAAAGTTCTAGAATCTGAGAGGAGCCACGAATTTCCTTCCACCCAGCGTTCCCCTAAGTCTCCCGATAAAAATGATACCTCTTTTGTGTGGGTAGGCCTAGCGCCCGTGACAGGAAACACCTCAAAGCGCAACGTGGACACATCCAAAATTTTGGAAGAAAACAGAGGTGTTTTTTGCGAAGTGCCTACCTGTAGATTTTGGCCTCTAGCTCAGCCGGCACCTAGGGAAACCTACAAAACCTGTGCATTTCTGAAAACTAGAGACCTAGGGGAATCCAAGGAGGGGTGACTTGCGGGGCTTGGACCAGGTTCTGTTACCCAGAATCCTTTGCAAACCTCAAAATTTGTCCAAAAAAACATATGTTCCTCACATTTCTGTGGCAGAAAGTTCTGGAATCTGAGAGGAGCCACAAATTTCCTTCCACCCAGCATTCCCCCAAGTCTCCCGATAAAAATGATACCTCACTTGTGTGGGTAGGCCTAGCGCCCGCGACAGGAAACACCCCAAAGCGCAACGTGGACACATCCAAAATTTTGGAAGAAAACAGAGGTGTTTTTTGCGAAGTGCCTACCTGTAGATTTTGGCCTCTAGCTCAGCCGGCACCTGGGGAAACCTACCAAACCTGTGCATTTCTGAAAACTAGATACCCAGGGGAATCCAAGGAGGGGTGACTTGCGGGGCTCGGACCAGGTTCTGTTACCCAGAGTCCTTTGCAAACCTCAAAATGTTGCTAAAAAAACACATGTTCCTCACATTTCTGTGGCAGAAAGTTCTGGAATCTGAGAGGAGCCACAAATTTCCTTCCACCCAGCGTTCCCCCAAGTCTCCCGATAAAAATGATACCTCACTTGTGTAGGTAGGCCTAGCGCCCGCGACAGGAAACACCCCAAAGCGCAACGTGGACACATCCAAAATGTTGGAAGAAAACAGAGGTGTTTTTTGCGAAGTGCCTACCTGTAGATTTTGGCCTCTAGCTCAGCCGGCACCTAGGGAAACCTACCAAACCTGTGCATTTCTGAAAACTAGAGACCTAGGGGAATCCAAGGAGGGGTGACTTGCGGGGCTCAGACCAGGTTCTGTTACTCAGAATCCTTTGCAAACCTCAAAATTTGGCTAAAAAAACACATGTTCCTCACATTTCTGTGGCAGAAAGTTCTAGAATCTGAGAGGAGCCACGAATTTCCTTCCACCCAGCGTTCCCCTAAGTCTCCCGATAAAAATGATACCTCTTTTGTGTGGGTAGGCCTAGCGCCCGTGACAGGAAACACCTCAAAGCGCAACGTGGACACATCCAAAATTTTGGAAGAAAACAGAGGTGTTTTTTGCGAAGTGCCTACCTGTAGATTTTGGCCTCTAGCTCAGCCGGCACCTAGGGAAACCTACAAAACCTGTGCATTTCCGAAAACTAGAGACCTAGGGGAATCCAAGGAGGGGTGACTTGCGGGGCTCGGACCAGGTTCTGTGACCCAGAATCCTTTGCAAACCTCAAAATTTGGCTAAAAAATCACATGTTCCTCAAATTTCTGTGGCAGAAAGTTCTAGAATCTGAGAGGAGCCACAAATTTCCTTCCACCCAGCGTTCCCCCAAGTCTCCCGATAAAAATGATACCTCACTTGTGTGGGTAGGCCTAGCGCCCGCAACAGGAAACGCCCCAAAGCGCAACGTGGACACATCCAAAATTTTGGAAGAAAACAGAGGTGTTTTTTGCGAAGTGCCTACCTGTAGATTTTGGCCTCTAGCTCAGCCGGCACCTAGGGAAACCTACCAAACCTGTGCATTTCTGAAAACTAGAGACCTAAGGGAATCCAAGGATGGGTGACTTGCGGGGCTCGGACCAGGTTCTGTTACCCAGAATCCTTTGCAAACCTCAAAATTTGGCCAAAAAAACATATGTTCCTCACATTTCTGTGGCAGAAAGTTCTGGAATCTGAGAGGAGCCACAAATTTCCTTCCACCCAGCGTTCCCCCAAGTCTCCCGATCAAAATGATACCTCTTTTGTGTGGGTAGGGCTAGCGCCCGCGACAGGAAACACCTCAAAGCGCAACGTGGACACATCCAAAATTTTGGAAGAAAACAGAGGTGTTTTTTGCGAAGTGCCTACCTGTAGATTTTGGCCTCTAGCTCAGCCGACACCTAGGGAAACCTACCAAACCTGTGCATTTCTGAAAACTAGAGACCTAGGGGAATCCAAGGAGGGGTGACTTGCGGGGCTCGGACCAGGTTCTGTTACCCAGAATCCTTTGCAAACCTCAAAATTTGGCTAAAAAAACACATGTTCCTCACATTTCTGTGGCAGAAAGTTCTGGAATCTGAGAGGAGCCACAAATTTCCTTCCACCCAGCGTTCCCCCAAGTCTCCCGATCAAAATGATACCTCACTTGTGTGGGTAGGCCTAGCGCCCGCGACAGGAAACACCCCAAAACGCAACGTGGACACATCCAAAATTTTGGAAGAAAACAGAGGTGTTTTTTGCAAAGTGCCTACCTGTAGATTTTGGCCTCTAGCTCAGCCGGCACCTAGGGAAACCTACAAAACCTGTGCATTTCCGAAAACTAGAGACCTAGGGGAATCCAAGGAGGGGTGACTTGCGGGGCTCGGACCAGGTTCTGTGACCCAGAATCCTTTGCAAACCTCAAAATTTGGCTAAAAAATCACATGTTCCTCAAATTTCTGTGGCAGAAAGTTCTAGAATCTGAGAGGAGCCACAAATTTCCTTCCACCCAGCGTTCCCCCAAGTCTCCCGATAAAAATGATACCTCACTTGTGTGGGTAGGCCTAGCGCCCGCAACAGGAAACGCCCCAAAGCGCAACGTGGACACATCCAAAATTTTGGAAGAAAACAGAGGTGTTTTTTGCGAAGTGCCTACCTGTAGATTTTGGCCTCTAGCTCAGCCGGCACCTAGGGAAACCTACCAAACCTGTGCATTTCTGAAAACTAGAGACCTAAGGGAATCCAAGGATGGGTGACTTGCGGGGCTCGGACCAGGTTCTGTTACCCAGAATCCTTTGCAAACCTCAAAATTTGGCCAAAAAAACATATGTTCCTCACATTTCTGTGGCAGAAAGTTCTGGAATCTGAGAGGAGCCACAAATTTCCTTCCACCCAGCGTTCCCCCAAGTCTCCCGATCAAAATGATACCTCTTTTGTGTGGGTAGGGCTAGCGCCCGCGACAGGAGACACCTCAAAGCGCAACGTGGACACATCCAAAATTTTGGAAGAAAACAGAGGTGTTTTTTGCGAAGTGCCTACCTGTAGATTTTGGCCTCTAGCTCAGCCGACACCTAGGGAAACCTACCAAACCTGTGCATTTCTGAAAACTAGAGACCTAGGGGAATCCAAGGAGGGGTGACTTGCGGGGCTCGGACCAGGTTCTGTTACCCAGAATCCTTTGCAAACCTCAAAATTTGGCTAAAAAAACACATGTTCCTCACATTTCTGTGGCAGAAAGTTCTGGAATCTGAGAGGAGCCACAAATTTCCTTCCACCCAGCGTTCCCCCAAGTCTCCCGATCAAAATGATACCTCACTTGTGTGGGTAGGCCTAGCGCCCGCGACAGGAAACACCCCAAAACGCAACGTGGACACATCCAAAATTTTGGAAGAAAACAGAGGTGTTTTTTGCAAAGTGCCTACCTGTAGATTTTGGCCTCTAGCTCAGCCGGCACCTAGGGAAACCTACAAAACCTGTGCATTTCTGAAAACTAGAGACCTGGGGGAATCCAAGGAGGGGTGACTTGCGGGGCTTGGACCAGGTTCTGTTACCCAGAATCCTTTGCAAACCTCAAAATTTGGCCAAAAAAACACATGTTCCTCACATTTCTGTGGCAGAAAGTTCTGGAATCTGAGAGGAGCCACAAATTTCCTTCCACCCAGCATTCCCCCAAGTCTCCCGATAAAAATGATACCTCACTTGTGTGGGTAGGCCTAGCGCCCGCGACAGGAAACACCCCAAAGCGCAACGTGGACACATCCAAATTTTTGGAAGAAAACAGAGGTGTTTTTTGCGAAGTGCCTACCTGTAGATTTTGGCCTCTAGCTCAGCCGGCACCTAGGGAAACCTACCAAACCTGTGCATTTCTGACAACTAGATACCCAGGGGAATCCAAGGAGGGGTGACTTGCGGGGCTCGGACCAGGTTCTGTTACCCAGAGTCCTTTGCAAACCTCAAAATGTTGCTAAAAAAACACATGTTCCTCACATTTCTGTGGCAGAAAGTTCTGGAATCTGAGAGGAGCCAGAAATTTCCTTCCACCCAGCGTTCCCCCAAGTATCCCGATAAAAATGATACCTCTTTTGTGTGGGTAGGGCTAGCGCCCGCGACAGGAAACACCTCAAAGCGCAACGTGGACACATCCAAAATTTTGGAAGAAAATAGAGGTGTTTTTTGCGAAGTGCCTACCTGTAGATTTTGGCCTCTAGCTCAGCCGACACCTAGGGAAACCTACCAAACCTGTGCATTTCTGAAAACTAGATACCTAGGGGAATCCAAGGAGGGGTGACTTGCGGGGCTCGGACCAGGTTCTGTTACCCAGAATCCTTTGCAAACCTCAAAATTTGGCTAAAAAAACACATGTTCCTCACATTTCTGTGGCAGAAAGTTCTGGAATCTGAGAGGAGCCACAAATTTCCTTCCACCCAGCGTTCCCCCAAGTCTCCCGATAAAAATGATACCTCACTTGTGTAGGTAGGCCTAGCGCCCGCGACAGGAAACACCCCAAAGCGCAACGTGGACACATCCAAAATGTTGGAAGAAAACAGAGGTGTTTTTTGCGAAGTGCCTACCTGTAGATTTTGGCCTCTAGCTCAGCCGGCACCTAGGGAAACCTACCAAACCTGTGCATTTCTGAAAACTAGAGACCTAGGGGAATCCAAGGAGGGGTGACTTGCGGGGCTCGGACCAGGTTCTGTTACTCAGAATCCTTTGCAAACCTCAAAATTTGGCTAAAAAAACACATGTTCCTCACATTTCTGTGGCAGAAAGTTCTAGAATCTGAGAGGAGCCACGAATTTCCTTCCACCCAGCGTTCCCCTAAGTCTCCCGATAAAAATGATACCTCTTTTGTGTGGGTAGGCCTAGCGCCCGTGACAGGAAACACCTCAAAGCGCAACGTGGACACATCCAAAATTTTGGAAGAAAACAGAGGTGTTTTTTGCGAAGTGCCTACCTGTAGATTTTGGCCTCTAGCTCAGCCGGCACCTAGGGAAACCTACAAAACCTGTGCATTTCCGAAAACTAGAGACCTAGGGGAATCCAAGGAGGGGTGACTTGCGGGGCTCGGACCAGGTTCTGTGACCCAGAATCCTTTGCAAACCTCAAAATTTGGCTAAAAAATCACATGTTCCTCAAATTTCTGTGGCAGAAAGTTCTAGAATCTGAGAGGAGCCACAAATTTCCTTCCACCCAGCGTTCCCCCAAGTCTCCCGATAAAAATGATACCTCACTTGTGTGGGTAGGCCTAGCGCCCGCAACAGGAAACGCCCCAAAGCGCAACGTGGACACATCCAAAATTTTGGAAGAAAACAGAGGTGTTTTTTGCGAAGTGCCTACCTGTAGATTTTGGCCTCTAGCTCAGCCGGCACCTAGGGAAACCTACCAAACCTGTGCATTTCTGAAAACTAGAGACCTAAGGGAATCCAAGGATGGGTGACTTGCGGGGCTCGGACCAGGTTCTGTTACCCAGAATCCTTTGCAAACCTCAAAATTTGGCCAAAAAAACATATGTTCCTCACATTTCTGTGGCAGAAAGTTCTGGAATCTGAGAGGAGCCACAAATTTCCTTCCACCCAGCGTTCCCCCAAGTCTCCCGATCAAAATGATACCTCTTTTGTGTGGGTAGGGCTAGCGCCCGCGACAGGAAACACCTCAAAGCGCAACGTGGACACATCCAGAATTTTGGAAGAAAACAGAGGTGTTTTTTGCGAAGTGCCTACCTGTAGATTTTGGCCTCTAGCTCAGCCGACACCTAGGGAAACCTACCAAACCTGTGCATTTCTGAAAACTAGAGACCTAGGGGAATCCAAGGAGGGGTGACTTGCGGGGCTCGGACCAGGTTCTGTTACCCAGAATCCTTTGCAAACCTCAAAATTTGGCTAAAAAAACACATGTTCCTCACATTTCTGTGGCAGAAAGTTCTGGAATCTGAGAGGAGCCACAAATTTCCTTCCACCCAGCGTTCCCCCAAGTCTCCCGATCAAAATGATACCTCACTTGTGTGGGTAGGCCTAGCGCCCGCGACAGGAAACACCCCAAAACGCAACGTGGACACATCCAAAATTTTGGAAGAAAACAGAGGTGTTTTTTGCAAAGTGCCTACCTGTAGATTTTGGCCTCTAGCTCAGCCGGCACCTAGGGAAACCTACAAAACCTGTGCATTTCCGAAAACTAGAGACCTAGGGGAATCCAAGGAGGGGTGACTTGCGGGGCTCGGACCAGGTTCTGTGACCCAGAATCCTTTGCAAACCTCAAAATTTGGCTAAAAAATCACATGTTCCTCAAATTTCTGTGGCAGAAAGTTCTAGAATCTGAGAGGAGCCACAAATTTCCTTCCACCCAGCGTTCCCCCAAGTCTCCCGATAAAAATGATACCTCACTTGTGTGGGTAGGCCTAGCGCCCGCAACAGGAAACGCCCCAAAGCGCAACGTGGACACATCCAAAATTTTGGAAGAAAACAGAGGTGTTTTTTGCGAAGTGCCTACCTGTAGATTTTGGCCTCTAGCTCAGCCGGCACCTAGGGAAACCTACCAAACCTGTGCATTTCTGAAAACTAGAGACCTAAGGGAATCCAAGGATGGGTGACTTGCGGGGCTCGGACCAGGTTCTGTTACCCAGAATCCTTTGCAAACCTCAAAATTTGGCCAAAAAAACATATGTTCCTCACATTTCTGTGGCAGAAAGTTCTGGAATCTGAGAGGAGCCACAAATTTCCTTCCACCCAGCGTTCCCCCAAGTCTCCCGATCAAAATGATACCTCTTTTGTGTGGGTAGGGCTAGCGCCCGCGACAGGAGACACCTCAAAGCGCAACGTGGACACATCCAAAATTTTGGAAGAAAACAGAGGTGTTTTTTGCGAAGTGCCTACCTGTAGATTTTGGCCTCTAGCTCAGCCGACACCTAGGGAAACCTACCAAACCTGTGCATTTCTGAAAACTAGAGACCTAGGGGAATCCAAGGAGGGGTGACTTGCGGGGCTCGGACCAGGTTCTGTTACCCAGAATCCTTTGCAAACCTCAAAATTTGGCTAAAAAAACACATGTTCCTCACATTTCTGTGGCAGAAAGTTCTGGAATCTGAGAGGAGCCACAAATTTCCTTCCACCCAGCGTTCCCCCAAGTCTCCCGATCAAAATGATACCTCACTTGTGTGGGTAGGCCTAGCGCCCGCGACAGGAAACACCCCAAAACGCAACGTGGACACATCCAAAATTTTGGAAGAAAACAGAGGTGTTTTTTGCAAAGTGCCTACCTGTAGATTTTGGCCTCTAGCTCAGCCGGCACCTAGGGAAACCTACAAAACCTGTGCATTTCTGAAAACTAGAGACCTGGGGGAATCCAAGGAGGGGTGACTTGCGGGGCTTGGACCAGGTTCTGTTACCCAGAATCCTTTGCAAACCTCAAAATTTGGCCAAAAAAACACATGTTCCTCACATTTCTGTGGCAGAAAGTTCTGGAATCTGAGAGGAGCCACAAATTTCCTTCCACCCAGCATTCCCCCAAGTCTCCCGATAAAAATGATACCTCACTTGTGTGGGTAGGCCTAGCGCCCGCGACAGGAAACACCCCAAAGCGCAACGTGGACACATCCAAATTTTTGGAAGAAAACAGAGGTGTTTTTTGCGAAGTGCCTACCTGTAGATTTTGGCCTCTAGCTCAGCCGGCACCTAGGGAAACCTACCAAACCTGTGCATTTCTGACAACTAGATACCCAGGGGAATCCAAGGAGGGGTGACTTGCGGGGCTCGGACCAGGTTCTGTTACCCAGAGTCCTTTGCAAACCTCAAAATGTTGCTAAAAAAACACATGTTCCTCACATTTCTGTGGCAGAAAGTTCTGGAATCTGAGAGGAGCCAGAAATTTCCTTCCACCCAGCGTTCCCCCAAGTATCCCGATAAAAATGATACCTCTTTTGTGTGGGTAGGGCTAGCGCCCGCGACAGGAAACACCTCAAAGCGCAACGTGGACACATCCAAAATTTTGGAAGAAAATAGAGGTGTTTTTTGCGAAGTGCCTACCTGTAGATTTTGGCCTCTAGCTCAGCCGACACCTAGGGAAACCTACCAAACCTGTGCATTTCTGAAAACTAGATACCTAGGGGAATCCAAGGAGGGGTGACTTGCGGGGCTCGGACCAGGTTCTGTTACCCAGAATCCTTTGCAAACCTCAAAATTTGGCTAAAAAAACACATGTTCCTCACATTTCTGTGGCAGAAAGTTCTGGAATCTGAGAGGAGCCACAAATTTCCTTCCACCCAGCGTTCCCCCAAGTCTCCCGATCAAAATGATACCTCACTTGTGTGGGTAGGCCTAGCGCCCGCGACAGGAAACACCCCAAAACGCAACGTGGACACATCCAAAATTTTGGAAGAAAACAGAGGTGTTTTTTGCAAAGTGCCTACCTGTGGATTTTGGCCTCTAGCTCAGCCGGCACCTAGGGAAACCTACCAAACCTGTGCATTTCTGAAAAATAGAGACCTAGGGGAATCCAAGGAGGGGTGACTTGCGGGGCTCGGACCAGGTTCTGTGACCCGGAATCCTTTGCAAACCTCAAAATTTGGCTAAAAAAACACATGTTCCTCAAATTTCTGTGGCAGAAAGTTCTAGAATCTGAGAGGAGCCACAAATTTCCTTCCATCCAGCGTTCCCCCAAGTCTCCCAATAAAAATGATACCTCACTTGTGTGGGTAGGCCTAGCGCCCGCGACAGGAAACACCCCAAAGCGCAACGTGGACACATCCAAAATTTTGGAAGAAAACAGAGGTGTTTTTTGCAAAGTGCCTACCTGTGGATTTTGGCCTCTAGCTCAGCCGGCACCTAGGGAAACCTACCAAACCTGTGCATTTCTGAAAACTAGAGACCTAGGGGAATCCAAGGAGGGGTGACTTGCGGGGCTCAGACCAGGTTCTGTTATCCAGAGTCCTTTGCAAACCTCAAAATTTGGCTAAAAAAACACATGTTCCTCACATTTCTGTGGCAGAAAGTTCTGGAATCTGAGAGGAGCCACAAATTTCCTTCCACCCAGCGTTCCCCCAAGTCTCCCGATAAAAATGATACCTCACTTGTGTGGGTAGGCCTAGCGCCTGCGACAGGAAACGCCCCAAAGCGCAACGTGGACACATCCAAAATTTTGGAAGAAAACAGAGGTGTTTTTTGCGAAGTGCCTACCTGTAGATTTTGGCCTCTAGCTCAGCCGGCACCTAGGGAAACCTACCAAACCTGTGCATTTCTGAAAACTAGAGACCTGGGGGAATCCAAGGACGGGTGACTTGCAGGGCTCGGATCAGGTTCTGTTACCCAGAATCCTTTGCAAATCTCAAAATTTGGCTAAAAAAACACATGTTCCTCAAATTTCTGTGGCAGAAAGTTCTAGAATCTGAGAGGAGCCACAAATTTCCTTCCACCCAGCGTTCCCCCAAGTCTCCCGATAAAAATGATACCTCACTTGTGTGGGTAGGCCTAGCGCCCGTGACAGGAAACGCCCCAAAGCGCAACGTGGACACATCCAAAATTTTGGAAGAAAACAGAGGTGTTTTTTGCTAAGTGCCTACCTGTAGATTTTGGCCTCTAGCTCAGCCGGCACCTAGGGAAACCTACCAAACCTGTGCATTTCTGAAAACTAGAGACCTAGGGGAATCCAAGGAGGGGTGACTTGCGGGGCTTGGACCAGGTTCTGTTACCCAGAATCCTTTGCAAACCTCAAAATTTGGCCAAAAAAACACATGTTCCTCACATTTCTGTGGCAGAAAGTTCTGGAATCTGAGAGGAGCCACAAATTTCCTTCCACCCAGCATTCCCCCAAGTCTCCCGATAAAAATGATACCTCACTTGTGTGGGTAGGCCTAGCGCCCGCGACAGGAAACACCCCAAAGCGCAACGTGGACACATCCAAATTTTTGGAAGAAAACAGAGGTGATTTTTGCGAAGTGCCTACCTGTAGATTTTGGCCTCTAGCTCAGCCGGCACCTAGGGAAACCTACCAAACCTGTGCATTTCTGACAACTAGATACCCAGGGGAATCCAAGGAGGGGTGACTTGCGGGGCTCGGACCAGGTTCTGTTACCCAGAGTCCTTTGCAAACCTCAAAATGTTGCTAAAAAAACACATGTTCCTCACATTTCTGTGGCAGAAAGTTCTGGAATCTGAGAGGAGCCACAAATTTCCTTCCACCCAGCGTTCCCCCAAGTCTCCCGATAAAAATGATACCTCACTTGTGTAGGTAGGCCTAGCGCCCGCGACAGGAAACACCCCAAAGCGCAACGTGGACACATCCAAAATGTTGGAAGAAAACAGAGGTGTTTTTTGCGAAGTGCCTACCTGTAGATTTTGGCCTCTAGCTCAGCCGGCACCTAGGGAAACCTACCAAACCTGTGCATTTCTGAAAACTAGAGACCTAGGGGAATCCAAGGAGGGGTGACTTGCGGGGGTCGGACCTGGTTCTGTTACTCAGAATCCTTTGCAAACCTCAAAATTTGGCTAAAAAAACACATGTTCCTCACATTTCTGTGGCAGAAAGTTCTAGAATCTGAGAGGAGCCAGAAATTTCCTTCCACCCAGCGTTCCCCCAAGTCTCCCGATAAAAATGATACCTCTTTTGTGTGGGTAGGCCTAGCGCCCGTGACAGGAAACACCTCAAAGCGCAACGTGGACACATCCAAAATTTTGGAAGAAAACAGAGGTGTTTTTTGCGAAGTGCCTACCTGTAGATTTTGGCCTCTAGCTCAGCCGGCACCTAGGGAAACCTACCAAACCTGTGCATTTCTGAAAACTAGAGACCTAGTGGAATCCAAGGATGGGTGACTTGCGGGGCTCGGACCAGGTTCTGTTACCCAGAATCCTTTGCAAACCTCAAAATTTGGCCAAAAAAACATATGTTCCTCACATTTCTGTGGCAGAAAGTTCTGGAATCTGAGAGGAGCCACAAATTTCCTTCCACCCAGCGTTCCCCCAAGTCTCCCGATAAAAATGATACCTCACTTGTGTGGGTAGGCCTAGCGCCCGCGACAGGAAACACCCCAAAGCGCAACGTGGACACATCCAAAATTTTGGAAGAAAACAGAAGTGTTTTTTGCTAAGTGCCTACCTGTAGATTTTAGCCTCTAGCTCAGCCGGCACCTAGGGAAACCTACCAAACCTGTGCATTTCTGAAAACTAGAGACCTAGGGGAATCCAAGGAGGGGTGACTTGCGGGGCTTGGACCAGGTTCTGTTACCCAGAATCCTTTGCAAACCTCAAAATTTGGCCAAAAAAACACATGTTCCTCACATTTCTGTGGCAGAAAGTTCTAGAATCTGAGAGGAGCCACGAATTTCCTTCCACCCAGCGTTCCCCCAAGTCTCCCGATAAAAATGATACCTCTTTTGTGTGGGTAGGCCTAGCGCCCGTGACAGGAAACACCTCAAAGCGCAACGTGGACACATCCAAAATTTTGGAAGAAAACAGAGGTGTTTTTTGCGAAGTGCCTACCTGTAGATTTTGGCCTCTAGCTCAGCCGGCACCTAGGGAAACCTACAAAACCTGTGCATTTCTGAAAACTAGAGACCTAGGGGAATCCAAGGAGGGGTGACTTGCGGGGTTCGGACCAGGTTCTGTGACCCAGAATCCTTTGCAAACCTCAAAATTTGGCTAAAAAAACACATGTTCCTCAAATTTCTGTGGCAGAAAGTTCTAGAATCTGAGAGGAGCCACAAATTTCCTTCCACCCAGCGTTCCCCCAAGTCTCCCGATAAAAATGATACCTCACTTGTGTGGGTAGGCCTAGCGCCCGCGACAGGAAACGCCCCAAAGCGCAACGTGGACACATCCAAAATTTTGGAAGAAAACAGAGGTGTTTTTTGCGAAGTGCCTACCTGTAGATTTTGGCCTCTAGCTCAGCCGGCACCTAGGGAAACCTACCAAACCTGTGCATTTCTGAAAACTAGAGACCTAAGGGAATCCAAGGATGGGTGACTTGCGGGGCTCGGACCAGGTTCTGTTACCCAGAATCCTTTGCAAACCTCAAAATTTGGCCAAAAAAACATATGTTCCTCACATTTCTGTGGCAGAAAGTTCTGGAATCTGAGAGGAGCCACAAATTTCCTTCCACCCAGCGTTCCCCCAAGTCTCCCGATAAAAATGATACCTCACTTGTGTGGGTAGGCCTAGCGCCCGCGACAGGAAACACCCCAAAACGCAACGTGGACACATCCAAAATTTTGGAAGAAAACAGAGGTGTTTTTTGCAAAGTGCCTACCTGTAGATTTTGGCCTCTAGCTCAGCCGGCACCTAGGGAAACCTACCAAACCTGTGCATTTCTGAAAACTAGAGACCTGGGGGAATCCAAGGAGGGGTGACTTGCGGGGCTCGGACCAGGTTCTGTTACCCAGAATCCTTTGCAAATCTCAAAATTTGGCTAAAAAAACACATGTTCCTCAAATTTCTGTGGCAGAAAGTTCTAGAATCGGAGAGGAGCCACAAATTTCCTTCCACCCAGCGTTCCCCCAAGTCTCCCGATAAAAATGATACCTCACTTGTGTGGGTAGGCCTAGCGCCCGTGAGAGGAAACGCCCCAAAGCGCAACGTGGACACATCCAAAATTTTGGAAGAAAACAGAGGTGTTTTTTGCTAAGTGCCTACCTGTAGATTTTGGCCTCTAGCTCAGCCGGCACCTAGGGAAACCTACCAAACCTGTGCATTTCTGAAAACTAGAGACCTAGCGGAATCCAAGGAGGGGTGACTTGCGGGGCTTGGACCAGGTTCTGTTACCCAGAATCCTTTGCAAACCTCAAAATTTGGCCAAAAAAACACATGTTCCTCACATTTCTGTGGCAGAAAGTTCTGGAATCTGAGAGGAGCCACAAATTTCCTTCCACCCAGCGTTCCCCCAAGTCTCCCGATAAAAATGATACCTCACTTGTGTGGGTAGGCCTAGCGCCCGCGACAGGAAACTCCCCAAAGCGCAACGTGGACACATCCAAAATTTTGGAAGAAAACAGAGGTGTTTTTTGCAAAATGCCTACCTGTAGATTTTGGCCTCTAGCTCAGCCGGCACCTAGGGAAACCTACCAAACCTGTGCATTTCCGAAAACTAGAGACCTAGTGGAATCCAAGGAGGGGTGACTTGCGGGGCTCGGACCAGGTTCTGTTACCCAGAGTCCTTTGCAAACCTCAAAATTTGGCTAATAAAACACATGTTCCTCACATTTCTGTGGTAGAAAGTTCTGGAATCTGAGAGGAGCCACAAATTTCCTTCCACCCAGCATTCCCCCAAGTCTCCCGATAAAAATGATACCTCACTTGTGTGGGTAGGCCTAGCGCCCGCGACAGGAAACACCCCAAAGCGCAACGTGGACACATCCAAAATTTTGGAAGAAAAGAGAGGTGTTTTTTGCGAAGTGCCTACCTGTAGATTTTGGCCTCTAGCTCAGCCGGCACCTAGGGAAACCTACCAAACCTGTGCATTTCTGAAAACTAGATACCCAGGGGAATCCAAGGAGGGGTGACTTGCGGGGCTCGGACCAGGTTCTGTTACCCAGATTCCTTTGCAAACCTCAAAATGTTGCTAAAAAAACACATGTTCCTCACATTTCTGTGGCAGAAAGTTCTGGAATCTGAGAGGAGCCACAAATTTCCTTCCACCCAGCGTTCCCCCAAGTCTCCCGATAAAAATGATACCTCACTTGTGTAGGTAGGCCTAGCGCCCGCGACAGGAAACACCCCAAAGCGCAACGTGGACACATCCAAAATGTTGGAAGAAAACAGAGGTGTTTTTTGCGAAGTGCCTACCTGTAGATTTTGGCCTCTAGCTCAGCCGGCACCTAGGGAAACCTACCAAACCTGTGCATTTCTGAAAACTAGAGACCTATGGGAATCCAAGGAGGGGTGACTTGCGGGGCTCGGACCAGGTTCTGTTACTCAGAATCCTTTGCAAACCTCAAAATTTGGCTAAAAAAACACATGTTCCTCACATTTCTGTGGCAGAAAGTTCTAGAATCTGAGAGGAGCCACAAATTTCCTTCCACCCAGCGTTCCCCCAAGTCTCCCGATAAAAATGATACCTCTTTTGTGTGGGTAGGCCTAGCGCCCGTGACAGGAAACACCTCAAAGCGCAACGTGGACACATCCAAAATTTTGGAAGAAAACAGAGGTGTTTTTTGCGAAGTGCCTACCTGTAGATTTTGGCCTCTAGCTCAGCCGGCACCTAGGGAAACCTACAAAACCTGTGCATTTCTGAAAACTAGAGACCTAGGGGAATCCAAGGAGGGGTGACTTGCGGGGCTCGGACCAGGTTCTGTGACCCAGAATCCTTTGCAAACCTCAAAATTTGGCTAAAAAAACACATGTTCCTCAAATTTCTGTGGCAGAAAGTTCTAGAATCTGAGAGGAGCCACAAATTTCCTTCCACCCAGCGTTCCCCCAAGTCTCCCGATAAAAATGATACCTCACTTGTGTGGGTAGGCCTAGCGCCCGCGACAGGAAACGCCCCAAAGCGCAACGTGGACACATCCAAAATTTTGGAAGAAAACAGAGGTGTTTTTTGCGAAGTGCCTACCTGTAGATTTTGGCCTCTAGCTCAGCCGACACCTAGGGAAACATACCAAACCTGTGCATTTCTGAAAACTAGAGACCTAGGGGAATCCAAGATGGGGTGACTTGCGGGGCTCGGACCAGGTTCTGTTACCCAGAATCCTTTGCAAACCTCAAAATTTGGCTAAAAAAACATATGTTCCTCACATTTCTGTGGCAGAAAGTTCTGGAATCTGAGAGGAGCCACAAATTTCCTTCCACCCAGCGTTCCCCCAAGTCTCCCGATAAAAATGATACCTCACTTGTGTGGGTAGGCCTAGCGCCCGCGACAGGAAACACCCCAAAGCGCAACGTGGACACATCCAAAATTTTGGAAGAAAACAGAGGTGTTTTTTGCAAAGTGCCTACCTGTAGATTTTGGCCTCTAGCTCAGCCGGCACCTAGGGAAACCTACCAAACCTGTGCATTTCCGAAAACTAGAGACCTAGTGGAATCCAAGGAGGGGTGACTTGCGGGGCTCGGACCAGGTTCTGTTACCCAGAGTCCTTTGCAAACCTCAAAATTTGGCTAAAAAAACACATGTTCCTCACATTTCTGTGGTAGAAAGTTCTGGAATCTGAGAGGAGCCACAAATTTCCTTCCACCCAGCATTCCCCCAAGTCTCCCGATAAAAATGATACCTCACTTGTGTGGGTAGGCCTAGCGCCCGCGACAGGAAACACCCCAAAGCGCAACGTGGACACATCCAAAATTTTGGAAGAAAACAGAGGTGTTTTTTGCGAAGTGCCTACCTGTAGATTTTGGCCTCTAGCTCAGCCGGCACCTAGGGAAAGCTACCAAACCTGTGCATTTCTGAAAACTAGAGACCTGGGGGAATCCAAGGAGGGGTGACTTGCGGGGCTCGGACCAGGTTCTGTTACCCAGAATCCTTTGCAAATCTCAAAATTTGGCTAAAAAAACACATGTTCCTCAAATTTCTGTGGCAGAAAGTTCTAGAATTTGAGAGGAGCCACAAATTTCCTTCCACCCAGCGTTCCCCCAATTCTCCCGATAAAAATGATACCTCACTTGTGTGGGTAGGCCTAGCGCCCGTGACAGGAAACACCCCAAAGCGCAACGTGGACACATCCAAAATGTTGGAAGAAAACAGAGGTGTTTTTTGCGAAGTGCCTACCTGTAGATTTTGGCCTCTAGCTCAGCCGGCACCTAGGGAAACCTACCAAACCTGTGCATTTCTGAAAACTAGAGACCTGGGGGAATCCAAGGAGGGGTGACTTGCGGGGCTCGGACCAGGTTCTGTTACCCAGAATCCTTTGCAAATCTCAAAATTTGGCTAAAAAAACACATGTTCCTCAAATTTCTGTGGCAGAAAGTTCTAGAATCTGAGAGGAGCCACAAATTTCCTTCCACCCAGCGTTCCCCCAATTCTCCCGATAAAAATGATACCTCACTTGTGTGGGTAGGCCTAGCGCCCGTGACAGGAAACACCCCAAAGCGCAACGTGGACACATCCAAAATGTTGGAAGAAAACAGAGGTGTTTTTTGCGAAGTGCCTACCTGTAGATTTGGCCTCTAGCTCAGCCGGCACCTAGGGAAACCTACCAAACCTGTGCATTTCTGAAAACTAGAGACCTAGGGGAATCCAAGGAGGGGTGGCTTGCGGGGGTCGGACCTGGTTCTGTTACTCAGAATCCTTTGCAAACCTCAAAATTTGGCTAAAAAAACACATGTTCCTCACATTTCTGTGGCAGAAAGTTCTAGAATCTGAGAGGAGCCACAAATTTCCTTCCACCCAGCGTTCCCCCAAGTCTCCCGATAAAAATGATACCTCTTTTGCGTGGGTAGGCCTAGCGCCCGTGACAGGAAACACCTCAAAGCGCAACGTGGACACATCCAAAATTTTGGAAGAAAACAGAGGTGTTTTTTGCGAAGTGCCTACCTGTAGATTTTGGCCTCTAGCTCAGCCGGCACCTAGGGAAACCTACCAAACCTGTGCATTTCTGAAAACTAGAGACCTAGGGGAATCCAAGGAGGGGTGACTTGCGGGGCTCGGACCAGGTTCTGTGACCCAGAATCCTTTGCAAACCTCAAAATTTGGCTAAAAAAACACATGTTCCTCACATTTCTGTGGCAGAAAGTTCTAGAATCTGAGAGGAGCCACAAATTTCCTTCCACCCAGCGTTCCCCCAAGTCTCCCGATAAAAATGATACCTCTTTTGTGTGGGTAGGCCTAGCGCCCGTGACAGGAAACACCTCAAAGCGCAACGTGGACACATCCAAAATTTTGGAAGAAAACAGAGGTGTTTTTTGCGAAGTGCCTACCTGTAGATTTTGGCCTCTAGCTCAGCCGGCACCTAGGGAAACCTACCAAACCTGTGCATTTCTGAAAACTAGAGACCTAGGGGAATCCAAGGAGGGGTGACTTGCGGGGCTCGGACCAGGTTCTGTGACCCAGAATCCTTTGCAAACCTCAAAATTTGGCTAAAAAAACACATATTCCTCACATTTCTGTGGCAGAAAGTTCTAGAATCTGAGAGGAGCCACAAATTTCCTTCCACCCAGCGTTCCCCCAAGTCTCCCGATAAAAATGATACCTCTTTTGTGTGGGTAGGCCTAGCGCCCGTGACAGGAAACACCTCAAAGCGCAACGTGGACACATCCAAAATCTTGGAAGAAAACAGAGTTGTTTTTTGCGAAGTGCCTACCTGTAGATTTTGGCCTCTAGCTCAGCCGGCACCTAGGGAAATCTACAAAACCTGTGCATTTCTGAAAACTAGAGACCTAGGGAAATCCAAGGAGGGGTGACTTGCGGGGCTCGGACCAGGTTCTGTTACTCAGAATCCTTTGCAAACCTCAAAATTTGGCTAAAAAAACACATGTTCCTCACATTTCTGTGGCAGAAAGTTCTAGAATCTGAGAGGAGCCACAAATTTCCTTCCACCCAGCGTTCCCCCAAGTCTCCCGATAAAAATGATACCTCACTTGTGTGGGTAGGCCTAGCGCCCGTGACAGGAAACGCCCCAAAGCGCAACGTGGACACATCCAAAATTTTGGAAGAAAACAGAGGTGTTTTTTGCTAAGTGCCTACCTCTAGATTTTGGCCTCTAGCTCAGCCGGCACCTAGGGAAACCTACCAAACCTGTGCATTTCTGAAAACTAGAGACCTAGGGGAATCCAAGGAGGGGTGACTTGCGGGGCTTGGACCAGGTTCTGTTACACAGAATCCTTTGCAAACCTCAAAATTTGGCCAAAAAAACACATGTTCCTCACATTTCTGTGGCAGAAAGTTCTGGAATCTGAGAGGAGCCACAAATTTCCTTCCACCCAGCATTCCCCCAAGTCTCCCGATAAAAATGATACCTCACTTGTGTGGGTAGGCCTAGCGCCCGCGACAGGAAACACCCCAAAGCGCAACGTGGACACATCCAAATTTTTGGAAGAAAACAGAGGTGTTTTTTGCGAAGTGCCTACCTGTAGATTTTGGCCTCTAGCTCAGCCGGCACCTAGGGAAACCTACCAAACCTGTGCCTTTCTGACAACTACAGTAGATACCCAGGGGAATCCAAGGAGGGGTGACTTGCGGGGCTCGGACCAGGTTCTGTTACCCAGAATCCTTTGCAAACCTCAAAATTTGGCTAAAAAAACACATGTTCCTCACATTTCTGTGGCAGAAAGTTCTGGAATCTGAGAGGAGCCACAAATTTCCTTCCACCCAGCGTTCCCCCAAGTCTCCCGATAAAAATGATACCTCTTTTGTGTGGGTAGGGCTAGCGCCCGCGACAGGAAACACCTCAAAGCGCAACGTGGACACATCCAAAATTTTGGAAGAAAACAGAGGTGTTTTTTGCGAAGTGCCTACCTGTAGATTTTGGCCTCTAGCTCAGCCGGCACCTAGGGAAACCTACCAAACCTGTGCATTTCTGAAAACTAGAGACCTAGGGGAATCCAAGATGGGGTGACTTGCGGGGCTCGGACCAGGTTCTGTTACCCAGAATCCTTTGCAAACCTCAAAATTTGGCTAAAAAAACACATGTTTCTCACATTTCTGTGGCAGAAAGTTCTGGAATCTGGGAGGAGCCACAAATTTCCTTCCACCCAGCGTTCCCCCAAGTCTCCCGATAAAAATGATACCTCACTTGTGTGGGTAGGCCTAGCGCCCGCGACAGGAAACGCCCCAAAGCGCAACGTGGACACATCCAAAATTTTGGAAGAAAACAGAGGTGTTTTTTGCGAACTGCCTAACTGTAGATTTTGGCCTCTAGCTCAGCCGGCACCTAGGGAAACCTACCAAACCTGTGCATTTCTGAAAACTAGAGACCTAGGGGAATACAAGGAGGGGTGATTTGCGGGGCTCGGACAAGGTTCTGTTACCCAGAATCCTTTGCAAACCTCAAAATTTGGCTAAAAAAACACATGTTCCTCACATTTCTGTGGCAGAAAGTTCTGGAATCTGAGAGGAGCCACAAATTTCCTTCCACACAGTGTTCCCCCAAGTCTCCCGATAAAAATGATACCTCACTTGTGTGGGTAGGCCTAGCGCCCGCGACAGGAAACACCCCAAAGCGCAACGTGGACACATCCAAAATTTTGGAAGAAAACAGAGGTGTTTTTTGCAAAGTGCCTACCTGTAGATTTTGGCCTCTAGCTCAGCCGGCACCTAGGGAAACCTACCAAACCTGTGCATTTCCGAAAACTAGAGACCTAGTGGAATCCAAGGAGGGGTGACTTGCGGGGCTCGGACCAGGTTCTGTTACCCAGAATCCTTTGCAAACCTCAAAATTTGGCTAAAAAAACACATGTTCCTCAAATTTCTGTGGCAGAAAGTTCTAGAATCTGAGAGGAGCCACAAATTTCCTTCCACCCAGCGTTCCCCCAAGTCTCCCGATAAAAATGATACCTCACTTGTGTGGGTAGGCCTAGCGCCCGTGAGAGGAAACGCCCCAAAGCGCAACGTGGACACATCCAAAATTTTGGAAGAAAACAGAGGTGTTTTTTGCTAAGTGCCTACCTGTAGATTTTGGCCTCTAGCTCAGCCGGCACCTAGGGAAACCTACCAAACCTGTGCATTTCTGAAAACTAGTGAGCTAGGGGAATCCAAGGAGGGGTGACTTGCGGGGCTCGAACCAGGTTCTGTGACCCAGAATCCTTTGCAAACCTCAAAATTTGGCTAAAAAAACACATGTTCCTCAAATTTCTGTGGCAGAAAGTTCTAGAATCTGAGAGGAGCCACAAATTTCCTTCCACCCAGCGTTCCCCCAAGTCTCCCGATAAAAATTATACCACTTTTGTGTGGGTAGGCCTAGCGCCCGCGACAGGAAACACCTCAAAGCGCAACGTGGACACATCCAATATTTTGGAAGAAAACAGAGGTGTTTTTTGCGAAGTGCCTACCTGTAGATTTTTGCCTCAAGCTCAGCCGGCACCTAGGGAAACCTACCAAACCTGTGCATTTCTGAAAACTAGAGACCTAGGGGAATCCAAGGAGGGGTGACTTGCGGGGCTCGGACCAGGTTCTGTGACCCGGAATCCTTTGCAAACCTCAAAATTTGGCTAAAAAAACACATGTTCCTCAAATTTCTGTGGCAGAAAGTTCTAGAATCTGAGAGGAGCCACAAATTTCCTTCCACCCAGCGTTCCCCCAAGTCTCCCGATAAAAATGATACCTCACTTGTGTGGGTAGGCCTAGCGCCCGCGACAGGAAACGCCCCAAAGCGCAACGTGGACACATCCAAAATTTTGGAAGAAAACAGAGGTGTTTTTTGCGAAGTGCCTACCTGCAGATTTTGGCCTCTAGCTCAGCCGGCACCTAGGGAAACCTACCAAACCTGTGCATTTCTGAAAACTAGAGACCTAATGGAATCGAAGGATGGGTGACTTGCGGGGCTCGGACCAGGTTCTGTTACCCAGAATCCTTTGCAAACCTCAAAATTTGGCCAAAAAAACATATGTTCCTCACATTTCTGTGGCAGAAAGTTCTGGAATCTGAGAGGAGCCACAAATTTCCTTCCACCCAGCGTTCCCCCAAGTCTCCCGATAAAAATGATACCTCACTTGTGTGGGTAGGCCTAGCGCCCGCGACAGGAAACACCCCAAAGCGCAACGTGGACACATCCAAAATTTTGGAAGAAAACAGAGGTGTTTTTTGCGAAGTGCCTACCTGTAGATTTTGGCCTCTAGCTCAGCCGGCACCTAGGGAAACCTACCAAACCTGTGCATTTCTGAAAACTAGATACCCAGGGGAATCCAAGGAGGGGTGACTTGCGGGGCTCGGACCAGGTTCTGTTACCCAGAGTCCTTTGCAAACCTCAAAATGTTGCTAAAAAAACACATGTTCCTCACATTTCTGTGGCAGAAAGTTCTGGAATCTGAGAGGAGCCACATATTTCCTTCCACCCAGCGTTCCCCCAAGTCTCCCGATAAAAATTATACCTCACTTGTGTAGGTAGGCCTAGCGCCCGCGACAGGAAACACCCCAAAGCGCAACGTGGACACATCCAAAATGTTGGAAGAAAACAGAGGTGTTTTTTGCGAAGTGCCTACCTGTAGATTTTGGCCTCTAGCTCAGCCGGCACCTAGGGAAACCTACCAAACCTGTGCATTTCTGAAAACTAGAGACCTAGGGGAATCCAAGGAGGGGTGACTTGCGGGGCTTGGACCAGGTTCTGTTACCCAGAATCCTTTGCAAACCTCAAAATTTGGCCAAAAAAACATATGTTCCTCACATTTCTGTGGCAGAAAGTTCTGGAATCTGAGAGGAGCCACAAATTTCCTTCCACCCAGCATTCCCCCAAGTCTCCCGATAAAAATGATACCTCACTTGTGTGGGTAGGCCTAGCGCCCGCGACAGGAAACACCCCAAAGCGCAACGTGGACACATCCAAAATTTTGGAAGAAAACAGAGGTGTTTTTTGCGAAGTGCCTACCTGTAGATTTTGGCCTCTAGCTCAGCCGGCACCTGGGGAAACCTACCAAACCTGTGCATTTCTGAAAACTAGATACCCAGGGGAATCCAAGGAGGGGTGACTTGCGGGGCTCGGACCAGGTTCTGTTACCCAGAGTCCTTTGCAAACCTCAAAATGTTGCTAAAAAAACACATGTTCCTCACATTTCTGTGGCAGAAAGTTCTGGAATCTGAGAGGAGCCACAAATTTCCTTCCACCCAGCGTTCACCCAAGTCTCCCGATAAAAATGATACATCACTTGTGTAGGTAGGCCTAGCGCCCGCGACAGGAAACACCCCAAAGCGCAACGTGGACACATCCAAAATGTTGGAAGAAAACAGAGGTGTTTTTTGCGAAGTGCCTACCTGTAGATTTTGGCCTCTAGCTCAGCCGGCACCTAGGGAAACCTACCAAACCTGTGCATTTCTGAAAACTAGAGACCTAGGGGAATCCAAGGAGGGGTGACTTGCGGGGCTCGGACCAGGTTCTGTTACTCAGAATCCTTTGCAAACCTCAAAATTTGGCTAAAAAAACACATGTTCCTCACATTTCTGTGGCAGAAAGTTCTAGAATCTGAGAGGAGCCACGAATTTCCTTCCACCCAGCGTTCCCCTAAGTCTCCCGATAAAAATGATACCTCTTTTGTGTGGGTAGGCCTAGCGCCCGTGACAGGAAACACCTCAAAGCGCAACGTGGACACATCCAAAATTTTGGAAGAAAACAGAGGTGTTTTTTGCGAAGTGCCTACCTGTAGATTTTGGCCTCTAGCTCAGCCGGCACCTAGGGAAACCTACCAAACCTGTGCATTTCTGAAAACTAGATACCCAGGGGAATCCAAGGAGGGGTGACTTGCGGGGCTCGGACCAGGTTCTGTTACCCAGAGTCCTTTGCAAACCTCAAAATGTTGCTAAAAAAACACATGTTCCTCACATTTCTGTGGCAGAAAGTTCTGGAATCTGAGAGGAGCCACATATTTCCTTCCACCCAGCGTTCCCCCAAGTCTCCCGATAAAAATTATACCTCACTTGTGTAGGTAGGCCTAGCGCCCGCGACAGGAAACACCCCAAAGCGCAACGTGGACACATCCAAAATGTTGGAAGAAAACAGAGGTGTTTTTTGCGAAGTGCCTACCTGTAGATTTTGGCCTCTAGCTCAGCCGGCACCTAGGGAAACCTACCAAACCTGTGCATTTCTGAAAACTAGAGACCTAGGGGAATCCAAGGAGGGGTGACTTGCGGGGCTTGGACCAGGTTCTGTTACCCAGAATCCTTTGCAAACCTCAAAATTTGGCCAAAAAAACATATGTTCCTCACATTTCTGTGGCAGAAAGTTCTGGAATCTGAGAGGAGCCACAAATTTCCTTCCACCCAGCATTCCCCCAAGTCTCCCGATAAAAATGATACCTCACTTGTGTGGGTAGGCCTAGCGCCCGCGACAGGAAACACCCCAAAGCGCAACGTGGACACATCCAAAATTTTGGAAGAAAACAGAGGTGTTTTTTGCGAAGTGCCTACCTGTAGATTTTGGCCTCTAGCTCAGCCGGCACCTGGGGAAACCTACCAAACCTGTGCATTTCTGAAAACTAGATACCCAGGGGAATCCAAGGAGGGGTGACTTGCGGGGCTCGGACCAGGTTCTGTTACCCAGAGTCCTTTGCAAACCTCAAAATGTTGCTAAAAAAACACATGTTCCTCACATTTCTGTGGCAGAAAGTTCTGGAATCTGAGAGGAGCCACAAATTTCCTTCCACCCAGCGTTCACCCAAGTCTCCCGATAAAAATGATACATCACTTGTGTAGGTAGGCCTAGCGCCCGCGACAGGAAACACCCCAAAGCGCAACGTGGACACATCCAAAATGTTGGAAGAAAACAGAGGTGTTTTTTGCGAAGTGCCTACCTGTAGATTTTGGCCTCTAGCTCAGCCGGCACCTAGGGAAACCTACCAAACCTGTGCATTTCTGAAAACTAGAGACCTAGGGGAATCCAAGGAGGGGTGACTTGCGGGGCTCGGACCAGGTTCTGTTACTCAGAATCCTTTGCAAACCTCAAAATTTGGCTAAAAAAACACATGTTCCTCACATTTCTGTGGCAGAAAGTTCTAGAATCTGAGAGGAGCCACGAATTTCCTTCCACCCAGCGTTCCCCTAAGTCTCCCGATAAAAATGATACCTCTTTTGTGTGGGTAGGCCTAGCGCCCGTGACAGGAAACACCTCAAAGCGCAACGTGGACACATCCAAAATTTTGGAAGAAAACAGAGGTGTTTTTTGCGAAGTGCCTACCTGTAGATTTTGGCCTCTAGCTCAGCCGGCACCTAGGGAAACCTACAAAACCTGTGCATTTCCGAAAACTAGAGACCTAGGGGAATCCAAGGAGGGGTGACTTGCGGGGCTCGGACCAGGTTCTGTGACCCAGAATCCTTTGCAAACCTCAAAATTTGGCTAAAAAATCACATGTTCCTCAAATTTCTGTGGCAGAAAGTTCTAGAATCTGAGAGGAGCCACAAATTTCCTTCCACCCAGCGTTCCCCCAAGTCTCCCGATAAAAATGATACCTCACTTGTGTGGGTAGGCCTAGCGCCCGCAACAGGAAACGCCCCAAAGCGCAACGTGGACACATCCAAAATTTTGGAAGAAAACAGAGGTGTTTTTTGCGAAGTGCCTACCTGTAGATTTTGGCCTCTAGCTCAGCCGGCACCTAGGGAAACCTACCAAACCTGTGCATTTCTGAAAACTAGAGACCTAAGGGAATCCAAGGATGGGTGACTTGCGGGGCTCGGACCAGGTTCTGTTACCCAGAATCCTTTGCAAACCTCAAAATTTGGCCAAAAAAACATATGTTCCTCACATTTCTGTGGCAGAAAGTTCTGGAATCTGAGAGGAGCCACAAATTTCCTTCCACCCAGCGTTCCCCCAAGTCTCCCGATCAAAATGATACCTCTTTTGTGTGGGTAGGGCTAGCGCCCGCGACAGGAAACACCTCAAAGCGCAACGTGGACACATCCAAAATTTTGGAAGAAAACAGAGGTGTTTTTTGCGAAGTGCCTACCTGTAGATTTTGGCCTCTAGCTCAGCCGACACCTAGGGAAACCTACCAAACCTGTGCATTTCTGAAAACTAGAGACCTAGGGGAATCCAAGGAGGGGTGACTTGCGGGGCTCGGACCAGGTTCTGTTACCCAGAATCCTTTGCAAACCTCAAAATTTGGCTAAAAAAACACATGTTCCTCACATTTCTGTGGCAGAAAGTTCTGGAATCTGAGAGGAGCCACAAATTTCCTTCCACCCAGCGTTCCCCCAAGTCTCCCGATCAAAATGATACCTCACTTGTGTGGGTAGGCCTAGCGCCCGCGACAGGAAACACCCCAAAACGCAACGTGGACACATCCAAAATTTTGGAAGAAAACAGAGGTGTTTTTTGCAAAGTGCCTACCTGTAGATTTTGGCCTCTAGCTCAGCCGGCACCTAGGGAAACCTACAAAACCTGTGCATTTCCGAAAACTAGAGACCTAGGGGAATCCAAGGAGGGGTGACTTGCGGGGCTCGGACCAGGTTCTGTGACCCAGAATCCTTTGCAAACCTCAAAATTTGGCTAAAAAATCACATGTTCCTCAAATTTCTGTGGCAGAAAGTTCTAGAATCTGAGAGGAGCCACAAATTTCCTTCCACCCAGCGTTCCCCCAAGTCTCCCGATAAAAATGATACCTCACTTGTGTGGGTAGGCCTAGCGCCCGCAACAGGAAACGCCCCAAAGCGCAACGTGGACACATCCAAAATTTTGGAAGAAAACAGAGGTGTTTTTTGCGAAGTGCCTACCTGTAGATTTTGGCCTCTAGCTCAGCCGGCACCTAGGGAAACCTACCAAACCTGTGCATTTCTGAAAACTAGAGACCTAAGGGAATCCAAGGATGGGTGACTTGCGGGGCTCGGACCAGGTTCTGTTACCCAGAATCCTTTGCAAACCTCAAAATTTGGCCAAAAAAACATATGTTCCTCACATTTCTGTGGCAGAAAGTTCTGGAATCTGAGAGGAGCCACAAATTTCCTTCCACCCAGCGTTCCCCCAAGTCTCCCGATCAAAATGATACCTCTTTTGTGTGGGTAGGGCTAGCGCCCGCGACAGGAAACACCTCAAAGCGCAACGTGGACACATCCAAAATTTTGGAAGAAAACAGAGGTGTTTTTTGCGAAGTGCCTACCTGTAGATTTTGGCCTCTAGCTCAGCCGACACCTAGGGAAACCTACCAAACCTGTGCATTTCTGAAAACTAGAGACCTAGGGGAATCCAAGGAGGGGTGACTTGCGGGGCTCGGACCAGGTTCTGTTACCCAGAATCCTTTGCAAACCTCAAAATTTGGCTAAAAAAACACATGTTCCTCACATTTCTGTGGCAGAAAGTTCTGGAATCTGAGAGGAGCCACAAATTTCCTTCCACCCAGCGTTCCCCCAAGTCTCCCGATCAAAATGATACCTCACTTGTGTGGGTAGGCCTAGCGCCCGCGACAGGAAACACCCCAAAACGCAACGTGGACACATCCAAAATTTTGGAAGAAAACAGAGGTGTTTTTTGCAAAGTGCCTACCTGTAGATTTTGGCCTCTAGCTCAGCCGGCACCTAGGGAAACCTACAAAACCTGTGCATTTCTGAAAACTAGAGACCTGGGGGAATCCAAGGAGGGGTGACTTGCGGGGCTCGGACCAGGTTCTGTTACCCAGAATCCTTTGCAAATCTCAAAATTTGGCTAAAAAAACACATGTTCCTCAAATTTCTGTGGCAGAAAGTTCTAGAATCTGAGAGGAGCCACAAATTTCCTTCCACCCAGCGTTCCCCCAAGTCTCCCGATAAAAATGATACCTCACTTGTGTGGGTAGGCCTAGCGCCCGTGAGAGGAAACGCCCCAAAGCGCAACGTGGACACATCCAAAATTTTGGAAGAAAACAGAGGTGTTTTTTGCTAAGTGCCTACCTGTAGATTTTGGCCTCTAGCTCAGCCGGCACCTAGGGAAACCTACCAAACCTGTGCATTTCTGAAAACTAGTGAGCTAGGGGAATCCAAGGAGGGGTGACTTGCGGGGCTTGGACCAGGTTCTGTTACCCAGAATCCTTTGCAAACCTCAAAATTTGGCCAAAAAAACACATGTTCCTCACATTTCTGTGGCAGAAAGTTCTGGAATCTGAGAGGAGCCACAAATTTCCTTCCACCCAGCATTCCCCCAAGTCTCCCGATAAAAATGATACCTCACTTGTGTGGGTAGGCCTAGCGCCCGCGACAGGAAACACCCCAAAGCGCAACGTGGACACATCCAAATTTTTGGAAGAAAACAGAGGTGTTTTTTGCGAAGTGCCTACCTGTAGATTTTGGCCTCTAGCTCAGCCGGCACCTAGGGAAACCTACCAAACCTGTGCATTTCTGACAACTAGATACCCAGGGGAATCCAAGGAGGGGTGACTTGCGGGGCTCGGACCAGGTTCTGTTACCCAGAGTCCTTTGCAAACCTCAAAATGTTGCTAAAAAAACACATGTTCCTCACATTTCTGTGGCAGAAAGTTCTGGAATCTGAGAGGAGCCAGAAATTTCCTTCCACCCAGCGTTCCCCCAAGTATCCCGATAAAAATGATACCTCTTTTGTGTGGGTAGGGCTAGCGCCCGCGACAGGAAACACCTCAAAGCGCAACGTGGACACATCCAAAATTTTGGAAGAAAATAGAGGTGTTTTTTGCGAAGTGCCTACCTGTAGATTTTGGCCTCTAGCTCAGCCGACACCTAGGGAAACCTACCAAACCTGTGCATTTCTGAAAACTAGATACCTAGGGGAATCCAAGGAGGGGTGACTTGCGGGGCTCGGACCAGGTTCTGTTACCCAGAATCCTTTGCAAACCTCAAAATTTGGCTAAAAAAACACATGTTCCTCACATTTCTGTGGCAGAAAGTTCTGGAATCTGAGAGGAGCCACAAATTTCCTTCCACCCAGCGTTCCCCCAAGTCTCCCGATCAAAATGATACCTCACTTGTGTGGGTAGGCCTAGCGCCCGCGACAGGAAACACCCCAAAACGCAACGTGGACACATCCAAAATTTTGGAAGAAAACAGAGGTGTTTTTTGCAAAGTGCCTACCTGTGGATTTTGGCCTCTAGCTCAGCCGGCACCTAGGGAAACCTACCAAACCTGTGCATTTCTGAAAAATAGAGACCTAGGGGAATCCAAGGAGGGGTGACTTGCGGGGCTCGGACCAGGTTCTGTGACCCGGAATCCTTTGCAAACCTCAAAATTTGGCTAAAAAAACACATGTTCCTCAAATTTCTGTGGCAGAAAGTTCTAGAATCTGAGAGGAGCCACAAATTTCCTTCCATCCAGCGTTCCCCCAAGTCTCCCAATAAAAATGATACCTCACTTGTGTGGGTAGGCCTAGCGCCCGCGACAGGAAACACCCCAAAGCGCAACGTGGACACATCCAAAATTTTGGAAGAAAACAGAGGTGTTTTTTGCAAAGTGCCTACCTGTGGATTTTGGCCTCTAGCTCAGCCGGCACCTAGGGAAACCTACCAAACCTGTGCATTTCTGAAAACTAGAGACCTAGGGGAATCCAAGGAGGGGTGACTTGCGGGGCTCAGACCAGGTTCTGTTATCCAGAGTCCTTTGCAAACCTCAAAATTTGGCTAAAAAAACACATGTTCCTCACATTTCTGTGGCAGAAAGTTCTGGAATCTGAGAGGAGCCACAAATTTCCTTCCACCCAGCGTTCCCCCAAGTCTCCCGATAAAAATGATACCTCACTTGTGTGGGTAGGCCTAGCGCCTGCGACAGGAAACGCCCCAAAGCGCAACGTGGACACATCCAAAATTTTGGAAGAAAACAGAGGTGTTTTTTGCGAAGTGCCTACCTGTAGATTTTGGCCTCTAGCTCAGCCGGCACCTAGGGAAACCTACCAAACCTGTGCATTTCTGAAAACTAGAGACCTGGGGGAATCCAAGGACGGGTGACTTGCAGGGCTCGGATCAGGTTCTGTTACCCAGAATCCTTTGCAAATCTCAAAATTTGGCTAAAAAAACACATGTTCCTCAAATTTCTGTGGCAGAAAGTTCTAGAATCTGAGAGGAGCCACAAATTTCCTTCCACCCAGCGTTCCCCCAAGTCTCCCGATAAAAATGATACCTCACTTGTGTGGGTAGGCCTAGCGCCCGTGACAGGAAACGCCCCAAAGCGCAACGTGGACACATCCAAAATTTTGGAAGAAAACAGAGGTGTTTTTTGCTAAGTGCCTACCTGTAGATTTTGGCCTCTAGCTCAGCCGGCACCTAGGGAAACCTACCAAACCTGTGCATTTCTGAAAACTAGAGACCTAGGGGAATCCAAGGAGGGGTGACTTGCGGGGCTTGGACCAGGTTCTGTTACCCAGAATCCTTTGCAAACCTCAAAATTTGGCCAAAAAAACACATGTTCCTCACATTTCTGTGGCAGAAAGTTCTGGAATCTGAGAGGAGCCACAAATTTCCTTCCACCCAGCATTCCCCCAAGTCTCCCGATAAAAATGATACCTCACTTGTGTGGGTAGGCCTAGCGCCCGCGACAGGAAACACCCCAAAGCGCAACGTGGACACATCCAAATTTTTGGAAGAAAACAGAGGTGATTTTTGCGAAGTGCCTACCTGTAGATTTTGGCCTCTAGCTCAGCCGGCACCTAGGGAAACCTACCAAACCTGTGCATTTCTGACAACTAGATACCCAGGGGAATCCAAGGAGGGGTGACTTGCGGGGCTCGGACCAGGTTCTGTTACCCAGAGTCCTTTGCAAACCTCAAAATGTTGCTAAAAAAACACATGTTCCTCACATTTCTGTGGCAGAAAGTTCTGGAATCTGAGAGGAGCCACAAATTTCCTTCCACCCAGCGTTCCCCCAAGTCTCCCGATAAAAATGATACCTCACTTGTGTAGGTAGGCCTAGCGCCCGCGACAGGAAACACCCCAAAGCGCAACGTGGACACATCCAAAATGTTGGAAGAAAACAGAGGTGTTTTTTGCGAAGTGCCTACCTGTAGATTTTGGCCTCTAGCTCAGCCGGCACCTAGGGAAACCTACCAAACCTGTGCATTTCTGAAAACTAGAGACCTAGGGGAATCCAAGGAGGGGTGACTTGCGGGGGTCGGACCTGGTTCTGTTACTCAGAATCCTTTGCAAACCTCAAAATTTGGCTAAAAAAACACATGTTCCTCACATTTCTGTGGCAGAAAGTTCTAGAATCTGAGAGGAGCCAGAAATTTCCTTCCACCCAGCGTTCCCCCAAGTCTCCCGATAAAAATGATACCTCTTTTGTGTGGGTAGGCCTAGCGCCCGTGACAGGAAACACCTCAAAGCGCAACGTGGACACATCCAAAATTTTGGAAGAAAACAGAGGTGTTTTTTGCGAAGTGCCTACCTGTAGATTTTGGCCTCTAGCTCAGCCGGCACCTAGGGAAACCTACCAAACCTGTGCATTTCTGAAAACTAGAGACCTAGTGGAATCCAAGGATGGGTGACTTGCGGGGCTCGGACCAGGTTCTGTTACCCAGAATCCTTTGCAAACCTCAAAATTTGGCCAAAAAAACATATGTTCCTCACATTTCTGTGGCAGAAAGTTCTGGAATCTGAGAGGAGCCACAAATTTCCTTCCACCCAGCGTTCCCCCAAGTCTCCCGATAAAAATGATACCTCACTTGTGTGGGTAGGCCTAGCGCCCGCGACAGGAAACACCCCAAAGCGCAACGTGGACACATCCAAAATGTTGGAAGAAAACAGAGGTGTTTTTTGCGAAGTGCCTACCTGTAGATTTTGGCCTCTAGCTCAGCCGGCACCTAGGGAAACCTACCAAACCTGTGCATTTCTGAAAACTAGAGACCTATGGGAATCCAAGGAGGGGTGACTTGCGGGGCTCGGACCAGGTTCTGTTACTCAGAATCCTTTGCAAACCTCAAAATTTGGCTAAAAAAACACATGTTCCTCACATTTCTGTGGCAGAAAGTTCTAGAATCTGAGAGGAGCCACAAATTTCGTTCCACCCAGCGTTCCCCCAAGTCTCCCGATAAAAACGATACCTCTTTTGTGTGGGTAGGCCTAGCGCCCGTGACAGGAAACACCTCAAAGCGCAACGTGGACACATCCAAAATTTTGGAAGAAAACAGAGGTGTTTTTTGCGAAGTGCCTACCTGTAGATTTTGGCCTCTAGCTCAGCCGGCACCTAGGGAAACCTACAAAACCTGTGCATTTCTGAAAACTAGAGACCTAGGGGAATCCAAGGAGGGGTGACTTGCGGGGCTCGGGCCAGGTTCTGTGACCCAGAATCCTTTGCAAACCTCAAAATTTGGCTAAAAAAACACATGTTCCTCAAATTTCTGTGGCAGAAAGTTCTAGAATCTGAGAGGAGCCACAAATTTCCTTCCACCCAGCGTTCCCCCAAGTCTCCCGATAAAAATGATACCTCACTTGTGTGGGTAGGCCTAGCGCCCGCGACAGGAAACGCCCCAAAGCGCAACGTGGACACATCCAAAATTTTGGAAGAAAACAGAGGTGTTTTTTGCGAAGTGCCTACCTGTAGATTTTGGCCTCTAGCTCAGCCGGCACCTAGGGAAACCTACCAAACCTGTGCATTTCTGAAAACTAGAGACCTAAGGGAATCCAAGGATGGGTGACTTGCGGGGCTCGGACCAGGTTCTGTTACCCAGAATCCTTTACAAACCTCAAAATTTGGCCAAAAAAACATATGTTCCTCACATTTCTGTGGCAGAAAGTTCTGGAATCTGAGAGGAGCCACAAATTTCCTTCCACCCAGCGTTCCCCCAAGTCTCCCGATAAAAATGATACCTCACTTGTGTGGGTAGGCCTAGCGCCCGCGACAGGAAACACCCCAAAACGCAACGTGGACACATCCAAAATTTTGGAAGAAAACAGAGGTGTTTTTTGCAAAGTGCCTACCTGTAGATTTTGGCCTCTAGCTCAGCCGGCACCTAGGGAAACCTACCAAACCTGTGCATTTCTGAAAACTAGAGACCTGGGGGAATCCAAGGAGGGGTGACTTGCGGGGCTCGGACCAGGTTCTGTTACCCAGAATCCTTTGCAAATCTCAAAATTTGGCTAAAAAAACACATGTTCCTCAAATTTCTGTGGCAGAAAGTTCTAGAATCGGAGAGGAGCCACAAATTTCCTTCCACCCAGCGTTCCCCCAAGTCTCCCGATAAAAATGATACCTCACTTGTGTGGGTAGGCCTAGCGCCCGTGAGAGGAAACGCCCCAAAGCGCAACGTGGACACATCCAAAATTTTGGAAGAAAACAGAGGTGTTTTTTGCTAAGTGCCTACCTGTAGATTTTGGCCTCTAGCTCAGCCGGCACCTAGGGAAACCTACCAAACCTGTGCATTTCTGAAAACTAGAGACCTAGCGGAATCCAAGGAGGGGTGACTTGCGGGGCTTGGACCAGGTTCTGTTACCCAGAATCCTTTGCAAACCTCAAAAAAATTTGGCCAAAAAAACACATGTTCCTCACATTTCTGTGGCAGAAAGTTCTGGAATCTGAGAGGAGCCACAAATTTCCTTCCACCCAGCGTTCCCCCAAGTCTCCCGATAAAAATGATACCTCACTTGTGTGGGTAGGCCTAGCGCCCGCGACAGGAAACTCCCCAAAGCGCAACGTGGACACATCCAAAATTTTGGAAGAAAACAGAGGTGTTTTTTGCAAAATGCCTACCTGTAGATTTTGGCCTCTAGCTCAGCCGGCACCTAGGGAAACCTACCAAACCTGTGCATTTCCGAAAACTAGAGACCTAGTGGAATCCAAGGAGGGGTGACTTGCGGGGCTCGGACCAGGTTCTGTTACCCAGAGTCCTTTGCAAACCTCAAAATTTGGCTAATAAAACACATGTTCCTCACATTTCTGTGGTAGAAAGTTCTGGAATCTGAGAGGAGCCACAAATTTCCTTCCACCCAGCATTCCCCCAAGTCTCCCGATAAAAATGATACCTCACTTGTGTGGGTAGGCCTAGCGCCCGCGACAGGAAACACCCCAAAGCGCAACGTGGACACATCCAAAATTTTGGAAGAAAAGAGAGGTGTTTTTTGCGAAGTGCCTACCTGTAGATTTTGGCCTCTAGCTCAGCCGGCACCTAGGGAAACCTACCAAACCTGTGCATTTCTGAAAACTAGATACCCAGGGGAATCCAAGGAGGGGTGACTTGCGGGGCTCGGACCAGGTTCTGTTACCCAGATTCCTTTGCAAACCTCAAAATGTTGCTAAAAAAACACATGTTCCTCACATTTCTGTGGCAGAAAGTTCTGGAATCTGAGAGGAGCCACAAATTTCCTTCCACCCAGCGTTCCCCCAAGTCTCCCGATAAAAATGATACCTCACTTGTGTAGGTAGGCCTAGCGCCCGCGACAGGAAACACCCCAAAGCGCAACGTGGACACATCCAAAATGTTGGAAGAAAACAGAGGTGTTTTTTGCGAAGTGCCTACCTGTAGATTTTGGCCTCTAGCTCAGCCGGCACCTAGGGAAACCTACCAAACCTGTGCATTTCTGAAAACTAGAGACCTATGGGAATCCAAGGAGGGGTGACTTGCGGGGCTCGGACCAGGTTCTGTTACTCAGAATCCTTTGCAAACCTCAAAATTTGGCTAAAAAAACACATGTTCCTCACATTTCTGTGGCAGAAAGTTCTAGAATCTGAGAGGAGCCACAAATTTCCTTCCACCCAGCGTTCCCCCAAGTCTCCCGATAAAAATGATACCTCTTTTGTGTGGGTAGGCCTAGCGCCCGTGACAGGAAACACCTCAAAGCGCAACGTGGACACATCCAAAATTTTGGAAGAAAACAGAGGTGTTTTTTGCGAAGTGCCTACCTGTAGATTTTGGCCTCTAGCTCAGCCGGCACCTAGGGAAACCTACAAAACCTGTGCATTTCTGAAAACTAGAGACCTAGGGGAATCCAAGGAGGGGTGACTTGCGGGGCTCGGACCAGGTTCTGTGACCCAGAATCCTTTGCAAACCTCAAAATTTGGCTAAAAAAACACATGTTCCTCAAATTTCTGTGGCAGAAAGTTCTAGAATCTGAGAGGAGCCACAAATTTCCTTCCACCCAGCGTTCCCCCAAGTCTCCCGATAAAAATGATACCTCACTTGTGTGGGTAGGCCTAGCGCCCGCGACAGGAAACGCCCCAAAGCGCAACGTGGACACATCCAAAATTTTGGAAGAAAACAGAGGTGTTTTTTGCGAAGTGCCTACCTGTAGATTTTGGCCTCTAGCTCAGCCGACACCTAGGGAAACCTACCAAACCTGTGCATTTCTGAAAACTAGAGACCTAGGGGAATCCAAGATGGGGTGACTTGCGGGGCTCGGACCAGGTTCTGTTACCCAGAATCCTTTGCAAACCTCAAAATTTGGCTAAAAAAACATATGTTCCTCACATTTCTGTGGCAGAAAGTTCTGGAATCTGAGAGGAGCCACAAATTTCCTTCCACCCAGCGTTCCCCCAAGTCTCCCGATAAAAATGATACCTCACTTGTGTGGGTAGGCCTAGCGCCCGCGACAGGAAACACCCCAAAGCGCAACGTGGACACATCCAAAATTTTGGAAGAAAACAGAGGTGTTTTTTGCAAAGTGCCTACCTGTAGATTTTGGCCTCTAGCTCAGCCGGCACCTAGGGAAACCTACCAAACCTGTGCATTTCCGAAAACTAGAGACCTAGTGGAATCCAAGGAGGGGTGACTTGCGGGGCTCGGACCAGGTTCTGTTACCCAGAGTCCTTTGCAAACCTCAAAATTTGGCTAAAAAAACACATGTTCCTCACATTTCTGTGGTAGAAAGTTCTGGAATCTGAGAGGAGCCACAAATTTCCTTCCACCCAGCATTCCCCCAAGTCTCCCGATAAAAATGATACCTCACTTGTGTGGGTAGGCCTAGCGCCCGCGACAGGAAACACCCCAAAGCGCAACGTGGACACATCCAAAATTTTGGAAGAAAACAGAGGTGTTTTTTGCAAAGTGCCTACCTGTAGATTTTGGCCTCTAGCTCAGCCGGCACCTAGGGAAAGCTACCAAACCTGTGCATTTCTGAAAACTAGAGACCTGGGGGAATCCAAGGAGGGGTGACTTGCGGGGCTCGGACCAGGTTCTGTTACCCAGAATCCTTTGCAAATCTCAAAATTTGGCTAAAAAAACACATGTTCCTCAAATTTCTGTGGCAGAAAGTTCTAGAATCTGAGAGGAGCCACAACTTTCCTTCCACCCAGCGTTCCCCCAATTCTCCCGATAAAAATGATACCTCACTTGTGTGGGTAGGCCTAGCGCCCGTGACAGGAAACACCCCAAAGCGCAACGTGGACACATCCAAAATGTTGGAAGAAAACAGAGGTGTTTTTTGCGAAGTGCCTACCTGTAGATTTTGGCTTCTAGCTCAGCCGGCACCTAGGGAAACCTACCAAACCTGTGCATTTCTGAAAACTAGAGACCTGGGGGAATCCAAGGAGGGGTGACTTGCGGGGCTCGGACCAGGTTCTGTTACCCAGAATCCTTTGCAAATCTCAAAATTTGGCTAAAAAAACACATGTTCCTCAAATTTCTGTGGCAGAAAGTTCTAGAATCTGAGAGGAGCCACAAATTTCCTTCCACCCAGCGTTCCCCCAATTCTCCCGATAAAAATGATACCTCACTTGTGTGGGTAGGCCTAGCGCCCGTGACAGGAAACACCCCAAAGCGCAACGTGGACACATCCAAAATGTTGGAAGAAAACAGAGGTGTTTTTTGCGAAGTGCCTACGTGTAGATTTGGCCTCTAGCTCAGCCGGCACCTAGGGAAACCTACCAAACCTGTGCATTTCTGAAAACTAGAGACCTAGGGGAATCCATGGAGGGGTGACTTGCGGGGGTCGGACCTGGTTCTGTTACTCAGAATCCTTTGCAAACCTCAAAATTTGGCTAAAAAAACACATGTTCCTCACATTTCTGTGGCAGAAAGTTCTAGAATCTGAGAGGAGCCACAAATTTCCTTCCACCCAGCGTTCCCCCAAGTCTCCCGATAAAAATGATACCTCTTTTGTGTGGGTAGGCCTAGCGCCCGTGACAGGAAACACCTCAAAGCGCAACGTGGACACATCCAAAATTTTGGAAGAAAACAGAGGTGTTTTTTGCGAAGTGCCTACCTGTAGATTTTGGCCTCTAGCTCAGCCGGCACCTAGGGAAACCTACCAAACCTGTGCATTTCTGAAAACTAGAGACCTAGGGGAATCCAAGGAGGGGTGACTTGCGGGGCTCGGACCAGGTTCTGTGACCCAGAATCCTTTGCAAACCTCAAAATTTGGCTAAAAAAACACATATTCCTCACATTTCTGTGGCAGAAAGTTCTAGAATCTGAGAGGAGCCACAAATTTCCTTCCACCCAGCGTTCCCCCAAGTCTCCCGATAAAAATGATACCTCTTTTGTGTGGGTAGGCCTAGCGCCCGTGACAGGAAACACCTCAAAGCGCAACGTGGACACATCCAATATTTTGGAAGAAAACAGAGGTGTTTTTTGCGAAGTGCCTACCTGTAGATTTTGGCCTCTAGCTCAGCCGGCACCTAGGGAAACCTACCAAACCTGTGCATTTCTGAAAACTAGAGACCTAGGGGAATCCAAGGAGGGGTGACTTGCGGGGCTCGAACCAGGTTCTGTGACCCAGAATCCTTTGCAAACCTCAAAATTTGGCTAAAAAAACACATGTTCCTCAAATTTCTGTGGCAGAAAGTTCTAGAATCTGAGAGGAGCCACAAATTTCCTTCCACCCAGCGTTCCCCCAAGTCTCCCGATAAAAATTATACCACTTTTGTGTGGGTAGGCCTAGCGCCCGCGACAGGAAACACCTCAAAGCGCAACGTGGACACATCCAATATTTTGGAAGAAAACAGAGGTGTTTTTTGCGAAGTGCCTACCTGTAGATTTTTGCCTCAAGCTCAGCCGGCACCTAGGGAAACCTACCAAACCTGTGCATTTCTGAAAAATAGAGACCTAGGGGAATCCAAGGAGGGGTGACTTGCGGGGCTCGGACCAGGTTCTGTTACCCAGAGTCCTTTGCAAACCTCAAAATGTTGGTAAAAAAACACATGTTCCTCACATTTCTGTGGCAGAAAGTTCTGGAATCTGAGAGGAGCCACAAATTTCCTTCCACCCAGCGTTCCCCCAATTCTCCCGATAAAAATGATACCTCACTTGTGTGGGTAGGCCTAGCGCCCGTGACAGGAAACACCCCAAAGCGCAACGTGGACACATCCAAAATGTTGGAAGAAAACAGAGGTGTTTTTTGCGAAGTGCCTACGTGTAGATTTGGCCTCTAGCTCAGCCGGCACCTAGGGAAACCTACCAAACCTGTGCATTTCTGAAAACTAGAGACCTAGGGGAATCCATGGAGGGGTGACTTGCGGGGGTCGGACCTGGTTCTGTTACTCAGAATCCTTTGCAAACCTCAAAATTTGGCTAAAAAAACACATGTTCCTCACATTTCTGTGGCAGAAAGTTCTAGAATCTGAGAGGAGCCACAAATTTCCTTCCACCCAGCGTTCCCCCAAGTCTCCCGATAAAAATGATACCTCTTTTGTGTGGGTAGGCCTAGCGCCCGTGACAGGAAACACCTCAAAGCGCAACGTGGACACATCCAAAATTTTGGAAGAAAACAGAGGTGTTTTTTGCGAAGTGCCTACCTGTAGATTTTGGCCTCTAGCTCAGCCGGCACCTAGGGAAACCTACCAAACCTGTGCATTTCTGAAAACTAGAGACCTAGGGGAATCCAAGGAGGGGTGACTTGCGGGGCTCGGACCAGGTTCTGTGACCCAGAATCCTTTGCAAACCTCAAAATTTGGCTAAAAAAACACATATTCCTCACATTTCTGTGGCAGAAAGTTCTAGAATCTGAGAGGAGCCACAAATTTCCTTCCACCCAGCGTTCCCCCAAGTCTCCCGATAAAAATGATACCTCTTTTGTGTGGGTAGGCCTAGCGCCCGTGACAGGAAACACCTCAAAGCGCAACGTGGACACATCCAAAATCTTGGAAGAAAACAGAGTTGTTTTTTGCGAAGTGCCTACCTGTAGATTTTGGCCTCTAGCTCAGCCGGCACCTAGGGAAATCTACAAAACCTGTGCATTTCTGAAAACTAGAGACCTAGGGAAATCCAAGGAGGGGTGACTTGCGGGGCTCGGACCAGGTTCTGTTACTCAGAATCCTTTCCAAACCTCAAAATTTGGCTAAAAAAACACATGTTCCTCACATTTCTGTGGCAGAAAGTTCTAGAATCTGAGAGGAGCCACAAATTTCCTTCCACCCAGCGTTCCCCCAAGTCTCCCGATAAAAATGATACCTCACTTGTGTGGGTAGGCCTAGCGCCCGTGACAGGAAACGCCCCAAAGCGCAACGTGGACACATCCAAAATTTTGGAAGAAAACAGAGGTGTTTTTTGCTAAGTGCCTACCTCTAGATTTTGGCCTCTAGCTCAGCCGGCACCTAGGGAAACCTACCAAACCTGTGCCTTTCTGACAACTACAGTAGATACCCAGGGGAATCCAAGGAGGGGTGACTTGCGGGGCTCGGACCAGGTTCTGTTACCCAGAATCCTCTGCAAACCTCAAAATTTGGCTAAAAAAACACATGTTCCTCACATTTCTGTGGCAGAAAGTTCTGGAATCTGAGAGGAGCCACAAATTTCCTTCCACCCAGCGTTCCCCCAAGTCTCCCGATAAAAATGATACCTCTTTTGTGTGGGTAGGGCTAGCGCCCGCGACAGGAAACACCTCAAAGCGCAACGTGGACACATCCAAAATTTTGGAAGAAAACAGAGGTGTTTTTTGCGAAGTGCCTACCTGTAGATTTTGGCCTCTAGCTCAGCCGGCACCTAGGGAAACCTACCAAACCTGTGCATTTCTGAAAACTAGAGACCTAGGGGAATCCAAGATGGGGTGACTTGCGGGGCTCGGACCAGGTTCTGTTACCCAGAATCCTTTGCAAACCTCAAAATTTGGCTAAAAAAACACATGTTTCTCACATTTCTGTGGCAGAAAGTTCTGGAATCTGGGAGGAGCCACAAATTTCCTTCCACCCAGCGTTCCCCCAAGTCTCCCGATAAAAATGATACCTCACTTGTGTGGGTAGGCCTAGCGCCCGCGACAGGAAACGCCCCAAAGCGCAACGTGGACACATCCAAAATTTTGGAAGAAAACAGAGGTGTTTTTTGCGAACTGCCTAACTGTAGATTTTGGCCTCTAGCTCAGCCGGCACCTAGGGAAACCTACCAAACCTGTGCATTTCTGAAAACTAGAGACCTAGGGGAATACAAGGAGGGGTGATTTGCGGGGCTCGGACAAGGTTCTGTTACCCAGAATCCTTTGCAAACCTCAAAATTTGGCTAAAAAAACACATGTTCCTCACATTTCTGTGGCAGAAAGTTCGGGAATCTGAGAGGAGCCACAAATTTCCTTCCACCCAGTGTTCCCCCAAGTCTCCCGATAAAAATGATACCTCACTTGTGTGGGTAGGCCTAGCGCCCGCGACAGGAAACACCCCAAAGCGCAACGTGGACACATCCAAAATTTTGGAAGAAAACAGAGGTGTTTTTTGCAAAGTGCCTACCTGTAGATTTTGGCCTCTAGCTCAGCCGGCACCTAGGGAAACCTACCAAACCTGTGCATTTCCGAAAACTAGAGACCTAGTGGAATCCAAGGAGGGGTGACTTGCGGGGCTCGGACCAGGTTCTGTTACCCAGAGTCCTTTGCAAACCTCAAAATTTGGCTAAAAAAACACATGTTCCTCACATTTCTGTGGCAGAAAGTTCTGGAATCTGAGAGGAGCCAGAAATTTCCTTCCACCCAGCGTTCCCCCAAGTCTCCCGATAAAAATGATACCTCTTTTGTGTGGGTAGGGCTAGCGCCCGCGACAGGAAACACCTCAAAGCGCAACGTGGACACATCCAAAATTTTGGAAGAAAACAGAGGTGTTTTTTGCGAAGTGCCTACCTGTAGATTTTGGCCTCTAGCTCAGCCGACACCTAGGGAAACCTACCAAACCTGTGCATTTCTGAAAACTAGAGACCTAGGGGAATCCAAGGAGGGGTGACTTGCGGGGCTCGGACCAGGTTCTGTTACTCAGAATCCTTTGCAAACCTCAAAATTTGGCTAAAAAAACACATGTTCCTCACATTTCTGTGGCAGAAAGTTCTGGAATCTGAGAGGAGCCACAAATTTCCTTCCACCCAGCGTTCCCCCAAGTCTCCCGATCAAAATGATACCTCACTTGTGTGGGTAGGCCTAGCGCCCGCGACAGGAAACACCCCAAAACGCAACGTGGACACATCCAAAATTTTGGAAGAAAACAGAGGTGTTTTTTGCAAAGTGCCTACCTGTAGATTTTGGCCTCTAGCTCAGCCGGCACCTAGGGAAACCTACCAAACCTGTGCATTTCTGAAAACTAGAGACCTGGGGGAATCCAAGGAGGGATGACTTGCGGGGCTCGGACCAGGTTCTGTTACCCAGAATCCTTTGCAAATCTCAGAATTTGGCTAAAAAAACACATGTTCCTCAAATTTCTGTGGCAGAAAGTTCTAGAATCTGAGAGGAGCCACAAATTTCCTTCCACCCAGCGTTCCCCCAAGTCTCCCGATAAAAATGATACCTCACTTGTGTGGGTAGGCCTAGCGCCCGTGAGAGGAAACGCCCCAAAGCGCAACGTGGACACATCCAAAATTTTGGAAGAAAACAGAGGTGTTTTTTGCGAAGTGCCTACCTGTAGATTTTGGCCTCTAGCTCAGCCGGCACCTGGGGAAACCTACCAAACCTGTGCATTTCTGACAACTAGATACCCAGGGGAATCCAAGGAGGGGTGACTTGCGGGGCTCGGACCAGGTTCTGTTACCCAGAGTCCTTTGCAAACCTCAAAATGTTGCTAAAAAAACACATGTTCCTCACATTTCTGTGGCAGAAAGTTCTGGAATCTGAGAGGAGCCAGAAATTTCCTTCCACCCAGCGTTCCCCCAAGTCTCCCGATAAAAATGATACCTCTTTTGTGTGGGTAGGGCTAGCGCCCGCGACAGGAAACACCTAAAAGCGCAACGTGGACACATCCAAAAGTTTGGAAGAAAACAGAGGTGTTTTTTGCGAAGTGCCTACCTGTAGATTTTGGCCTCTAGCTCAGCCGACACCTAGGGAAACCTACCAAACCTGTGCATTTCTGAAAACTAGAGACCTAGGGGAATCCAAGGAGGGGTGACTTGCGGGGCTCGGACCAGGTTCTGTTACCCAGAATCCTTTGCAAACCTCAAAATTTGGCTAAAAAAACACATGTTCCTCACATTTCTGTGGCAGAAAGTTCTGGAATCTGAGAGGAGCCACAAATTTCCTTCCACCCAGCGTTCCCCCAAGTCTCCCGATCAAAATGATACCTCACTTGTGTGGGTAGGCCTAGCGCCCGCGACAGGAAACACCCCAAAACGCAACGTGGACACATCCAAAATTTTGGAAGAAAACAGAGGTGTTTTTTGCGAAGTGCCTACCTGTAGATTTTGGCCTCTAGCTCAGCCGGCACCTAGGGAAACCTACCAAACCTGTGCATTTCTGAAAACTAGAAACCTAGGGGAATCCAAGGAGGGGTGACTTGCGGGGCTCGGACCAGGTTCTGTGACCCAGAATCCTTTGCAAACCTCAAAATTTGGCTAAATAAACACATGTTCCTCAAATTTCTGTGGCAGAAAGTTCTAGAATCTGAGAGGAGCCACAAATTTCCTTCCACCCAGCGTTCCCCCAAGTCTCCCGATAAAAATGATACCTCACTTGTGTGGGTAGGTCTAGCGCCCGCGACAGGAAACGCCCCAAAGCGCAACGTGGACACATTCAAAATTTTGGAAGAAAACAGAGGTGTTTTTTGCGAAGTGCCTACCTGTAGATTTTGGCCTCTAGCTCAGCCGGCACCTAGGGAAACCTACCAAACCTGTGCATTTCTGAAAACTAGAGACCTAGGGGAATCCAAGGAGGGGTGACTTGCGGGGCTCGAACCAGGTTCTGTGACCCAGAATCCTTTGCAAACCTCAAAATTTGGCTAAAAAAACACATGTTCCTCAAATTTCTGTGGCAGAAAGTTCTAGAATCTGAGAGGAGCCACAAATTTCCTTCCACCCAGCGTTCCCCCAAGTCTCCCGATAAAAATTATACCACTTTTGTGTGGGTAGGCCTAGCGCCCGCGACAGGAAACACCTCAAAGCGCAACGTGGACACATCCAATATTTTGGAAGAAAACAGAGGTGTTTTTTGCGAAGTGCCTACCTGTAGATTTTTGCCTCAAGCTCAGCCGGCACCTAGGGAAACCTACCAAACCTGTGCATTTCTGAAAAATAGAGACCTAGGGGAATCCAAGGAGGGGTGACTTGCGGGGCTCGGACCAGGTTCTGTGACCCGGAATCCTTTGCAAACCTCAAAATTTGGCTAAAAAAACACATGTTCCTCAAATTTCTGTGGCAGAAAGTTCTAGAATCTGAGAGGAGCCACAAATTTCCTTCCACCCAGCGTTCCCCCAAGTCTCCCGATAAAAATGATACCTCACTTGTGTGGGTAGGCCTAGCGCCCGCGACAGGAAACGCCCCAAAGCGCAACGTGGACACATCCAAAATTTTGGAAGAAAACAGAGGTGTTTTTTGCGAAGTGCCTACCTGCAGATTTTGGCCTCTAGCTCAGCCGGCACCTAGGGAAACCTACCAAACCTGTGCATTTCTGAAAACTAGAGACCTAATGGAATCGAAGGATGGGTGACTTGCGGGGCTCGGACCAGGTTCTGTTACCCAGAATCCTTTGCAAACCTCAAAATTTGGCCAAAAAAACATATGTTCCTCACATTTCTGTGGCAGAAAGTTCTGGAATCTGAGAGGAGCCACAAATTTCCTTCCACCCAGCGTTCCCCCAAGTCTCCCGATAAAAATGATACCTCACTTGTGTGGGTAGGCCTAGCGCCCGCGACAGGAAACACCCCAAAGCGCAACGTGGACACATCCAAAATTTTGGAAGAAAACAGAGGTGTTTTTTGCGAAGTGCCTACCTGTAGATTTTGGCCTCTAGCTCAGCCGGCACCTAGGGAAACCTACCAAACCTGTGCATTTCTGAAAACTAGATACCCAGGGGAATCCAAGGAGGGGTGACTTGCGGGGCTCGGACCAGGTTCTGTTACCCAGAGTCCTTTGCAAACCTCAAAATGTTGGTAAAAAAACACATGTTCCTCACATTTCTGTGGCAGAAAGTTCTGGAATCTGAGAGGAGCCACAAATTTCCTTCCACCCAGCGTTCCCCCAAGTCTCCCGATAAAAATGATACCTCACTTGTGTAGGTAGGCCTAGCGCCCGCGACATGAAACACCCCAAAGCGCAACGTGGACACATCCAAAATGTTGGAAGAAAACAGAGGTGTTTTTTGCGAAGTGCCTACCTGTAGATTTTGGCCTCTAGCTCAGCCGGCACCTAGGGAAACCTACCAAACCTGTGCATTTCTGAAAACTAGAGACCTAGGGGAATCCAAGGAGGGGTGACTTGCGGGGATCGGACCAGGTTCTGTGACCCAGAATCCTTTGCAAACCTCAAAATTTGGCTAAAAAAACACATGTTCCTCAAATTTCTGTGGCAGAAAGTTCTAGAATCTGAGAGGAGCCACAAATTTCCTTCCACCCAGCGTTCCCCCAAGTCTCCCGATAAAAATGATACCTCACTTGTGTGGGTAGGCCTAGCGCCCGCGACAGGAAACGCCCCAAAGCGCAACGTGGACACATTCAAAATTTTGGAAGAAAACAGAGGTGTTTTTTGCGAAGTGCCTACCTGTAGATTTTGGCCTCTAGCTCAGCCGGCACCTAGGGAAACCTACCAAACCTGTGCATTTCTGAAAACTAGAGACCTAGGGGAATCCAAGGAGGGGTGACTTGCGGGGCTCGAACCAGGTTCTGTGACCCAGAATCCTTTGCAAACCTCAAAATTTGGCTAAAAAAACACATGTTCCTCAAATTTCTGTGGCAGAAAGTTCTAGAATCTGAGAGGAGCCACAAATTTCCTTCCACCCAGCGTTCCCCCAAGTCTCCCGATAAAAATTATACCACTTTTGTGTGGGTAGGCCTAGCGCCCGCGACAGGAAACACCTCAAAGCGCAACGTGGACACATCCAATATTTTGGAAGAAAACAGAGGTGTTTTTTGCGAAGTGCCTACCTGTAGATTTTTGCCTCAAGCTCAGCCGGCACCTAGGGAAACCTACCAAACCTGTGCATTTCTGAAAAATAGAGACCTAGGGGAATCCAAGGAGGGGTGACTTGCGGGGCTCGGACCAGGTTCTGTTACCCAGAGTCCTTTGCAAACCTCAAAATGTTGGTAAAAAAACACATGTTCCTCACATTTCTGTGGCAGAAAGTTCTGGAATCTGAGAGGAGCCACAAATTTCCTTCCACCCAGCGTTCCCCCAAGTCTCCCGATAAAAATGATACCTCACTTGTGTAGGTAGGCCTAGCGCCCGCGACATGAAACACCCCAAAGCGCAACGTGGACACATCCAAAATGTTGGAAGAAAACAGAGGTTTTTTTTGCGAAGTGCCTACCTGTAGATTTTGGCCTCTAGCTCAGCCGGCACCTAGGGAAACCTACCAAACCTGTGCATTTCTGAAAACTAGAGACCTAGGGGAATCCAAGGAGGGGTGACTTGCGGGGCTTGGACCAGGTTCTGTTACCCAGAATCCTTTGAAAACCTCAAAATTTGGCCAAAAAAACACATGTTCCTCACATTTCTGTGGCAGAAAGTTCTGGAATCTGAGAGGAGCCACAAATTTCCTTCCACCCAGCATTCCCCCAAGTCTCCCGATAAAAATGATACCTCACTTGTGTGGGTAGGCCTAGCGCCCGCGACAGGAAACACCCCAAAGCGCAACGTGGACACATCCAAAATTTTGGAAGAAAACAGAGGTGTTTTTTGCGAAGTGCCTACCTGTAGATTTTGGCCTCTAGCTCAGCCGGCACCTAGGGAAACCTACCAAACCTGTGCATTTCTGAAAACTAGATACCCAGGGGAATACAAGGAGGGGTGACTTGCGGGGCTCGGACCAGGTTCTGTTACCCAGAGTCCTTTGCAAACCTCAAAATGTTGCTAAAAAAACACATGTTCCTCACATTTCTGTGGCAGAAAGTTCTGGAATCTGAGAGGAGCCACAAATTTCCTTCCACCCAGCGTTCCCCAAGTCTCCCGATAAAAATGATACCTCACTTGTGTAGGTAGGCCTAGCGCCCGCGACAGGAAACACCCCAAAGCGCAACGTGGACACATCCAAAATGTTGGAAGAAAACAGAGGTGTTTTTTGCGAAGTGCCTACCTGTAGATTTTGGCCTCTAGCTCAGCCGGCACCTAGGGAAACCTACCAAACCTGTGCATTTCTGAAAACTAGAGACCTAGGGGAATCCAAGGAGGGGTGACTTGGGGGGCTCGGACCAGGTTCTGTTACTCAGAATCCTTTGCAAACCTCAAAATTTGGCTAAAAAAACACATGTTCCTCACATTTCTGTGGCAGAAAGTTCTAGAATCTGAGAGGAGCCACGAATTTCCTTCCACCCAGCGTTCCCCCAAGTCTCCCGATAAAAATGATACCTCTTTTGTGTGGGTAGGCCTAGCGCCCGTGACAGGAAACACCTCAAAGCGCAACGTGGACACATCCAAAATTTTGGAAGAAAACAGAGGTGTTTTTTGCGAAGTGCCTACCTGTAGATTTTGGCCTCTAGCTCAGCCGGCACCTAGGGAAACCTACAAAACCTGTGCATTTCCGAAAACTAGAGACCTAGGGGAATCCAAGGAGGGGTGACTTGCGGGGCTCGGACCAGGTTCTGTGACCCAGAATCCTTTGCAAACCTCAAAATTTGGCTAAAAAAACACATGTTCCTCAAATTTCTGTGGCAGAAAGTTCTAGAATCTGAGAGGAGCCACAAATTTCCTTCCACCCAGCGTTCCCCCAAGTCTCCCGATAAAAATGATACCTCACTTGTGTGGGTAGGCCTAGCGCCCGCGACAGGAAACGCCCCAAAGCGCAACGTGGACACATCCAAAATTTTGGAAGAAAACAGAGGTGTTTTTTGCGAAGTGCCTACCTGTAGATTTTGGCCTCTAGCTCAGCCGGCACCTAGGGAAACCTACCAAACCTGTGCATTTCTGAAAACTAGAGACCTAAGGGAATCCAAGGATGGGTGACTTGCGGGGCTCGGACCAGGTTCTGTTACCCAGAATCCTTTGCAAACCTCAAAATTTGGCCAAAAAAACATATGTTCCTCACATTTCTGTGGCAGAAAGTTCTGGAATCTGAGAGGAGCCACAAATTTCCTTCCACCCAGCGTTCCCCCAAGTCTCCCGATAAAAATGATACCTCACTTGTGTAGGTAGGCCTAGCGCCCGTGACAGGAAACGCCCCAAAGCCAAACGTGGACACATCCAAAATTTTGGAAGAAAACAGAGGTGTTTTTTGCGAAGTGCCTACCTGTAGATTTTGGCCTCTAGCTCAGCTGGCACCTAGGGAAATCTACAAAACCTGTGCATTTCTGAAAACTAGAGACCTAGGGAAATCCAAGGAGGGGTGACTTGCGGGGCTCGGACCAGGTTCTGTTACTCAGAATCCTTTGCAAACCTCAAAATTTGGCTAAAAAAACACATGTTCCTCACATTTCTGTGGCAGAAAGTTCTAGAATCTGAGAGGAGCCACAAATTTCCTTCCACCCAGCGTTCCCCCAAGTCTCCCGATAAAAATGATACCTCTTTTGTGTGGGTAGGCCTAGCGCCCGCGACAGGAAACACCCCAAAACGCAACGTGGACACATCCAAAATTTTGGAAGAAAACAGAGGTGTTTTTTGCAAAGTGCCTACCTGTAGATTTTGGCCTCTAGCTCAGCCGGCACCTAGGGAAACCTACCAAACCTGTGCATTTCTGAAAACTAGAGACCTGGGGGAATCCAAGGAGGGGTGACTTGCGGGGCTCGGACCAGGTTCTGTTACCCAGAATCCTTTGCAAATCTCAAAATTTGGCTAAAAAAACACATGTTCCTCAAATTTCTGTGGCAGAAAGTTCTAGAATCTGAGAGGAGCCACAAATTTCCTTCCACCCAGCGTTCCCCCAAGTCTCCCGATAAAAATGATACCTCACTTGTGTGGGTAGGCCTAGCGCCCGTGAGAGGAAACGCCCCAAAGCGCAACGTGGACACATCCAAAATTTTGGAAGAAAACAGAGGTGTTTTTTGCTAAGTGCCTACCTGTAGATTTTGGCCTCTAGCTCAGCCGGCACCTAGGGAAACCTACCAAACCTGTGCATTTCTGAAAACTAGAGACCTAGGGGAATCCAAGGAGGGGTGACTTGCGGGGCTTGGACCAGGTTCTGTTACCCAGAATCCTTTGCAAACCTCAAAGTTTGGCCAAAAAAACACATGTTCCTCACATTTCTGTGGCAGAAAGTTCTGGAATCTGAGAGGAGCGACAAATTTCCTTCCACCCAGCGTTCCCCCAAGTCTCCCGATAAAAATGATACCTCACTTGTGTAGGTAGGCCTAGCGCCCGCGACAGGAAACACCCCAAAGCGCAACGTGGACACATCCAAAATGTTGGAAGAAAACAGAGGTGTTTTTTGCGAAGTGCCTACCTGTAGATTTTGGCCTCTAGCTCAGCCGGCACCTAGGGAAACCTACCAAACCTGTGCATTTCTGAAAACTAGAGACCTAGGGGAATCCAAGGAGGGGTGACTTGCGGGGCTCGGACCAGGTTCTGTTACTCAGAATCCTTTGCAAACCTCAAAATTTGGCTAAAAAAACACATGTTCCTCACATTTCTGTGGCAGAAAGTTCTAGAATCTGAGAGGAGCCACGAATTTCCTTCCACCCAGCGTTCCCCCAAGTCTCCCGATAAAAATGATACCTCTTTTGTGTGGGTAGGCCTAGCGCCCGTGACAGGAAACACCTCAAAGCGCAACGTGGACACATCCAAAATTTTGGAAGAAAACAGAGGTGTTTTTTGCGAAGTGCCTACCTGTAGATTTTGGCCTCTAGCTCAGCCGGCACCTAGGGAAACCTACAAAACCTGTGCATTTCCGAAAACTAGAGACCAAGGGGAATCCAAGGAGGGGTGACTTGCGGGGCTCGGACCAGGTTCTGTGACCCAGAATCCTTTGCAAACCTCAAAATTTGGCTAAAAAAACACATGTTCCTCAAATTTCTGTGGCAGAAAGTTCTAGAATCTGAGAGGAGCCACAAATTTCCTTCCACCCAGCGTTCCCCCAAGTCTCCCGATAAAAATGATACCTCACTTGTGTGGGTAGGCCTAGCGCCCGCGACAGGAAACGCCCCAAAGCGCAACGTGGACACATCCAAAATTTTGGAAGAAAACAGAGGTGTTTTTTGCGAAGTGCCTACCTGTAGATTTTGGCCTCTAGCTCAGCCGGCACCTAGGGAAACCTAGCAAACCTGTGCATTTCTGAAAACTAAAGACCTAAGGGAATCCAAGGATGGGTGACTTGCGGGGCTCGGACCAGGTTCTGTTACCCAGAATCCTTTGCAAACCTCAAAATTTGGGTAAAAAAAAACACATGTTTCTCACATTTCTGTGGCAGAAAGTTCTGGAATCTGAGAGGAGCCACAAATTTCCTTCCACCCAGCGTTCCCCCAAGTCTCCCGATAAAAATGATACCTCACTTGTGTAGGTAGGCCTAGCGCCCGTGACAGGAAACGCCCCAAAGCGCAACGTGGACACATCCAAAATTTTGGAAGAAAACAGAGGTGTTTTTTGCGAAGTGCCTACCTGTAGATTTTGGCCTCTAGCTCAGCTGGCACCTAGGGAAATCTACAAAACCTGTGCATTTCTGAAAACTAGAGACCTAGGGAAATCCAAGGAGGGGTGACTTGCGGGGCTCGGACCAGGTTCTGTTACTCAGAATCCTTTGCAAACCTCAAAATTTGGCTAAAAAAACACATGTTCCTCACATTTCTGTGGCAGAAAGTTCTAGAATCTGAGAGGAGCCACAAATTTCCTTCCACCCAGCGTTCCCCCAAGTCTCCCGATAAAAATGATACCTCTTTTGTGTGGGTAGGCCTAGCGCCCGCGACAGGAAACACCCCAAAACGCAACGTGGACACATCCAAAATTTTGGAAGAAAACAGAGGTGTTTTTTGCAAAGTGCCTACCTGTAGATTTTGGCCTCTAGCTCAGCCGGCACCTAGGGAAACCTACCAAACCTGTGCATTTCTGAAAACTAGAGACCTGGGGGAATCCAAGGAGGGGTGACTTGTGGGGCTCGGACCAGGTTCTGTTACCCAGAATCCTTTGCAAACCTCAAAATTTGGTCAAAAAAACACATGTTCCTCACATTTCTGTGGCAGAAAGTTCTGGAATCTGAGAGGAGCCACAAATTTCCTTCCACCCAGCATTCCCCCAAGTCTCCCGATAAAAATGATACCTCACTTGTGTGGGTAGGCCTAGCGCCCGCGACAGGAAACACCCCAAAGCACAACGTGGACACATCCAAATTTTTGGAAGAAAACAGAGGTGTTTTTTGCGAAGTGCCTACCTGTAGATTTTGGCCTCTAGCTCAGCCGGCACCTAGGGAAACCTACCAAACCTGTGCATTTCTGACAACTTTACCCAGGGGAATCCAAGGAGGGGTGACTTGCGGGGCTCGGACCAGGTTCTGTTACCCAGAGTCCTTTGCAAACCTCAAAATGTTGCTAAAAAAACACATGTTCCTCACATTTCTGTGGCAGAAAGTTCTGGAATCTGAGAGGAGCCAGAAATTTCCTTCCACCCAGCGTTCCCCCAAGTCTCCCGATAAAAATGATACCTCTTTTGTGTGGGTAGGGCTAGCGCCCGCGACAGGAAACACCTCAAAGCGCAACGTGGACACATCCAAAATTTTGGAAGAAAACAGAGGTGTTTTTTGCGAAGTGCCTACCTGTAGATTTTGGCCTCTAGCTCAGCCGACACCTAGGGAAACCTACCAAACCTGTGCATTTCTGAAAACTAGATACCTAGGGGAATCCAAGGAGGGGTGACTTGCGGGGCTCGGACCAGGTTCTGTTACCCAGAATCCTTTGCAAACCTCAAAATTTGGCTAAAAAAACACATGTTCCTCACATTTCTGTGGCAGAAAGTTCTGGAATCTGAGAGGAGCCACAAATTTCCTTCCACCCAGCGTTCCCCCAAGTCTCCCGATCAAAATGATACCTCACTTGTGTGGGTAGGCCTAGCGCCCGCGACAGGAAACACCCCAAAACGCAACGTGGACACATCCAAAATTTTGGAAGAAAACAGAGGTGTTTTTTGCAAAGTGCCTACCTGTGGATTTTGGCCTCTAGCTCAGCCGGCACCTAGGGAAACCTACCAAACCTATGCATTTCTGAAAACTAGAGACCTAGGGGAATCCAAGGAGGGGTGACTTGCGGGGCTCGGACCAGGTTCTGTGACCCGGAATCCTTTGCAAACCTCAAAATTTGGCTAAAAAAACACATGTTCCTCAAATTTCTGTGGCAGAAAGTTCTAGAATCTGAGAGGAGCCACAAATTTCCTTCCATCCAGCGTTCCCCCAAGTCTCCCGATAAAAATGATACCTCACTTGTGTGGGTAGGCCTAGCGCCCGCGACAGGAAACGCCCCAAAGCGCAACGTGGACACATCCAAAATTTTGGAAGAAAACAGAGGTGTTTTTTGCGAAGTGCCTACCTGTAGATTTTGGCCTCTAGCTCAGCCGGCACCTAGGGAAACCTACCAAACCTGTGCATTTCTGAAAACTAGAGACCTAGTGGAATCCAAGGATGGGTGACTTGCGGGGCTCGGACCAGGTTCTGTTACCCAGAATCCTTTGCAAACCTCAAAATTTGGCCAAAAAAACATATGTTCCTCACATTTCTGTGGCAGAAAGTTCTGGAATCTGAGAGGAGCCACAAATTTCCTTCCACCCAGCGTTCCCCCAAGTCTCCCGATAAAAATGATACCTCACTTGTGTGGGTAGGCCTAGCGCCCGCGACAGGAAACACCCCAAAGCGCAACGTGGACACATCCAAAATTTTGGAAGAAAACAGAAGTGTTTTTTGCTAAGTGCCTACCTGTAGATTTTAGCCTCTAGCTCAGCCGGCACCTAGGGAAACCTACCAAACCTGTGCATTTCTGAAAACTAGAGACCTAGGGGAATCCAAGGAGGGGTGACTTGCGGGGCTTGGACCAGGTTCTGTTACCCAGAATCCTTTGCAAACCTCAAAATTTGTCCAAAAAAACATATGTTCCTCACATTTCTGTGGCAGAAAGTTCTGGAATCTGAGAGGAGCCACAAATTTCCTTCCACCCAGCATTCCCCCAAGTCTCCCGATAAAAATGGTACCTCACTTGTGTGGGTAGGCCTAGCGCCCGCGACAGGAAACACCCCAAAGCGCAACGTGGACACATCCAAAATTTTGGAAGAAAACAGAGGTGTTTTTTGCGAAGTGCCTACCTGTAGATTTTGGCCTCTAGCTCAGCCGGCACCTAGGGAAACCTACCAAACCTGTGCATTTCTGAAAACTAGATACCCAGGGGAATCCAAGGAGGGGTGACTTGCGGGGCTCGGACCAGGTTCTGTTACCCAGATTCCTTTGCAAACCTCAAAATGTTGCTAAAAAAACACATGTTCCTCACATTTCTGTGGCAGAAAGTTCTGGAATCTGAGAGGAGCCACAAATTTCCTTCCACCCAGCGTTCCCCCAAGTCTCCCGATAAAAATGATACCTCACTTGTGTAGGTAGGCCTAGCGCCCGCGACAGGAAACACCCCAAAGCGCAACGTGGACACATCCAAAATGTTGGAAGAAAACAGAGGTGTTTTTTGCGAAGTGCCTACCTGTAGATTTTGGCCTCTAGCTCAGCCGGCACCTAGGGAAACCTACCAAACCTGTGCATTTCTGAAAACTAGAGACCTATGGGAATCCAAGGAGGGGTGACTTGCGGGGCTCGGACCAGGTTCTGTTACTCAGAATCCTTTGCAAACCTCAAAATTTGGCTAAAAAAACACATGTTCCTCACATTTCTGTGGCAGAAAGTTCTAGAATCTGAGAGGAGCCACAAATTTCCTTCCACCCAGCGTTCCCCCAAGTCTCCCGATAAAAATGATACCTCTTTTGTGTGGGTAGGCCTAGCGCCCGTGACAGGAAACACCTCAAAGCGCAACGTGGACACATCCAAAATTTTGGAAGAAAACAGAGGTGTTTTTTGCGAAGTGCCTACCTGTAGATTTTGGCCTCTAGCTCAGCCGGCACCTAGGGAAACCTACAAAACCTGTGCATTTCTGAAAACTAGAGACCTAGGGGAATCCAAGGAGGGGTGACTAGCGGGGCTCGGACCAGGTTCTGTGACCCAGAATCCTTTGCAAACCTCAAAATTTGGCTAAAAAAACACATGTTCCTCAAATTTCTGTGGCAGAAAGTTCTAGAATCTGAGAGGAGCCACAAATTTCCTTCCACCCAGCGTTCCCCCAAGTCTCCCGATAAAAATGATACCTCACTTGTGTGGGTAGGCCTAGCGCCCGCGACAGGAAACGCCCCAAAGCGCAACGTGGACACATCCAAAATTTTGGAAGAAAACAGAGGTGTTTTTTGCGAAGTGCCTACCTGTAGATTTTGGCCTCTAGCTCAGCCGGCACCTAGGGAAACCTACCAAACCTGTGCATTTCTGAAAACTAGAGACCTAGGGGAATCCAAGATGGGGTGACTTGCGGGGCTCGGACCAGGTTCTGTTACCCAGAATCCTTTGCAAACCTCAAAATTTGGCTAAAAAAACACATGTTTCTCACATTTCTGTGGCAGAAAGTTCTGGAATCTGTGAGGAGCTACAAATTTCCTTCCACCCAGCGTTCCCCCAAGTCTCCCGATAAAAATGATACCTCACTTGTGTGGGTAGGCCTAGCGCCCGCGACAGGAAACGCCCCAAAGCGCAACGTGGACACATCCAAATTTTTGGAAGAAAACAGAGGTGTTTTTTGCGAAGTGCCTAACTGTAGATTTTGGCCTCTAGCTCACCCGGCACCTAGGGAAACCTACCAAACCTGTGCATTTCTGAAAACTAGAGACCTAGGGGAATCCAAGGAGGGGTGACTTGCGGGGCTCGGACAAGGTTCTGTTACCCAGAATCCTTTGCAAACCTCAAAATTTGGCTAAAAAAACACATGTTCCTCACATTTCTGTGGCAGAAAGTTCTGGAATCTGAGAGGAGCCACAAATTTCCTTCCACCCAGCGTTCCCCCAAGTCTCCCGATAAAAATGATACCTCACTTGTGTGGGTAGGCCTAGCGCCCGCGACAGGAAACTCCCCAAAGCGCAACGTGGACACATCCAAAATTTTGGAAGAAAACAGAGGTGTTTTTTGCAAAGTGCCTACCTGTAGATTTTGGCCTCTAGCTCAGCCGGCACCTAGGGAAACCTACCAAACCTGTGCATTTCCGAAAACTAGAGACCTAGTGGAATCCAAGGAGGGGTGACTTGCGGGGCTCGGACCAGGTTCTGTTACCCAGAGTCCTTTGCAAACCTCAAAATTTGGCTAATAAAACACATGTTCCTCACATTTCTGTGGTAGAAAGTTCTGGAATCTGAGAGGAGCCACAAATTTCCTTCCACCCAGCATTCCCCCAAGTCTCCCGATAAAAATGATACCTCACTTGTGTGGGTAGGCCTAGCGCCCGCGACAGGAAACACCCCAAAGCGCAACGTGGACACATCCAAAATTTTGGAAGAAAACAGAGGTGTTTTTTGCGAAGTGCCTACCTGTAGATTTTGGCCTCTAGCTCAGCCGGCACCTAGGGAAACCTACCAAACCTGTGCATTTCTGAAAACTAGATACCCAGGGGAATCCAAGGAGGGGTGACTTGCGGGGCTCGGACCAGGTTCTGTTACCCAGATTCCTTTGCAAACCTCAAAATGTTGCTAAAAAAACACATGTTCCTCACATTTCTGTGGCAGAAAGTTCTGGAATCTGAGAGGAGCCACAAATTTCCTTCCACCCAGCGTTCCCCCAAGTCTCCCGATAAAAATGATACCTCACTTGTGTAGGTAGGCCTAGCGCCCGCGACAGGAAACACCCCAAAGCGCAACGTGGACACATCCAAAATGTTGGAAGAAAACAGAGGTGTTTTTTGCGAAGTGCCTACCTGTAGATTTTGGCCTCTAGCTCAGCCGGCACCTAGGGAAACCTACCAAACCTGTGCATTTCTGAAAACTAGAGACCTAGGGGAATCCAAGATGGGGTGACTTGCGGGGCTCGGACCAGGTTCTGTTACCCAGAATCCTTTGCAAACCTCAAAATTTGGCTAAAAAAACACATGTTTCTCACATTTCTGTGGCAGAAAGTTCTGGAATCTGTGAGGAGCTACAAATTTCCTTCCACCCAGCGTTCCCCCAAGTCTCCCGATAAAAATGATACCTCACTTGTGTGGGTAGGCCTAGCGCCCGCGACAGGAAACGCCCCAAAGCGCAACGTGGACACATCCAAAATTTTGGAAGAAAACAGAGGTGTTTTTTGCGAAGTGCCTACCTGTAGATTTTGGCCTCTAGCTCAGCCGGCACCTAGGGAAACCTACCAAACCTGTGCATTTCTGAAAACTAGAGACCTAGGGGAATCCAAGGAGGGGTGACTTGCGGGGCTCGGACAAGGTTCTGTTACCCAGAATCCTTTGCAAACCTCAAAATTTGGCTAAAAAAACACATGTTCCTCACATTTCTGTGGTAGAAAGTTCTGGAATCTGAGAGGAGCCACAAATTTCCTTCCACCCAGCATTCCCCCAAGTCTCCCGATAAAAATGATACCTCACTTGTGTGGGTAGGCCTAGCGCCCGCGACAGGAAACACCCCAAAGCGCAACGTGGACACATCCAAAATTTTGGAAGAAAACAGAGGTGTTTTTTGCGAAGTGCCTACCTGTAGATTTTGGCCTCTAGCTCAGCCGGCACCTAGGGAAACCTACCAAACCTGTGCATTTCTGAAAACTAGATACCCAGGGGAATCCAAGGAGGGGTGACTTGCGGGGCTCGGACCAGGTTCTGTTACCCAGATTCCTTTGCAAACCTCAAAATGTTGCTAAAAAAACACATGTTCCTCACATTTCTGTGGCAGAAAGTTCTGGAATCTGAGAGGAGCCACAAATTTCCTTCCACCCAGCGTTCCCCCAAGTCTCCCGATAAAAATGATACCTCACTTGTGTGGGTAGGCCTAGCGCCCGCGACAGGAAACGCCCCAAAGCGCAACGTGGACACATCCAAAATTTTGGAAGAAAACAGAGGTGTTTTTTGCGAACTGCCTAACTGTAGATTTTGGCCTCTAGCTCAGCCGGCACCTAGGGAAACCTACCAAACCTGTGCATTTCTGAAAACTAGAGACCTAGGGGAATACAAGGAGGGGTGATTTGCGGGGCTCGGACAAGGTTCTGTTACCCAGAATCCTTTGCAAACCTCAAAATTTGGCTAAAAAAACACATGTTCCTCACATTTCTGTGGCAGAAAGTTCGGGAATCTGAGAGGAGCCACAAATTTCCTTCCACCCAGTGTTCCCCCAAGTCTCCCGATAAAAATGATACCTCACTTGTGTGGGTAGGCCTAGCGCCCGCGACAGGAAACACCCCAAAGCGCAACGTGGACACATCCAAAATTTTGGAAGAAAACAGAGGTGTTTTTTGCAAAGTGCCTACCTGTAGATTTTGGCCTCTAGCTCAGCCGGCACCTAGGGAAACCTACCAAACCTGTGCATTTCCGAAAACTAGAGACCTAGTGGAATCCAAGGAGGGGTGACTTGCGGGGCTCGGACCAGGTTCTGTTACCCAGAGTCCTTTGCAAACCTCAAAATTTGGCTAAAAAAACACATGTTCCTCACATTTCTGTGGCAGAAAGTTCTGGAATCTGAGAGGAGCCACAAATTTCCTTCCACCCAGCGTTCCCCCAAGTCTCCCGATCAAAATGATACCTCACTTGTGTGGGTAGGCCTAGCGCCCGCGACAGGAAACACCCCAAAACGCAACGTGGACACATCCAAAATTTTGGAAGAAAACAGAGGTGTTTTTTGCAAAGTGCCTACCTGTAGATTTTGGCCTCTAGCTCAGCCGGCACCTAGGGAAACCTACCAAACCTGTGCATTTCTGAAAACTAGAGACCTGGGGGAATCCAAGGAGGGATGACTTGCGGGGCTCGGACCAGGTTCTGTTACCCAGAATCCTTTGCAAATCTCAGAATTTGGCTAAAAAAACACATGTTCCTCAAATTTCTGTGGCAGAAAGTTCTAGAATCTGAGAGGAGCCACAAATTTCCTTCCACCCAGCGTTCCCCCAAGTCTCCCGATAAAAATGATACCTCACTTGTGTGGGTAGGCCTAGCGCCCGTGAGAGGAAACGCCCCAAAGCGCAACGTGGACACATCCAAAATTTTGGAAGAAAACAGAGGTGTTTTTTGCGAAGTGCCTACCTGTAGATTTTGGCCTCTAGCTCAGCCGGCACCTGGGGAAACCTACCAAACCTGTGCATTTCTGACAACTAGATACCCAGGGGAATCCAAGGAGGGGTGACTTGCGGGGCTCGGACCAGGTTCTGTTACCCAGAGTCCTTTGCAAACCTCAAAATGTTGCTAAAAAAACACATGTTCCTCACATTTCTGTGGCAGAAAGTTCTGGAATCTGAGAGGAGCCAGAAATTTCCTTCCACCCAGCGTTCCCCCAAGTCTCCCGATAAAAATGATACCTCTTTTGTGTGGGTAGGGCTAGCGCCCGCGACAGGAAACACCTAAAAGCGCAACGTGGACACATCCAAAAGTTTGGAAGAAAACAGAGGTGTTTTTTGCGAAGTGCCTACCTGTAGATTTTGGCCTCTAGCTCAGCCGACACCTAGGGAAACCTACCAAACCTGTGCATTTCTGAAAACTAGAGACCTAGGGGAATCCAAGGAGGGGTGACTTGCGGGGCTCGGACCAGGTTCTGTTACCCAGAATCCTTTGCAAACCTCAAAATTTGGCTAAAAAAACACATGTTCCTCACATTTCTGTGGCAGAAAGTTCTGGAATCTGAGAGGAGCCACAAATTTCCTTCCACCCAGCGTTCCCCCAAGTCTCCCGATCAAAATGATACCTCACTTGTGTGGGTAGGCCTAGCGCCCGCGACAGGAAACACCCCAAAACGCAACGTGGACACATCCAAAATTTTGGAAGAAAACAGAGGTGTTTTTTGCGAAGTGCCTACCTGTAGATTTTGGCCTCTAGCTCAGCCGGCACCTAGGGAAACCTACCAAACCTGTGCATTTCTGAAAACTAGAAACCTAGGGGAATCCAAGGAGGGGTGACTTGCGGGGCTCGGACCAGGTTCTGTGACCCAGAATCCTTTGCAAACCTCAAAATTTGGCTAAATAAACACATGTTCCTCAAATTTCTGTGGCAGAAAGTTCTAGAATCTGAGAGGAGCCACAAATTTCCTTCCACCCAGCGTTCCCCCAAGTCTCCCGATAAAAATGATACCTCACTTGTGTGGGTAGGTCTAGCGCCCGCGACAGGAAACGCCCCAAAGCGCAACGTGGACACATTCAAAATTTTGGAAGAAAACAGAGGTGTTTTTTGCGAAGTGCCTACCTGTAGATTTTGGCCTCTAGCTCAGCCGGCACCTAGGGAAACCTACCAAACCTGTGCATTTCTGAAAACTAGAGACCTAGGGGAATCCAAGGAGGGGTGACTTGCGGGGCTCGAACCAGGTTCTGTGACCCAGAATCCTTTGCAAACCTCAAAATTTGGCTAAAAAAACACATGTTCCTCAAATTTCTGTGGCAGAAAGTTCTAGAATCTGAGAGGAGCCACAAATTTCCTTCCACCCAGCGTTCCCCCAAGTCTCCCGATAAAAATTATACCACTTTTGTGTGGGTAGGCCTAGCGCCCGCGACAGGAAACACCTCAAAGCGCAACGTGGACACATCCAATATTTTGGAAGAAAACAGAGGTGTTTTTTGCGAAGTGCCTACCTGTAGATTTTTGCCTCAAGCTCAGCCGGCACCTAGGGAAACCTACCAAACCTGTGCATTTCTGAAAAATAGAGACCTAGGGGAATCCAAGGAGGGGTGACTTGCGGGGCTCGGACCAGGTTCTGTGACCCGGAATCCTTTGCAAACCTCAAAATTTGGCTAAAAAAACACATGTTCCTCAAATTTCTGTGGCAGAAAGTTCTAGAATCTGAGAGGAGCCACAAATTTCCTTCCACCCAGCGTTCCCCCAAGTCTCCCGATAAAAATGATACCTCACTTGTGTGGGTAGGCCTAGCGCCCGCGACAGGAAACGCCCCAAAGCGCAACGTGGACACATCCAAAATTTTGGAAGAAAACAGAGGTGTTTTTTGCGAAGTGCCTACCTGCAGATTTTGGCCTCTAGCTCAGCCGGCACCTAGGGAAACCTACCAAACCTGTGCATTTCTGAAAACTAGAGACCTAATGGAATCGAAGGATGGGTGACTTGCGGGGCTCGGACCAGGTTCTGTTACCCAGAATCCTTTGCAAACCTCAAAATTTGGCCAAAAAAACATATGTTCCTCACATTTCTGTGGCAGAAAGTTCTGGAATCTGAGAGGAGCCACAAATTTCCTTCCACCCAGCGTTCCCCCAAGTCTCCCGATAAAAATGATACCTCACTTGTGTGGGTAGGCCTAGCGCCCGCGACAGGAAACACCCCAAAGCGCAACGTGGACACATCCAAAATTTTGGAAGAAAACAGAGGTGTTTTTTGCGAAGTGCCTACCTGTAGATTTTGGCCTCTAGCTCAGCCGGCACCTAGGGAAACCTACCAAACCTGTGCATTTCTGAAAACTAGATACCCAGGGGAATCCAAGGAGGGGTGACTTGCGGGGCTCGGACCAGGTTCTGTTACCCAGAGTCCTTTGCAAACCTCAAAATGTTGGTAAAAAAACACATGTTCCTCACATTTCTGTGGCAGAAAGTTCTGGAATCTGAGAGGAGCCACAAATTTCCTTCCACCCAGCGTTCCCCCAAGTCTCCCGATAAAAATGATACCTCACTTGTGTAGGTAGGCCTAGCGCCCGCGACATGAAACACCCCAAAGCGCAACGTGGACACATCCAAAATGTTGGAAGAAAACAGAGGTGTTTTTTGCGAAGTGCCTACCTGTAGATTTTGGCCTCTAGCTCAGCCGGCACCTAGGGAAACCTACCAAACCTGTGCATTTCTGAAAACTAGAGACCTAGGGGAATCCAAGGAGGGGTGACTTGCGGGGATCGGACCAGGTTCTGTGACCCAGAATCCTTTGCAAACCTCAAAATTTGGCTAAAAAAACACATGTTCCTCAAATTTCTGTGGCAGAAAGTTCTAGAATCTGAGAGGAGCCACAAATTTCCTTCCACCCAGCGTTCCCCCAAGTCTCCCGATAAAAATGATACCTCACTTGTGTGGGTAGGCCTAGCGCCCGCGACAGGAAACGCCCCAAAGCGCAACGTGGACACATTCAAAATTTTGGAAGAAAACAGAGGTGTTTTTTGCGAAGTGCCTACCTGTAGATTTTGGCCTCTAGCTCAGCCGGCACCTAGGGAAACCTACCAAACCTGTGCATTTCTGAAAACTAGAGACCTAGGGGAATCCAAGGAGGGGTGACTTGCGGGGCTCGAACCAGGTTCTGTGACCCAGAATCCTTTGCAAACCTCAAAATTTGGCTAAAAAAACACATGTTCCTCAAATTTCTGTGGCAGAAAGTTCTAGAATCTGAGAGGAGCCACAAATTTCCTTCCACCCAGCGTTCCCCCAAGTCTCCCGATAAAAATTATACCACTTTTGTGTGGGTAGGCCTAGCGCCCGCGACAGGAAACACCTCAAAGCGCAACGTGGACACATCCAATATTTTGGAAGAAAACAGAGGTGTTTTTTGCGAAGTGCCTACCTGTAGATTTTTGCCTCAAGCTCAGCCGGCACCTAGGGAAACCTACCAAACCTGTGCATTTCTGAAAAATAGAGACCTAGGGGAATCCAAGGAGGGGTGACTTGCGGGGCTCGGACCAGGTTCTGTTACCCAGAGTCCTTTGCAAACCTCAAAATGTTGGTAAAAAAACACATGTTCCTCACATTTCTGTGGCAGAAAGTTCTGGAATCTGAGAGGAGCCACAAATTTCCTTCCACCCAGCGTTCCCCCAAGTCTCCCGATAAAAATGATACCTCACTTGTGTAGGTAGGCCTAGCGCCCGCGACATGAAACACCCCAAAGCGCAACGTGGACACATCCAAAATGTTGGAAGAAAACAGAGGTTTTTTTTGCGAAGTGCCTACCTGTAGATTTTGGCCTCTAGCTCAGCCGGCACCTAGGGAAACCTACCAAACCTGTGCATTTCTGAAAACTAGAGACCTAGGGGAATCCAAGGAGGGGTGACTTGCGGGGCTTGGACCAGGTTCTGTTACCCAGAATCCTTTGAAAACCTCAAAATTTGGCCAAAAAAACACATGTTCCTCACATTTCTGTGGCAGAAAGTTCTGGAATCTGAGAGGAGCCACAAATTTCCTTCCACCCAGCATTCCCCCAAGTCTCCCGATAAAAATGATACCTCACTTGTGTGGGTAGGCCTAGCGCCCGCGACAGGAAACACCCCAAAGCGCAACGTGGACACATCCAAAATTTTGGAAGAAAACAGAGGTGTTTTTTGCGAAGTGCCTACCTGTAGATTTTGGCCTCTAGCTCAGCCGGCACCTAGGGAAACCTACCAAACCTGTGCATTTCTGAAAACTAGATACCCAGGGGAATACAAGGAGGGGTGACTTGCGGGGCTCGGACCAGGTTCTGTTACCCAGAGTCCTTTGCAAACCTCAAAATGTTGCTAAAAAAACACATGTTCCTCACATTTCTGTGGCAGAAAGTTCTGGAATCTGAGAGGAGCCACAAATTTCCTTCCACCCAGCGTTCCCCAAGTCTCCCGATAAAAATGATACCTCACTTGTGTAGGTAGGCCTAGCGCCCGCGACAGGAAACACCCCAAAGCGCAACGTGGACACATCCAAAATGTTGGAAGAAAACAGAGGTGTTTTTTGCGAAGTGCCTACCTGTAGATTTTGGCCTCTAGCTCAGCCGGCACCTAGGGAAACCTACCAAACCTGTGCATTTCTGAAAACTAGAGACCTAGGGGAATCCAAGGAGGGGTGACTTGGGGGGCTCGGACCAGGTTCTGTTACTCAGAATCCTTTGCAAACCTCAAAATTTGGCTAAAAAAACACATGTTCCTCACATTTCTGTGGCAGAAAGTTCTAGAATCTGAGAGGAGCCACGAATTTCCTTCCACCCAGCGTTCCCCCAAGTCTCCCGATAAAAATGATACCTCTTTTGTGTGGGTAGGCCTAGCGCCCGTGACAGGAAACACCTCAAAGCGCAACGTGGACACATCCAAAATTTTGGAAGAAAACAGAGGTGTTTTTTGCGAAGTGCCTACCTGTAGATTTTGGCCTCTAGCTCAGCCGGCACCTAGGGAAACCTACAAAACCTGTGCATTTCCGAAAACTAGAGACCTAGGGGAATCCAAGGAGGGGTGACTTGCGGGGCTCGGACCAGGTTCTGTGACCCAGAATCCTTTGCAAACCTCAAAATTTGGCTAAAAAAACACATGTTCCTCAAATTTCTGTGGCAGAAAGTTCTAGAATCTGAGAGGAGCCACAAATTTCCTTCCACCCAGCGTTCCCCCAAGTCTCCCGATAAAAATGATACCTCACTTGTGTGGGTAGGCCTAGCGCCCGCGACAGGAAACGCCCCAAAGCGCAACTTGGACACATCCAAAATTTTGGAAGAAAACAGAGGTGTTTTTTGCGAAGTGCCTACCTGTAGATTTTGGCCTCTAGCTCAGCCGGCACCTAGGGAAACCTACCAAACCTGTGCATTTCTGAAAACTAGAGACCTAAGGGAATCCAAGGATGGGTGACTTGCGGGGCTCGGACCAGGTTCTGTTACCCAGAATCCTTTGCAAACCTCAAAATTTGGCCAAAAAAACATATGTTCCTCACATTTCTGTGGCAGAAAGTTCTGGAATCTGAGAGGAGCCACAAATTTCCTTCCACCCAGCGTTCCCCCAAGTCTCCCGATAAAAATGATACCTCACTTGTGTAGGTAGGCCTAGCGCCCGTGACAGGAAACGCTCCAAAGCCAAACGTGGACACATCCAAAATTTTGGAAGAAAACAGAGGTGTTTTTTGCGAAGTGCCTACCTGTAGATTTTGGCCTCTAGCTCAGCTGGCACCTAGGGAAATCTACAAAACCTGTGCATTTCTGAAAACTAGAGACCTAGGGAAATCCAAGGAGGGGTGACTTGCGGGGCTCGGACCAGGTTCTGTTACTCAGAATCCTTTGCAAACCTCAAAATTTGGCTAAAAAAACACATGTTCCTCACATTTCTGTGGCAGAAAGTTCTAGAATCTGAGAGGAGCCACAAATTTCCTTCCACCCAGCGTTCCCCCAAGTCTCCCGATAAAAATGATACCTCTTTTGTGTGGGTAGGCCTAGCGCCCGCGACAGGAAACACCCCAAAACGCAACGTGGACACATCCAAAATTTTGGAAGAAAACAGAGGTGTTTTTTGCAAAGTGCCTACCTGTAGATTTTGGCCTCTAGCTCAGCCGGCACCTAGGGAAACCTACCAAACCTGTGCATTTCTGAAAACTAGAGACCTGGGGGAATCCAAGGAGGGGTGACTTGCGGGGCTCGGACCAGGTTCTGTTACCCAGAATCCTTTGCAAATCTCAAAATTTGGCTAAAAAAACACATGTTCCTCAAATTTCTGTGGCAGAAAGTTCTAGAATCTGAGAGGAGCCACAAATTTCCTTCCACCCAGCGTTCCCCCAAGTCTCCCGATAAAAATGATACCTCACTTGTGTGGGTAGGCCTAGCGCCCGTGAGAGGAAACGCCCCAAAGCGCAACGTGGACACATCCAAAATTTTGGAAGAAAACAGAGGTGTTTTTTGCTAAGTGCCTACCTGTAGATTTTGGCCTCTAGCTCAGCCGGCACCTAGGGAAACCTACCAAACCTGTGCATTTCTGAAAACTAGAGACCTAGGGGAATCCAAGGAGGGGTGACTTGCGGGGCTTGGACCAGGTTCTGTTACCCAGAATCCTTTGCAAACCTCAAAGTTTGGCCAAAAAAACACATGTTCCTCACATTTCTGTGGCAGAAAGTTCTGGAATCTGAGAGGAGCGACAAATTTCCTTCCACCCAGCGTTCCCCCAAGTCTCCCGATAAAAATGATACCTCACTTGTGTAGGTAGGCCTAGCGCCCGCGACAGGAAACACCCCAAAGCGCAACGTGGACACATCCAAAATGTTGGAAGAAAACAGAGGTGTTTTTTGCGAAGTGCCTACCTGTAGATTTTGGCCTCTAGCTCAGCCGGCACCTAGGGAAACCTACCAAACCTGTGCATTTCTGAAAACTAGAGACCTAGGGGAATCCAAGGAGGGGTGACTTGCGGGGCTCGGACCAGGTTCTGTTACTCAGAATCCTTTGCAAACCTCAAAATTTGGCTAAAAAAACACATGTTCCTCACATTTCTGTGGCAGAAAGTTCTAGAATCTGAGAGGAGCCACGAATTTCCTTCCACCCAGCGTTCCCCCAAGTCTCCCGATAAAAATGATACCTCTTTTGTGTGGGTAGGCCTAGCGCCCGTGACAGGAAACACCTCAAAGCGCAACGTGGACACATCCAAAATTTTGGAAGAAAACAGAGGTGTTTTTTGCGAAGTGCCTACCTGTAGATTTTGGCCTCTAGCTCAGCCGGCACCTAGGGAAACCTACAAAACCTGTGCATTTCCGAAAACTAGAGACCAAGGGGAATCCAAGGAGGGGTGACTTGCGGGGCTCGGACCAGGTTCTGTGACCCAGAATCCTTTGCAAACCTCAAAATTTGGCTAAAAAAACACATGTTCCTCAAATTTCTGTGGCAGAAAGTTCTAGAATCTGAGAGGAGCCACAAATTTCCTTCCACCCAGCGTTCCCCCAAGTCTCCCGATAAAAATGATACCTCACTTGTGTGGGTAGGCCTAGCGCCCGCGACAGGAAACGCCCCAAAGCGCAACGTGGACACATCCAAAATTTTGGAAGAAAACAGAGGTGTTTTTTGCGAAGTGCCTACCTGTAGATTTTGGCCTCTAGCTCAGCCGGCACCTAGGGAAACCTAGCAAACCTGTGCATTTCTGAAAACTAAAGACCTAAGGGAATCCAAGGATGGGTGACTTGCGGGGCTCGGACCAGGTTCTGTTACCCAGAATCCTTTGCAAACCTCAAAATTTGGGTAAAAAAAAACACATGTTTCTCACATTTCTGTGGCAGAAAGTTCTGGAATCTGAGAGGAGCCACAAATTTCCTTCCACCCAGCGTTCCCCCAAGTCTCCCGATAAAAATGATACCTCACTTGTGTAGGTAGGCCTAGCGCCCGTGACAGGAAACGCCCCAAAGCGCAACGTGGACACATCCAAAATTTTGGAAGAAAACAGAGGTGTTTTTTGCGAAGTGCCTACCTGTAGATTTTGGCCTCTAGCTCAGCTGGCACCTAGGGAAATCTACAAAACCTGTGCATTTCTGAAAACTAGAGACCTAGGGAAATCCAAGGAGGGGTGACTTGCGGGGCTCGGACCAGGTTCTGTTACTCAGAATCCTTTGCAAACCTCAAAATTTGGCTAAAAAAACACATGTTCCTCACATTTCTGTGGCAGAAAGTTCTAGAATCTGAGAGGAGCCACAAATTTCCTTCCACCCAGCGTTCCCCCAAGTCTCCCGATAAAAATGATACCTCTTTTGTGTGGGTAGGCCTAGCGCCCGCGACAGGAAACACCCCAAAACGCAACGTGGACACATCCAAAATTTTGGAAGAAAACAGAGGTGTTTTTTGCAAAGTGCCTACCTGTAGATTTTGGCCTCTAGCTCAGCCGGCACCTAGGGAAACCTACCAAACCTGTGCATTTCTGAAAACTAGAGACCTGGGGGAATCCAAGGAGGGGTGACTTGTGGGGCTCGGACCAGGTTCTGTTACCCAGAATCCTTTGCAAACCTCAAAATTTGGTCAAAAAAACACATGTTCCTCACATTTCTGTGGCAGAAAGTTCTGGAATCTGAGAGGAGCCACAAATTTCCTTCCACCCAGCATTCCCCCAAGTCTCCCGATAAAAATGATACCTCACTTGTGTGGGTAGGCCTAGCGCCCGCGACAGGAAACACCCCAAAGCACAACGTGGACACATCCAAATTTTTGGAAGAAAACAGAGGTGTTTTTTGCGAAGTGCCTACCTGTAGATTTTGGCCTCTAGCTCAGCCGGCACCTAGGGAAACCTACCAAACCTGTGCATTTCTGACAACTTTACCCAGGGGAATCCAAGGAGGGGTGACTTGCGGGGCTCGGACCAGGTTCTGTTACCCAGAGTCCTTTGCAAACCTCAAAATGTTGCTAAAAAAACACATGTTCCTCACATTTCTGTGGCAGAAAGTTCTGGAATCTGAGAGGAGCCAGAAATTTCCTTCCACCCAGCGTTCCCCCAAGTCTCCCGATAAAAATGATACCTCTTTTGTGTGGGTAGGGCTAGCGCCCGCGACAGGAAACACCTCAAAGCGCAACGTGGACACATCCAAAATTTTGGAAGAAAACAGAGGTGTTTTTTGCGAAGTGCCTACCTGTAGATTTTGGCCTCTAGCTCAGCCGACACCTAGGGAAACCTACCAAACCTGTGCATTTCTGAAAACTAGATACCTAGGGGAATCCAAGGAGGGGTGACTTGCGGGGCTCGGACCAGGTTCTGTTACCCAGAATCCTTTGCAAACCTCAAAATTTGGCTAAAAAAACACATGTTCCTCACATTTCTGTGGCAGAAAGTTCTGGAATCTGAGAGGAGCCACAAATTTCCTTCCACCCAGCGTTCCCCCAAGTCTCCCGATCAAAATGATACCTCACTTGTGTGGGTAGGCCTAGCGCCCGCGACAGGAAACACCCCAAAACGCAACGTGGACACATCCAAAATTTTGGAAGAAAACAGAGGTGTTTTTTGCAAAGTGCCTACCTGTGGATTTTGGCCTCTAGCTCAGCCGGCACCTAGGGAAACCTACCAAACCTATGCATTTCTGAAAACTAGAGACCTAGGGGAATCCAAGGAGGGGTGACTTGCGGGGCTCGGACCAGGTTCTGTGACCCGGAATCCTTTGCAAACCTCAAAATTTGGCTAAAAAAACACATGTTCCTCAAATTTCTGTGGCAGAAAGTTCTAGAATCTGAGAGGAGCCACAAATTTCCTTCCATCCAGCGTTCCCCCAAGTCTCCCGATAAAAATGATACCTCACTTGTGTGGGTAGGCCTAGCGCCCGCGACAGGAAACGCCCCAAAGCGCAACGTGGACACATCCAAAATTTTGGAAGAAAACAGAGGTGTTTTTTGCGAAGTGCCTACCTGTAGATTTTGGCCTCTAGCTCAGCCGGCACCTAGGGAAACCTACCAAACCTGTGCATTTCTGAAAACTAGAGACCTAGTGGAATCCAAGGATGGGTGACTTGCGGGGCTCGGACCAGGTTCTGTTACCCAGAATCCTTTGCAAACCTCAAAATTTGGCCAAAAAAACATATGTTCCTCACATTTCTGTGGCAGAAAGTTCTGGAATCTGAGAGGAGCCACAAATTTCCTTCCACCCAGCGTTCCCCCAAGTCTCCCGATAAAAATGATACCTCACTTGTGTGGGTAGGTCTAGCGCCCGCGACAGGAAACACCCCAAAGCGCAACGTGGACACATCCAAAATTTTGGAAGAAAACAGAAGTGTTTTTTGCTAAGTGCCTACCTGTAGATTTTAGCCTCTAGCTCAGCCGGCACCTAGGGAAACCTACCAAACCTGTGCATTTCTGAAAACTAGAGACCTAGGGGAATCCAAGGAGGGGTGACTTGCGGGGCTTGGACCAGGTTCTGTTACCCAGAATCCTTTGCAAACCTCAAAATTTGTCCAAAAAAACATATGTTCCTCACATTTCTGTGGCAGAAAGTTCTGGAATCTGAGAGGAGCCACAAATTTCCTTCCACCCAGCATTCCCCCAAGTCTCCCGATAAAAATGGTACCTCACTTGTGTGGGTAGGCCTAGCGCCCGCGACAGGAAACACCCCAAAGCGCAACGTGGACACATCCAAAATTTTGGAAGAAAACAGAGGTGTTTTTTGCGAAGTGCCTACCTGTAGATTTTGGCCTCTAGCTCAGCCGGCACCTAGGGAAACCTACCAAACCTGTGCATTTCTGAAAACTAGATACCCAGGGGAATCCAAGGAGGGGTGACTTGCGGGGCTCGGACCAGGTTCTGTTACCCAGATTCCTTTGCAAACCTCAAAATGTTGCTAAAAAAACACATGTTCCTCACATTTCTGTGGCAGAAAGTTCTGGAATCTGAGAGGAGCCACAAATTTCCTTCCACCCAGCGTTCCCCCAAGTCTCCCGATAAAAATGATACCTCACTTGTGTAGGTAGGCCTAGCGCCCGCGACAGGAAACACCCCAAAGCGCAACGTGGACACATCCAAAATGTTGGAAGAAAACAGAGGTGTTTTTTGCGAAGTGCCTACCTGTAGATTTTGGCCTCTAGCTCAGCCGGCACCTAGGGAAACCTACCAAACCTGTGCATTTCTGAAAACTAGAGACCTATGGGAATCCAAGGAGGGGTGACTTGCGGGGCTCGGACCAGGTTCTGTTACTCAGAATCCTTTGCAAACCTCAAAATTTGGCTAAAAAAACACATGTTCCTCACATTTCTGTGGCAGAAAGTTCTAGAATCTGAGAGGAGCCACAAATTTCCTTCCACCCAGCGTTCCCCCAAGTCTCCCGATAAAAATGATACCTCTTTTGTGTGGGTAGGCCTAGCGCCCGTGACAGGAAACACCTCAAAGCGCAACGTGGACACATCCAAAATTTTGGAAGAAAACAGAGGTGTTTTTTGCGAAGTGCCTACCTGTAGATTTTGGCCTCTAGCTCAGCCGGCACCTAGGGAAACCTACAAAACCTGTGCATTTCTGAAAACTAGAGACCTAGGGGAATCCAAGGAGGGGTGACTAGCGGGGCTCGGACCAGGTTCTGTGACCCAGAATCCTTTGCAAACCTCAAAATTTGGCTAAAAAAACACATGTTCCTCAAATTTCTGTGGCAGAAAGTTCTAGAATCTGAGAGGAGCCACAAATTTCCTTCCACCCAGCGTTCCCCCAAGTCTCCCGATAAAAATGATACCTCACTTGTGTGGGTAGGCCTAGCGCCCGCGACAGGAAACGCCCCAAAGCGCAACGTGGACACATCCAAAATTTTGGAAGAAAACAGAGGTGTTTTTTGCGAAGTGCCTACCTGTAGATTTTGGCCTCTAGCTCAGCCGGCACCTAGGGAAACCTACCAAACCTGTGCATTTCTGAAAACTAGAGACCTAGGGGAATCCAAGATGGGGTGACTTGCGGGGCTCGGACCAGGTTCTGTTACCCAGAATCCTTTGCAAACCTCAAAATTTGGCTAAAAAAACACATGTTTCTCACATTTCTGTGGCAGAAAGTTCTGGAATCTGTGAGGAGCTACAAATTTCCTTCCACCCAGCGTTCCCCCAAGTCTCCCGATAAAAATGATACCTCACTTGTGTGGGTAGGCCTAGCGCCCGCGACAGGAAACGCCCCAAAGCGCAACGTGGACACATCCAAATTTTTGGAAGAAAACAGAGGTGTTTTTTGCGAAGTGCCTAACTGTAGATTTTGGCCTCTAGCTCACCCGGCACCTAGGGAAACCTACCAAACCTGTGCATTTCTGAAAACTAGAGACCTAGGGGAATCCAAGGAGGGGTGACTTGCGGGGCTCGGACAAGGTTCTGTTACCCAGAATCCTTTGCAAACCTCAAAATTTGGCTAAAAAAACACATGTTCCTCACATTTCTGTGGCAGAAAGTTCTGGAATCTGAGAGGAGCCACAAATTTCCTTCCACCCAGCGTTCCCCCAAGTCTCCCGATAAAAATGATACCTCACTTGTGTGGGTAGGCCTAGCGCCCGCGACAGGAAACTCCCCAAAGCGCAACGTGGACACATCCAAAATTTTGGAAGAAAACAGAGGTGTTTTTTGCAAAGTGCCTACCTGTAGATTTTGGCCTCTAGCTCAGCCGGCACCTAGGGAAACCTACCAAACCTGTGCATTTCCGAAAACTAGAGACCTAGTGGAATCCAAGGAGGGGTGACTTGCGGGGCTCGGACCAGGTTCTGTTACCCAGAGTCCTTTGCAAACCTCAAAATTTGGCTAATAAAACACATGTTCCTCACATTTCTGTGGTAGAAAGTTCTGGAATCTGAGAGGAGCCACAAATTTCCTTCCACCCAGCATTCCCCCAAGTCTCCCGATAAAAATGATACCTCACTTGTGTGGGTAGGCCTAGCGCCCGCGACAGGAAACACCCCAAAGCGCAACGTGGACACATCCAAAATTTTGGAAGAAAACAGAGGTGTTTTTTGCGAAGTGCCTACCTGTAGATTTTGGCCTCTAGCTCAGCCGGCACCTAGGGAAACCTACCAAACCTGTGCATTTCTGAAAACTAGATACCCAGGGGAATCCAAGGAGGGGTGACTTGCGGGGCTCGGACCAGGTTCTGTTACCCAGATTCCTTTGCAAACCTCAAAATGTTGCTAAAAAAACACATGTTCCTCACATTTCTGTGGCAGAAAGTTCTGGAATCTGAGAGGAGCCACAAATTTCCTTCCACCCAGCGTTCCCCCAAGTCTCCCGATAAAAATGATACCTCACTTGTGTAGGTAGGCCTAGCGCCCGCGACAGGAAACACCCCAAAGCGCAACGTGGACACATCCAAAATGTTGGAAGAAAACAGAGGTGTTTTTTGCGAAGTGCCTACCTGTAGATTTTGGCCTCTAGCTCAGCCGGCACCTAGGGAAACCTACCAAACCTGTGCATTTCTGAAAACTAGAGACCTAGGGGAATCCAAGATGGGGTGACTTGCGGGGCTCGGACCAGGTTCTGTTACCCAGAATCCTTTGCAAACCTCAAAATTTGGCTAAAAAAACACATGTTTCTCACATTTCTGTGGCAGAAAGTTCTGGAATCTGTGAGGAGCTACAAATTTCCTTCCACCCAGCGTTCCCCCAAGTCTCCCGATAAAAATGATACCTCACTTGTGTGGGTAGGCCTAGCGCCCGCGACAGGAAACGCCCCAAAGCGCAACGTGGACACATCCAAAATTTTGGAAGAAAACAGAGGTGTTTTTTGCGAAGTGCCTACCTGTAGATTTTGGCCTCTAGCTCAGCCGGCACCTAGGGAAACCTACCAAACCTGTGCATTTCTGAAAACTAGAGACCTAGGGGAATCCAAGGAGGGGTGACTTGCGGGGCTCGGACAAGGTTCTGTTACCCAGAATCCTTTGCAAACCTCAAAATTTGGCTAAAAAAACACATGTTCCTCACATTTCTGTGGTAGAAAGTTCTGGAATCTGAGAGGAGCCACAAATTTCCTTCCACCCAGCATTCCCCCAAGTCTCCCGATAAAAATGATACCTCACTTGTGTGGGTAGGCCTAGCGCCCGCGACAGGAAACACCCCAAAGCGCAACGTGGACACATCCAAAATTTTGGAAGAAAACAGAGGTGTTTTTTGCGAAGTGCCTACCTGTAGATTTTGGCCTCTAGCTCAGCCGGCACCTAGGGAAACCTACCAAACCTGTGCATTTCTGAAAACTAGATACCCAGGGGAATCCAAGGAGGGGTGACTTGCGGGGCTCGGACCAGGTTCTGTTACCCAGATTCCTTTGCAAACCTCAAAATGTTGCTAAAAAAACACATGTTCCTCACATTTCTGTGGCAGAAAGTTCTGGAATCTGAGAGGAGCCACAAATTTCCTTCCACCCAGCGTTCCCCCAAGTCTCCCGATAAAAATGATACCTCACTTGTGTAGGTAGGCCTAGCGCCCGCGACAGGAAACACCCCAAAGCGCAACGTGGACACATCCAAAATGTTGGAAGAAAACAGAGGTGTTTTTTGCGAAGTGCCTACCTGTAGATTTTGGCCTCTAGCTCAGCCGGCACCTAGGGAAACCTACCAAACCTGTGCATTTCTGAAAACTAGAGACCTATGGGAATCCAAGGAGGGGTGACTTGCGGGGCTCGGACCAGGTTCTGTTACTCAGAATCCTTTGCAAACCTCAAAATTTGGCTAAAAAAACACATGTTCCTCACATTTCTGTGGCAGAAAGTTCTAGAATCTGAGAGGAGCCACAAATTTCCTTCCACCCAGCGTTCCCCCAAGTCTCCCGATAAAAATGATACCTCTTTTGTGTGGGTAGGCCTAGCGCCCGTGACAGGAAACACCTCAAAGCGCAACGTGGACACATCCAAAATTTTGGAAGAAAACAGAGGTGTTTTTTGCGAAGTGCCTACCTGTAGATTTTGGCCTCTAGCTCAGCCGGCACCTAGGGAAACCTACAAAACCTGTGCATTTCTGAAAACTAGAGACCTAGGGGAATCCAAGGAGGGGTGACTTGCGGGGCTCGGACCAGGTTCTGTGACCCAGAATCCTTTGCAAACCTCAAAATTTGGCTAAAAAAACACATGTTCCTCAAATTTCTGTGGCAGAAAGTTCTAGAATCTGAGAGGAGCCACAAATTTCCTTCCACCCAGCGTTCCCCCAAGTCTCCCGATAAAAATGATACCTCACTTGTGTGGGTAGGCCTAGCGCCCGCGACAGGAAACGCCCCAAAGCGCAACGTGGACACATCCAAAATTTTGGAATAAAACAGAGGTGTTTTTTGCGAAGTGCCTACCTGTAGATTTTGGCCTCTAGCTCAGCCGGCACCTAGGGAAACCTACCAAACCTGTGCATTTCTGAAAACTAGAGACCTAGGGGAATCCAAGATGGGGTGACTTGCGGGGCTCGGACCAGGTTCTGTTACCCAGAATCCTTTGCAAACCTCAAAATTTGGCTAAAAAAACACATGTTTCTCACATTTCTGTGGCAGAAAGTTCTGGAATCTGGGAGGAGCTACAAATTTCCTTCCACCCAGCGTTCCCCCAAGTCTCCCGATAAAAATGATACCTCACTTGTGTGGGTAGGCCTAGCGCCCGCGACAGGAAACGCCCCAAAGCGCAACGTGGACACATCCAAAATTTTGGAAGAAAACAGAGGTGTTTTTTGCGAAGTGCCTAACTGTAGATTTTGGCCTCTAGCTCAGCCGGCACCTAGGGAAACCTACCAAACCTGTGCATTTCTGAAAACTAGAGACCTAGGGGAATCCAAGGAGGGGTGACTTGCGGGGCTCGGACAAGGTTCTGTTACCCAGAATCCTTTGCAAACCTCAAAATTTGGCTAAAAAAACACATGTTCCTCACATTTCTGTGGCAGAAAGTTCTGGAATCTGAGAGGAGCCACAAATTTCCTTCCACCCAGCGTTCCCCCAAGTCTCCCGATAAAAATGATACCTCACTTGTGTGGGTAGGCCTAGCGCCCGCGACAGGAAACTCCCCAAAGCGCAACGTGGACACATCCAAAATTTTGGAAGAAAACAGAGGTGTTTTTTGCAAAATGCCTACCTGTAGATTTTGGCCTCTAGCTCAGCCGGCACCTAGGGAAACCTACCAAACCTGTGCATTTCCGAAAACTAGAGACCTAGTGGAATCCAAGGAGGGGTGACTTGCGGGGCTCGGACCAGGTTCTGTTACCCAGAGTCCTTTGCAAACCTCAAAATTTGGCTAATAAAACACATGTTCCTCACATTTCTGTGGTAGAAAGTTCTGGAATCTGAGAGGAGCCACAAATTTCCTTCCACCCAGCATTCCCCCAAGTCTCCCGATAAAAATGATACCTCACTTGTGTGGGTAGGCCTAGCGCCCGCGACAGGAAACACCCCAAAGCGCAACGTGGACACATCCAAAATTTTGGAAGAAAAGAGAGGTGTTTTTTGCGAAGTGCCTACCTGTAGATTTTGGCCTCTAGCTCAGCCGGCACCTAGGGAAACCTACCAAACCTGTGCATTTCTGAAAACTAGATACCCAGGGGAATCCAAGGAGGGGTGACTTGCGGGGCTCGGACCAGGTTCTGTTACCCAGATTCCTTTGCAAACCTCAAAATGTTGCTAAAAAAACACATGTTCCTCACATTTCTGTGGCAGAAAGTTCTGGAATCTGAGAGGAGCCACAAATTTCCTTCCACCCAGCGTTCCCCCAAGTCTCCCGATAAAAATGATACCTCACTTGTGTAGGTAGGCCTAGCGCCCGCGACAGGAAACACCCCAAAGCGCAACGTGGACACATCCAAAATGTTGGAAGAAAACAGAGGTGTTTTTTGCGAAGTGCCTACCTGTAGATTTTGGCCTCTAGCTCAGCCGGCACCTAGGGAAACCTACCAAACCTGTGCATTTCTGAAAACTAGAGACCTATGGGAATCCAAGGAGGGGTGACTTGCGGGGCTCGGACCAGGTTCTGTTACTCAGAATCCTTTGCAAACCTCAAAATTTGGCTAAAAAAACACATGTTCCTCACATTTCTGTGGCAGAAAGTTCTAGAATCTGAGAGGAGCCACAAATTTCCTTCCACCCAGCGTTCCCCCAAGTCTCCCGATAAAAATGATACCTCTTTTGTGTGGGTAGGCCTAGCGCCCGTGACAGGAAACACCTCAAAGCGCAACGTGGACACATCCAAAATTTTGGAAGAAAACAGAGGTGTTTTTTGCGAAGTGCCTACCTGTAGATTTTGGCCTCTAGCTCAGCCGGCACCTAGGGAAACCTACAAAACCTGTGCATTTCTGAAAACTAGAGACCTAGGGGAATCCAAGGAGGGGTGACTTGCGGGGCTCGGACCAGGTTCTGTGACCCAGAATCCTTTGCAAACCTCAAAATTTGGCTAAAAAAACACATGTTCCTCAAATTTCTGTGGCAGAAAGTTCTAGAATCTGAGAGGAGCCACAAATTTCCTTCCACCCAGCGTTCCCCCAAGTCTCCCGATAAAAATGATACCTCACTTGTGTGGGTAGGCCTAGCGCCCGCGACAGGAAACGCCCCAAAGCGCAACGTGGACACATCCAAAATTTTGGAAGAAAACAGAGGTGTTTTTTGCGAAGTGCCTACCTGTAGATTTTGGCCTCTAGCTCAGCCGGCACCTAGGGAAACCTACCAAACCTGTGCATTTCTGAATACTAGAGACCTAGGGGAATCCAAGATGGGGTGACTTGCGGGGCTCGGACCAGGTTCTGTTACCCAGAATCCTTTGCAAACCTCAAAATTTGGCTAAAAAAAACACATGTTTCTCACATTTCTGTGGCAGAAAGTTCTGGAATCTGGGAGGAGCCACAAATTTCCTTCCACCCAGCGTTCCCCCAAGTCTCCCGATAAAAATGATACCTCACTTGTGTGGGTAGGCCTAGCGCCCGCGACAGGAAACGCCCCAAAGCGCAACGTGGACACATCCAAAATTTTGGAAGAAAACAGAGGTGTTTTTTGCGAAGTGCCTACCTGTAGATTTTGGCCTCTAGCTCAGCCGGCACCTAGGGAAACCTACCAAACCTGTGCATTTCTGAAAACTAGAGACCAGGGGAATCCAAGATGGGGTGACTTGCGGGGCTCGGACCAGGTTCTGTTACCCAGAATCCTTTGCAAACCTCAAAATTTGGCTAAAAAAACACATGTTTCTCACATTTCTGTGGCAGAAAGTTCTGGAATCTGGGAGGAGCTACAAATTTCCTTCCACCCCAGCGTTCCCCCAAGTCTCCCCGATAAAAATGATACCTCACTTGTGTGGGTAGGCCTAGCGCCCGCGACAGGAAACACCCCAAAGCGCAACGTGGACACATCCAAAATTTTGGAAGAAAACAGAGGTGTTTTTTGCGAAGTGCCTAACTGTAGATTTTGGCCTCTAGCTCAGCCGGCACCTAGGGAAACCTACCAAACCTGTGCATTTCTGAAAACTAGAGACCTAGGGGGAATCCAAGGAGGGGTGACTTGCGGGGCTCGGACAAGGTTCTGTTACCCAGAATCCTTTGCAAACCTCAAAATTTGGCTAAAAAAACACATGTTCCTCACATTTCTGTGGCAGAAAGTTCTGGAATCTGAGAGGAGCCACAAATTTCCTTCCCCCCAGCGTTCCCCCCAAGTCTCCCGATAAAAATGATACCTCACTTGTGTGGGTAGGCCTAGCGCCCGCGACAGGAAACTCCCCAAAGCGCAACGTGGACACATCCAAAATTTTGGAAGAAAACAGAGGTGTTTTTTGCAAAGTGCCTACCTGTAGATTTTGGCCTCTAGCTCAGCCGGCACCTAGGGAAACCTACCAAACCTGTGCATTTCCGAAAACTAGAGACCTAGTGGAATCCACAGGACGGGGTGACTTGCGGGGCTCGGACCAGGTTCTGTTACCCAGAGTCCTTTGCAAACCTCAAAATTTGGCTAATAAAACACATGTTCCTCACATTTCTGTGGTAGAAAGTTCTGGAATCTGAGAGGAGCCACAAATTTCCTTCCACCCAGCATTCCCCCCAAGTCTCCCGATAAAAATGATACCTCACTTGTGTGGGTAGGCCTAGCGCCCGCGACAGGAAACACCCCAAAGCGCAACGTGGACACATCCAAAATTTTGGAAGAAAACAGAGGTGTTTTTTGCGAAGTGCCTACCTGTAGATTTTGGCCTCTAGCTCAGCCGGCACCTAGGTAAACCTACCAAACCTGTGCATTTCTGAAAACTAGATACCCAGGGGAATCCAAGGAGGGGTGACTTGCGGGGGCTCGGACCAGGTTCTGTTACCCAGATTCCTTTGCAAACCTCAAAATGTTGCTAAAAAAACACATGTTCCTCACATTTCTGTGGCAGAAAGTTCTGGAATCTGAGAGGAGCCACAAATTTCCTTCCACCCAGCGTTCCCCCAAGTCTCCCCGATAAAAATGATACCTCACTTGTGTAGGTAGGCCTAGCGCCCGCGACAGGAAACACCCCAAAGCGCAACGTGGACACATCCAAAATGTTGGAAGAAAACAGAGGTGTTTTTTGCGAAGTGCCTACCTGTAGATTTTGGCCTCTAGCTCAGCCGGCACCAGGGAAACCTACCAAACCTGTGCATTTCTGAAAACTAGAGACCTATGGGAATCCAAGGAGGGGTGACTTGCGGGGCTCGGACCAGGTTCTGTTACTCAGAATCCTTTGCAAACCTCAAAATTTGGCTAAAAAAACACATGTTCCTCACATTTCTGTGGCAGAAAGTTCTAGAATCTGAGAGGAGCCACAAATATCCTTCCACCCAGCGTTCCCCCAAGTCTCCCGATAAAAATGATACCTCTTTTGTGTGGGTAGGCCTAGCGCCCGTGACAGGAAACACCTCAAAGCGCAACGTGGACACATCCAAAATTTTGGAAGAAAACAGAGGTGTTTTTTGCGAAGTGCCTACCTGTAGATTTTGGCCTCTAGCTCAGCCGGCACCTAGGGAAACCTACAAAACCTGTGCATTTCTGAAAACTAGAGACCTAGGGGAATCCAAGGAGGGGTGACTTGCGGGGCTCGGACCAGGTTCTGTGACCCAGAATCCTTTGCAAACCTCAAAATTTGGCTAAAAAAACACATGTTCCTCAAATTTCTGTGGCAGAAAGTTCTAGAATCTGAGAGGAGCCACAAATTTCCTTCCACCCAGCGTTCCCCCAAGTCTCCCGATAAAAATGATACCTCACTTGTGTGGGTAGGCCTAGCGCCCGCGACAGGAAACGCCCCAAAGCGCAACGTGGACACATCCAAAATTTTGGAAGAAAACAGAGGTGTTTTTTGCGAAGTGCCTACCTGTAGATTTTGGCCTCTAGCTCAGCCGGCACCTAGGGAAACCTACCAAACCTGTGCATTCTGAATACTAGAGACCTAGGGGAATCCAAGATGGGGTGACTTGCGGGGCTCGGACCAGGTTCTGTTACCCAGAATCCTTTGCAAACCTCAAAATTTGGCTAAAAAAACACATGTTTCTCACATTTCTGTGGCAGAAAGTTCTGGAATCTGGGAGGAGCCACAAATTTCCTTCCACCCAGCGTTCCCCCAAGTCTCCCGATAAAAATGATACCTCACTTGTGTCGGGTAGGCCTAGCGCCCGCGACAGGAAACGACCCAAAGCGCAACGTGGACACATCCAAAATTTTGGAAGAAAACAGAGGTGTTTTTTGCGAAGTGCCTAACTGTAGATTTTGGCCTCTAGCTCAGCCGGCACCTAGGGAAACCTACCAAACCTGTGCATTTCTGAAAACTAGAGACCTAGGGGAATCCAAGGAGGGGTGACTTGCGGGGCTCGGACAAGGTTCTGTTACCCAGAATCCTTTGCAAACCTCAAAATTTGGCTAAAAAAAACACATGTTCCTCACATTTCTGTGGCAGAAAGTTCTGGAATCTGAGAGGAGCCACAAATTTCCTTCCACCCAGCGTTCCCCCAAGTCTCCCGATAAAAATGATACCTCACTTGTGTGGGTAGGCCTAGCACCCGCGACAGGAAACACCCCAAAGCGCAACGTGGACACATCCAAAATTTTGGAAGAAAACAGAGGTGTTTTTTGCAAAGTGCCTACCTGTAGATTTTGGCCTCTAGCTCAGCCGGCACCTAGGGAAACCTACCAAACCTGTGCATTTCCGAAAACTAGAGACCTAGTGGAATCCAAGGAGGGGTGACTTGCGGGGCTCGGACCAGGTTCTGTTACCCAGAGTCCTTTGCAAACCTCAAAATTTGGCTAAAAAAACACATGTTCCTCACATTTCTGTGGTAGAAAGTTCTGGAATCTGAGAGGAGCCACAAATTTCCTACCACCCAGCGTTCCCCCAAGTCTCCCGATGAAAATGATGCCTCACTTGTGTAGGTAGGCCTAGCGCCCGTGACAGGAAACGCCCCAAAGCGCAACGTGGACACATCCAAAATTTTGGAAGAAAACAGAGGTGTTTTTTGCGAAGTGCCTACCTGTAGACTTTGGCCTCTAGCTCAGCCGGCACCTAGGGAAATCTACAAAACCTGTGCATTTCTGAAAACTAGAGACCTAGGGAAATCCAAGGAGGGGTGACTTGCGGGGCTCGGACCAGGTTCTGTTACTCAGAATCCTTTGCAAACCTCAAAATTTGGCTAAAAAAACACATGTTCCTCACATTTCTGTGGCAGAAAGTTCTAGAATCTGAGAGGAGCCACAAATTTCCTTCCACCCAGCGTTCCCCCAAGTCTCCCGATAAAAATGATACCTCTTTTGTGTGGGTAGGGCTAGCGCCCGCGACAGGAAGCACCTCAAAGCGCAACGTGGACACATCCAAAATTTTGGAAGAAAACAGAGGTGTTTTTTGCGAAGTGCCTACCTGTAGATTTTGGCCTCTAGCTCATCCGGCACCTAGGGAAACCTACCAAACCTGGCATTTCTGAAAACTAGAGACCTAGGGGAATCCAAGATGGGGTGACTTGCGGGGCTCGGACCAGGTTCTGTTACCCAGAATCCTTTGCAAACCTCAAAATTTGGCTAAAAAAACACATGTTTCTCACATTTCTGTGGCAGAAAGTTCTGGAATCTGGGAGGAGCCACAAATTTCCTTCCACCCAGCGTTCCCCCAAGTCTCCCGATAAAAATGATACCTCACTTGTGTGGGTAGGCCTAGCGCCCGCGACAGGAAACGCCCCAAAGCGCAACGTGGACACATCCAAAATTTTGGAAGAAAACAGAGGTGTTTTTTGCGAACTGCCTAACTGTAGATTTTGGCCTCTAGCTCAGCCGGCACCTAGGGAAACCTACCAAACCTGTGCATTTCTGAAAACTAGAGACCTAGGGGAATCCAAGGAGGGGTGACTTGCGGGGCTCGGACAAGGTTCTGTTACCCAGAATCCTTTGCAAACCTCAAAATTTGGCTAAAAAAACACATGTTCCTCACATTTCTGTGGCAGAAAGTTCTGGAATCTGGGAGGAGCCACAAATTTCCTTCCACCCAGCGTTCCCCCCAAGTCTCCCGATAAAAATGATACCTCACTTGTGTGGGTAGGCCTAGCGCCCGCGACAGGAAAAACCCCAAAGCGCAACGTGGACACATCCAAAATTTTGGAAGAAAACAGAGGTGTTTTTTGCGAAGTGCCTACCTGTAGATTTTGGCCTCTAGCTCAGCCGGCACCTAGGGAAATCTACACAACCTGTGCATTTCTGAAAACTAGAGACCTAGGGAAATCCAAGGAGGGGTGACTTGCGGGGCTCAGACCAGGTTCTGTTACTCAGAATCCTTTGCAAACCTCAAAATTTGGCTAAAAAAACACATGTTCCTCACATTTCTGTGGCAGAAAGTTCTAGAATCTGAGAGGAGCCACAAATTTCCTTCCACCCAGCGTTCCCCCAAGTCTCCCGATAAAAATTATACCTCTTTTGTGTGGGTAGGGCTAGCGCCCGCGACAGGAAACACCTCAAAGCGCAACGTGGACACATCCAAAATTTTGGAAGAAAACAGAGGTGTTTTTTGCGAAGTGCCTACCTGTAGATTTTGGCCTCTAGCTCAGCCGGCACCTAGGGAAACCTACCAAACCTGTGCATTTCTGAAAACTAGAGACCTAGGGGAATCCAAGATGGGGTGACTTGCGGGGCTCGGACCAGGTTCTGTTACCCAGAATCCTTTGCAAACCTCAAAATTTGGCTAAAAAAACACATGTTTCTCACATTTCTGTGGCAGAAAGTTCTGGAATCTGGGAGGAGCCACAAATTTCCTTCCACCCAGCGTTCCCCCAAGTTTCCCGATAAAAATGATACCTCACTTGTGTGGGTAGGCCTAGCGCCCGCGACAGGAAACGCCCCAAAGCGCAACGTGGACACATCCAAAATTTTGGAAGAAAACAGAGGTGTTTTTTGCGAACTGCCTAACTGTAGATTTTGGCCTCTAGCTCAGCCGGCACCTAGGGAAACCTACCAAACCTGTGCATTTCTGAAAACTAGAGACCTAGGGGAATCCAAGGAGGGGTGACTTGCGGGGCTCGGACAAGGTTCTGTTACCCAGAATCCTTTGCAAACCTCAAAATTTGGCTAAAAAAACACATGTTCCTCACATTTCTGTGGCAGAAAGTTCTGGAATCTGAGAGGAGCCACAAATTTCCTTCCACCCAGCGTTCCCCCAAGTCTCCCGATAAAAATGATACCTCACTTGTGTGGGTAGGCCTAGCGCCCGCCACAGGAAACACCCCAAAACGCAACGTGGACACATCCAAAATTTTGGAAGAAAACAGAGGTGTTTTTTGCAAAGTGCCTACCTGTGGATTTTGGCCTCTAGCTCAGCCGGCACCTAGGGAAACCTACCAAACCTGTGCATTTCTGAAAAATAGAGACCTAGGGGAATCCAAGGAGGGGTGACTTGCGGGGCTCGGACCAGGTTCTGTGACCCGGAATCCTTTGCAAACCTCAAAATTTGGCTAAAAAAACACATGTTCCTCAAATTTCTGTGGCAGAAAGTTCTAGAATCTGAGAGGAGCCACAAATTTCCTTCCATCCAGCGTTCCCCCAAGTCTCCCGATAAAAATGATACCTCACTTGTGTGGGTAGGCCTAGCGCCCGCGACAGGAAACGCCCCAAAGCGCAACGTGGACACATCCAAAATTTTGGAAGAAAACAGAGGTGTTTTTTGCGAAGTGCCTACCTGTAGATTTTGGCCTCTAGCTCAGCCGGCACCTAGGGAAACCTACCAAACCTGTGCATTTCTGAAAACTAGAGACCTAGTGGAATCCAAGGATGGGTGACTTGCGGGGCTCGGACCAGGTTCTGTTACCCAGAATCCTTTGCAAACCTCAAAATTTGGCCAAAAAAACATATGTTCCTCACATTTCTGTGGCAGAAAGTTCTGGAATCTGAGAGGAGCCACAAATTTCCTTCCACCCAGCGTTCCCCCAAGTCTCCCGATAAAAATGATACCTCACTTGTGTGGGTAGGCCTAGCGCCCGCGACAGGAGACACCCCAAAGCGCAACGTGGACACATCCAAAATTTTGGAAGAAAACAGAAGTGTTTTTTGCTAAGTGCCTACCTGTAGATTTTAGCCTCTAGCTCAGCCGGCACCTAGGGAAACCTACCAAACCTGTGCATTTCTGAAAACTAGAGACCTAGGGGAATCCAAGGATGGGTGACTTGCGGGGCTTGGACCAGGTTCTGTTACCCAGAATCCTTTGCAAACCTCAAAATTTGGCCAAAAAAACATATGTTCCTCACATTTCTGTGGCAGAAAGTTCTGGAATCTGAGAGGAGCCACAAATTTCCTTCCACCCAGCATTCCCCCAAGTCTCCCGATAAAAATGATACCTCACTTGTGTGGGTAGGCCTAGCGCCCGCGACAGGAAACGCCCCAAAGCGCAACGTGGACACATCCAAAATTTTGGAAGAAAACAGAGGTGTTTTTTGCGAAGTGCCTACCTGTAGATTTTGGCCTCTAGCTCAGCCGGCACCTAGGGAAACCTACCAAACCTGTGCATTTCTGAAAACTAGAGACCTAGTGGAATCCAAGGATGGGTGACTTGCGGGGCTCGGACCAGGTTCTGTTACCCAGAATCCTTTGCAAACCTCAAAATTTGGCCAAAAAAACATATGTTCCTCACATTTCTGTGGCAGAAAGTTCTGGAATCTGAGAGGAGCCACAAATTTCCTTCCACCCAGCGTTCCCCCAAGTCTCCCGATAAAAATGATACCTCACTTGTGTGGGTAGGCCTAGCGCCCGCGACAGGAAACACCCCAAAGCGCAACGTGGACACATCCAAAATTTTGGAAGAAAACAGAAGTGTTTTTTGCTAAGTGCCTACCTGTAGATTTTAGCCTCTAGCTCAGCCGGCACCTAGGGAAACCTACCAAACCTGTGCATTTCTGAAAACTAGAGACCTAGGGGAATCCAAGGAGGGGTGACTTGCGGGGCTCGGACCAGGTTCTGTTACCCAGAATCCTTTGCAAACCTCAAAATTTGGCTAAAAAAACACATGTTTCTCACATTTCTGTGGCAGAAAGTTCTGGAATCTGGGAGGAGCCACAAATTTCCTTCCACCCAGCGTTCCCCCAAGTCTCCCGATAAAAATGATACCTCACTTGTGTGGGTAGGCCTAGCGCCCGCGACAGGAAACGCCCCAAAGCGCAACGTGGACACATCCAAAATTTTGGAAGAAAACAGAGGTGTTTTTTGCGAAGTGCCTAACTGTAGATTTTGGCCTCTAGCTCAGCCGGCACCTAGGGAAACCTACCAAACCTGTGCATTTCTGAAAACTAGAGACCTAGGGGAATCCAAGGAGGGGTGACTTGCGGGGCTCGGACAAGGTTCTGTTACCCAGAATCCTTTGCAAACCTCAAAATTTGGCTAAAAAAACACATGTTCCTCACATTTCTGTGGCAGAAAGTTCTGGAATCTGAGAGGAGCCACAAATTTCCTTCCACCCAGCGTTCCCCCAAGTCTCCCGATAAAAATGATACCTCACTTGTGTGGGTAGGCCTAGCGCCCGCGACAGGAAACTCCCCAAAGCGCAACGTGGACACATCCAAAATTTTGGAAGAAAACAGAGGTGTTTTTTGCAAAGTGCCTACCTGTAGATTTTGGCCTCTAGCTCAGCCGGCACCTAGGGAAACCTACCAAACCTGTGCATTTCCGAAAACTAGAGACCTAGTGGAATCCAAGGAGGGGTGACTTGCGGGGCTCGGACCAGGTTCTGTTACCCAGAGTCCTTTGCAAACCTCAAAATTTGGCTAAAAAAACACATGTTCCTCACATTTCTGTGGTAGAAAGTTCTGGAATCTGAGAGGAGCCACAAATTTCCTTCCACCCAGCATTCCCCCAAGTCTCCCGATAAAAATGATACCTCACTTGTGTGGGTAGGCCTAGCGCCCGCGACAGGAAACACCCCAAAGCGCAACGTGGACACATCCACAATTTTGGAAGAAAAGAGAGGTGTTTTTTGCGAAGTGCCTACCTGTAGATTTTGGCCTCTAGCTCAGCCGGCACCTAGGGAAACCTACCAAACCTGTGCATTTCTGAAAACTAGATACCCAGGGGAATCCAAGGAGGGGTGACTTGCGGGGCTCGGACCAGGTTCTGTTACCCAGATTCCTTTGCAAACCTCAAAATGTTGCTAAAAAAACACATGTTCCTCACATTTCTGTGGCAGAAAGTTCTGGAATCTGAGAGGAGCCACAAATTTCCTTCCACCCAGCGTTCCCCCAAGTCTCCCGATAAAAATGATACCTCACTTGTGTAGGTAGGCCTAGCGCCCGCGACAGGAAACACCCCAAAGCGCAACGTGGACACATCCAAAATGTTGGAAGAAAACAGAGGTGTTTTTTGCGAAGTGCCTACCTGTAGATTTTGGCCTCTAGCTCAGCCGGCACCTAGGGAAACCTACCAAACCTGTGCATTTCTGAAAACTAGAGACCTATGGGAATCCAAGGAGGGGTGACTTGCGGGGCTCGGACCAGGTTCTGTTACTCAGAATCCTTTGCAAACCTCAAAATTTGGCTAAAAAAACACATGTTCCTCACATTTCTGTGGCAGAAAGTTCTAGAATCTGAGAGGAGCCACAAATTTCCTTCCACCCAGCGTTCCCCCAAGTCTCCCGATAAAAATGATACCTCTTTTGTGTGGGTAGGCCTAGCGCCCGTGACAGGAAACACCTCAAAGCGCAACGTGGACACATCCAAAATTTTGGAAGAAAACAGAGGTGTTTTTTGCGAAGTGCCTACCTGTAGATTTTGGCCTCTAGCTCAGCCGGCACCTAGGGAAACCTACAAAACCTGTGCATTTCTGAAAACTAGAGACCTAGGGGAATCCAAGGAGGGGTGACTTGCGGGGCTCGGACCAGGTTCTGTGACCCAGAATCCTTTGCAAACCTCAAAATTTGGCTAAAAAAACACATGTTCCTCAAATTTCTGTGGCAGAAAGTTCTAGAATCTGAGAGGAGCCACAAATTTCCTTCCACCCAGCGTTCCCCCAAGTCTCCCGATAAAAATGATACCTCACTTGTGTGGGTAGGCCTAGCGCCCGCGACAGGAAACGCCCCAAAGCGCAACGTGGACACATCCAAAATTTTGGAAGAAAACAGAGGTGTTTTTTGCGAAGTGCCTACCTGTAGATTTTGGCCTCTAGCTCAGCCGGCACCTAGGGAAACCTACCAAACCTGTGCATTTCTGAATACTAGAGACCTAGGGGAATCCAAGATGGGGTGACTTGCGGGGCTCGGACCAGGTTCTGTTACCCAGAATCCTTTGCAAACCTCAAAATTTGGCTAAAAAAACACATGTTTCTCACATTTCTGTGGCAGAAAGTTCTGGAATCTGGGAGGAGCCACAAATTTCCTTCCACCCAGCGTTCCCCCAAGTCTCCCGATAAAAATGATACCTCACTTGTGTGGGTAGGCCTAGCGCCCGCGACAGGAAACGCCCCAAAGCGCAACGTGGACACATCCAAAATTTTGGAAGAAAACAGAGGTGTTTTTTGCGAAGTGCCTACCTGTAGGTTTTGGCCTCTAGCTCAGCCGGCACCTAGGGAAACCTACCAAACCTGTGCATTTCTGAAAACTAGAGACCTAGTGGAATCCAAGGATGGGTGACTTGCGGGGCTCGGACCAGGTTCTGTTACCCAGAATCCTTTGCAAACCTCAAAATTTGGCCAAAAAAACATATGTTCCTCACATTTCTGTGGCAGAAAGTTCTGGAATCTGAGAGGAGCCACAAATTTCCTTCCACCCAGCGTTCCCCCAAGTCTCCCGATAAAAATGATACCTCACTTGTGTGGGTAGGCCTAGCGCCCGCGACAGGAGACACCCCAAAGCGCAACGTGGACACATCCAAAATTTTGGAAGAAAACAGAAGTGTTTTTTGCTAAGTGCCTACCTGTAGATTTTAGCCTCTAGCTCAGCCGGCACCTAGGGAAACCTACCAAACCTGTGCATTTCTGAAAACTAGAGACCTAGGGGAATCCAAGGATGGGTGACTTGCGGGGCTTGGACCAGGTTCTGTTACCCAGAATCCTTTGCAAACCTCAAAATTTGGCCAAAAAAACATATGTTCCTCACATTTCTGTGGCAGAAAGTTCTGGAATCTGAGAGGAGCCACAAATTTCCTTCCACCCAGCATTCCCCCAAGTCTCCCGATAAAAATGATACCTCACTTGTGTGGGTAGGCCTAGCGCCCGCGACAGGAAACGCCCCAAAGCGCAACGTGGACACATCCAAAATTTTGGAAGAAAACAGAGGTGTTTTTTGCGAAGTGCCTACCTGTAGATTTTGGCCTCTAGCTCAGCCGGCACCTAGGGAAACCTACCAAACCTGTGCATTTCTGAAAACTAGAGACCTAGTGGAATCCAAGGATGGGTGACTTGCGGGGCTCGGACCAGGTTCTGTTACCCAGAATCCTTTGCAAACCTCAAAATTTGGCCAAAAAAACATATGTTCCTCACATTTCTGTGGCAGAAAGTTCTGGAATCTGAGAGGAGCCACAAATTTCCTTCCACCCAGCGTTCCCCCAAGTCTCCCGATAAAAATGATACCTCACTTGTGTGGGTAGGCCTAGCGCCCGCGACAGGAAACACCCCAAAGCGCAACGTGGACACATCCAAAATTTTGGAAGAAAACAGAAGTGTTTTTTGCTAAGTGCCTACCTGTAGATTTTAGCCTCTAGCTCAGCCGGCACCTAGGGAAACCTACCAAACCTGTGCATTTCTGAAAACTAGAGACCTAGGGGAATCCAAGGAGGGGTGACTTGCGGGGCTCGGACCAGGTTCTGTTACCCAGAATCCTTTGCAAACCTCAAAATTTGGCTAAAAAAACACATGTTTCTCACATTTCTGTGGCAGAAAGTTCTGGAATCTGGGAGGAGCCACAAATTTCCTTCCACCCAGCGTTCCCCCAAGTCTCCCGATAAAAATGATACCTCACTTGTGTGGGTAGGCCTAGCGCCCGCGACAGGAAACGCCCCAAAGCGCAACGTGGACACATCCAAAATTTTGGAAGAAAACAGAGGTGTTTTTTGCGAAGTGCCTAACTGTAGATTTTGGCCTCTAGCTCAGCCGGCACCTAGGGAAACCTACCAAACCTGTGCATTTCTGAAAACTAGAGACCTAGGGGAATCCAAGGAGGGGTGACTTGCGGGGCTCGGACAAGGTTCTGTTACCCAGAATCCTTTGCAAACCTCAAAATTTGGCTAAAAAAACACATGTTCCTCACATTTCTGTGGCAGAAAGTTCTGGAATCTGAGAGGAGCCACAAATTTCCTTCCACCCAGCGTTCCCCCAAGTCTCCCGATAAAAATGATACCTCACTTGTGTGGGTAGGCCTAGCGCCCGCGACAGGAAACTCCCCAAAGCGCAACGTGGACACATCCAAAATTTTGGAAGAAAACAGAGGTGTTTTTTGCAAAGTGCCTACCTGTAGATTTTGGCCTCTAGCTCAGCCGGCACCTAGGGAAACCTACCAAACCTGTGCATTTCCGAAAACTAGAGACCTAGTGGAATCCAAGGAGGGGTGACTTGCGGGGCTCGGACCAGGTTCTGTTACCCAGAGTCCTTTGCAAACCTCAAAATTTGGCTAAAAAAACACATGTTCCTCACATTTCTGTGGTAGAAAGTTCTGGAATCTGAGAGGAGCCACAAATTTCCTTCCACCCAGCATTCCCCCAAGTCTCCCGATAAAAATGATACCTCACTTGTGTGGGTAGGCCTAGCGCCCGCGACAGGAAACACCCCAAAGCGCAACGTGGACACATCCACAATTTTGGAAGAAAAGAGAGGTGTTTTTTGCGAAGTGCCTACCTGTAGATTTTGGCCTCTAGCTCAGCCGGCACCTAGGGAAACCTACCAAACCTGTGCATTTCTGAAAACTAGATACCCAGGGGAATCCAAGGAGGGGTGACTTGCGGGGCTCGGACCAGGTTCTGTTACCCAGATTCCTTTGCAAACCTCAAAATGTTGCTAAAAAAACACATGTTCCTCACATTTCTGTGGCAGAAAGTTCTGGAATCTGAGAGGAGCCACAAATTTCCTTCCACCCAGCGTTCCCCCAAGTCTCCCGATAAAAATGATACCTCACTTGTGTAGGTAGGCCTAGCGCCCGCGACAGGAAACACCCCAAAGCGCAACGTGGACACATCCAAAATGTTGGAAGAAAACAGAGGTGTTTTTTGCGAAGTGCCTACCTGTAGATTTTGGCCTCTAGCTCAGCCGGCACCTAGGGAAACCTACCAAACCTGTGCATTTCTGAAAACTAGAGACCTATGGGAATCCAAGGAGGGGTGACTTGCGGGGCTCGGACCAGGTTCTGTTACTCAGAATCCTTTGCAAACCTCAAAATTTGGCTAAAAAAACACATGTTCCTCACATTTCTGTGGCAGAAAGTTCTAGAATCTGAGAGGAGCCACAAATTTCCTTCCACCCAGCGTTCCCCCAAGTCTCCCGATAAAAATGATACCTCTTTTGTGTGGGTAGGCCTAGCGCCCGTGACAGGAAACACCTCAAAGCGCAACGTGGACACATCCAAAATTTTGGAAGAAAACAGAGGTGTTTTTTGCGAAGTGCCTACCTGTAGATTTTGGCCTCTAGCTCAGCCGGCACCTAGGGAAACCTACAAAACCTGTGCATTTCTGAAAACTAGAGACCTAGGGGAATCCAAGGAGGGGTGACTTGCGGGGCTCGGACCAGGTTCTGTGACCCAGAATCCTTTGCAAACCTCAAAATTTGGCTAAAAAAACACATGTTCCTCAAATTTCTGTGGCAGAAAGTTCTAGAATCTGAGAGGAGCCACAAATTTCCTTCCACCCAGCGTTCCCCCAAGTCTCCCGATAAAAATGATACCTCACTTGTGTGGGTAGGCCTAGCGCCCGCGACAGGAAACGCCCCAAAGCGCAACGTGGACACATCCAAAATTTTGGAAGAAAACAGAGGTGTTTTTTGCGAAGTGCCTACCTGTAGATTTTGGCCTCTAGCTCAGCCGGCACCTAGGGAAACCTACCAAACCTGTGCATTTCTGAATACTAGAGACCTAGGGGAATCCAAGATGGGGTGACTTGCGGGGCTCGGACCAGGTTCTGTTACCCAGAATCCTTTGCAAACCTCAAAATTTGGCTAAAAAAACACATGTTTCTCACATTTCTGTGGCAGAAAGTTCTGGAATCTGGGAGGAGCCACAAATTTCCTTCCACCCAGCGTTCCCCCAAGTCTCCCGATAAAAATGATACCTCACTTGTGTGGGTAGGCCTAGCGCCCGCGACAGGAAACGCCCCAAAGCGCAACGTGGACACATCCAAAATTTTGGAAGAAAACAGAGGTGTTTTTTGCGAAGTGCCTAACTGTAGATTTTGGCCTCTAGCTCAGCCGGCACCTAGGGAAACCTACCAAACCTGTGCATTTCTGAAAACTAGAGACCTAGGGGAATCCAAGGAGGGGTGACTTGCGGGGCTCGGACAAGGTTCTGTTACCCAGAATCCTTTGCAAACCTCAAAATTTGGCTAAAAAAACACATGTTCCTCACATTTCTGTGGCAGAAAGTTCTGGAATCTGAGAGGAGCCACAAATTTCCTTCCACCCAGCGTTCCCCCAAGTCTCCCGATAAAAATGATACCTCACTTGTGTGGGTAGGCCTAGCGCCCGCGACAGGAAACACCCCAAAGCGCAACGTGGACACATCCAAAATTTTGGAAGAAAACAGAGGTGTTTTTTGCAAAGTGCCTACCTGTAGATTTTGGCCTCTAGCTCAGCTGGCACCTAGGGAAACCTACCAAACCTGTGCATTTCCGAAAACTAGAGACCTAGTGGAATCCAAGGAGGGGTGACTTGCGGGGCTCGGACCAGGTTCTGTTACCCAGAGTCCTTTGCAAACCTCAAAATTTGGCTAAAAAAACACATGTTCCTCACATTTCTGTGGTAGAAAGTTCTGGAATCTGAGAGGAGCCACAAATTTCCTACCACCCAGCGTTCCCCCAAGTCTCCCGATGAAAATGATGCCTCACTTGTGTAGGTAGGCCTAGCGCCCGTGACAGGAAACGCCCCAAAGCGCAACGTGGACACATCCAAAATTTTGGAAGAAAACAGAGGTGTTTTTTGCGAAGTGCCTACCTGTAGATTTTAGCCTCTAGCTCAGCCGGCACCTAGGGAAACCTACCAAACCTGTGCATTTCTGAAAACTAGAGACCTAGGGGAATCCAAGGAGGGGTGACTTGCGGGGCTCGGACCAGGTTCTGTTACCCAGAATCCTTTGCAAACCTCAAAATTTGGCTAAAAAAACACATGTTTCTCACATTTCTGTGGCAGAAAGTTCTGGAATCTGGGAGGAGCCACAAATTTCCTTCCACCCAGCGTTCCCCCAAGTCTCCCGATAAAAATGATACCTCACTTGTGTGGGTAGGCCTAGCGCCCGCGACAGGAAACGCCCCAAAGCGCAACGTGGACACATCCAAAATTTTGGAAGAAAACAGAGGTGTTTTTTGCGAAGTGCCTAACTGTAGATTTTGGCCTCTAGCTCAGCCGGCACCTAGGGAAACCTACCAAACCTGTGCATTTCTGAAAACTAGAGACCTAGGGGAATCCAAGGAGGGGTGACTTGCGGGGCTCGGACAAGGTTCTGTTACCCAGAATCCTTTGCAAACCTCAAAATTTGGCTAAAAAAACACATGTTCCTCACATTTCTGTGGCAGAAAGTTCTGGAATCTGAGAGGAGCCACAAATTTCCTTCCACCCAGCGTTCCCCCAAGTCTCCCGATAAAAATGATACCTCACTTGTGTGGGTAGGCCTAGCGCCCGCGACAGGAAACTCCCCAAAGCGCAACGTGGACACATCCAAAATTTTGGAAGAAAACAGAGGTGTTTTTTGCAAAGTGCCTACCTGTAGATTTTGGCCTCTAGCTCAGCCGGCACCTAGGGAAACCTACCAAACCTGTGCATTTCCGAAAACTAGAGACCTAGTGGAATCCAAGGAGGGGTGACTTGCGGGGCTCGGACCAGGTTCTGTTACCCAGAGTCCTTTGCAAACCTCAAAATTTGGCTAAAAAAACACATGTTCCTCACATTTCTGTGGTAGAAAGTTCTGGAATCTGAGAGGAGCCACAAATTTCCTTCCACCCAGCATTCCCCCAAGTCTCCCGATAAAAATGATACCTCACTTGTGTGGGTAGGCCTAGCGCCCGCGACAGGAAACACCCCAAAGCGCAACGTGGACACATCCACAATTTTGGAAGAAAAGAGAGGTGTTTTTTGCGAAGTGCCTACCTGTAGATTTTGGCCTCTAGCTCAGCCGGCACCTAGGGAAACCTACCAAACCTGTGCATTTCTGAAAACTAGATACCCAGGGGAATCCAAGGAGGGGTGACTTGCGGGGCTCGGACCAGGTTCTGTTACCCAGATTCCTTTGCAAACCTCAAAATGTTGCTAAAAAAACACATGTTCCTCACATTTCTGTGGCAGAAAGTTCTGGAATCTGAGAGGAGCCACAAATTTCCTTCCACCCAGCGTTCCCCCAAGTCTCCCGATAAAAATGATACCTCACTTGTGTAGGTAGGCCTAGCGCCCGCGACAGGAAACACCCCAAAGCGCAACGTGGACACATCCAAAATGTTGGAAGAAAACAGAGGTGTTTTTTGCGAAGTGCCTACCTGTAGATTTTGGCCTCTAGCTCAGCCGGCACCTAGGGAAACCTACCAAACCTGTGCATTTCTGAAAACTAGAGACCTATGGGAATCCAAGGAGGGGTGACTTGCGGGGCTCGGACCAGGTTCTGTTACTCAGAATCCTTTGCAAACCTCAAAATTTGGCTAAAAAAACACATGTTCCTCACATTTCTGTGGCAGAAAGTTCTAGAATCTGAGAGGAGCCACAAATTTCCTTCCACCCAGCGTTCCCCCAAGTCTCCCGATAAAAATGATACCTCTTTTGTGTGGGTAGGCCTAGCGCCCGTGACAGGAAACACCTCAAAGCGCAACGTGGACACATCCAAAATTTTGGAAGAAAACAGAGGTGTTTTTTGCGAAGTGCCTACCTGTAGATTTTGGCCTCTAGCTCAGCCGGCACCTAGGGAAACCTACAAAACCTGTGCATTTCTGAAAACTAGAGACCTAGGGGAATCCAAGGAGGGGTGACTTGCGGGGCTCGGACCAGGTTCTGTGACCCAGAATCCTTTGCAAACCTCAAAATTTGGCTAAAAAAACACATGTTCCTCAAATTTCTGTGGCAGAAAGTTCTAGAATCTGAGAGGAGCCACAAATTTCCTTCCACCCAGCGTTCCCCCAAGTCTCCCGATAAAAATGATACCTCACTTGTGTGGGTAGGCCTAGCGCCCGCGACAGGAAACGCCCCAAAGCGCAACGTGGACACATCCAAAATTTTGGAAGAAAACAGAGGTGTTTTTTGCGAAGTGCCTACCTGTAGATTTTGGCCTCTAGCTCAGCCGGCACCTAGGGAAACCTACCAAACCTGTGCATTTCTGAATACTAGAGACCTAGGGGAATCCAAGATGGGGTGACTTGCGGGGCTCGGACCAGGTTCTGTTACCCAGAATCCTTTGCAAACCTCAAAATTTGGCTAAAAAAACACATGTTTCTCACATTTCTGTGGCAGAAAGTTCTGGAATCTGGGAGGAGCCACAAATTTCCTTCCACCCAGCGTTCCCCCAAGTCTCCCGATAAAAATGATACCTCACTTGTGTGGGTAGGCCTAGCGCCCGCGACAGGAAACGCCCCAAAGCGCAACGTGGACACATCCAAAATTTTGGAAGAAAACAGAGGTGTTTTTTGCGAAGTGCCTAACTGTAGATTTTGGCCTCTAGCTCAGCCGGCACCTAGGGAAACCTACCAAACCTGTGCATTTCTGAAAACTAGAGACCTAGGGGAATCCAAGGAGGGGTGACTTGCGGGGCTCGGACAAGGTTCTGTTACCCAGAATCCTTTGCAAACCTCAAAATTTGGCTAAAAAAACACATGTTCCTCACATTTCTGTGGCAGAAAGTTCTGGAATCTGAGAGGAGCCACAAATTTCCTTCCACCCAGCGTTCCCCCAAGTCTCCCGATAAAAATGATACCTCACTTGTGTGGGTAGGCCTAGCGCCCGCGACAGGAAACACCCCAAAGCGCAACGTGGACACATCCAAAATTTTGGAAGAAAACAGAGGTGTTTTTTGCAAAGTGCCTACCTGTAGATTTTGGCCTCTAGCTCAGCTGGCACCTAGGGAAACCTACCAAACCTGTGCATTTCCGAAAACTAGAGACCTAGTGGAATCCAAGGAGGGGTGACTTGCGGGGCTCGGACCAGGTTCTGTTACCCAGAGTCCTTTGCAAACCTCAAAATTTGGCTAAAAAAACACATGTTCCTCACATTTCTGTGGTAGAAAGTTCTGGAATCTGAGAGGAGCCACAAATTTCCTACCACCCAGCGTTCCCCCAAGTCTCCCGATGAAAATGATGCCTCACTTGTGTAGGTAGGCCTAGCGCCCGTGACAGGAAACGCCCCAAAGCGCAACGTGGACACATCCAAAATTTTGGAAGAAAACAGAGGTGTTTTTTGCGAAGTGCCTACCTGTAGATTTTGGCCTCTAGCTCAGCCGGCACCTAGGGAAATCTACAAAACCTGTGCATTTCTGAAAACTAGAGACCTAGGGAAATCCAAGGAGGGGTGACTTGCGGGGCTCGGACCAGGTTCTGTTACTCAGAATCCTTTGCAAACCTCAAAATTTGGCTAAAAAAACACATGTTCCTCACATTTCTGTGGCAGAAAGTTCTAGAATCTGAGAGGAGCCACAAATTTCCTTCCACCCAGCGTTCCCCCAAGTCTCCCGATAAAAATTATACCTCTTTTGTGTGGGTAGGGCTAGCGCCCGCGACAGGAAACACCTCAAAGCGCAACGTGGACACATCCAAAATTTTGGAAGAAAACAGAGGTGTTTTTTGCGAAGTGCCTACCTGTAGATTTTGGCCTCTAGCTCAGCCGGCACCTAGGGAAACCTACCAAACCTGTGCATTTCTGAAAACTAGAGACCTAGGGGAATCCAAGATGGGGTGACTTGCGGGGCTCGGACCAGGTTCTGTTACCCAGAATCCTTTGCAAACCTCAAAATTTGGCTAAAAAAACACATGTTTCTCACATTTCTGTGGCAGAAAGTTCTGGAATCTGGGAGGAGCCACAAATTTCCTTCCACCCAGCGTTCCCCCAAGTCTCCCGATAAAAATGATACCTCACTTGTGTGGGTAGGCCTAGCGCCCGCGACAGGAAACGCCCCAAAGCGCAACGTGGACACATCCAAAATTTTGGAAGAAAACAGAGGTGTTTTTTGCGAACTGCCTAACTGTAGATTTTGGCCTCTAGCTCAGCCGGCACCTAGGGAAACCTACCAAACCTGTGCATTTCTGAAAACTAGAGACCTAGGGGAATCCAAGGAGGGGTGACTTGCGGGGCTCGGACAAGGTTCTGTTACCCAGAGTCCTTTGCAAACCTCAAAATTTGGCTAAAAAAACACATGTTCCTCACATTTCTGTGGCAGAAAGTTCTGGAATCTGAGAGGAGCCACAAATTTCCTTCCACCCAGCGTTCCCCCAAGTCTCCCGATAAAAATGATACCTCACTTGTGTGGGTAGGCCTAGCGCCCGCGACAGGAAAAACCCCAAAGCGTAACGTGGACACATCCAAAATTTTGGAAGAAAACAGAGGTGTTTTTTGCAAAGTGCCTACCTGTAGATTTTGGCCTCTAGCTCAGCCGGCACCTAGGGAAACCTACCAAACCTGTGCATTTCCGAAAACTAGAGACCTAGTGGAATCCAAGGAGGGGTGACTTGCGGGGCTCGGACCAGGTTCTGTTACCCAGAATCCTTTGCAAACCTCAAAATTTGGCTAAAAAAACACATGTTTCTCACATTGCTGTGGCAGAAAGTTCTGGAATCTGGGAGGAGCCACAAATTTCCTTCCACCCAGCGTTCCCCCAAGTCTCCCGATAAAAATGATACCTCACTTGTGTGGGTAGGCCTAGCGCCCGAGACAGGAAACGCCCCAAAGCGCAACGTGGACACATCCAAAATTTTGGAAGAAAACAGAGGTGTTTTTTGCGAAGTGCCTAACTGTAGATTTTGGCCTCTAGCTCAGCCGGCACCTAGGGAAACCTACCAAACCTGTGCATTTCTGAAAACTAGAGACCTAGGGGAATCCAAGGAGGGGTGACTTGCGGGGCTCGGACAAGGTTCTGTTACCCAGAATCCTTTGCAAACCTCAAAATTTGGCTAAAAAAACACATGTTCCTCACATTTCTGTGGCAGAAAGTTCTGGAATCTGAGAGGAGCCACAAATTTCCTTCCACCCAGCGTTCCCCCAAGTCTCCCGATAAAAATGATACCTCACTTGTGTGGGTGGGCCTAGCGCCCGCGACAGGAAACTCCCCAAAGCGCAACGTGGACACATCCAAAATTTTGGAAGAAAACAGAGGTGTTTTTTGCAAAGTGCCTACCTGTAGATTTTGGCCTCTAGCTCAGCCGGCACCTAGGGAAACCTACCAAACCTGTGCATTTCCGAAAACTAGAGACCTAGTGGAATCCAAGGAGGGGTGACTTGCGGGGCTCGGACCAGGTTCTGTTACCCAGAGTCCTTTGCAAACCTCAAAATTTGGCTAAAAAAACACATGTTCCTCACATTTCTGTGGTAGAAAGTTCTGGAATCTGAGAGGAGCCACAAATTTCCTTCCACCCAGCATTCCCCCAAGTCTCCCGATAAAAATGATACCTCACTTGTGTGGGTAGGCCTAGCGCCCGCGACAGGAAACACCCCAAAGCGCAACGTGGACACATCCAAAATTTTGGAAGAAAAGAGAGGTGTTTTTTGCGAAGTGCCTACCTGTAGATTTTGGCCTCTAGCTCAGCCGGCACCTAGGGAAACCTACCAAACCTGTGCATTTCTGAAAACTAGATACCCAGGGGAATCCAAGGAGGGGTGACTTGCGGGGCTCGGACCAGGTTCTGTTACCCAGATTCCTTTGCAAACCTCAAAATGTTGCTAAAAAAACACATGTTCCTCACATTTCTGTGGCAGAAAGTTCTGGAATCTGAGAGGAGCCACAAATTTCCTTCCACCCAGCGTTCCCCCAAGTCTCCCGATAAAAATGATACCTCACTTGTGTAGGTAGGCCTAGCGCCCGCGACAGGAAACACCCCAAAGCGCAACGTGGACACATCCAAAATGTTGGAAGAAAACAGAGGTGTTTTTTGCGAAGTGCCTACCTGTAGATTTTGGCCTCTAGCTCAGCCGGCACCTAGGGAAACCTACCAAACCTGTGCATTTCTGAAAACTAGAGACCTATGGGAATCCAAGGAGGGGTGACTTGCGGGGCTCGGACCAGGTTCTGTTACTCAGAATCCTTTGCAAACCTCAAAATTTGGCTAAAAAAACACATGTTCCTCACATTTCTGTGGCAGAAAGTTCTAGAATCTGAGAGGAGCCACAAATTTCCTTCCACCCAGCGTTCCCCCAAGTCTCCCGATAAAAATGATACCTCTTTTGTGTGGGTAGGCCTAGCGCCCGTGACAGGAAACACCTCAAAGCGCAACGTGGACACATCCAAAATTTTGGAAGAAAACAGAGGTGTTTTTTGCGAAGTGCCTACCTGTAGATTTTGGCCTCTAGCTCAGCCGGCACCTAGGGAAACCTACCAAACCTGTGCATTTCCGAAAACTAGAGACCTAGTGGAATCCAAGGAGGGGTGACTTGCGGGGCTCGGACCAGGTTCTGTTACCCAGAATCCTTTGCAAACCTCAAAATTTGGCTAAAAAAACACATGTTTCTCACATTTCTGTGGCAGAAAGTTCTGGAATCTGGGAGGAGCCACAAATTTCCTTCCACCCAGCGTTCCCCCAAGTCTCCCGATAAAAATGATACCTCACTTGTGTGGGTAGGCCTAGCGCCCGAGACAGGAAACGCCCCAAAGCGCAACGTGGACACATCCAAAATTTTGGAAGAAAACAGAGGTGTTTTTTGCGAAGTGCCTAACTGTAGATTTTGGCCTCTAGCTCAGCCGGCACCTAGGGAAACCTACCAAACCTGTGCATTTCTGAAAACTAGAGACCTAGGGGAATCCAAGGAGGGGTGACTTGCGGGGCTCGGACAAGGTTCTGTTACCCAGAATCCTTTGCAAACCTCAAAATTTGGCTAAAAAAACACATGTTCCTCACATTTCTGTGGCAGAAAGTTCTGGAATCTGAGAGGAGCCACAAATTTCCTTCCACCCAGCGTTCCCCCAAGTCTCCCGATAAAAATGATACCTCACTTGTGTGGGTAGGCCTAGCGCCTGCGACAGGAAACGCCCCAAAGCGCAACGTGGACACATCCAAAATTTTGGAAGAAAACAGAGGTGTTTTTTGCGAAGTGCCTACCTGTAGATTTTGGCCTCTAGCTCAGCCGGCACCTAGGGAAACCTACCAAACCTGTGCATTTCTGAAAACTAGAGACCTGGGGGAATCCAAGGAGGGGTGACTTGCAGGGCTCGGACCAGGTTCTGTTACCCAGAATCCTTTGCAAATCTCAATATTTGGCTAAAAAAACACATGTTCCTCACATTTCTGTGGCAGAAAGTTCTAGAATCTGAGAGGAGCCACAAATTTCCTTCCACCCAGCGTTCCCCCAAGTCTCCCGATAAAAATGATACCTCACTTGTGTGGGTAGGCCTAGCGCCCGCGACAGGAAACTCCCCAAAGCGCAACGTGGACACATCCAAAATTTTGGAAGAAAACAGAGGTGTTTTTTGCAAAGTGCCTACCTGTAGATTTTGGCCTCTAGCTCAGCCGGCACCTAGGGAAACCTACCAAACCTGTGCATTTCCGAAAACTAGAGACCTAGTGGAATCCAAGGAGGGGTGACTTGCGGGGCTCGGACCAGGTTCTGTTACCCAGAGTCCTTTGCAAACCTCAAAATTTGGCTAAAAAAACACATGTTCCTCACATTTCTGTGGTAGAAAGTTCTGGAATCTGAGAGGAGCCACAAATTTCCTTCCACCCAGCATTCCCCCAAGTCTCCCGATAAAAATGATACCTCACTTGTGTGGGTAGGCCTAGCGCCCGCGACAGGAAACACCCCAAAGCGCAACGTGGACACATCCAAAATTTTGGAAGAAAAGAGAGGTGTTTTTTGCGAAGTGCCTACCTGTAGATTTTGGCCTCTAGCTCAGCCGGCACCTAGGGAAACCTACCAAACCTGTGCATTTCTGAAAACTAGATACCCAGGGGAATCCAAGGAGGGGTGACTAGCGGGGCTCGGACCAGGTTCTGTTACCCAGATTCCTTTGCAAACCTCAAAATGTTGCTAAAAAAACACATGTTCCTCACATTTCTGTGGCAGAAAGTTCTGGAATCTGAGAGGAGCCACAAATTTCCTTCCACCCAGCGTTCCCCCAAGTCTCCCGATAAAAATGATACCTCACTTGTGTAGGTAGGCCTAGCGCCCGCGACAGGAAACACCCCAAAGCGCAACGTGGACACATCCAAAATGTTGGAAGAAAACAGAGGTGTTTTTTGCGAAGTGCCTACCTGTAGATTTTGGCCTCTAGCTCAGCCGGCACCTAGGGAAACCTACCAAACCTGTGCATTTCTGAAAACTAGAGACCTATGGGAATCCAAGGAGGGGTGACTTGCGGGGCTCGGACCAGGTTCTGTTACTCAGAATCCTTTGCAAACCTCAAAATTTGGCTAAAAAAACACATGTTCCTCACATTTCTGTGGCAGAAAGTTCTAGAATCTGAGAGGAGCCACAAATTTCCTTCCACCCAGCGTTCCCCCAAGTCTCCCGATAAAAATGATACCTCTTTTGTGTGGGTAGGCCTAGCGCCCGTGACAGGAAACACCTCAAAGCGCAACGTGGACACATCCAAAATTTTGGAAGAAAACAGAGGTGTTTTTTGCGAAGTGCCTACCTGTAGATTTTGGCCTCTAGCTCAGCCGGCACCTAGGGAAACCTACCAAACCTGTGCATTTCCGAAAACTAGAGACCTAGTGGAATCCAAGGAGGGGTGACTTGCGGGGCTCGGACCAGGTTCTGTTACCCAGAATCCTTTGCAAACCTCAAAATTTGGCTAAAAAAACACATGTTTCTCACATTTCTGTGGCAGAAAGTTCTGGAATCTGGGAGGAGCCACAAATTTCCTTCCACCCAGCGTTCCCCCAAGTCTCCCGATAAAAATGATACCTCACTTGTGTGGGTAGGCCTAGCGCCCGAGACAGCAAACGCCCCAAAGCGCAACGTGGACACATCCAAAATTTTGGAAGAAAACAGAGGTGTTTTTTGCGAAGTGCCTAACTGTAGATTTTGGCCTCTAGCTCAGCCGGCACCTAGGGAAACCTACCAAACCTGTGCATTTTTGAAAACTAGAGACCTAGGGGAATCCAAGGAGGGGTGACTTGCGGGGCTCGGACAAGGTTCTGTTACCCAGAATCCTTTGCAAACCTCAAAATTTGGCTAAAAAAACACATGTTCCTCACATTTCTGTGGCAGAAAGTTCTGGAATCTGAGAGGAGCCACAAATTTCCTTCCACCCAGCGTTCCCCCAAGTCTCCCGATAAAAATGATACCTCACTTGTGTGGGTAGGCCTAGCGCCCGCGACAGGAAACTCCCCAAAGCGCAACGTGGACACATCCAAAATTTTGGAAGAAAACAGAGGTGTTTTTTGCAAAGTGCCTACCTGTAGATTTTGGCCTCTAGCTCAGCCGGCACCTAGGGAAACCTACCAAACCTGTGCATTTCCGAAAACTAGAGACCTAGTGGAATCCAAGGAGGGGTGACTTGCGGGGCTCGGACCAGGTTCTGTTACCCAGAGTCCTTTGCAAACCTCAAAATTTGGCTAAAAAAACACATGTTCCTCACATTTCTGTGGTAGAAAGTTCTGGAATCTGAGAGGAGCCACAAATTTCCTTCCACCCAGCATTCCCCCAAGTCTCCCGATAAAAATGATACCTCACTTGTGTGGGTAGGCCTAGCGCCCGCGACAGGAAACACCCCAAAGCGCAACGTGGACACATCCAAAATTTTGGAAGAAAAGAGAGGTGTTTTTTGCGAAGTGCCTACCTGTAGATTTTGGCCTCTAGCTCAGCCGGCACCTAGGGAAACCTACCAAACCTGTGCATTTCTGAAAACTAGATACCCAGGGGAATCCAAGGAGGGGTGACTTGCGGGGCTCGGACCAGGTTCTGTTACCCAGATTCCTTTGCAAACCTCAAAATGTTGCTAAAAAAACACATGTTCCTCACATTTCTGTGGCAGAAAGTTCTGGAATCTGAGAGGAGCCACAAATTTCCTTCCACCCAGCGTTCCCCCAAGTCTCCCGATAAAAATGATACCTCACTTGTGTAGGTAGGCCTAGCGCCCGCGACAGGAAACACCCCAAAGCGCAACGTGGACACATCCAAAATGTTGGAAGAAAACAGAGGTGTTTTTTGCGAAGTGCCTACCTGTAGATTTTGGCCTCTAGCTCAGCCGGCACCTAGGGAAACCTACCAAACCTGTGCATTTCTGAAAACTAGAGACCTATGGGAATCCAAGGAGGGGTGACTTGCGGGGCTCGGACCAGGTTCTGTTACTCAGAATCCTTTGCAAACCTCAAAATTTGGCTAAAAAAACACATGTTCCTCACATTTCTGTGGCAGAAAGTTCTAGAATCTGAGAGGAGCCACAAATTTCCTTCCACCCAGCGTTCCCCCAAGTCTCCCGATAAAAATGATACCTCTTTTGTGTGGGTAGGCCTAGCGCCCGTGACAGGAAACACCTCAAAGCGCAACGTGGACACATCCAAAATTTTGGAAGAAAACAGAGGTGTTTTTTGCGAAGTGCCTACCTGTAGATTTTGGCCTCTAGCTCAGCCGGCACCTAGGGAAACCTACAAAACCTGTGCATTTCTGAAAACTAGAGACCTAGGGGAATCCAAGGAGGGGTGACTTGCGGGGCTCGGACCAGGTTCTGTGACCCAGAATCCTTTGCAAACCTCAAAATTTGGCTAAAAAAACACATGTTCCTCAAATTTCTGTGGCAGAAAGTTCTAGAATCTGAGAGGAGCCACAAATTTCCTTCCACCCAGCGTTCCCCCAAGTCTCCCGATAAAAATGATACCTCACTTGTGTGGGTAGGCCTAGCGCCCGCGACAGGAAACGCCCCAAAGCGCAACGTGGACACATCCAAAATTTTGGAAGAAAACAGAGGTGTTTTTTGCGAAGTGCCTACCTGTAGATTTTGGCCTCTAGCTCAGCCGGCACCTAGGGAAACCTACCAAACCTGTGCATTTACTGAATACTAGAGACCTAGGGGAATCCAAGATGGGGTGACTTGCGGGGCTCGGACCAGGTTCTGTTACCCAGAATCCTTTGCAAACCTCAAAATTTGGCTAAAAAAACACATGTTTCTCACATTTCTGTGGCAGAAAGTTCTGGAATCTGGGAGGAGCCACAAATTTCCTTCCACCCAGCGTTCCCCCAAGTCTCCCGATAAAAATGATACCTCACTTGTGTGGGTAGGCCTAGCGCCCGCGACAGGAAACGCCCCAAAGCGCAACGTGGACACATCCAAAATTTTGGAAGAAAACAGAGGTGTTTTTTGCGAAGTGCCTAACTGTAGATTTTGGCCTCTAGCTCAGCCGGCACCTAGGGAAACCTACCAAACCTGTGCATTTCTGAAAACTAGAGACCTAGGGGAATCCAAGGAGGGGTGACTTGCGGGGCTCGGACAAGGTTCTGTTACCCAGAATCCTTTGCAAACCTCAAAATTTGGCTAAAAAAACACATGTTCCTCACATTTCTGTGGCAGAAAGTTCTGGAATCTGAGAGGAGCCACAAATTTCCTTCCACCCAGCGTTCCCCCAAGTCTCCCGATAAAAATGATACCTCACTTGTGTGGGTAGGCCTAGCGCCCGCGACAGGAAACACCCCAAAGCGCAACGTGGACACATCCAAAATTTTGGAAGAAAACAGAGGTGTTTTTTGCAAAGTGCCTACCTGTAGATTTTGGCCTCTAGCTCAGCCGGCACCTAGGGAAACCTACCAAACCTGTGCATTTCCGAAAACTAGAGACCTAGTGGAATCCAAGGAGGGGTGACTTGCGGGGCTCGGACCAGGTTCTGTTACCCAGAGTCCTTTGCAAACCTCAAAATTTGGCTAAAAAAACACATGTTCCTCACATTTCTGTGGTAGAAAGTTCTGGAATCTGAGAGGAGCCACAAATTTCCTACCACCCAGCGTTCCCCCAAGTCTCCCGATGAAAATGATGCCTCACTTGTGTAGGTAGGCCTAGCGCCCGTGACAGGAAACGCCCCAAAGCGCAACGTGGACACATCCAAAATTTTGGAAGAAAACAGAGGTGTTTTTTGCGAAGTGCCTACCTGTAGATTTTGGCCTCTAGCTCAGCCGGCACCTAGGGAAATCTACAAAACCTGTGCATTTCTGAAAACTAGAGACCTAGGGAAATCCAAGGAGGGGTGACTTGCGGGGCTCGGACCAGGTTCTGTTACTCAGAATCCTTTGCAAACCTCAAAATTTGGCTAAAAAAACACATGTTCCTCACATTTCTGTGGCAGAAAGTTCTAGAATCTGAGAGGAGCCACAAATTTCCTTCCACCCAGCGTTCCCCCAAGTCTCCCGATAAAAATTATACCTCTTTTGTGTGGGTAGGGCTAGCGCCCGCGACAGGAAACACCTCAAAGCGCAACGTGGACACATCCAAAATTTTGGAAGAAAACAGAGGTGTTTTTTGCGAAGTGCCTACCTGTAGATTTTGGCCTCTAGCTCAGCCGGCACCTAGGGAAACCTACCAAACCTGTGCATTTCTGAAAACTAGAGACCTAGGGGAATCCAAGATGGGGTGACTTGCGGGGCTCGGACCAGGTTCTGTTACCCAGAATCCTTTGCAAACCTCAAAATTTGGCTAAAAAAACACATGTTTCTCACATTTCTGTGGCAGAAAGTTCTGGAATCTGGGAGGAGCCACAAATTTCCTTCCACCCAGCGTTCCCCCAAGTCTCCCGATAAAAATGATACCTCACTTGTGTGGGTAGGCCTAGCGCCCGCGACAGGAAACGCCCCAAAGCGCAACGTGGACACATCCAAAATTTTGGAAGAAAACAGAGGTGTTTTTTGCGAACTGCCTAACTGTAGATTTTGGCCTCTAGCTCAGCCGGCACCTAGGGAAACCTACCAAACCTGTGCATTTCTGAAAACTAGAGACCTAGGGGAATCCAAGGAGGGGTGACTTGCGGGGCTCGGACAAGGTTCTGTTACCCAGAATCCTTTGCAAACCTCAAAATTTGGCTAAAAAAACACATGTTCCTCACATTTCTGTGGCAGAAAGTTCTGGAATCTGAGAGGAGCCACAAATTTCCTTCCACCCAGCGTTCCCCCAAGTCTCCCGATAAAAATGATACCTCACTTGTGTGGGTAGGCCTAGCGCCCGCGACAGGAAAAACCCCAAAGCGCAACGTGGACACATCCAAAATTTTGGAAGAAAACAGAGGTGTTTTTTGCAAAGTGCCTACCTGTAGATTTTGGCCTCTAGCTCAGCCGGCACCTAGGGAAACCTACCAAACCTGTGCATTTCCGAAAACTAGAGACCTAGTGGAATCCAAGGAGGGGTGACTTGCGGGGCTCGGACCAGGTTCTGTTACCCAGAGTCCTTTGCAAACCTCAAAATTTGGCTAAAAAAACACATGTTCCTCACATTTCTGTGGCAGAAAGTTCTGGAATCTGAGAGGAGCCACAAATTTCCTACCACCCAGCGTTCCCCCAAGTCTCCCGATGAAAATGATGCCTCACTTGTGTAGGTAGGCCTAGCGCCCGTGACAGGAAACGCCCCAAAGCGCAACGTGGACACATCCAAAATTTTGGAAGAAAACAGAGGTGTTTTTTGCGAAGTGCCTACCTGTAGATTTTGGCCTCTAGCTCAGCCGACACCTAGGGAAACCTACCAAACCTGTGCATTTCTGAAAACTAGAGACCTAGGGGAATCCAAGGAGGGGTGACTTGCGGGGCTCGGACCAGGTTCTGTTACCCAGAATCCTTTGCAAACCTCAAAATTTGGCCAAAAAAACACATGTTCCTCACATTTCTGTGGCAGAAAGTTCTGGAATCTGAGAGGAGCCACAAATTTCCTTCCACCCAGCGTTCCCCCAAGTCTCCCGATCAAAATGATACCTCACTTGTGTGGGTAGGCCTAGCGCCCGCGACAGGAAACACCCCAAAACGCAACGTGGACACATCCAAAATTTTGGAAGAAAACAGAGGTGTTTTTTGCAAAGTGCCTACCTGTAGATTTTGGCCTCTAGCTCAGCCGGCACCTAGGGAAACATACCAAACCTGTGCATTTCTGAAAACTAGAGACCTGGGGGAATCCAAGGAGGGGTGACTTGCGGGGCTCGGACCAGGTTCTGTTACCCAGAATCCTTTGCAAATCTCAAAATTTGGCTAAAAAAACACATGTTCCTCAAATTTCTGTGGCAGAAAGTTCTAGAATCTGAGAGGAGCCACAAATTTCCTTCCACCCAGCGTTCTCCCAAGTCTCCCGATAAAAATGATACCTCACTTGTGTGGGTAGGCCTAGCGCCCGTGAGAGGAAACGCCCCAAAGCGCAACGTGGACACATCCAAAATTTTGGAAGAAAACAGAGGTGTTTTTTGCGAAGTGCCTACCTGTGGATTTTGGCCTCTAGCTCAGCCGGCACCTAGGGAAACCTACCAAACCTGTGCATCTCTGACAACTAGATACCCAGGGGAATCCAAGGAGGGGTGACTTACGGGGCTCGGACCAGGTTCTGTTACCCAGAGTCCTTTGCAAACCTTAAAATGTTGCTAAAAAAACACATGTTCCTCACATTTCTGTGGCAGAAAGTTCTAGAATCTGAGAGGAGCCACAAATTTCCTTCCACCCAGCGTTCTCCCAAGTCTCCCGATAAAAATGATACCTCACTTGTGTGGGTAGGCCTAGCGCCCGTGAGAGGAAACGCCCCAAAGCGCAACGTGGACACATCCAAAATTTTGGAAGAAAACAGAGGTGTTTTTTGCGAAGTGCCTACCTGTGGATTTTGGCCTCTAGCTCAGCCGGCACCTAGGGAAACCTACCAAACCTGTGCATCTCTGACAACTAGATACCCAGGGGAATCCAAGGAGGGGTGACTTACGGGGCTCGGACCAGGTTCTGTTACCCAGAGTCCTTTGCAAACCTTAAAATGTTGCTAAAAAAACACATGTTCCTCACATTTCTGTGGCAGAAAGTTCTGGAATCTGAGAGGAGCCAGAAATTTCCTTCCACCCAGCGTTCCCCCAAGTCTCCCGATAAAAATGATACCTCTTTTGTGTGGGTAGGGCTAGTGCCCGCGACAGGAAACACCTAAAAGCGCAACGTGGACACATCCAAAAGTTTGGAAGAAAACAGAGGTGTTTTTTGCGAAGTGCCTACCTGTAGATTTTGGCCTCTAGCTCAGCCGACACCTAGGGAAACCTACCAAACCTGTGCATTTCTGAAAACTAGAGACCTAGGGGAATCCAAGGAGGGGTGACTTGCGGGGCTCGGACCAGGTTCTGTTACCCAGAATCCTTTGCAAACCTCAAAATTTGGCTAAAAAAACACATGTTCCTCACATTTCTGTGGCAGAAAGCTCTGGAATCTGAGAGGAGCCACAAATTTCCTTCCACCCAGCGTTCCCCCAAGTCTCCCGATCAAAATGATACCTCACTTGTGTGGGTAGGCCTAGCGCCCGCGACAGGAAACACCCCAAAACGCAACGTGGACACATCCAAAATTTTGGAAGAAAACAGAGGTGTTTTTTGCAAAGTGCCTACCTGTGGATTTTGGCCTCTAGCTCAGCCGGCACCTAGGGAAACCTACCAAACCTGTGCATTTCTGAAAACTAGAGACCTAGGGGAATCCAAGGAGGGGTGACTTGCGGGGCTCAGACCAGGTTCTGTTATCCAGAGTCCTTTGCAAACCTCAAAATTTGGTTAAAAAAACACATGTTCCTCACATTTCTGTGGCAGAAAGTTCTGGAATTTGATAGGAGCCACAAATTTCCTTCCACCCAGCGTTCCCCCAAGTCTCCAGATAAAAATGATACCTCACTTGTGTGGGTAGGCCTAGCGCCTGCTACAGGAAACGCCCCAAAGCGCAACGTGGACACATCCAAAATTTTGGAAGAAAACAGAGGTGTTTTTTGCGAAGTGCCTACCTGTAGATTTTGGCCTCTAGCTCAGCCGGCACCTAGGGAAACCTACCAAACCTGTGCATTTCTGAAAACTAGAGACCTGGGGGAATCCAAGGAGGGGTGACTTGCAGGGCTCGGACCAGGTTCTGTTACCCAGAATCCTTTGCAAATCTCAAAATTTGGCTAAAAAAACACATGTTCCTCAAATTTCTGTGGCAGAAAGTTCTAGAATCTGAGAGGAGCCACAAATTTCCTTCCACCCAGCGTTCCCCCAAGTCTCCCGATAAAAATGATACCTCACTTGTGTGGGTAGGCCTAGCGCCCGTGACAGGAAACGCCCCAAAGCGCAACGTGGACACATCCAAAATTTTGGAAGAAAACAGAGGTTTTTTTTGCTAAGTGCCTACCTGTAGATTTTGGCCTCTAGCTCAGCCGGCACCTAGGGAAACCTACCAAACCTGTGCATTTCTGAAAACTAGAGACCTAGGGGAATCCAAGGAGGGGTGACTTGCGGGGCTTGGACCAGGTTCTGTTACCCAGAATCCTTTGCAAACCTCAAAATTTGGCTAAAAAAACACATGTTTCTCACATTTCTGTGGCAGAAAGTTCTGGAATCTGGGAGGAGCCACAAATTTCCTTCCACCCAGCGTTCCCCCAAGTCTCCCGATAAAAATGATACCTCACTTGTGTGGGTAGGCCTAGCGCCCGCGACAGGAAACGCCCCAAAGCGCAACGTGGACACATCCAAAATTTTGGAAGAAAACAGAGGTGTTTTTTGCGAAGTGCCTAACTGTAGATTTTGGCCTCTAGCTCAGCCGGCACCTAGGGAAACCTACCAAACCTGTGCATTTCTGAAAACTAGAGACCTAGGGGAATCCAAGGAGGGGTGACTTGCGGGGCTCGGACAAGGTTCTGTTACCCAGAATCCTTTGCAAACCTCAAAATTTGGCTAAAAAAACACATGTTCCTCACATTTCTGTGGCAGAAAGTTCTGGAATCTGAGAGGAGCCACAAATTTCCTTCCACCCAGCGTTCCCCCAAGTCTCCCGATAAAAATGATACCTCACTTGTGTGGGTAGGCCTAGCGCCCGCGACAGGAAACACCCCAAAGCGCAACGTGGACACATCCAAAATTTTGGAAGAAAACAGAGGTGTTTTTTGCAAAGTGCCTACCTGTAGATTTTGGCCTCTAGCTCAGCCGGCACCTAGGGAAACCTACCAAACCTGTGCATTTCCGAAAACTAGAGACCTAGTGGAATCCAAGGAGGGGTGACTTGCGGGGCTCGGACCAGGTTCTGTTACCCAGAGTCCTTTGCAAACCTCAAAATTTGGCTAAAAAAACACATGTTCCTCACATTTCTGTGGTAGAAAGTTCTGGAATCTGAGAGGAGCCACAAATTTCCTACCACCCAGCGTTCCCCCAAGTCTCCCGATGAAAATGATGCCTCACTTGTGTAGGTAGGCCTAGCGCCCGTGACAGGAAACGCCCCAAAGCGCAACGTGGACACATCCAAAATTTTGGAAGAAAACAGAGGTTTTTTTTGCTAAGTGCCTACCTGTAGATTTTGGCCTCTAGCTCAGCCGGCACCTAGGGAAACCTACCAAACCTGTGCATTTCTGAAAACTAGAGACCTAGGGGAATCCAAGGAGGGGTGACTTGCGGGGCTTGGACCAGGTTCTGTTACCCAGAATCCTTTGCAAACCTCAAAATTTGGCTAAAAAAACACATGTTTCTCACATTTCTGTGGCAGAAAGTTCTGGAATCTGGGAGGAGCCACAAATTTCCTTCCACCCAGCGTTCCCCCAAGTCTCCCGATAAAAATGATACCTCACTTGTGTGGGTAGGCCTAGCGCCCGCGACAGGAAACGCCCCAAAGCGCAACGTGGACACATCCAAAATTTTGGAAGAAAACAGAGGTGTTTTTTGCGAAGTGCCTAACTGTAGATTTTGGCCTCTAGCTCAGCCGGCACCTAGGGAAACCTACCAAACCTGTGCATTTCTGAAAACTAGAGACCTAGGGGAATCCAAGGAGGGGTGACTTGCGGGGCTCGGACAAGGTTCTGTTACCCAGAATCCTTTGCAAACCTCAAAATTTGGCTATAAAAACACATGTTCCTCACATTTCTGTGGCAGAAAGTTCTGGAATCTCAGAGGAGCCACAAATTTCCTTCCACCCAGCGTTCCCCCAAGTCTCCCGATAAAAATGATACCTCACTTGTGTGGGTAGGCCTAGCGCCCGCGACAGGAAACACCCCAAAGCGCAACGTGGACACATCCAAAATTTTGGAAGAAAACAGAGGTGTTTTTTGCAAAGTGCCTACCTGTAGATTTTGGCCTCTAGCTCAGCCGGCACCTAGGGAAACCTACCAAACCTGTGCATTTCCGAAAACTAGAGACCTAGTGGAATCCAAGGAGGGGTGACTTGCGGGGCTCGGACCAGGTTCTGTTACCCAGAGTCCTTTGCAAACCTCAAAATTTGGCTAAAAAAACACATGTTCCTCACATTTCTGTGGTAGAAAGTTCTGGAATCTGAGAGGAGCCACAAATTTCCTACCACCCAGCGTTCCCCCAAGTCTCCCGATGAAAATGATGCCTCACTTGTGTAGGTAGGCCTAGCGCCCGTGACAGGAAACGCCCCAAAGCGCAACGTGGACACATCCAAAATTTTGGAAGAAAACAGAGGTGTTTTTTGCGAAGTGCCTACCTGTAGATTTTGGCCTCTAGCTCAGCCGGCACCTAGGGAAATCTACAAAACCTGTGCATTTCTGAAAACTAGAGACCTAGGGAAATCCAAGGAGGGGTGACTTGCGGGGCTCGGACCAGGTTCTGTTACTCAGAATCCTTTGCAAACCTCAAAATTTGGCTAAAAAAACACATGTTCCTCACATTTCTGTGGCAGAAAGTTCTAGAATCTGAGAGGAGCCACAAATTTCCTTCCACCCAGCGTTCCCCCAAGTCTCCCGATAAAAATTATACCTCTTTTGTGTGGGTAGGGCTAGCGCCCGCGACAGGAAACACCTCAAAGCGCAACGTGGACACATCCAAAATTTTGGAAGAAAACAGAGGTGTTTTTTGCGAAGTGCCTACCTGTAGATTTTGGCCTCTAGCTCAGCCGGCACCTAGGGAAACCTACCAAACCTGTGCATTTCTGAAAACTAGAGACCTAGGGGAATCCAAGATGGGGTGACTTGCGGGGCTCGGACCAGGTTCTGTTACCCAGAATCCTTTGCAAACCTCAAAATTTGGCTAAAAAAACACATGTTTCTCACATTTCTGTGGCAGAAAGTTCTGGAATCTGGGAGGAGCCACAAATTTCCTTCCACCCAGCGTTCCCCCAAGTCTCCCGATAAAAATGATACCTCACTTGTGTGGGTAGGCCTAGCGCCCGCGACAGGAAACGCCCCAAAGCGCAACGTGGACACATCCAAAATTTTGGAAGAAAACAGAGGTGTTTTTTGCGAACTGCCTAACTGTAGATTTTGGCCTCTAGCTCAGCCGGCACCTAGGGAAACCTACCAAACCTGTGCATTTCTGAAAACTAGAGACCTAGGGGAATCCAAGGAGGGGTGACTTGCGGGGCTCGGACAAGGTTCTGTTACCCAGAATCCTTTGCAAACCTCAAAATTTGGCTAAAAAAACACATGTTCCTCACATTTCTGTGGCAGAAAGTTCTGGAATCTGAGAGGAGCCACAAATTTCCTTCCACCCAGCGTTCCCCCAAGTCTCCCGATAAAAATGATACCTCACTTGTGTGGGTAGGCCTAGCGCCCGCGACAGGAAAAACCCCAAAGCGCAACGTGGACACATCCAAAATTTTGGAAGAAAACAGAGGTGTTTTTTGCAAAGTGCCTACCTGTAGATTTTGGCCTCTAGCTCAGCCGGCACCTAGGGAAACCTACCAAACCTGTGCATTTCCGAAAACTAGAGACCTAGTGGAATCCAAGGAGGGGTGACTTGCGGGGCTCGGACCAGGTTCTGTTACCCAGAGTCCTTTGCAAACCTCAAAATTTGGCTAAAAAAACACATGTTCCTCACATTTCTGTGGCAGAAAGTTCTGGAATCTGAGAGGAGCCACAAATTTCCTACCACCCAGCGTTCCCCCAAGTCTCCCGATGAAAATGATGCCTCACTTGTGTAGGTAGGCCTAGCGCCCGTGACAGGAAACGCCCCAAAGCGCAACGTGGACACATCCAAAATTTTGGAAGAAAACAGAGGTGTTTTTTGCGAAGTGCCTACCTGTAGATTTTGGCCTCTAGCTCAGCCGACACCTAGGGAAACCTACCAAACCTGTGCATTTCTGAAAACTAGAGACCTAGGGGAATCCAAGGAGGGGTGACTTGCGGGGCTCGGACCAGGTTCTGTTACCCAGAATCCTTTGCAAACCTCAAAATTTGGCCAAAAAAACACATGTTCCTCAAATTTCTGTGGCAGAAAGTTCTGGAATCTGAGAGGAGCCACAAATTTCCTTCCACCCAGCGTTCCCCCAAGTCTCCCGATCAAAATGATACCTCACTTGTGTGGGTAGGCCTAGCGCCCGCGACAGGAAACACCCCAAAACGCAACGTGGACACATCCAAAATTTTGGAAGAAAACAGAGGTGTTTTTTGCAAAGTGCCTACCTGTAGATTTTGGCCTCTAGCTCAGCCGGCACCTAGGGAAACATACCAAACCTGTGCATTTCTGAAAACTAGAGACCTGGGGGAATCCAAGGAGGGGTGACTTGCGGGGCTCGGACCAGGTTCTGTTACCCAGAATCCTTTGCAAATCTCAAAATTTGGCTAAAAAAACACATGTTCCTCAAATTTCTGTGGCAGAAAGTTCTAGAATCTGAGAGGAGCCACAAATTTCCTTCCACCCAGCGTTCTCCCAAGTCTCCCGATAAAAATGATACCTCACTTGTGTGGGTAGGCCTAGCGCCCGTGAGAGGAAACGCCCCAAAGCGCAACGTGGACACATCCAAAATTTTGGAAGAAAACAGAGGTGTTTTTTGCGAAGTGCCTACCTGTAGATTTTGGCCTCTAGCTCAGCCGGCACCTAGGGAAACCTACCAAACCTGTGCATTTCTGACAACTAGATACCCAGGGGAATCCAAGGAGGGGTGACTTACGGGGCTCGGACCAGGTTCTGTTACCCAGAGTCCTTTGCAAACCTTAAAATGTTGCTAAAAAAACACATGTTCCTCACATTTCTGTGGCAGAAAGTTCTGGAATCTGAGAGGAGCCAGAAATTTCCTTCCACCCAGCGTTCCCCCAAGTCTCCCGATAAAAATGATACCTCTTTTGTGTGGGTAGGGCTAGTGCCCGCGACAGGAAACACCTAAAAGCGCAACGTGGACACATCCAAAAGTTTGGAAGAAAACAGAGGTGTTTTTTGCGAAGTGCCTACCTGTAGATTTTGGCCTCTAGCTCAGCCGACACCTAGGGAAACCTACCAAACCTGTGCATTTCTGAAAACTAGAGACCTAGGGGAATCCAAGGAGGGGTGACTTGCGGGGCTCGGACCAGGTTCTGTTACCCAGAATCCTTTGCAAACCTCAAAATTTGGCTAAAAAAACACATGTTCCTCACATTTCTGTGGCAGAAAGCTCTGGAATCTGAGAGGAGCCACAAATTTCCTTCCACCCAGCGTTCCCCCAAGTCTCCCGATCAAAATGATACCTCACTTGTGTGGGTAGGCCTAGCGCCCGCGACAGGAAACACCCCAAAACGCAACGTGGACACATCCAAAATTTTGGAAGAAAACAGAGGTGTTTTTTGCAAAGTGCCTACCTGTGGATTTTGGCCTCTAGCTCAGCCGGCACCTAGGGAAACCTACCAAACCTGTGCATTTCTGAAAACTAGAGACCTAGGGGAATCCAAGGAGGGGTGACTTGCGGGGCTCAGACCAGGTTCTGTTATCCAGAGTCCTTTGCAAACCTCAAAATTTGGCTAAAAAAACACATGTTCCTCACATTTCTGTGGCAGAAAGTTCTGGAATTTGAGAGGAGCCACAAATTTCCTTCCACCCAGCGTTCCCCCAAGTCTCCAGATAAAAATGATACCTCACTTGTGTGGGTAGGCCTAGCGCCTGCGACAGGAAACGCCCCAAAGCGCAACGTGGACACATCCAAAATTTTGGAAGAAAACAGAGGTGTTTTTTGCGAAGTGCCTACCTGTAGATTTTGGCCTCTAGCTCAGCCGGCACCTAGGGAAACCTACCAAACCTGTGCATTTCTGAAAACTAGAGACCTGGGGGAATCCAAGGAGGGGTGACTTGCAGGGCTCGGACCAGGTTCTGTTACCCAGAATCCTTTGCAAATCTCAAAATTTGGCTAAAAAAACACATGTTCCTCAAATTTCTGTGGCAGAAAGTTCTAGAATCTGAGAGGAGCCACAAATTTCCTTCCACCCAGCGTTCCCCCAAGTCTCCCGATAAAAATGATACCTCACTTGTGTGGGTAGGCCTAGCGCCCGTGACAGGAAACGCCCCAAAGCGCAACGTGGACACATCCAAAATTTTGGAAGAAAACAGAGGTTTTTTTTGCTAAGTGCCTACCTGTAGATTTTGGCCTCTAGCTCAGCCGGCACCTAGGGAAACCTACCAAACCTGTGCATTTCTGAAAACTAGAGACCTAGGGGAATCCAAGGAGGGGTGACTTGCGGGGCTTGGACCAGGTTCTGTTACCCAGAATCCTTTGCAAACCTCAAAATTTGGCCAAAAAAACACATGTTCCTCACATTTCTGTGGCAGAAAGTTCTGGAATCTGAGAGGAGCCACAAATTTTCTTCCACCCAGCAGTCCCCCAAGCCTCCCGATAAAAATGATACCTCACTTGTGTGGGTAGGCCTAGCGCCCGCGACAGGAAACACCCCAAAGCGCAACGTGGACACATCCAAATTTTTGGAAGAAAACAGAGGTGATTTTTGCGAAGTGCCTACCTGTAGATTTTGGCCTCTAGCTCAGCCGGCACCTAGGGAAACCTACCAAACCTGTGCATTTCTGACAACTAGATACCCAGGGCAATCCAAGGAGGGGTGACTTGCGGGGCTCGGACCAGGTTCTGTTACCCAGAGTCCTTTGCAAACCTCAAAATGTTGCTAAAAAAACACATGTTACTCACATTTCTGTGGCAGAAAGTTCTGGAATCTGAGAGGAGCCACAAATTTCCTTCCACCCAGCGTTCCCCCAAGTCTCCCGATAAAAATGATACCTCACTTGTGTAGGTAGGCCTAGCGCCCGCGACAGGAAACACCCCAAAGCGCAACGTGGACACATCCAAAATGTTGGAAGAAAACAGAGGTGTTTTTTGCGAAGTGCCTACCTGTAGATTTTGGCCTCTAGCTCAGCCGGCACCTAGGGAAACCTACCAAACCTGTGCATTTCTGAAAACTAGAGACCTAGGGGAATCCAAGGAGGGGTGACTTGCGGGGGTCGGACCTGGTTCTGTTACTCAGAATCCTTTGCAAACCTCAAAATTTGGCTAAAAAAACACATGTTCCTCACATTTCTGTGGCAGAAAGTTCTGGAATCTGAAAGGAGCCACGAATTTCCTTCCACCCAGCGTTCCCCCAAGTCTCCCGATAAAAATGATACCTCTTTTGTGTGGGTAGGCCTAGCGCCCGTGACAGGAAACACCTCAAAGCGCAACGTGGACACATCCAAAATTTTGGAAGAAAACAGAGGTGTTTTTTGCGAAGTGCCTACCTGTAGATTTTGGCCTCTAGCTCAGCCGGCACCTAGGGAAACCTACAAAACCTGTGCATTACCGAAAACTAGAGACCTAGGGGAATCCAAGGAGGGGTGACTTGCGGGGCTCGGACCAGGTTCTGTGACCCAGAATCCTTTGCAAACCTCAAAATTTGGCTAAAAAAACACATGTTCCTCACATTTCTGTGGCAGAAAGTTCTAGAATCTGAGAGGAGCCACAAATTTCCTTCCATCCAGCGTTCCCCCAAGTCTCCCGATAAAAATGATACCTCACTTGTGTGGGTAGGCCTAGCGCCCGCGACAGGAAACGCCCCAAAGCGCAACGTGGACACATCCAAAATTTTGGAAGAAAACAGAGGTGTTTTTTGCGAAGTGCCTACCTGTAGATTTTGGCCTCTAGCTCAGCCGGCACCTAGGGAAACCTACCAAACCTGTGCATTTCTGAAAACTAGAGACCTAGGGGAATCCAAGGAGGGGTGACTTGCGGGGCTCGGACCAGGTTCTGTTACCCAGAATCCTTTGCAAACCTCAAAATTTGGCTAAAAAAACACATGTTCCTCACATTTCTGTGGCAGAAAGTTCTGGAATCTGAGAGGAGCCACAAATTTCCTTCCACCCAGCGTTCCCCCAAGTCTCCCGATCAAAATGATACCTCACTTGTGTGGGTAGGCCTAGCGCCCGCGACAGGAAACACCCCAAAACGCAACGTGGACACATCCAAAATTTTGGAAGAAAACAGAGGTGTTTTTTGCAAAGTGCCTACCTGTAGATTTTGGCCTCTAGCTCAGCCGGCACCTAGGGAAACCTACCAAACCTGTGTATTTCTGAAAACTAGAGACCTGGGGGAATCCAAGGAGGGGTGACTTGCGGGGCTCGGACCAGGTTCTGTTACCCAGAATCCTTTGCAAATCTCAAAATTTGGCTAAAAAAACACATGTTCCTCAAATTTCTGTGGCAGAAAGTTCTAGAATCTGAGAGGAGCCACAAATTTCCTTCCACCCAGCGTTCTCCCAAGTCTCCCGATAAAAATGATACCTCACTTGTGTGGGTAGGCCTAGCGCCCGTGAGAGGAAACGCCCCAAAGCGCAACGTGGACACATCCAAAATTTTGGAAGAAAACAGAGGTGTTTTTTGCGAAGTGCCTACCTGTAGATTTTGGCCTCTAGCTCAGCCGGCACCTAGGGAAACCTACCAAACCTGTGCATTTCTGACAACTAGATACCCAGGGGAATCCAAGGAGGGGTGACTTACGGGGCTCGGACCAGGTTCTGTTACCCAGAGTCCTTTGCAAACCTCAAAATGTTGCTAAAAAAACACATGTTCCTCACATTTCTGTGGCAGAAAGTTCTGGAATCTGAGAGGAGCCAGAAATTTCCTTCCACCCAGCGTTCCCCCAAGTCTCCCGATAAAAATGATACCTCTTTTGTGTGGGTAGGGCTAGTGCCCGCGACAGGAAACACCTAAAAGCGCAACGTGGACACATCCAAAAGTTTGGAAGAAAACAGAGGTGTTTTTTGCGAAGTGCCTACCTGTAGATTTTGGCCTCTAGCTCAGCCGACACCTAGGGAAACCTACCAAACCTGTGCATTTCTGAAAACTAGAGACCTAGGGGAATCCAAGGAGGGGTGATTTGCGGGGCTCGGACCAGGTTCTGTTACCCAGAATCCTTTGCAAACCTCAAAATTTGGCTAAAAAAACACATGTTCCTCACATTTCTGTGGCAGAAAGTTCTGGAATCTGAGAGGAGCCACAAATTTCCTTCCACCCAGCGTTCCCCCAAGTCTCCCGATCAAAATGATACCTCACTTGTGTGGGTAGGCCTAGCGCCCGCGACAGGAAACACCCCAAAACGCAACGTGGACACATCCAAAATTTTGGAAGAAAACAGAGGTGTTTTTTGCAAAGTGCCTACCTGTGGATTTTGGCCTCTAGCTCAGCCGGCACCTAGGGAAACCTACCAAACCTGTGCATTTCTGAAAACTAGAGACCTAGGGGAATCCAAGGAGGGGTGACTTGCGGGGCTCAGACCAGGTTCTGTTATCCAGAGTCCTTTGCAAACCTCAAAATTTGGCTAAAAAAACACATGTTCCTCACATTTCTGTGGCAGAAAGTTCTGGAATTTGAGAGGAGCCACAAATTTCCTTCCACCCAGCGTTCCCCCAAGTCTCCAGATAAAAATGATACCTCACTTGTGTGGGTAGGCCTAGCGCCTGCGACAGGAAACGCCCCAAAGCGCAACGTGGACACATCCAAAATTTTGGAAGAAAACAGAGGTGTTTTTTGCGAAGTGCCTACCTGTAGATTTTGGCCTCTAGCTCAGCCGGCACCTAGGGAAACCTACCAAACCTGTGCATTTCTGAAAACTAGAGACCTGGGGGAATCCAAGGAGGGGTGACTTGCAGGGCTCGGACCAGGTTCTGTTACCCAGAATCCTTTGCAAATCTCAAAATTTGGCTAAAAAAACACATGTTCCTCAAATTTCTGTGGCAGAAAGTTCTAGAATCTGAGAGGAGCCACAAATTTCCTTCCACCCAGCGTTCCCCCAAGTCTCCCGATAAAAATGATACCTCACTTGTGTGGGTAGGCCTAGCGCCCGTGACAGGAAACGCCCCAAAGCGCAACGTGGACACATCCAAAATTTTGGAAGAAAACAGAGGTGTTTTTTGCTAAGTGCCTACCTGTAGATTTTGGCCTCTAGCTCAGCCGGCACCTAGGGAAACCTACCAAACCTGTGCATTTCTGAAAACTAGAGACCTAGGGGAATCCAAGGAGGGGTGACTTGCGGGGCTTGGACCAGGTTCTGTTACCCAGAATCCTTTGCAAACCTCAAAATTTGGCCAAAAAAACACATGTTCCTCACATTTCTGTGGCAGAAAGTTCTGGAATCTGAGAGGAACCACGAATTTTCTTCCACCCAGCAGTCCCCCAAGCCTCCCGATAAAAATGATACCTCACTTGTGTGGGTAGGCCTAGCGGCCGCGACAGGAAACACCCCAAAGCGCAACGTGGACACATCCAAATTTTTGGAAGAAAACAGAGGTGATTTTTGCGAAGTGCCTACCTGTAGATTTTGGCCTCTAGCTCAGCCGGCACCTAGGGAAACCTACCAAACCTGTGCATTTCTGACAACTAGATACCCAGGGCAATCCAAGGAGGGGTGACTTGCGGGGCTCGGACCAGGTTCTGTTACCCAGAGTCCTTTGCAAACCTCAAAATGTTGCTAAAAAAACACATGTTCCTCACATTTCTGTGGCAGAAAGTTCTGGAATCTGAGAGGAGCCACAAATTTCCTTCCACCCAGCGTTCCCCCAAGTCTCGCGATAAAAATGATACCTCACTAGTGTAGGTAGGCCTAGCGCCCGCGACAGGAAACACCCCAAAGCGCAACGTGGACATATCCAAAATGTTGGAAGAAAACAGAGGTGTTTTTTGCGAAGTGCCTACCTGTAGATTTTGGCCTCTAGCTCAGCCGGCACCTAGGGAAACCTACCAAACCTGTGCATTTCTAAAACTAGAGACCTAGGGGAATCCAAGGAGGGGTGACTTGCGGGGTCGGACCTGGTTCTGTTACTCAGAATCCTTTGCAAACCTCAAAATTTGGCTAAAAAAACACATGTTCCTCACATTTCTGTGGCAGAAAGTTCTGGAATCTGAGAGGAGCCACGAATTTCCTTCCACCCAGCGTTCCCCCAAGTCTCCCGATAAAAATGATACCTCTTTTGTGTGGGTAGGCCTAGCGCCCGTGACAGGAAACACCTCAAAGCGCAACGTGGACACATCCAAAATTTTGGAAGAAAACAGAGGTGTTTTTTGCGAAGTGCCTACCTGTAGATTTTGGCCTCTAGCTCAGCCGGCACCTAGGGAAACCTACAAAACCTGTGCATTTCCGAAAACTAGAGACCTAGGGGAATCCAAGGAGGGGTGACTTGCGGGGCTCGGACCAGGTTCTGTGACCCAGAATCCTTTGCAAACCTCAAAATTTGGCTAAAAAAACACATGTTCCTCAAATTTCTGTGGCAGAAAGTTCTAGAATCTGAGAGGAGCCACAAATTTCCTTCCACCCAGCGTTCCCCCAAGTCTCCCGATAAAAATGATACCTCACTTGTGTGGGTAGGCCTAGCGCCCGCGACAGGAAACGCCCCAAAGCGCAACGTGGACACATCCAAAATTTTGGAAGAAAACAGAGGTGTTTTTTGCGAAGTGCCTACCTGTAGATTTTGGCCTCTAGCTCAGCCGGCACCTAGGGAAACCTACCACACCTGTGCATTTCTGAAAACTAGAGACCTAGGGGAATCCAAGGAGGGGTGACTTGCGGGGCTTGGACCAGGTTCTGTTACCCAGAATCCTTTGCAAACCTCAAAATTTGGCCAAAAAAACACATGTTCCTCACATTTCTGTGGCAGAAAGTTCTGGAATCTGAGAGGAGCCACAAATTTTCTTCCACTCAGCAGTCCCCCAAGCCTCCCGATAAAAATGATACCTCACTTGTGTGGGTAGGCCTAGCGCCCGCTACAGGAAACACCCCAAAGCGCAACGTGGACACATCCAAATTTTTGGAAGAAAACAGAGGTGATTTTTGCGAAGTGCCTACCTGTAGATTTTGGCCTCTAGCTCAGCCGGCACCTAGGGAAACCTACCAAACCTGTGCATTTCTGACAACTAGATACCCAGGGCAATCCAAGGAGGGGTGACTTGCGGGGCTCGGACCAGGTTCTGTTACCCAGAGTCCTTTGCAAACCTCAAAATGTTGCTAAAAAAACACATGTTCCTCACATTTCTGTGGCAGAAAGTTCTGGAATCTGAGAGGAGCCACAAATTTCCTTCCACCCAGCGTTCCCGCAAGTCTCCCGATAAAAATGATACCTCACTTGTGTAGGTAGGCCTAGCGCCCGCTACAGGAAACACCCCAAAGCGCAACGTGGACACATCCAAAATGTTGGAAGAAAACAGAGGTGTTTTTTGCGAAGTGCCTACCTGTAGATTTTGGCCTCTAGCTCAGCCGGCACCTAGGGAAACCTACCAAACCTGTGCATTTCTGAAAACTAGAGACCTAGGGGAATCCAAGGAGGGGTGACTTGCGGGGGTCGGACCTGGTTCTGTTACTCAGAATTCTTTGCAAACCTCAAAATTTGGCAAAAAAAACACATGTTCCTCACATTTCTGTGGCAGAAAGTTCTGGAATCTGAGAGGAGCCACGAATTTCCTTCCACCCAGCGTTCCCCCAAGTCTCCCGATAAAAATGATACCTCTTTTGTGTGGGTAGGCCTAGCGCCCGTGACAGGAAACACCTCAAAGCGCAACGTGGACACATCCAAAATTTTGGAAGAAAACAGAGGTGTTTTTTGCGAAGTGCCTACCTGTAGATTTTGGCCTCTAGCTCAGCCGGCACCTAGGGAAACCTACAAAACCTGTGCATTTCCGAAAACTAGAGACCTAGGGGAATCCAAGGAGGGGTGACTTGCGGGGCTCGGACCAGGTTCTGTGACCCAGAATCCTTTGCAAACCTCAAAATTTGGCTAAAAAAACACATGTTCCTCAAATTTCTGTGGCAGAAAGTTCTAGAATCTGAGAGGAGCCACAAATTTCCTTCCACCCAGCGTTCCCCCAAGTCTCCCGATAAAAATGATACCTCACTTGTGTGGGTAGGCCTAGCGCCCGCGACAGGAAACGCCCCAAAGCGCAACGTGGACACATCCAAAATTTTGGAAGAAAACAGAGGTGTTTTTTGCGAAGTGCCTACCTGTAGATTTTGGCCTCTAGCTCAGCCGGCACCTAGGGAAACTTACCAAACCTGTGCATTTCTGAAAACTAGAGACCTAAGGGAATCCAAGGATGGGTGACTTGCGACGCTCGGACCAGGTTCTGTTACCCAGAATCCTTTGCAAACCTCAAAATTTGGCCAAAAAAACATATGTTCCTCACATTTCTGTGGCAGAAAGTTCTGGAATCTGAGAGGAGCCACAAATTTCCTTCCACCCAGCGTTCCCCCAAGTCTCCCGATAAAAATGATACCTCACTTGTGTAGGTAGGCCTAGCGCCCGTGACAGGAAAAGCCCCAAAGCGCAACGTGGACACATCCAAAATTTTGGAAGAAAACAGAGGTGTTTTTTGCGAAGTGCCTACCTGTAGATTTTGGCCTCTAGCTCAGCCGGCACCTAGGGAAATCTACAAAACCTGTGCATTTCTGAAAACTAGAGACCTAGGGAAATCCAAGGAGGGGTGACTTGCGGGGCTCGGACCAGGTTCTGTTACTCAGAATCCTTTGCAAACCTCAAAATTTGGCTAAAAAAACACATGTTCCTCACATTTCTGTGGCAGAAAGTTCTGGAATCTGAGAGGAGCCACAAATTTCCTTCCACCCAGCGTTCCCCCAAGTCTCCCGATAAAAATGATACCTCTTTTGTGTGGGTAGGCCTAGCGCCCGTGACAGGAAACACCTCAAAGCGCAACGTGGACACATCCAAAATTTTGGAAGAAAACAGAGGTGTTTTTTGCGAAGTGCCTACCTGTAGATTTTGGCCTCTAGCTCAGCCGGCACCTAGGGAAACCTACAAAACCTGTGCATTTCCGAAAACTAGAGACCTAGGGGAATCCAAGGAGGGGTGACTTGCGGGGCTCGGACCAGGTTCTGTGACCCAGAATCCTTTGCAAACCTCAAAATTTGGCTAAAAAAACACATGTTCCTCAAATTTCTGTGGCAGAAAGTTCTAGAATCTGAGAGGAGCCACAAATTTCCTTCCACCCAGCGTTCCCCCAAGTCTCCCGATAAAAATGATACCTCACTTGTGTGGGTAGGCCTAGCGCCCGCGACAGGAGACGCCCCAAAGCGCAACGTGGACACATCCAAAATTTTGGAAGAAAACAGAGGTGTTTTTTGCGAAGTGCCTAACCGGAGATTTTGGCCTCTAGCTCAGCCGGCACCTAGGGAAACCTACCACACCTGTGCATTTCTGAAAACTAGAGACCTAGGGGAATCCAAGGAGGGGTGACTTGCGGGGCTTGGACCAAGTTCTGTTACCCAGAATCCTTTGCCAACCTCAAAATTTGGCCAAAAAAACACATGTTCCTCACATTTCTGTGGCAGAAAGTTCTGGAATCTGAGAGGAGCCACAAATTTTCTTCCACCCAGCAGTCCCCCAAGCCTCCCGATAAAAATGATACCTCACTTGTGTGGGTAGGCCTAGCGCCCGCGACAGGAAACACCCCAAAGCGCAACGTGGACACATCCAAATTTTTGGAAGAAAACAGAGGTGATTTTTGCGAAGTGCCTACCTGTAGATTTTGGCCTCTAGCTCAGCCGGCACCTAGGGAAACCTACAAAACCTGTGCATTTCCGAAAACTAGAGACCTAGGGGAATCCAAGGAGGGGTGACTTGCGGGGCTCGGACCAGGTTCTGTGACCCAGAATCCTTTGCAAACCTCAAAATTTGGCTAAAAAAACACATGTTCCTCAAATTTCTGTGGCAGAAAGTTCTAGAATCTGAGAGGAGCCACAAATTTCCTTCCACCCAGCGTTCCCCCAAGTCTCCCGATAAAAATGATACCTCACTTGTGTGGGTAGGCCTAGCGCCCGCGACAGGAAACGCCCCAAAGCGCAACGTGGACACATCCAAAATTTTGGAAGAAAACAGAGGTGTTTTTTGCGAAGTGCCTACCTGTAGATTTTGGCCTCTAGCTCAGCCGGCACCTAGGGAAACTTACCAAACCTGTGCATTTCTGAAAACTAGAGACCTAAGGGAATCCAAGGATGGGTGACTTGCGACGCTCGGACCAGGTTCTGTTACCCAGAATCCTTTGCAAACCTCAAAATTTGGCCAAAAAAACATATGTTCCTCACATTTCTGTGGCAGAAAGTTCTGGAATCTGAGAGGAGCCACAAATTTCCTTCCACCCAGCGTTCCCCCAAGTCTCCCGATAAAAATGATACCTCACTTGTGTAGGTAGGCCTAGCGCCCGTGACAGGAAAAGCCCCAAAGCGCAACGTGGACACATCCAAAATTTTGGAAGAAAACAGAGGTGTTTTTTGCGAAGTGCCTACCTGTAGATTTTGGCCTCTAGCTCAGCCGGCACCTAGGGAAATCTACAAAACCTGTGCATTTCTGAAAACTAGAGACCTAGGGAAATCCAAGGAGGGGTGACTTGCGGGGCTCGGACCAGGTTCTGTTACTCAGAATCCTTTGCAAACCTCAAAATTTGGCTAAAAAAACACATGTTCCTCACATTTCTGTGGCAGAAAGTTCTGGAATCTGAGAGGAGCCACAAATTTCCTTCCACCCAGCGTTCCCCCAAGTCTCCCGATAAAAATGATACCTCTTTTGTGTGGGTAGGCCTAGCGCCCGTGACAGGAAACACCTCAAAGCGCAACGTGGACACATCCAAAATTTTGGAAGAAAACAGAGGTGTTTTTTGCGAAGTGCCTACCTGTAGATTTTGGCCTCTAGCTCAGCCGGCACCTAGGGAAACCTACAAAACCTGTGCATTTCCGAAAACTAGAGACCTAGGGGAATCCAAGGAGGGGTGACTTGCGGGGCTCGGACCAGGTTCTGTGACCCAGAATCCTTTGCAAACCTCAAAATTTGGCTAAAAAAACACATGTTCCTCAAATTTCTGTGGCAGAAAGTTCTAGAATCTGAGAGGAGCCACAAATTTCCTTCCACCCAGCGTTCCCCCAAGTCTCCCGATAAAAATGATACCTCACTTGTGTGGGTAGGCCTAGCGCCCGCGACAGGAGACGCCCCAAAGCGCAACGTGGACACATCCAAAATTTTGGAAGAAAACAGAGGTGTTTTTTGCGAAGTGCCTAACCGGAGATTTTGGCCTCTAGCTCAGCCGGCACCTAGGGAAACCTACCACACCTGTGCATTTCTGAAAACTAGAGACCTAGGGGAATCCAAGGAGGGGTGACTTGCGGGGCTTGGACCAAGTTCTGTTACCCAGAATCCTTTGCCAACCTCAAAATTTGGCCAAAAAAACACATGTTCCTCACATTTCTGTGGCAGAAAGTTCTGGAATCTGAGAGGAGCCACAAATTTTCTTCCACCCAGCAGTCCCCCAAGCCTCCCGATAAAAATGATACCTCACTTGTGTGGGTAGGCCTAGCGCCCGCGACAGGAAACACCCCAAAGCGCAACGTGGACACATCCAAATTTTTGGAAGAAAACAGAGGTGATTTTTGCGAAGTGCCTACCTGTAGATTTTGGCCTCTAGCTCAGCCGGCACCTAGGGAAACCTACCAAACCTGTGCATTTCTGACAACTAGATACCCAGGGCAATCCAAGGAGGGGTGACTTGCGGGGCTCGGACCAGGTTCTGTTACCCAGAGTCCTTTGCAAACCTAAAAATGTTGCTAAAAAAACACATGTTCCTCACATTTCTGTGGCAGAAAGTTCTGGAATCTGAGAGGAGCCACAAATTTCCTTCCACCCAGCGTTCCCGCAAGTCTCCCGATAAAAATGATACCTCACTTGTGTAGGTAGGCCTAGCGCCCGCTACAGGAAACACCCCAAAGCGCAACGTGGACACATCCAAAATGTTGGAAGAAAACAGAGGTGTTTTTTGCGAAGTGCCTACCTGTAGATTTTGGCCTCTAGCTCAGCCGGCACCTAGGGAAACCTACCAAACCTGTGCATTTCTGAAAACTAGAGACCTAGGGGAATCCAAGGAGGGGTGATTTGCGGGGCTCGGACCAGGTTCTGTTACCCAGAATCCTTTGCAAACCTCAAAATTTGGCTAAAAAAACACATGTTCCTCACATTTCTGTGGCAGAAAGTTCTGGAATCTGAGAGGAGCCACAAATTTCCTTCCACCCAGCGTTCCCCCAAGTCTCCCGATCAAAATGATACCTCACTTGTGTGGGTAGGCCTAGCGCCCGCGACAGGAAACACCCCAAAACGCAACGTGGACACATCCAAAATTTTGGAAGAAAACAGAGGTGTTTTTTGCAAAGTGCCTACCTGTGGATTTTGGCCTCTAGCTCAGCCGGCACCTAGGGAAACCTACCAAACCTGTGCATTTCTGAAAACTAGAGACCTAGGGGAATCCAAGGAGGGGTGACTTGCGGGGCTCAGACCAGGTTCTGTTATCCAGAGTCCTTTGCAAACCTCAAAATTTGGCTAAAAAAACACATGTTCCTCACATTTCTGTGGCAGAAAGTTCTGGAATTTGAGAGGAGCCACAAATTTCCTTCCACCCAGCGTTCCCCCAAGTCTCCAGATAAAAATGATACCTCACTTGTGTGGGTAGGCCTAGCGCCTGCGACAGGAAACGCCCCAAAGCGCAACGTGGACACATCCAAAATTTTGGAAGAAAACAGAGGTGTTTTTTGCGAAGTGCCTACCTGTAGATTTTGGCCTCTAGCTCAGCCGGCACCTAGGGAAACCTACCAAACCTGTGCATTTCTGAAAACTAGAGACCTGGGGGAATCCAAGGAGGGGTGACTTGCAGGGCTCGGACCAGGTTCTGTTACCCAGAATCCTTTGCAAATCTCAAAATTTGGCTAAAAAAACACATGTTCCTCAAATTTCTGTGGCAGAAAGTTCTAGAATCTGAGAGGAGACACAAATTTCCTTCCACCCAGCGTTCCCCCAAGTCTCCCGATAAAAATGATACCTCACTTGTGTGGGTAGGCCTAGCGCCCGTGACAGGAAACGCCCCAAAGCGCAACGTGGACACATCCAAAATTTTGGAAGAAAACAGAGGTGTTTTTTGCTAAGTGCCTACCTGTAGATTTTGGCCTCTAGCTCAGCCGGCACCTAGGGAAACCTACCAAACCTGTGCATTTCTGAAAACTAGAGACCTAGGGGAATCCAAGGAGGGGTGACTTGCGGGGCTTGGACCAGGTTCTGTTACCCAGAATCCTTTGCAAACCTCACAATTTGGCCAAAAAAACACATGTTCCTCACATTTCTGTGGCAGAAAGTTCTGGAATCTGAGAGGAGCCACGAATTTTCTTCCACCCAGCAGTCCCCCAAGCCTCCCGATAAAAATGATACCTCACTTGTGTGGGTAGGCCTAGCGGCCGCGACAGGAAACACCCCAAAGCGCAACGTGGACACATCCAAATTTTTGGAAGAAAACAGAGGTGATTTTTGCGAAGTGCCTACCTGTAGATTTTGGCCTCTAGCTCAGCCGGCACCTAGGGAAACCTACCAAACCTGTGCATTTCTGACAACTAGATACCCAGGGCAATCCAAGGAGGGGTGACTTGCGGGGCTCGGACCAGGTTCTGTTACCCAGAGTCCTTTGCAAACCTCAAAATGTTGCTAAAAAAACACATGTTCCTCACATTTCTGTGGCAGAAAGTTCTGGAATCTGAGAGGAGCCACAAATTTCCTTCCACCCAGCGTTCCCCCAAGTCTCCCGATAAAAATGATACCTCACTAGTGTAGGTAGGCCTAGCGCCCGCGACAGGAAACACCCCAAAGCGCAACGTGGACACATCCAAAATGTTGGAAGAAAACAGAGGTGTTTTTTGCGAAGTGCCTACCTGTAGATTTTGGCCTCTAGCTCAGCCGGCACCTAGGGAAACCTACCAAACCTGTGCATTTCTAAAACTAGAGACCTAGGGGAATCCAAGGAGGGGTGACTTGCGGGGTCGGACCTGGTTCTGTTACTCAGAATCCTTTGCAAACCTCAAAATTTGGCTAAAAAAACACATGTTCCTCACATTTCTGTGGCAGAAAGTTCTGGAATCTGAGAGGAGCCACGAATTTCCTTCCACCCAGCGTTCCCCCAAGTCTCCCGATAAAAATGATACCTCTTTTGTGTGGGTAGGCCTAGCGCCCGTGACAGGAAACACCTCAAAGCGCAACGTGGACACATCCAAAATTTTGGAAGAAAACAGAGGTGTTTTTTGCGAAGTGCCTACCTGTAGATTTTGGCCTCTAGCTCAGCCGGCACCTAGGGAAACCTACAAAACCTGTGCATTTCCGAAAACTAGAGACCTAGGGGAATCCAAGGAGGGGTGACTTGCGGGGCTCGGACCAGGTTCTGTGACCCAGAATCCTTTGCAAACCTCAAAATTTGGCTAAAAAAACACATGTTCCTCAAATTTCTGTGGCAGAAAGTTCTAGAATCTGAGAGGAGCCACAAATTTCCTTCCACCCAGCGTTCCCCCAAGTCTCCCGATAAAAATGATACCTCACTTGTGTGGGTAGGCCTAGCGCCCGCGACAGGAAACGCCCCAAAGCGCAACGTGGACACATCCAAAATTTTGGAAGAAAACAGAGGTGTTTTTTGCGAAGTGCCTACCTGTAGATTTTGGCCTCTAGCTCAGCCGGCACCTAGGGAAACCTACCACACCTGTGCATTTCTGAAAACTAGAGACCTAGGGGAATCCAAGGAGGGGTGACTTGCGGGGCTTGGACCAGGTTCTGTTACCCAGAATCCTTTGCAAACCTCAAAATTTGGCCAAAAAAACACATGTTCCTCACATTTCTGTGGCAGAAAGTTCTGGAATCTGAGAGGAGCCACAAATTTTCTTCCACCCAGCAGTCCCCCAAGCCTCCCGATAAAAATGATACCTCACTTGTGTGGGTAGGCCTAGCGCCCGCGACAGGAAACACCCCAAAGCGCAACGTGGACACATCCAAATTTTTGGAAGAAAACAGAGGTGATTTTTGCGAAGTGCCTACCTGTAGATTTTGGCCTCTAGCTCAGCCGGCACCTAGGGAAACCTACCAAACCTGTGCATTTCTGACAACTAGATACCCAGGGCAATCCAAGGAGGGGTGACTTGCGGGGCTCGGACCAGGTTCTGTTACCCAGAGTCCTTTGCAAACCTCAAAATGTTGCTAAAAAAACACATGTTCCTCACATTTCTGTGGCAGAAAGTTCTGGAATCTGAGAGGAGCCACAAATTTCCTTCCACCCAGCGTTCCCGCAAGTCTCCCGATAAAAATGATACCTCACTTGTGTAGGTAGGCCTAGCGCCCGCTACAGGAAACACCCCAAAGCGCAACGTGGACACATCCAAAATGTTGGAAGAAAACAGAGGTGTTTTTTGCGAAGTGCCTACCTGTAGATTTTGGCCTCTAGCTCAGCCGGCACCTAGGGAAACCTACCAAACCTGTGCATTTCTGAAAACTAGAGACCTAGGGGAATCCAAGGAGGGGTGACTTGCGGGGGTCGGACCTGGTTCTGTTACTCAGAATCCTTTGCAAACCTCAAAATTTGGCTAAAAAAACACATGTTCCTCACATTTCTGTGGCAGAAAGTTCTGGAATCTGAGAGGAGCCACGAATTTCCTTCCACCCAGCGTTCCCCCAAGTCTCCCGATAAAAATGATACCTCTTTTGTGTGGGTAGGCCTAGCGCCCGTGACAGGAAACACCTCAAAGCGCAACGTGGACACATCCAAAATTTTGGAAGAAAACAGAGGTGTTTTTTGCGAAGTGCCTACCTGTAGATTTTGGCCTCTAGCTCAGCCGGCACCTAGGGAAACCTACAAAACCTGTGCATTTCCGAAAACTAGAGACCTAGGGGAATCCAAGGAGGGGTGACTTGCGGGGCTCGGACCAGGTTCTGTGACCCAGAATCCTTTGCAAACCTCAAAATTTGGCTAAAAAAACACATGTTCCTCAAATTTCTGTGGCAGAAAGTTCTAGAATCTGAGAGGAGCCACAAATTTCCTTCCACCCAGCGTTCCCCCAAGTCTCCCGATAAAAATGATACCTCACTTGTGTGGGTAGGCCTAGCGCCCGCGACAGGAAACGCCCCAAAGCGCAACGTGGACACATCCAAAATTTTGGAAGAAAACAGAGGTGTTTTTTGCGAAGTGCCTACCTGTAGATTTTGGCCTCTAGCTCAGCCGGCACCTAGGGAAACCTACCAAACCTGTGCATTTCTGAAAACTAGAGACCTAAGGGAATCCAAGGATGGGTGACTTGCGACGCTCGGACCAGGTTCTGTTACCCAGAATCCTTTGCAAACCTCAAAATTTGGCCAAAAAAACATATGTTCCTCACATTTCTGTGGCAGAAAGTTCTGGAATCTGAGAGGAGCCACAAATTTCCTTCCACCCAGCGTTCCCCCAAGTCTCCCGATAAAAATGATACCTCACTTGTGTAGGTAGGCCTAGCGCCCGTGACAGGAAAAGCCCCAAAGCGCAACGTGGACACATCCAAAATTTTGGAAGAAAACAGAGGTGTTTTTTGCGAAGTGCCTACCTGTAGATTTTGGCCTCTAGCTCAGCCGGCACCTAGGGAAATCTACAAAACCTGTGCATTTCTGAAAACTAGAGACCTAGGGAAATCCAAGGAGGGGTGACTTGCGGGGCTCGGACCAGGTTCTGTTACTCAGAATCCTTTGCAAACCTCAAAATTTGGCTAAAAAAACACATGTTCCTCACATTTCTGTGGCAGAAAGTTCTGGAATCTGAGAGGAGCCACAAATTTCCTTCCACCCAGCGTTCCCCCAAGTCTCCCGATAAAAATGATACCTCTTTTGTGTGGGTAGGCCTAGCGCCCGTGACAGGAAACACCTCAAAGCGCAACGTGGACACATCCAAAATTTTGGAAGAAAACAGAGGTGTTTTTTGCGAAGTGCCTACCTGTAGATTTTGGCCTCTAGCTCAGCCGGCACCTAGGGAAACCTACAAAACCTGTGCATTTCCGAAAACTAGAGACCTAGGGGAATCCAAGGAGGGGTGACTTGCGGGGCTCGGACCAGGTTCTGTGACCCAGAATCCTTTGCAAACCTCAAAATTTGGCTAAAAAAACACATGTTCCTCAAATTTCTGTGGCAGAAAGTTCTAGAATCTGAGAGGAGCCACAAATTTCCTTCCACCCAGCGTTCCCCCAAGTCTCCCGATAAAAATGATACCTCACTTGTGTGGGTAGGCCTAGCGCCCGCGACAGGAGACGCCCCAAAGCGCAACGTGGACACATCCAAAATTTTGGAAGAAAACAGAGGTGTTTTTTGCGAAGTGCCTAACCGGAGATTTTGGCCTCTAGCTCAGCCGGCACCTAGGGAAACCTACCACACCTGTGCATTTCTGAAAACTAGAGACCTAGGGGAATCCAAGGAGGGGTGACTTGCGGGGCTTGGACCAAGTTCTGTTACCCAGAATCCTTTGCAAACCTCAAAATTTGGCCAAAAAAACACATGTTCCTCACATTTCTGTGGCAGAAAGTTCTGGAATCTGAGAGGAGCCACAAATTTTCTTCCACCCAGCAGTCCCCCAAGCCTCCCGATAAAAATGATACCTCACTTGTGTGGGTAGGCCTAGCGCCCGCGACAGGAAACACCCCAAAGCGCAACGTGGACACATCCAAATTTTTGGAAGAAAACAGAGGTGATTTTTGCGAAGTGCCTACCTGTAGATTTTGGCCTCTAGCTCAGCCGGCACCTAGGGAAACCTACCAAACCTGTGCATTTCTGACAACTAGATACCCAGGGCAATCCAAGGAGGGGTGACTTGCGGGGCTCGGACCAGGTTCTGTTACCCAGAGTCCTTTGCAAACCTCAAAATGTTGCTAAAAAAACACATGTTCCTCACATTTCTGTGGCAGAAAGTTCTGGAATCTGAGAGGAGCCACAAATTTCCTTCCACCCAGCGTTCCCGCAAGTCTCCCGATAAAAATGATACCTCACTTGTGTAGGTAGGCCTAGCGCCCGCTACAGGAAACACCCCAAAGCGCAACGTGGACACATCCAAAATGTTGGAAGAAAACAGAGGTGTTTTTTGCGAAGTGCCTACCTGTAGATTTTGGCCTCTAGCTCAGCCGGCACCTAGGGAAACCTACCAAACCTGTGCATTTCTGAAAACTAGAGACCTAGGGGAATCCAAGGAGGGTTGACTTGCGGGGGTCGGACTTGGTTCTGTTACTCAGAATCCTTTGCAAACCTCAAAATTTGGCTAAAAAAACACATGTTCCTCACATTTCTGTGGCAGAAAGTTCTGGAATCTGAGAGGAGCCACGAATTTCCTTCCACCCAGCGTTCCCCCAAGTCTCCCGATAAAAATGATACCTCTTTTGTGTGGGTAGGCCTAGCGCCCGTGACAGGAAACACCTCAAAGCGCAACGTGGACACATCCAAAATTTTGGAAGAAAACAGAGGTGTTTTTTGCGAAGTGCCTACCTGTAGATTTTGGCCTCTAGCTCAGCCGGCACCTAGGGAAACCTACAAAACCTGTGCATTTCCGAAAACTAGAGACCTAGGGGAATCCAAGGAGGGGTGACTTGCGGGGCTCGGACCAGGTTCTGTGACCCAGAATCCTTTACAAACCTCAAAATTTGGCTAAAAAAACACATGTTCCTCAAATTTCTGTGGCAGAAAGTTCTAGAATCTGAGAGGAGCCACAAATTTCCTTCCACCCAGCGTTCCCCCAAGTCTCCCGATAAAAATGATACCTCACTTGTGTGGGTAGGCCTAGCGCCCGCGACAGGAAACGCCCCAAAGCGCAACGTGGACACATCCAAAATTTTGGAAGAAAACAGAGGTGTTTTTTGCGAAGTGCCTACCTGTAGATTTTGGCCTCTAGCTCAGCCGGCACCTAGGGAAACCTACCAAACCTGTGCATTTCTGAAAACTAGAGACCTAAGGGAATCCAAGGATGGGTGACATGCGACGCTCGGACCAGGTTCTGTTACCCAGAATCCTTTGCAAACCTCAAAATTTGGCCAAAAATATATTCCTCACATTTCTGTGGCAGAAAGTTCTGGAATCTGAGAGGAGCCACAAATTTCCTTCCACCCAGCGTTCCCCCAAGTCTCCCGATAAAAATGATACCTCACTTGTGTAGGTAGGCCTAGCGCCCGTGACAGGAAACGCCCCAAAGCGCAACGTGGACACATCCAAAATTTTGGAAGAAAACAGAGGTGTTTTTTGCGAAGTGCCTACCTGTAGATTTTGGCCTCTAGCTCAGCCGGCACCTAGGGAAATCTACAAAACCTGTGCATTTCTGAAAACTAGAGACCTAGGGAAATCCAAGGAGGGGTGACTTGCGGGGCTCGGACCAGGTTCTGTTACTCAGAATCCTTTGCAAACCTCAAAATTTGGCTAAAAAAACACATGTTCCTCACATTTCTGTGGCAGAAAGTTCTGGAATCTGAGAGGAGCCACAAATTTCCTTCCACCCAGCGTTCCCCCAAGTCTCCCGATCAAAATGATACCTCACTTGTGTGGGTAGGCCTAGCGCCCGCGACAGGAAACACCCCAAAACGCAACGTGGACACATCCAAAATTTTGGAAGAAAACAGAGGTGTTTTTTGCAAAGTGCCTACCTGTAGATTTTGGCCTCTAGCTCAGCCGGCACCTAGGGAAACCTACCAAACCTGTGCATGTCTGAAAACTAGAGACCTGGGGGAATCCAATGAGGGGTGACTTGCGGGGCTCGGACCAGGTTCTGTTACCCAGAATCCTTTGCAAATCTCAAAATTTGGCTAAAAAAACACATGTTCCTCAAATTTCTGTGGCAGAAAGTTCTAGAATCTGAGAGGAGCCACAAATTTCCTTCCACCCAGCGTTCCCCCAAGTCTCCCGATAAAAATGATACCTCACTTGTGTGGGTAGGCCTAGCGCCCGTGAGAGGAAACGCCCCAAAGCGCAACGTGGACACATCCAAAATTTTGGAAGAAAACAGAGCTGTTTTTTGCTAAGTGCCTACCTGTAGATTTTGGCCTCTAGCTCAGCCGGCACCTAGGGAAACCTACCAAACCTGTGCATTTCTGAAAACTAGAGACCTAGGGGAATCCAAGGAGGGGTGACTTGCGGGGCTTGGACCAGGTTCTGTTACCCAGAATCCTTTGCAAACCTCAAAATTTGGCCAAAAAAACACATGTTCCTCACATTTCTGTGGCAGAAAGTTCTGGAATCTGAGAGGAGCCACAAATTTCCTTCCACCCAGCATTCCCCCAAGTCTCCCGATAAAAATGATACCTCACTTGTGTGGGTAGGCCTAGCGCCCGCGACAGGAAACACCCCAAAGCGTAACGTGGACACATCCAAATTTTTGGAAGAAAACAGAGGTGTTTTTTGCGAAGTGCCTACTTGTAGATTTTGGCCTCTAGCTCAGCCGGCACCTAGGGAAACCTACCAAACCTGTGCATTTCTGACAACTAGATACCCAGGGGAATCCAAGGAGGGGTGACTTGCGGGGCTCGGACCAGGTTCTGTTACCCAGAGTCCTTTGCAAACCTCAAAATGTTGCTAAAAAAACACATGTTCCTCACATTTCTGTGGCAGAAAGTTCTGGAATCTGAGAGGAGCCAGAAATTTCCTTCCACCCAGCGTTCCCCCAAGTATCCCGATAAAAATGATACCTCTTTTGTGTGGGTAGGGCTAGCGCCCGCGACAGGAAACACCTCAAAGCGCAACGTGGACACATCCAAAATTTTGGAAGAAAACAGAGGTGTTTTTTGCGAAGTGCCTACCTGTAGATTTTGGCCTCTAGCTCAGCCGACACCTAGGGAAACCTACCAAACCTGTGCATTTCTGAAAACTAGATACCTAGGGGAATCCAAGGAGGGGTGACTTGCGGGGCTCGGACCAGGTTCTGTTACCCAGAATCCTTTGCAAACCTCAAAATTTGGCTAAAAAAACACATGTTCCTCACATTTCTGTGGCAGAAAGTTCTGGAATCTGAGAGGAGCCACAAATTTCCTTCCACCCAGCGTTCCCCCAAGTCTCCCGATCAAAATGATACCTCACTTGTGTGGGTAGGCCTAGCGCCCGCGACAGGAAACACCCCAAAACGCAACGTGGACACATCCAAAATTTTGGAAGAAAACAGAGGTGTTTTTTGCAAAGTGCCTACCTGTGGATTTTGGCCTCTAGCTCAGCCGGCACCTAGGGAAACCTACCAAACCTGTGCATTTCTGAAAAATAGAGACCTAGGGGAATCCAAGGAGGGGTGACTTGCGGGGCTCGGACCAGGTTCTGTGACCCGGAATCCTTTGCAAACCTCAAAATTTGGCTAAAAAAACACATGTTCCTCAAATTTCTGTGGCAGAAAGTTCTAGAATCTGAGAGGAGCCACAAATTTCCTTCCATCCAGCGTTCCCCCAAGTCTCCCGATAAAAATGATACCTCACTTGTGTGGGTAGGCCTAGCGCCCGCGACAGGAAACGCCCCAAAGCGCAACGTGGACACATCCAAAATTTTGGAAGAAAACAGAGGTGTTTTTTGCGAAGTGCCTACCTGTAGATTTTGGCCTCTAGCTCAGCCGGCACCTAGGGAAACCTACCAAACCTGTGCATTTCTGAAAACTAGAGACCTAGTGGAATCCAAGGATGGGTGACTTGCGGGGCTCGGACCAGGTTCTGTTACCCAGAATCCTTTGCAAACCTCAAAATTTGGCCAAAAAAACATATGTTCCTCACATTTCTGTGGCAGAAAGTTCTGGAATCTGAGAGGAGCCACAAATTTCCTTCCACCCAGCGTTCCCCCAAGTCTCCCGATAAAAATGATACCTCACTTGTGTGGGTAGGCCTAGCGCCCGCGACAGGAAACACCCCAAAGCGCAACGTGGACACATCCAAAATTTTGGAAGAAAACAGAAGTGTTTTTTGCTAAGTGCCTACCTGTAGATTTTAGCCTCTAGCTCAGCCGGCACCTAGGGAAACCTACCAAACCTGTGCATTTCTGAAAACTAGAGACCTAGGGGAATCCAAGGAGGGGTGACTTGCGGGGCTTGGACCAGGTTCTGTTACCCAGAATCCTTTGCAAACCTCAAAATTTGGCCAAAAAAACATATGTTCCTCACATTTCTGTGGCAGAAAGTTCTGGAATCTGAGAGGAGCCACAAATTTCCTTCCACCCAGCATTCCCCCAAGTCTCCCGATAAAAATGATACCTCACTTGTGTGGGTAGGCCTAGCGCCCGCGACAGGAAACACCCCAAAGCGCAACGTGGACACATCCAAAATTTTGGAAGAAAACAGAGGTGTTTTTTGCGAAGTGCCTACCTGTAGATTTTGGCCTCTAGCTCAGCCGGCACCTAGGGAAACCTACCAAACCTGTGCATTTCTGAAAACTAGATACCCAGGGGAATCCAAGGAGGGGTGACTTGCGGGGCTCGGACCAGGTTCTGTTACCCAGATTCCTTTGCAAACCTCAAAATGTTGCTAAAAAAACACATGTTCCTCACATTTCTGTGGCAGAAAGTTCTGGAATCTGAGAGGAGCCACAAATTTCCTTCCACCCAGCGTTCCCCCAAGTCTCCCGATAAAAATGATACCTCACTTGTGTAGGTAGGCCTAGCGCCCGCGACAGGAAACACCCCAAAGCGCAACGTGGACACATCCAAAATGTTGGAAGAAAACAGAGGTGTTTTTTGCGAAGTGCCTACCTGTAGATTTTGGCCTCTAGCTCAGCCAGCACCTAGGGAAACCTACCAAACCTGTGCATTTCTGAAAACTAGAGACCTATGGGAATCCAAGGAGGGGTGACTTGCGGGGCTCGGACCAGGTTCTGTTACTCAGAATCCTTTGCAAACCTCAAAATTTGGCTAAAAAAACACATGTTCCTCACATTTCTGTGGCAGAAAGTTCTAGAATCTGAGAGGAGCCACAAATTTCCTTCCACCCAGCGTTCCCCCAAGTCTCCCGATAAAAATGATACCTCTTTTGTGTGGGTAGGCCTAGCGCCCGTGACAGGAAACACCTCAAAGCGCAACGTGGACACATCCAAAATTTTGGAAGAAAACAGAGGTGTTTTTTGCGAAGTGCCTACCTGTAGATTTTGGCCTCTAGCTCAGCCGACACCTAGGGAAACCTACCAAACCTGTGCATTTCTGAAAACTAGATACCTAGGGGAATCCAAGGAGGGGTGACTTGCGGGGCTCGGACCAGGTTCTGTTACCCAGAATCCTTTGCAAACCTCAAAATTTGGCTAAAAAAACACATGTTCCTCACATTTCTGTGGCAGAAAGTTCTGGAATCTGAGAGGAGCCACAAATTTCCTTCCACCCAGCGTTCCCCCAAGTCTCCCGATCAAAATGATACCTCACTTGTGTGGGTAGGCCTAGCGCCCGCGACAGGAAACACCCCAAAACGCAACGTGGACACATCCAAAATTTTGGAAGAAAACAGAGGTGTTTTTTGCAAAGTGCCTACCTGTGGATTTTGGCCTCTAGCTCAGCCGGCACCTAGGGAAACCTACCAAACCTGTGCATTTCTGAAAACTAGAGACCTAGGGGAATCCAAGGAGGGGTGACTTGCGGGGCTTGGACCAGGTTCTGTTACCCAGAATCCTTTGCAAACCTCAAAATTTGGCCAAAAAAACATATGTTCCTCACATTTCTGTGGCAGAAAGTTCTGGAATCTGAGAGGAGCCACAAATTTCCTTCCACCCAGCATTCCCCCAAGTCTCCCGATAAAAATGATACCTCACTTGTGTGGGTAGGCCTAGCGCCCGCGACAGGAAACACCCCAAAGCGCAACGTGGACACATCCAAAATTTTGGAAGAAAACAGAGGTGTTTTTTGCGAAGTGCCTACCTGTAGATTTTGGCCTCTAGCTCAGCCGGCACCTAGGGAAACCTACCAAACCTGTGCATTTCTGAAAACTAGATACCCAGGGGAATCCAAGGAGGGGTGACTTGCGGGGCTCGGACCAGGTTCTGTTACCCAGATTCCTTTGCAAACCTCAAAATGTTGCTAAAAAAACACATGTTCCTCACATTTCTGTGGCAGAAAGTTCTGGAATCTGAGAGGAGCCACAAATTTCCTTCCACCCAGCGTTCCCCCAAGTCTCCCGATAAAAATGATACCTCACTTGTGTAGGTAGGCCTAGCGCCCGTGACAGGAAACGCCCCAAAGCGCAACGTGGACACATCCAAAATTTTGGAAGAAAACAGAGGTGTTTTTTGCGAAGTGCCTACCTGTAGATTTTGGCCTCTAGCTCAGCCGGCACCTAGGGAAATCTACAAAACCTGTGCATTTCTGAAAACTAGAGACCTAGGGAAATCCAAGGAGGGGTGACTTGCGGGGCTCGGACCAGGTTCTGTTACTCAGAATCCTTTGCAAACCTCAAAATTTGGCTAAAAAAACACATGTTCCTCACATTTCTGTGGCAGAAAGTTCTGGAATCTGAGAGGAGCCACAAATTTCCTTCCACCCAGCGTTCCCCCAAGTCTCCCGATCAAAATGATACCTCACTTGTGTGGGTAGGCCTAGCGCCCGCGACAGGAAACACCCCAAAACGCAACGTGGACACATCCAAAATTTTGGAAGAAAACAGAGGTGTTTTTTGCAAAGTGCCTACCTGTAGATTTTGGCCTCTAGCTCAGCCGGCACCTAGGGAAACCTACCAAACCTGTGCATGTCTGAAAACTAGAGACCTGGGGTAATCCAAGGAGGGGTGACTTGCGGGGCTCGGACCAGGTTCTGTTACCCAGAATCCTTTGCAAATCTCAAAATTTGGCTAAAAAAACACATGTTCCTCAAATTTCTGTGGCAGAAAGTTCTAGAATCTGAGAGGAGCCACAAATTTCCTTCCACCCAGCGTTCCCCCAAGTCTCCCGATAAAAATGATACCTCACTTGTGTGGGTAGGCCTAGCGCCCGTGAGAGGAAACGCCCCAAAGCGCAACGTGGACACATCCAAAATTTTGGAAGAAAACAGAGCTGTTTTTTGCTAAGTGCCTACCTGTAGATTTTGGCCTCTAGCTCAGCCGGCACCTAGGGAAACCTACCAAACCTGTGCATTTCTGAAAACTAGAGACCTAGGGGAATCCAAGGAGGGGTGACTTGCGGGGCTTGGACCAGGTTCTGTTACCCAGAATCCTTTGCAAACCTCAAAATTTGGCCAAAAAAACACATGTTCCTCACATTTCTGTGGCAGAAAGTTCTGGAATCTGAGAGGAGCCACAAATTTCCTTCCACCCAGCATTCCCCCAAGTCTCCCGATAAAAATGATACCTCACTTGTGTGGGTAGGCCTAGCGCCCGCGACAGGAAACACCCCAAAGCGTAACGTGGACACATCCAAATTTTTGGAAGAAAACAGAGGTGTTTTTTGCGAAGTGCCTACTTGTAGATTTTGGCCTCTAGCTCAGCCGGCACCTAGGGAAACCTACCAAACCTGTGCATTTCTGACAACTAGATACCCAGGGGAATCCAAGGAGGGGTGACTTGCGGGGCTCGGACCAGGTTCTGTTACCCAGAGTCCTTTGCAAACCTCAAAATGTTGCTAAAAAAACACATGTTCCTCACATTTCTGTGGCAGAAAGTTCTGGAATCTGAGAGGAGCCAGAAATTTCCTTCCACCCAGCGTTCCCCCAAGTATCCCGATAAAAATGATACCTCTTTTGTGTGGGTAGGGCTAGCGCCCGCGACAGGAAACACCTCAAAGCGCAACGTGGACACATCCAAAATTTTGGAAGAAAACAGAGGTGTTTTTTGCGAAGTGCCTACCTGTAGATTTTGGCCTCTAGCTCAGCCGACACCTAGGGAAACCTACCAAACCTGTGCATTTCTGAAAACTAGATACCTAGGGGAATCCAAGGAGGGGTGACTTGCGGGGCTCGGACCAGGTTCTGTTACCCAGAATCCTTTGCAAACCTCAAAATTTGGCTAAAAAAACACATGTTCCTCACATTTCTGTGGCAGAAAGTTCTGGAATCTGAGAGGAGCCACAAATTTCCTTCCACCCAGCGTTCCCCCAAGTCTCCCGATCAAAATGATACCTCACTTGTGTGGGTAGGCCTAGCGCCCGCGACAGGAAACACCCCAAAACGCAACGTGGACACATCCAAAATTTTGGAAGAAAACAGAGGTGTTTTTTGCAAAGTGCCTACCTGTGGATTTTGGCCTCTAGCTCAGCCGGCACCTAGGGAAACCTACCAAACCTGTGCATTTCTGAAAAATAGAGACCTAGGGGAATCCAAGGAGGGGTGACTTGCGGGGCTCGGACCAGGTTCTGTGACCCGGAATCCTTTGCAAACCTCAAAATTTGGCTAAAAAAACACATGTTCCTCAAATTTCTGTGGCAGAAAGTTCTAGAATCTGAGAGGAGCCACAAATTTCCTTCCATCCAGCGTTCCCCCAAGTCTCCCGATAAAAATGATACCTCACTTGTGTGGGTAGGCCTAGCGCCCGCGACAGGAAACGCCCCAAAGCGCAACGTGGACACATCCAAAATTTTGGAAGAAAACAGAGGTGTTTTTTGCGAAGTGCCTACCTGTAGATTTTGGCCTCTAGCTCAGCCGGCACCTAGGGAAACCTACCAAACCTGTGCATTTCTGAAAACTAGAGACCTAGTGGAATCCAAGGATGGGTGACTTGCGGGGCTCGGACCAGGTTCTGTTACCCAGAATCCTTTGCAAACCTCAAAATTTGGCCAAAAAAACATATGTTCCTCACATTTCTGTGGCAGAAAGTTCTGGAATCTGAGAGGAGCCACAAATTTCCTTCCACCCAGCGTTCCCCCAAGTCTCCCGATAAAAATGATACCTCACTTGTGTGGGTAGGCCTAGCGCCCGCGACAGGAAACACCCCAAAGCGCAACGTGGACACATCCAAAATTTTGGAAGAAAACAGAAGTGTTTTTTGCTAAGTGCCTACCTGTAGATTTTAGCCTCTAGCTCAGCCGGCACCTAGGGAAACCTACCAAACCTGTGCATTTCTGAAAACTAGAGACCTAGGGGAATCCAAGGAGGGGTGACTTGCGGGGCTTGGACCAGGTTCTGTTACCCAGAATCCTTTGCAAACCTCAAAATTTGGCCAAAAAAACATATGTTCCTCACATTTCTGTGGCAGAAAGTTCTGGAATCTGAGAGGAGCCACAAATTTCCTTCCACCCAGCATTCCCCCAAGTCTCCCGATAAAAATGATACCTCACTTGTGTGGGTAGGCCTAGCGCCCGCGACAGGAAACACCCCAAAGCGCAACGTGGACACATCCAAAATTTTGGAAGAAAACAGAGGTGTTTTTTGCGAAGTGCCTACCTGTAGATTTTGGCCTCTAGCTCAGCCGGCACCTAGGGAAACCTACCAAACCTGTGCATTTCTGAAAACTAGATACCCAGGGGAATCCAAGGAGGGGTGACTTGCGGGGCTCGGACCAGGTTCTGTTACCCAGATTCCTTTGCAAACCTCAAAATGTTGCTAAAAAAACACATGTTCCTCACATTTCTGTGGCAGAAAGTTCTGGAATCTGAGAGGAGCCACAAATTTCCTTCCACCCAGCGTTCCCCCAAGTCTCCCGATAAAAATGATACCTCACTTGTGTAGGTAGGCCTAGCGCCCGCGACAGGAAACACCCCAAAGCGCAACGTGGACACATCCAAAATGTTGGAAGAAAACAGAGGTGTTTTTTGCGAAGTGCCTACCTGTAGATTTTGGCCTCTAGCTCAGCCGGCACCTAGGGAAACCTACCAAACCTGTGCATTTCTGAAAACTAGAGACCTATGGGAATCCAAGGAGGGGTGACTTGCGGGGCTCGGACCAGGTTCTGTTACTCAGAATCCTTTGCAAACCTCAAAATTTGGCTAAAAAAACACATGTTCCTCACATTTCTGTGGCAGAAAGTTCTAGAATCTGAGAGGAGCCACAAATTTCCTTCCACCCAGCGTTCCCCCAAGTCTCCCGATAAAAATGATACCTCTTTTGTGTGGGTAGGCCTAGCGCCCGTGACAGGAAACACCTCAAAGCGCAACGTGGACACATCCAAAATTTTGGAAGAAAACAGAGGTGTTTTTTGCGAAGTGCCTACCTGTAGATTTTGGCCTCTAGCTCAGCCGACACCTAGGGAAACCTACCAAACCTGTGCATTTCTGAAAACTAGATACCTAGGGGAATCCAAGGAGGGGTGACTTGCGGGGCTCGGACCAGGTTCTGTTACCCAGAATCCTTTGCAAATCTCAAAATTTGGCTAAAAAAACACATGTTCCTCAAATTTCTGTGGCAGAAAGTTCTAGAATCTGAGAGGAGCCACAAATTTCCTTCCACCCAGCGTTCCCCCAAGTCTCCCGATAAAAATGATACCTCACTTGTGTGGGTAGGCCTAGCGCCCGTGAGAGGAAACGCCCCAAAGCGCAACGTGGACACATCCAAAATTTTGGAAGAAAACAGAGCTGTTTTTTGCTAAGTGCCTACCTGTAGATTTTGGCCTCTAGCTCAGCCGGCACCTAGGGAAACCTACCAAACCTGTGCATTTCTGAAAACTAGAGACCTAGGGGAATCCAAGGAGGGGTGACTTGCGGGGCTCGGTCCAGGTTATGTTACCCAGAGTCCTTTGCAAACCTCAAAATGTTGCTAAAAAAACACATGTTCCTCACATTTCTGTGGCAGAAAGTTCTGGAATCTGAGAGGAGCCAGAAATTTCCTTCCACCCAGCGTTCCCCCAAGTATCCCGATAAAAATGATACCTCTTTTGTGTGGGTAGGGCTAGCGCCCGCGACAGGAAACACCTCAAAGCGCAACGTGGACACATCCAAAATTTTGGAAGAAAACAGAGGTGTTTTTTGCGAAGTGCCTACCTGTAGATTTTGGCCTCTAGCTCAGCCGACACCTAGGGAAACCTACCAAACCTGTGCATTTCTGAAAACTAGAGACCTAGGGGAATCCAAGGAGGGGTGACTTGCGGGGCTCGGACCAGGTTCTGTTACCCAGAATCCTTTGCAAACCTCAAAATTTGGCTAAAAAAACACATGTTCCTCACATTTCTGTGGCAGAAAGTTCTGGAATCTGAGAGGAGCCACAAATTTCCTTCCACCCAGCGTTCCCCCAAGTCTCCCGATCAAAATGATACCTCACTTGTGTGGGTAGGCCTAGCGCCCGCGACAGGAAACACCCCAAAACGCAACGTGGACACATCCAAAATTTTGGAAGAAAACAGAGGTGTTTTTTGCAAAGTGCCTACCTGTGGATTTTGGCCTCTAGCTCAGCCGGCACCTAGGGAAACCTACCAAACCTGTGCATTTCTGAAAAATAGAGACCTAGGGGAATCCAAGGAGGGGTGACTTGCGGGGCTCGGACCAGGTTCTGTGACCCGGAATCCTTTGCAAACCTCAAAATTTGGCTAAAAAAACACATGTTCCTCAAATTTCTGTGGCAGAAAGTTCTAGAATCTGAGAGGAGCCACAAATTTCCTTCCATCCAGCGTTCCCCCAAGTCTCCCGATAAAAATGATACCTCACTTGTGTGGGTAGGCCTAGCGCCCGCGACAGGAAACGCCCCAAAGCGCAACGTGGACACATCCAAAATTTTGGAAGAAAACAGAGGTGTTTTTTGCGAAGTGCCTACCTGTAGATTTTGGCCTCTAGCTCAGCCGGCACCTAGGGAAACCTACAAAACCTGTGCATTTCTGAAAACTAGAGACCTAGGGGAATCCAAGGAGGGGTGACTTGCGGGGCTCGGACCAGGTTCTGTGACCGAGAATCCTTTGCAAACCTCAAAATTTGGCCAAAAAAACATATGTTCCTCAAATTTCTGTGGCAGAAAGTTCTAGAATCTGAGAGGAGCCACAAATTTCCTTCCACCCAGCGTTCCCCCAAGTCTCCCGATAAAAATGATACCTCACTTGTGTGGGTAGGCCTAGCGCCCGCGACAGGAAACACCCCAAAGCGCAACGTGGACACATCCAAAATTTTGGAAGAAAACAGAAGTGTTTTTTGCTAAGTGCCTAACTGTAGATTTTGGCCTCTAGCTCAGCCGGCACCTAGGGAAACCTACCAAACCTGTGCATTTCTGAAAACTAGAGACCTAGGGGAATCCAAGGAGGGGTGACTTGCGGGGCTCGGACAAGGTTCTGTTACCCAGAATCCTTTGCAAACCTCAAAATTTGGCCAAAAAAACATATGTTCCTCACATTTCTGTGGCAGAAAGTTCTGGAATCTGAGAGGAGCCACAAATTTCCTTCCACCCAGCATTCCCCCAAGTCTCCCGATAAAAATGATACCTCACTTGTGTGGGTAGGCCTAGCGCCCGCGACAGGAAACACCCCAAAGCGCAACGTGGACACATCCAAAATTTTGGAAGAAAACAGAGGTGTTTTTTGCGAAGTGCCTACCTGTAGATTTTGGCCTCTAGCTCAGCCGGCACCTAGGGAAACCTACCAAACCTGTGCATTTCTGAAAACTAGATACCCAGGGGAATCCAAGGAGGGGTGACTTGCGGGGCTCGGACCAGGTTCTGTTACCCAGATTCCTTTGCAAACCTCAAAATGTTGCTAAAAAAACACATGTTCCTCACATTTCTGTGGCAGAAAGTTCTGGAATCTGAGAGGAGCCACAAATTTCCTTCCACCCAGCGTTCCCCCAAGTCTCCCGATAAAAATGATACCTCACTTGTGTAGGTAGGCCTAGCGCCCGCGACAGGAAACACCCCAAAGCGCAACGTGGACACATCCAAAATGTTGGAAGAAAACAGAGGTGTTTTTTGCGAAGTGCCTACCTGTAGATTTTGGCCTCTAGCTCAGCCGGCACCTAGGGAAACCTACCAAACCTGTGCATTTCTGAAAACTAGAGACCTATGGGAATCCAAGGAGGGGTGACTTGCGGGGCTCGGACCAGGTTCTGTTACTCAGAATCCTTTGCAAACCTCAAAATTTGGCTAAAAAAACACATGTTCCTCACATTTCTGTGGCAGAAAGTTCTAGAATCTGAGAGGAGCCACAAATTTCCTTCCACCCAGCGTTCCCCCAAGTCTCCCGATAAAAATGATACCTCTTTTGTGTGGGTAGGCCTAGCGCCCGTGACAGGAAACACCTCAAAGCGCAACGTGGACACATCCAAAATTTTGGAAGAAAACAGAGGTGTTTTTTGCGAAGTGCCTACCTGTAGATTTTGGCCTCTAGCTCAGCCGACACCTAGGGAAACCTACCAAACCTGTGCATTTCTGAAAACTAGATACCTAGGGGAATCCAAGGAGGGGTGACTTGCGGGGCTCGGACCAGGTTCTGTTACCCAGAATCCTTTGCAAATCTCAAAATTTGGCTAAAAAAACACATGTTCCTCAAATTTCTGTGGCAGAAAGTTCTAGAATCTGAGAGGAGCCACAAATTTCCTTCCACCCAGCGTTCCCCCAAGTCTCCCGATAAAAATGATACCTCACTTGTGTGGGTAGGCCTAGCGCCCGTGAGAGGAAACGCCCCAAAGCGCAACGTGGACACATCCAAAATTTTGGAAGAAAACAGAGCTGTTTTTTGCTAAGTGCCTACCTGTAGATTTTGGCCTCTAGCTCAGCCGGCACCTAGGGAAACCTACCAAACCTGTGCATTTCTGAAAACTAGAGACCTAGGGGAATCCAAGGAGGGGTGACTTGCGGGGCTCGGACCAGGTTATGTTACCCAGAGTCCTTTGCAAACCTCAAAATGTTGCTAAAAAAACACATGTTCCTCACATTTCTGTGGCAGAAAGTTCTGGAATCTGAGAGGAGCCAGAAATTTCCTTCCACCCAGCGTTCCCCCAAGTATCCCGATAAAAATGATACCTCTTTTGTGTGGGTAGGGCTAGCGCCCGCGACAGGAAACACCTCAAAGCGCAACGTGGACACATCCAAAATTTTGGAAGAAAACAGAGGTGTTTTTTGCGAAGTGCCTACCTGTAGATTTTGGCCTCTAGCTCAGCCGACACCTAGGGAAACCTACCAAACCTGTGCATTTCTGAAAACTAGAGACCTAGGGGAATCCAAGGAGGGGTGACTTGCGGGGCTCGGACCAGGTTCTGTTACCCAGAATCCTTTGCAAACCTCAAAATTTGGCTAAAAAAACACATGTTCCTCACATTTCTGTGGCAGAAAGTTCTGGAATCTGAGAGGAGCCACAAATTTCCTTCCACCCAGCGTTCCCCCAAGTCTCCCGATCAAAATGATACCTCACTTGTGTGGGTAGGCCTAGCGCCCGCGACAGGAAACACCCCAAAACGCAACGTGGACACATCCAAAATTTTGGAAGAAAACAGAGGTGTTTTTTGCAAAGTGCCTACCTGTGGATTTTGGCCTCTAGCTCAGCCGGCACCTAGGGAAACCTACCAAACCTGTGCATTTCTGAAAAATAGAGACCTAGGGGAATCCAAGGAGGGGTGACTTGCGGGGCTCGGACCAGGTTCTGTGACCCGGAATCCTTTGCAAACCTCAAAATTTGGCTAAAAAAACACATGTTCCTCAAATTTCTGTGGCAGAAAGTTCTAGAATCTGAGAGGAGCCACAAATTTCCTTCCATCCAGCGTTCCCCCAAGTCTCCCGATAAAAATGATACCTCACTTGTGTGGGTAGGCCTAGCGCCCGCGACAGGAAACGCCCCAAAGCGCAACGTGGACACATCCAAAATTTTGGAAGAAAACAGAGGTGTTTTTTGCGAAGTGCCTACCTGTAGATTTTGGCCTCTAGCTCAGCCGGCACCTAGGGAAACCTACAAAACCTGTGCATTTCTGAAAACTAGAGACCTAGGGGAATCCAAGGAGGGGTGACTTGCGGGGCTCGGACCAGGTTCTGTGACCCAGAATCCTTTGCAAACCTCAAAATTTGGCCAAAAAAACATATGTTCCTCAAATTTCTGTGGCAGAAAGTTCTAGAATCTGAGAGGAGCCACAAATTTCCTTCCACCCAGCGTTCCCCCAAGTCTCCCGATAAAAATGATACCTCACTTGTGTGGGTAGGCCTAGCGCCCGCGACAGGAAACACCCCAAAGCGCAACGTGGACACATCCAAAATTTTGGAAGAAAACAGAAGTGTTTTTTGCTAAGTGCCTAACTGTAGATTTTGGCCTCTAGCTCAGCCGGCACCTAGGGAAACCTACCAAACCTGTGCATTTCTGAAAACTAGAGACCTAGGGGAATCCAAGGAGGGGTGACTTGCGGGGCTCGGACAAGGTTCTGTTACCCAGAATCCTTTGCAAACCTCAAAATTTGGCTAAAAAAACACATGTTCCTCACATTTCTGTGGCAGAAAGTTCTGGAATCTGAGAGGAGCCACAAATTTCCTTCCACCCAGCGTTCCCCCAAGTCTCCCGATAAAAATGATACCTCACTTGTGTGGGTAGGCCTAGCGCCCGCGACAGGAAACACCCCAAAGCGCAACGTGGACACATCCAAAATTTTGGAAGAAAACAGAGGTGTTTTTTGCAAAGTGCCTACCTGTAGATTTTGGCCTCTAGCTCAGCCGGCACCTAGGGAAACCTACCAAACCTGTGCATTTCCGAAAACTAGAGACCTAGTGGAATCCAAGGAGGGGTGACTTGCGGGGCTCGGACCAGGTTCTGTTACCCAGAGTCCTTTGCAAACCTCAAAATTTGGCTAATAAAACACATGTTCCTCACATTTCTGTGGTAGAAAGTTCTGGAATCTGAGAGGAGCCACAAATTTCCTACCACCCAGCGTTCCCCCAAGTCTCCCGATGAAAATGATGCCTCACTTGTGTAGGTAGGCCTAGCGCCCGTGACAGGAAACACCCCAAAGCGCAACGTGGACACATCCAAAATTTTGGAAGAAAACAGAGGTGTTTTTTGCGAAGTGCCTACCTGTAGATTTTGGCCTCTAGCTCAGCCGGCACCTAGGGAAATCTACCAAACCTGTGCATTTCTGAAAACTAGAGACCTAGGGGAATCCAAGGAGGGGTGACTTGCGGGGCTCGGACCAGGTTCTGTTACCCAGAATCCTTTGCAAACCTCAAAATTTGGCTAAAAAAACACATGTTCCTCACATTTCTGTGGCAGAAAGTTCTGGAATCTGAGAGGAGCCACAAATTTCCTTCCACCCAGCGTTCCCCCAAGTCTCCCGATCAAAATGATACCTCACTTGTGTGGGTAGGCCTAGCGCCCGCGACAGGAAACACCCCAAAACGCAACGTGGACACATCCAAAATTTTGGAAGAAAACAGAGGTGTTTTTTGCAAAGTGCCTACCTGTAGATTTTGGCCTCTAGCTCAGCCGGCACCTAGGGAAACCTACCAAACCTGTGCATGTCTGAAAACTAGAGACCTGGGGGAATCCAAGGAGGGGTGACTTGCGGGGCTCGGACCAGGTTCTGTTACCCAGAATCCTTTGCAAATCTCAAAATTTGGCTAAAAAAACACATGTTCCTCAAATTTCTGTGGCAGAAAGTTCTAGAATCTGAGAGGAGCCACAAATTTCCTTCCACCCAGCGTTCCCCCAAGTCTCCCGATAAAAATGATACCTCACTTGTGTGGGTAGGCCTAGCGCCCGTGAGAGGAAACGCCCCAAAGCGCAACGTGGACACATCCAAAATTTTGGAAGAAAACAGAGGTGTTTTTTGCTAAGTGCCTACCTGTAGATTTTGGCCTCTAGCTCAGCCGGCACCTAGGGAAACCTACCAAACCTGTGCATTTCTGAAAACTAGAGACCTAGGGGAATCCAAGGAGGGGTGACTTGCGGGGCTTGGACCAGGTTCTGTTACCCAGAATCCTTTGCAAACCTCAAAATTTGGCCAAAAAAACACATGTTCCTCACATTTCTGTGGCAGAAAGTTCTGGAATCTGAGAGGAGCCACAAATTTCCTTCCACCCAGCATTCCCCCAAGTCTCCCGATAAAAATGATACCTCACTTGTGTGGGTAGGCCTAGCGCCCGCGACAGGAAACACCCCAAAGCGCAACGTGGACACATCCAAATTTTTGGAAGAAAACAGAGGTGTTTTTTGCGAAGTGCCTACCTGTAGATTTTGGCCTCTAGCTCAGCCGGCACCTAGGGATACCTACTAAACCTGTGCATTTCTGACAACTAGATACCCAGGGGAATCCAAGGAGGGGTGACTTGCGGGGCTCGGACCAGGTTCTGTTACCCAGAGTCCTTTGCAAACCTCAAAATGTTGCTAAAAAAACACATGTTCCTCACATTTCTGTGGCAGAAAGTTCTGGAATCTGAGAGGAGCCAGAAATTTCCTTCCACCCAGCGTTCCCCCAAGTCTCCCGATAAAAATGATACCTCTTTTGTGTGGGTAGGGCTAGCGCCCGCGACAGGAAACACCTCAAAGCGCAACGTGGACACATCCAAAATTTTGGAAGAAAACAGAGGTGTTTTTTGCGAAGTGCCTACCTGTAGATTTTGGCCTCTAGCTCAGCCGACACCTAGGGAAACCTACCAAACCTGTGCATTTCTGAAAACTAGATACCTAGGGGAATCCAAGGAGGGGTGACTTGCGGGGCTCGGACCAGGTTCTGTTACCCAGAATCCTTTGCAAACCTCAAAATTTGGCTAAAAAAACACATGTTCCTCACATTTCTGTGGCAGAAAGTTCTGGAATCTGAGAGGAGCCACAAATTTCCTTCCACCCAGCGTTCCCCCAAGTCTCCCGATCAAAATGATACCTCACTTGTGTGGGTAGGCCTAGCGCCCGCGACAGGAAACACCCCAAAACGCAACGTGGACACATCCAAAATTTTGGAAGAAAACAGAGGTGTTTTTTGCGAAGTGCCTACCTGTAGATTTTGGCCTCTAGCTCAGCCGGCACCTAGGGAAACCTACCAAACCTGTGCATTTCTGAAAACTAGAGACCTAGTGGAATCCAAGGATGGGTGACTTGCGGGGCTCGGACCAGGTTCTGTTACCCAGAATCCTTTGCAAACCTCAAAATTTGGCCAAAAAAACATATGTTCCTCACATTTCTGTGGCAGAAAGTTCTGGAATCTGAGAGGAGCCACAAATTTCCTTCCACCCAGCGTTCCCCCAAGTCTCCCGATAAAAATGATACCTCACTTGTGTGGGTAGGCCTAGCGCCCGCGACAGGAAACACCCCAAAGCGCAACGTGGACACATCCAAAATTTTGGAAGAAAACAGAAGTGTTTTTTGCTAAGTGCCTACCTGTAGATTTTAGCCTCTAGCTCAGCCGGCACCTAGGGAAACCTACCAAACCTGTGCATTTCTGAAAACTAGAGACCTAGGGGAATCCAAGGAGGGGTGACTTGCGGGGCTTGGACCAGGTTCTGTTACCCAGAATCCTTTGCAAACCTCAAAATTTGGCCAAAAAAACATATGTTCCTCACATTTCTGTGGCAGAAAGTTCTGGAATCTGAGAGGAGCCACAAATTTCCTTCCACCCAGCATTCCCCCAAGTCTCCCGATAAAAATGATACCTCACTTGTGTGGGTAGGCCTAGCGCCCGCGACAGGAAACACCCCAAAGCGCAACGTGGACACATCCAAAATTTTGGAAGAAAACAGAGGTGTTTTTTGCGAAGTGCCTACCTGTAGATTTTGGCCTCTAGCTCAGCCGGCACCTAGGGAAACCTACCAAACCTGTGCATTTCTGAAAACTAGATACCCAGGGGAATCCAAGGAGGGGTGACTTGCGGGGCTCGGACCAGGTTCTGTTACCCAGATTCCTTTGCAAACCTCAAAATGTTGCTAAAAAAACACATGTTCCTCACATTTCTGTGGCAGAAAGTTCTGGAATCTGAGAGGAGCCACAAATTTCCTTCCACCCAGCGTTCCCCCAAGTCTCCCGATAAAAATGATACCTCACTTGTGTAGGTAGGCCTAGCGCCCGCGACAGGAAACACCCCAAAGCGCAACGTGGACACATCCAAAATGTTGGAAGAAAACAGAGGTGTTTTTTGCGAAGTGCCTACCTGTAGATTTTGGCCTCTAGCTCAGCCGGCACCTAGGGAAACCTACCAAACCTGTGCATTTCTGAAAACTAGAGACCTATGGGAATCCAAGGAGGGGTGACTTGCGGGGCTCGGACCAGGTTCTGTTACTCAGAATCCTTTGCAAACCTCTAAATTTGGCTAAAAAAACACATTTTCCTCACATTTCTGTGGCAGAAAGTTCTAGAATCTGAGAGGAGCCACAAATTTCCTTCCACCCAGCGTTCCCCCAAGTCTCCCGATAAAAATGATACCTCTTTTGTGTGGGTAGGCCTAGCGCCCGTGACAGGAAACACCTCAAAGCGCAACGTGGACACATCCAAAATTTTGGAAGAAAACAGAGGTGTTTTTTGCGAAGTGCCTACCTGTAGATTTTGGCCTCTAGCTCAGCCGGCACCTAGGGAAACCTACAAAACCTGTGCATTTCTGAAAACTAGAGACCTAGGGGAATCCAAGGAGGGGTGACTTGCGGGGCTCGGACCAGGTTCTGTGACCCAGAATCCTTTGCAAACCTCAAAATCTGGCTAAAAAAAACACATGTTCCTCAAATTTCTGTGGCAGAAAGTTCTAGAATCTGAGAGGAGCCACAAATTTCCTTCCACCCAGCGTTCCCCCAAGTCTCCCGATAAAAATGATACCTCACTTGTGTGGGTAGGCCTAGCGCCCGCGACAGGAAGCACCCCAAAGCGCAACGTGGACACATCCAAAATTTTGGAAGAAAACAGAGGTGTTTTTTGCGAAGTGCCTACCTGTAGATTTTGGCCTCTAGCTCAGCCGGCACCTAGGGAAACCTACCAAACCTGTGCATTTCTGAAAACTAGAGACCTAGGGGAATCCAAGATGGGGTGACTTGCGGGGCTCGGACCAGGTTCTGTTACCCAGAATCCTTTGCAAACCTCAAAATTTGGCTAAAAAAACACATGTTTCTCACATTTCTGTGGCAGAAAGTTCTGGAATCTGGGAGGAGCCACAAATTTCCTTCCACCCAGCGTTCCCCCAAGTCTCCCGATCAAAATGATACCTCACTTGTGTGGGTAGGCCTAGCGCCCGCGACAGGAAACACCCCAAAACGCAACGTGGACACATCCAAAATTTTGGAAGAAAACAGAGGTGTTTTTTGCAAAGTGCCTACCTGTGGATTTTGGCCTCTAGCTCAGCCGGCACCTAGGGAAACCTACCAAACCTGTGCATTTCTGAAAAATAGAGACCTAGGGGAATCCAAAGAGGGGTGACTTGCGGGGCTCGGACCAGGTTCTGTGACCCGGAATCCTTTGCAAACCTCAAAATTTGGCTAAAAAAACACATGTTCCTCAAATTTCTGTGGCAGAAAGTTCTAGAATCTGAGAGGAGCCACAAATTTCCTTCCATCCAGCGTTCCCCCAAGTCTCCCGATAAAAATGATACCTCTTTTGTGTGGGTAGGCCTAGCGCCCGCGACAGGAAACGCCCCAAAGCGCAACGTGGACACATCCAAAATTTTGGAAGAAAACAGAGGTGTTTTTTGCGAAGTGCCTACCTGTAGATTTTGGCCTCTAGCTCAGCCGGCACCTAGGGAAACCTACCAAACCTGTGCATTTCTGAAAACTAGAGACCTAGTGGAATCCAAGGATGGGTGACTTGCGGGGCTCGGACCAGGTTCTGTTACCCAGAATCCTTTGCAAACCTCAAAATTTGGCCAAAAAAACATATGTTCCTCACATTTCTGTGGCAGAAAGTTCTGGAATCTGAGAGGAGCCACAAATTTCCTTCCACCCAGCGTTCCCCCAAGTCTCCCGATAAAAATGATACCTCACTTGTGTGGGTAGGCCTAGCGCCCGCGACAGGAAACACCCCAAAGCGCAACGTGGACACATCCAAAATTTTGGAAGAAAACAGAAGTGTTTTTTGCTAAGTGCCTACCTGTAGATTTTAGCCTCTAGCTCAGCCGGCACCTAGGGAAACCTACCAAACCTGTGCATTTCTGAAAACTAGAGACCTAGGGGAATCCAAGGAGGGGTGACTTGCGGGGCTTGGACCAGGTTCTGTTACCCAGAATCCTTTGCAAACCTCAAAATTTGGCCAAAAAAACATATGTTCCTCACATTTCTGTGGCAGAAAGTTCTGGAATCTGAGAGGAGCCACAAATTTCCTTCCACCCAGCATTCCCCCAAGTCTCCCGATAAAAATGATACCTCACTTGTGTGGGTAGGCCTAGCGCCCGCGACAGGAAACACCCCAAAGCGCAACGTGGACACATCCAAAATTTTGGAAGAAAACAGAGGTGTTTTTTGCGAAGTGCCTACCTGTAGATTTTGGCCTCTAGCTCAGCCGGCACCTAGGGAAACCTACCAAACCTGTGCATTTCTGAAAACTAGATACCCAGGGGAATCCAAGGAGGGGTGACTTGCGGGGCTCGGACCAGGTTCTGTTACCCAGATTCCTTTGCAAACCTCAAAATGTTGCTAAAAAAACACATGTTCCTCACATTTCTGTGGCAGAAAGTTCTGGAATCTGAGAGGAGCCACAAATTTCCTTCCACCCAGCGTTCCCCCAAGTCTCCCGATAAAAATGATACCTCACTTGTGTAGGTAGGCCTACCGCCCGCGACAGGAAACACCCCAAAGCGCAACGTGGACACATCCAAAATGTTGGAAGAAAACAGAGGTGTTTTTTGCGAAGTGCCTACCTGTAGATTTTGGCCTCTAGCTCAGCCGGCACCTAGGGAAACCTACCAAACCTGTGCATTTCTGAAAACTAGAGACCTATGGGAATCCAAGGAGGGGTGACTTGCGGGGCTCGGACCAGGTTCTGTTACTCAGAATCCTTTGCAAACCTCAAAATTTGGCTAAAAAAACACATTTTCCTCACATTTCTGTGGCAGAAAGTTCTAGAATCTGAGAGGAGCCACAAATTTCCTTCCACCCAGCGTTCCCCCAAGTCTCCCGATAAAAATGATACCTCTTTTGTGTGGGTAGGCCTAGCGCCCGTGACAGGAAACACCTCAAAGCGCAACGTGGACACATCCAAAATTTTGGAAGAAAACAGAGGTGTTTTTTGCGAAGTGCCTACCTGTAGATTTTGGCCTGTAGCTCAGCCGGCACCTAGGGAAACCTACAAAACCTGTGCATTTCTGAAAACTAGAGACCTAGGGGAATCCAAGGAGGGGTGACTTGCGGGGCTCGGACCAGGTTCTGTGACCCAGAATCCTTTGCAAACCTCAAAATCTGGCTAAAAAAACACATGTTCCTCAAATTTCTGTGGCAGAAAGTTCTAGAATCTGAGAGGAGCCACAAATTTCCTTCCACCCAGCGTTCCCCCAAGTCTCCCGATAAAAATGATACCTCACTTGTGTGGGTAGGCCTAGCGCCCGCGACAGGAAGCGCCCCAAAGCGCAACGTGGACACATCCAAAATTTTGGAAGAAAACAGAGGTGTTTTTTGCGAAGTGCCTACCTGTAGATTTTGGCCTCTAGCTCAGCCGGCACCTAGGGAAACCTACCAAACCTGTGCATTTCTGAAAACTAGAGACCTAGGGGAATCCAAGATGGGGTGACTTGCGGGGCTCGGACCAGGTTCTGTTACCCAGAATCCTTTGCAAACCTCAAAATTTGGCTAAAAAAACACATATTTCTCACATTTCTGTGGCAGAAAGTTCTGGAATCTGGGAGGAGCCACAAATTTCCTTCCACCCAGCGTTCCCCCAAGTCTCCCGATAAAAATGATACCTCACTTGTGTGGGTAGGCCTAGCGCCCGCGACAGGAAACGCCCCAAAGCGCAACGTGGACACATCCAAAATTTTGGAAGAAAACAGAGGTGTTTTTTGCGAAGTGCCTAACTGTAGATTTTGGCCTCTAGCTCAGCCGGCACCTAGGGAAACCTACCAAACCTGTGCATTTCTGAAAACTAGAGACCTAGGGGAATCCAAGGAGGGGTGACTTGCGGGGCTCGGACAAGGTTCTGTTACCCAGAATCCTTTGCAAACCTCAAAATTTGGCTAAAAAAACACATGTTCCTCACATTTCTGTGGCAGAAAGTTCTGGAATCTGAGAGGAGCCACAAATTTCCTTCCACCCAGCGTTCCCCCAAGTCTCCCGATCAAAATGATACCTCACTTGTGTGGGTAGGCCTAGCGCCCGCGACAGGAAACACCCCAAAACGCAACGTGGACACATCCAAAATTTTGGAAGAAAACAGAGGTGTTTTTTGCAAAGTGCCTACCTGTGGATTTTGGCCTATAGCTCAGCCGGCACCTAGGGAAACCTACCAAACCTGTGCATTTCTGAAAAATAGAGACCTAGGGGAATCCAAGGAGGGGTGACTTGCGGGGCTCGGACCAGGTTCTGTGACCCGGAATCCTTTGCAAACCTCAAAATTTGGCTAAAAAAACACATGTTCCTCAAATTTCTGTGGCAGAAAGTTCTAGAATCTGAGAGGAGCCACAAATTTCCTTCCATCCAGCGTTCCCCCAAGTCTCCCGATAAAAATGATACCTCACTTGTGTGGGTAGGCCTAGCGCCCACGACAGGAAACGCCCCAAAGCGCAACGTGGACACATCCAATATTTTGGAAGAAAACAGAGGTGTTTTTTGCGAAGTGCCTACCTGTAGATTTTGGCCTCTAGCTCAGCCGGCACCTAGGGAAACCTACCAAACCTGTGCATTTCTGAAAACTAGAGACCTAGTGGAATCCAAGGATGGGTGACTTGCGGGGCTCGGACCAGGTTCTGTTACCCAGAATCCTTTGCAAACCTCAAAATTTGGCCAAAAAAACATATGTTCCTCACATTTCTGTGGCAGAAAGTTCTGGAATCTGAGAGGAGCCACAAATTTCCTTCCACCCAGCGTTCCCCCAAGTCTCCCGATAAAAATGATACCTCACTTGTGTGGGTAGGCCTAGCGCCCGCGACAGGAAACACCCCAAAGCGCAACGTGGACACATCCAAAATTTTTGAAGAAAACAGAAGTATTTTTTGCTAAGTGCCTACCTGTAGATTTTAGCCTCTAGCTCAGCCGGCACCTAGGGAAACCTACCAAACCTGTGCATTTCTGAAAACTAGAGACCTAGGGGAATCCAAGGAGGGGTGACTTGCGGGGCTTGGACCAGGTTCTGTTACCCAGAATCCTTTGCAAACCTCAAAATTTGGCCAAAAAAACATATGTTCCTCACATTTCTGTGGCAGAAAGTTCTGGAATCTGAGAGGAGCCACAAATTTCCTTCCACCCAGCATTCCCCCAAGTCTCCCGATAAAAATGATACCTCACTTGTGTGGGTAGGCCTAGCGCCCGCGACAGGAAACACCCCAAAGCGCAACGTGGACACATCCAAAATTTTGAAAGAAAACAGAGGTGTTTTTTGCGAAGTGCCTACCTGTAGATTTTGGCCTCTAGCTCAGCCGGCACCTAGGGAAACCTACCAAACCTGTGCATTTCTGAAAACTAGATACCCAGGGGAATCCAAGGAGGGGTGACTTGCGGGGCTCGGACCAGGTTCTGTTACCCAGATTCCTTTGCAAACCTCAAAATGTTGCTAAAAAAACACATGTTCCTCACATTTCTGTGGCAGAAAGTTCTGGAATCTGAGAGGAGCCACAAATTTCCTTCCACCCAGCGTTCCCCCAAGTCTCCCGATAAAAATGATACCTCACTTGTGTAGGTAGGCCTAGCGCCCGCGACAGGAAACACCCCAAAGCGCAACGTGGACACATCCAAAATGTTGGAAGAAAACAGAGGTGTTTTTTGCGAAGTGCCTACCTGTAGATTTTGGCCTCTAGCTCAGCCGGCACCTAGGGAAACCTACCAAACCTGTGCATTTCTGAAAACTAGAGACCTATGGGAATCCAAGGAGGGGTGACTTGCGGGGCTCGGACCAGGTTCTGTTACTCAGAATCCTTTGCAAACCTCAAAATTTGGCTAAAAAAACACATGTTCCTCACATTTCTGTGGCAGAAAGTTCTAGAATCTGAGAGGAGCCACAAATTTCCTTCCACCCAGCGTTCCCCCAAGTCTCCCGATAAAAATGATACCTCTTTTGTGTGGGTAGGCCTAGCGCCCGTGACAGGAAACACCTCAAAGCGCAACGTGGACACATCCAAAATTTTGGAAGAAAACAGAGGTGTTTTTTGCGAAGTGCCTACCTGTAGATTTTGGCCTCTAGCTCAGCCGGCACCTAGGGAAACCTACAAAACCTGTGCATTTCTGAAAACTAGAGACCTAGGGGAATCCAAGGAGGGGTGACTTGCGGGGCTCGGACCAGGTTCTGTGACCCAGAATCCTTTGCAAACCTCAAAATTTGGCTAAAAAAACACATGTTCCTCAAATTTCTGTGGCAGAAAGTTCTAGAATCTGAGAGGAGCCACAAATTTCCTTCCACCCAGCGTTCCCCCAAGTCTCCCGATAAAAATGATACCTCACTTGTGTGGGTAGGCCTAGCGCCCGCGACAGGAAACGCCCCAAAGCGCAACGTGGACACATCCAAAATTTTGGAAGAAAACAGAGGTGTTTTTTGAGAAGTGCCTACCTGTAGATTTTGGCCTCTAGCTCAGCCGGCACCTAGGGAAACCTACCAAACCTGTGCATTTCTGAAAACTAGAGACCTAGGGGAATCCAAGATGGGGTGACTTGCGGGGCTCGGACCAGGTTCTGTTACCCAGAATCCTTTGCAAACCTCAAAATTTGGCTAAAAAAACACATGTTTCTCACATTTCTGTGGCAGAAAGTTCTGGAATCTGGGAGGAGCCACAAATTTCCTTCCACCCAGCGTTCCCCCAAGTCTCCCGATAAAAATGATACCTCACTTGTGTGGGTAGGCCTAGCGCCCGCGACAGGAAACGCCCCAAAGCGCAACGTGGACACATCCAAAATTTTGGAAGAAAACAGAGGTGTTTTTTGCGAAGTGCCTAACTGTAGATTTTGGCCTCTAGCTCAGCCGGCACCTAGGGAAACCTACCAAACCTGTGCATTTCTGAAAACTAGAGACCTAGGGGAATCCAAGGAGGGGTGACTTGCGGGGCTTGGACCAGGTTCTGTTACCCAGAATCCTTTGCAAACCTCAAAATTTGGCCAAAAAAACATATGTTCCTCACATTTCTGTGGCAGAAAGTTCTGGAATCTGAGAGGAGCCACAAATTTCCTTCCACCCAGCATTCCCCCAAGTCTCCCGATAAAAATGATACCTCACTTGTGTGGGTAGGCCTAGCGCCCGCGACAGGAAACACCCCAAAGCGCAACGTGGACACATCCAAAATTTTGGAAGAAAACAGAGGTGTTTTTTGCGAAGTGCCTACCTGTAGATTTTGGCCTCTAGCTCAGCCGGCACCTAGGGAAACCTACCAAACCTGTGCATTTCTGAAAACTAGATACCCAGGGGAATCCAAGGAGGGGTGACTTGCGGGGCTCGGACCAGGTTCTGTTACCCAGATTCCTTTGCAAACCTCAAAATGTTGCTAAAAAAACACATGTTCCTCACATTTCTGTGGCAGAAAGTTCTGGAATCTGAGAGGAGCCACAAATTTCCTTCCACCCAGCGTTCCCCCAAGTCTCCCGATAAAAATGATACCTCACTTGTGTAGGTAGGCCTAGCGCCCGCGACAGGAAACACCCCAAAGCGCAACGTGGACACATCCAAAATGTTGGAAGAAAACAGAGGTGTTTTTTGCGAAGTGCCTACCTGTAGATTTTGGCCTCTAGCTCAGCCGGCACCTAGGGAAACCTACCAAACCTGTGCATTTCTGAAAACTAGAGACCTATGGGAATCCAAGGAGGGGTGACTTGCGGGGCTCGGACCAGGTTCTGTTACTCAGAATCCTTTGCAAACCTCAAAATTTGGCTAAAAAAACACATGTTCCTCACATTTCTGTGGCAGAAAGTTCTAGAATCTGAGAGGAGCCACAAATTTCCTTCCACCCAGCGTTCCCCCAAGTCTCCCGATAAAAATGATACCTCTTTTGTGTGGGTAGGCCTAGCGCCCGTGACAGGAAACACCTCAAAGCGCAACGTGGACACATCCAAAATTTTGGAAGAAAACAGAGGTGTTTTTTGCGAAGTGCCTACCTGTAGATTTTGGCCTCTAGCTCAGCCGGCACCTAGGGAAACCTACAAAACCTGTGCATTTCTGAAAACTAGAGACCTAGGGGAATCCAAGGAGGGGTGACTTGCGGGGCTCGGACCAGGTTCTGTGACCCAGAATCCTTTGCAAACCTCAAAATTTGGCTAAAAAAACACATGTTCCTCAAATTTCTGTGGCAGAAAGTTCTAGAATCTGAGAGGAGCCACAAATTTCCTTCCACCCAGCGTTCCCCCAAGTCTCCCGATAAAAATGATACCTCACTTGTGTGGGTAGGCCTAGCGCCCGCGACAGGAAACGCCCCAAAGCGCAACGTGGACACATCCAAAATTTTGGAAGAAAACAGAGGTGTTTTTTGCGAAGTGCCTACCTGTAGATTTTGGCCTCTAGCTCAGCCGGCACCTAGGGAAACCTACCAAACCTGTGCATTTCTGAAAACTAGAGACCTAGGGGAATCCAAGATGGGGTGACTTGCGGGGCTCGGACCAGGTTCTGTTACCCAGAATCCTTTGCAAACCTCAAAATTTGGCTAAAAAAACACATGTTTCTCACATTTCTGTGGCAGAAAGTTCTGGAATCTGGGAGGAGCCACAAATTTCCTTCCACCCAGCGTTCCCCCAAGTCTCCCGATAAAAATGATACCTCACTTGTGTGGGTAGGCCTAGCGCCCGCGACAGGAAACGCCCCAAAGCGCAACGTGGACACATCCAAAATTTTGGAAGAAAACAGAGGTGTTTTTTGCGAAGTGCCTAACTGTAGATTTTGGCCTCTAGCTCAGCCGGCACCTAGGGAAACCTACCAAACCTGTGCATTTCTGAAAACTAGAGACCTAGGGGAATCCAAGGAGGGGTGACTTGCGGGGCTCGGACAAGGTTCTGTTACCCAGAATCCTTTGCAAACCTCAAAATTTGGCTAAAAAAACACATGTTCCTCACATTTCTGTGGCAGAAAGTTCTGGAATCTGAGAGGAGCCACAAATTTCCTTCCACCCAGCGTTCCCCCAAGTCTCCCGATAAAAATGATACCTCACTTGTGTGGGTAGGCCTAGCGCCCGCGACAGGAAACACCCCAAAGCGCAACGTGGACACATCCAAAATTTTGGAAGAAAACAGAGGTGTTTTTTGCAAAGTGCCTACCTGTAGATTTTGGCCTCTAGCTCAGCCGGCACCTAGGGAAACCTACCAAACCTGTGCATTTCCGAAAACTAGAGACCTAGTGGAATCCAAGGAGGGGTGACTTGCGGGGCTCGGACCAGGTTCTGTTACCCAGAGTCCTTTGCAAACCTCAAAATTTGGCTAAAAAAACACATGTTCCTCACATTTCTGTGGTAGAAAGAACTGGAATCTGAGAGGAGCCACAAATTTCCTTCCACCCAGCTTTCCCCCAAGTCTCCCGATGAAAATGATACCTCACTTGTGTGGGTAGGCCTAGCGCCCGCGACAGGAAACACCCCAAAGCGCAACGTGGACACATCCAAAATTTTGGAAGAAAACAGAGGTGTTTTTTGCGAAGTGCCTACCTGTAGATTTTGGCCTCTAGCTCAGCCGGCACCTAGGGAAACCTACCAAACCTGTGAATTTCTGAAAACTAGATACCCAGGGGAATCCAAGGAGGGGTGACTTGCGGGGCTCGGACCAGGTTCTGTTACCCAGATTCCTTTGCAAACCTCAAAATGTTGCTAAAAAAACACATGTTCCTCACATTTCTGTGGCAGAAAGTTCTGGAATCTGAGAGGAGCCACAAATTTCCTTCCACCCAGCGTTCCCCCAAGTCTCCCGATAAAAATGATACCTCACTTGTGTAGGTAGGCCTAGCGCCCGCGACAGGAAACACCCCAAAGCGCAACGTGGACACATCCAAAATGTTGGAAGAAAACAGAGGTGTTTTTTGCGAAGTGCCTACCTGTAGATTTTGGCCTCTAGCTCAGCCGGCACCTAGGGAAACCTACCAAACCTGTGCATTTCTGAAAACTAGAGACCTATGGGAATCCAAGGAGGGGTGACTTGCGGGGCTCGGACCAGGTTCTGTTACTCAGAATCCTTTGCAAACCTCAAAATTTGGCTAAAAAAACACATGTTCCTCACATTTCTGTGGCAGAAAGTTCTAGAATCTGAGAGGAGCCACAAATTTCCTTCCACCCAGCGTTCCCCCAAGTCTCCCGATAAAAATGATACCTCTTTTGTGTGGGTAGGCCTAGCGCCCGTGACAGGAAACACCTCAAAGCGCAACGTGGACACATCCAAAATTTTGGAAGAAAACAGAGGTGTTTTTTGCGAAGTGCCTACCTGTAGATTTTGGCCTCTAGCTCAGCCGGCACCTAGGGAAACCTACAAAACCTGTGCATTTCTGAAAACTAGAGACCTAGGGGAATCCAAGGAGGGGTGACTTGCGGGGCTCAGACCAGGTTCTGTGACCCAGAATCCTTTGCAAACCTCAAAATTTGGCTAAAAAAACACATGTTCCTCACATTTCTGTGGCAGAAAGTTCTAGACTCTGAGAGGAGCCACAAATTTCCTTCCACCCAGCGTTCCCCCAAGTCTCCCGATAAAAATGATACCTCACTTGTGTGGGTAGGCCTAGCGCCCGCGACAGGAAACGCCCCAAAGCGCAACGTGGACACATCCAAAATTTTGGAAGAAAACAGAGGTGTTTTTTGCGAAGTGCCTACCTGTAGATTTTGGCCTCTAGCTCAGCCGGCACCTAGGGAAACCTACCAAACCTGTGCATTTCTGAAAACTAGAGACCTAGGGGAATCCAAGATGGGGTGACTTGCGGGGCTCGGACCAGGTTCTGTTACCCAGAATCCTTTGCAAACCTCAAAATTTGGCCAAAAAAACACATGTTTCTCACATTTCTGTGGCAGAAAGTTCTGGAATCTGGGAGGAGCCACAAATTTCCTTCCACCCAGCGTTCCCCCAAGTCTCCCGATAAAAATGATACCTCACTTGTGTGGGTAGGCCTAGCGCCCGCGACAGGAAACGCCCCAAAGCGCAACGTGGACACATCCAAAATTTTGGAAGAAAACAGAGGTGTTTTTTGCGAAGTGCCTAACTGTAGATTTTGGCCTCTAGCTCAGCCGGCACCTAGGGAAACCTACCAAACCTGTGCATTTCTGAAAACTAGAGACCTAGGGGAATCCAAGGAGGGGTGACTTGCGGGGCTCGGACAAGGTTCTGTTACCCAGAATCCTTTGCAAACCTCAAAATTTGGCTAAAAAAACACATGTTCCTCACATTTCTGTGGCAGAAAGTTCTGGAATCTGAGAGGAGCCACAAATTTCCTTCCACCCAGCGTTCCCCCAAGTCTCCCGATAAAAATGATACCTCACTTGTGTGGGTAGGCCTAGCGCCCGCGACAGGAAAAACCCCAAAGCGCAACGTGGACACATCCAAAATTTTGGAAGAAAACAGAGGTGTTTTTTGCAAAGTGCCTACCTGTAGATTTTGGCCTCTAGCTCAGCCGGCACCTAGGGAAACCTACCAAACCTGTGCATTTCCGAAAACTAGAGACCTAGTGGAATCCAAGGAGGGGTGACTTGCGGGGCTCGGACCAGGTTCTGTTACCCAGAGTCCTTTGCAAACCTCAAAATTTGGCTAAAAAAACACATGTTCCTCACATTTCTGTGGCAGAAAGTTCTGGAATCTGAGAGGAGCCACAAATTTCCTACCACCCAGCGTTCCCCCAAGTCTCCCGATGAAAATGATGCCTCACTTGTGTAGGTAGGCCTAGCGCCCGTGACAGGAAACGCCCCAAAGCGCAACGTGGACACATCCAAAATTTTGGAAGAAAACAGAGGTGTTTTTTGCGAAGTGCCTACCTGTAGATTTTGGCCTCTAGCTCAGCCGGCACCTAGGGAAATCTACAAAACCTGTGCATTTCTGAAAACTAGAGACCTAGGGAAATCCAAGAAGGGGTGACTTGCGGGGCTCGGACCAGGTTCTGTTACTCAGAATCCTTTGCAAACCTCAAAATTTGGCTAAAAAAACACATGTTCCTCACATTTCTGAGGCAGAAAGTTCTAGAATCTGAGAGGAGCCACAAATTTCCTTCCACCCAGCGTTCCCCCAAGTCTCCCGATAAAAATGATACCTCTTTTGTGTGGGTAGGGCTAGCGCCCGTGACAGGAAACACCTCAAAGCGCAACGTGGACACATCCAAAATTTTGGAAGAAAACAGAGGTGTTTTTTGCGAAGTGCCTACCTGTAGATTTTGGCCTCTAGCTCAGCCGGCACCTAGGGAAACCTACAAAACCTGTGCATTTCTGAAAACTAGAGACCTAGGGGAATCCAAGGAGGGGTGACTTGCGGGGCTCAGACCAGGTTCTGTGACCCAGAATCCTTTGCAAACCTCAAAATTTGGCTAAAAAAACACATGTTCCTCACATTTCTGTGGCGGAAAGTTCTAGACTCTGAGAGGAGCCACAAATTTCCTTCCACCCAGCGTTCCCCCAAGTCTCCCGATAAAAATGATACCTCACTTGTGTGGGTAGGCCTAGCGCCCGCGACAGGAAACACCCCAAAGCGCAACGTGGACACATCCAAAATTTTGGAAGAAAACAGAGGTGTTTTTTGCGAAGTGCCTACCTGTAGATTTTGGCCTCTAGCTCAGCCGGCACCTAGGGAAACCTACCAAACCTGTGCATTTCTGAAAACTAGAGACCGAGGGGAATCCAAGATGGGGTGACTTGCGGGGCTCGGACCAGGTTCTGTTACCCAGAATCCTTTGCAAACCTCAAAATTTGGCAAAAAAAACACATGTTTCTCACATTTCTGTGGCAGAAAGTTCTGGAATCTGGGAGGAGCCACAAATTTCCTTCCACCCAGCGTTCCCCCAAGTCTCCCGATAAAAATGATACCTCACTTGTGTGGGTAGGCCTAGCGCCCGCGACAGGAAACGCCCCAAAGCGCAACGTGGACACATCCAAAATTTTGGAAGAAAACAGAGGTGTTTTTTGCGAAGTGCCTAACTGTAGATTTTGGCCTCTAGCTCAGCCGGCACCTAGGGAAACCTACCAAACCTGTGCATTTCTGAAAACTAGAGACCTAGGGGAATCCAAGGAGGGGTGACTTGCGGGGCTCGGACAAGGTTCTGTTACCCAGAATCCTTTGCAAACCTCAAAATTTGGCTAAAAAAACACATGTTCCTCACATTTCTGTTGGAGAAAGTTCTGGAATCTGAGAGGAGCCACAAATTTCCTTCCACCCAGCGTTCCCCCAAGTCTCCCGATAAAAATGATACCTCACTTGTGTGGGTAGGCCTAGCGCCCGCGACAGGAAACACCCCAAAGCGCAACGTGGACACATCCAAAATTTTGGAAGAAAACAGAGGTGTTTTTTGCAAAGTGCCTACCTGTAGATTTTGGCCTCTAGCTCAGCCGGCACCTAGGGAAACCTACCAAACCTGTGCATTTCCGAAAACTAGAGACCTAGGGGAATCCAAGGAAGGGTGACTTGCGGGGCTCGGACAAGGTTCTGTTACCCAGAATCCTTTGCAAACCTCAAAATTTGGCAAAAAAAACACATGTTTCTCACATTTCTGTGGCAGAAAGTTCTGGAATCTGGGAGGAGCCACAAATTTCCTTCCACCCAGCGTTCCCCCAAGTCTCCCGATAAAAATGATACCTCACTTGTGTGGGTAGGCCTAGCGCCCGCGACAGGAAACGCCCCAAAGCGCAACGTGGACACATCCAAAATTTTGGAAGAAAACAGAGGTGTTTTTTGCAAAGTGCCTACCTGTAGATTTTGGCCTCTAGCTCAGCCGGCACCTAGGGAAACCTACCAAACCTGTGCATTTCCGAAAACTAGAGACCTAGTGGAATCCAAGGAGGGGTGACTTGCGGGGCTCGGACCAGGTTCTGTTACCCAGAGTCCTTTGCAAACCTCAAAATTTGGCTAAAAAAACACATGTTCCTCACATTTCTGTGGCAGAAAGTTCTGGAATCTGAGAGGAGCCACAAATTTCCTTCCACCCAGCGTTCCCCCAAGTCTCCCGATAAAAATGATACCTCACTTGTGTAGGTAGGCCTAGCGCCCGCGACAGGAAACACCCCAAAGCGCAACGTGGACACATCCAAAATGTTGGAAGAAAACAGAGGTGTTTTTTGCGAAGTGCCTACCTGTAGATTTTGGCCTCTAGCTCAGCCGGCACCTAGGGAAACCTACCAAACCTGTGCATTTCTGAAAACTAGAGACCTATGGGAATCCAAGGAGGGGTGACTTGCGGGGCTCGGACCAGGTTCTGTTACTCAGAATCCTTTGCAAACCTCAAAATTTGGCTAAAAAAACACATGTTCCTCACATTTCTGTGGCAGAAAATTCTAGAATCTGAGAGGAGCCACAAATTTCCTTCCACCCAGCGTTCCCCCAAGTCTCCCGATAAAAATGATACCTCTTTTGTGTGGGTAGGCCTAGCGCCCGTGACAGGAAACACCTCAAAGCGCAACGTGGACACATCCAAAATTTTGGAAGAAAACAGAGATGTTTTTTGCGAAGTGCCTACCTGTAGATTTTGGCCTCTAGCTCAGCCGGCACCTAGGTAAACCTACAAAACCTGTGCATTTCTGAAAACTAGAGACCTAGGGGAATCCAAGGAGGGGTGACTTGCGGGGCTCGGACCAGGTTCTGTGACCCAGAATCCTTTGCAAACCTCAAAATTTGGCTAAAAAAACACATGTTCCTCACATTTCTGTGGCAGAAAGTTCTAGACTCTGAGAGGAGCCACAAATTTCCTTCCACCCAGCGTTCCCCCAAGTCTCCCGATAAAAATGATACCTCATTTGTGTGGGTAGGCCTAGCACCCGCGACAGGAAACGCCCCAAAGCGCAACGTGGACACATCCAAAATTTTGGAAGAAAACAGGTGTTTTTTGCGAAGTGCCTACCTGTAGATTTTGGCCTCTAGCTCAGCCGGCACCTAGGGAAACCTACCAAACCTGTGCATTTCTGAAAACTAGAGACCTAGGGGAATCCAAGATGGGGTGACTTGCGGGGCTCGGACCAGGTTCTGTTACCCAGAATCCTTTGCAAACCTCAAAATTTGGCAAAAAAAACACATGTTTCTCACATTTCTGTGGCAGAAAGTTCTGGAATCTGGGAGGAGCCACAAATTTCCTTCCACCCAGCGTTCCCCCAAGTCTCCCGATAAAAATGATACCTCACTTGAGTGGGTAGGCCTAGCGCCCGCGACAGGAAACGCCCCAAAGCGCAACGTGGACACATCCAAAATTTTGGAAGAAAACAGAGGTGTTTTTTGCGAAGTGCCTAACTGTAGATTTTGGCCTCTAGCTCACCCGGCACCTAGGGAAACCTACCAAACCTGTGCATTTCTGAAAACTAGAGACCTAGGGGAATCCAAGGAGGGGTGACTTGCGGGGCTCGGACAAGGTTCTGTTACCCAGAATCCTTTGCAAACCTCAAAATTTGGCTAAAAAAACACATGTTCCTCACATTTCTGTGGCAGAAAGTTCTGGAATCTGAGAGGAGCCACAAATTTCCTTCCACCCAGCGTTCCCCCAAGTCTCCCGATAAAAATGATACCTCACTTGTGTGGGTAGGCCTAGCGCCCGCGACAGGAAAAACCCCAAAGCGCAACGTGGACACATCCAAAATTTTGGAAGAAAACAGAGGTGTTTTTTGCAAAGTGCCTACCTGTAGATTTTGGCCTCTAGCTCAGCCGGCACCTAGGGAAACCTACCAAACCTGTGCATTTCCGAAAACTAGAGACCTAGTGGAATCCAAGGAGGGGTGACTTGCGGGGCTCGGACCAGGTTCTGTTACCCAGAGTCCTTTGCAAACCTCAAAATTTGGCTAAAAAAACACATGTTCCTCACATTTCTGTGGCAGAAAGTTCTGGAATCTGAGAGGAGCCACAAATTTCCTACCACCCAGCGTTCCCCCAAGTCTCCCGATGAAAATGATGCCTCACTTGTGTAGGTAGGCCTAGCGCCCGTGACAGGAAACGCCCCAAAGCGCAACGTGGACACATCCAAAATTTTGGAAGAAAACAGAGGTGTTTTTTGCGAAGTGCCTACCTGTAGATTTTGGCCTCTAGCTCAGCCGGCACCTAGGGAAACCTACCAAACCTGTGCATTTCTGAAAACTAGAGACCTAGGGGAATCCAAGATGGGGTGACTTGCGGGGCTCGGACCAGGTTCTGTTACCCAGAATCCTTTGCAAACCTCAAAATTTGGCTAAAAAAACACATGTTTCTCACATTTCTGTGGCAGAAAGTTCTGGAATCTGAGAGGAGCCACAAATTTCCTTCCACCCAGCGTTCCCCCAAGTCTCCCGATAAAAATGATACCTCACTTGTGTGGGTAGGCCTAGCGCCCGCGACAGGAAACGCCCCAAAGCGCAACGTGGACACATCCAAAATTTTGGAAGAAAACAGAGGTGTTTTTTGCGAACTGCCTAACTGTAGATTTTGGCCTCTAGCTCAGCCGGCACCTAGGGAAACCTACCAAACCTGTGCATTTCTGTAAACTAGAGACCTAGGGGAATCCAAGGAGGGGTGACTTGCGGGGCTCGGACAAGGTTCTGTTACCCAGAATCCTTTGCAAACCTCAAAATTTGGCTAAAAAAACACATGTTCCTCACATTTCTGTGGCAGAAAGTTCTGGAATCTGAGAGGAGCCACAAATTTCCTTCCACCCAGCGTTCCCCCAAGTCTCCCGATAAAAATGATACCTCACTTGTGTGGGTAGGCCTAGCGCCCGCGACAGGAAAAACCCCAAAGCGCAACGTGGACACATCCAAAATTTTGGAAGAAAACAGAGGCGTTTTTTGCAAAGTGCCTACCTGTAGATTTTGGCCTCTAGCTCAGCCGGCACCTAGGGAAACCTACCAAACCTGTGCATTTCCGAAAACTAGAGACCTAGTGGAATCCAAGGAGGGGTGACTTGCGGGGCTCGGACCAGGTTCTGTTACCCAGAGTCCTTTGCAAACCTCAAAATTTGGCTAAAAAAACACATGTTCCTCACGTTTCTGTGCAGAAAGTTCTAGAATCTGAGAGGAGCCACAAATTTCCTTCCACCCAGCGTTCCCCCAAGTCTCCCGATAAAAATGATACCTCTTTTGTGTGGGTAGGGCTAGCGCCCGCGACAGGAAACACCTCAAAGCGCAACGTGGACACATCCAAAATTTTGGAAGAAAACAGAGGTGTTTTTTGCGAAGTGCCTACCTGTAGATTTTGGCCTCTAGCTCAGCCGACACCTAGGGAAACCTACCAAACCTGTGCATTTCTGAAAACTAGAGACCTAGGGGAATCCAAGGAGGGGTGACTTGCGGGGCTCGGACCAGGTTCTGTTACCCAGAATCCTTTGCAAACCTCAAAATTTGGCTAAAAAAACACATGTTCCTCACATTTCTGTGGCAGAAAGTTCTGGAATCTGAGAGGAGCCACAAATTTCCTTCCACCCAGCGTTCCCCCAAGTCTCCCGATAAAAATGATACCTCTTTTGTGTGGGTAGGACTAGCGCCCGCGACAGGAAACACCCCAAAGCGCAACGTGGACACATCCAAAATTTTGGAAGAAAACAGAGGTGTTTTTTGCGAAGTGCCTACCTGTAGATTTTGGCCTCTAGCTCAGCCAGCACCTAGGGAAACCTACCAAACCTGTGCATTTCTGACAACTAGATACCCAGGGGAATCCAAGGAGGGGTGACTTACGGGGCTCGGACCAGGTTCTGTTACCCAGAGTCCTTTGCAAACCTCAAAATGTTGCTAAAAAAACTCATGTTCCTCACATTTCTGTGGCAGAAAGTTCTGGAATCTGAGAGGAGCCAGAAATTTCCTTCCACCCAGCGTTCCCCCAAGTCTCCCGATAAAAATGATACCTCTTTTGTGTGGGTAGGGCTAGCGCCCGCGACAGGAAACACCTAAAAGCGCAACGTGGACACATCCAAAAGTTTGGAAGAAAACAGAGGTGTTTTTTGCGAAGTGCCTACCTGTAGATTTTGGCCTCTAGCTCAGCCGACACCTAGGGAAACCTACCAAACCTGTGCATTTCTGAAAACTAGAGACCTAGGGGAATCCAAGGAGGGGTGACTTGCGGGGCTCGGACCAGGTTCTGTTACCCAGAATCCTTTGCAAACCTCAAAATTTGGCTAAAAAAACACATGTTCCTCACATTTCTGTGGCAGAAAGTTCTGGAATCTGAGAGGAGCCACAAATTTCCTTCCACCCAGCGTTCCCCCAAGTCTCCCGATCAAAATGATACCTCACTTGTGTGGGTAGGCCTAGCGCCCGCAACAGGAAACACCCCAAAACGCAACGTGGACACATCCAAAATTTTGGAAGAAAACAGAGGTGTTTTTTGCGAAGTGCCTACCTGTAGATTTTGGCCTCTAGCTCAGCCGGCACCTAGGGAAACCTACCAAACCTGTGCATTTCTGAAAACTAGAGACCTGGGGGAATCCAAGGAGGGGTGACTTGCGGGGCTCGGACCAGGTTCTGTTACCCAGAATCCTTTGCAAATCTCAAAATTTGGCTAAAAAAACACATGTTCCTCAAATTTCTGTGGCAGAAAGTTCTAGAATCTGAGAGGAGCCACAAATTTCCTTCCACCCAGCGTTCCCCCAAGTCTCCCGATAAAAATGATACCTCACTTGTGTGGGTAGGCCTAGCGCCCGTGAGAGGAAACGCCCCAAAGCGCAACGTGGACACATCCCAAATTTTGGAAGAAAACAGAGGTGTTTTTTGCTAAGTGCCTACCTGTAGATTTTGGCCTCTAGCTCAGCCGGCACCTAGGGAAACCTACCAAACCTGTGCATTTCCGAAAACTAGAGACCTAGGGGAATCCAAGGAAGGGTGACTTGCGGGGCTCGGACAAGGTTCTGTTACCCAGAATCCTTTGCAAACCTCAAAATTTGGCTAAAAAAACACATGTTCCTCACATTTCTGTTGGAGAAAGTTCTGGAATCTGAGAGGAGCCACAAATTTCCTTCCACCCAGCGTTCCCCCAAGTCTCCCGATAAAAATGATACCTCACTTGTGTGGGTAGGCCTAGCGCCCGCGACAGGAAACACCCCAAAGCGCAACGTGGACACATCCAAAATTTTGGAAGAAAACAGAGGTGTTTTTTGCAAAGTGCCTACCTGTAGATTTTGGCCTCTAGCTCAGCCGGCACCTAGGGAAACCTACCAAACCTGTGCATTTCCGAAAACTAGAGACCTAGGGGAATCCAAGGAAGGGTGACTTGCGGGGCTCGGACAAGGTTCTGTTACCCAGAATCCTTTGCAAACCTCAAAATTTGGCAAAAAAAACACATGTTTCTCACATTTCTGTGGCAGAAAGTTCTGGAATCTGGGAGGAGCCACAAATTTCCTTCCACCCAGCGTTCCCCCAAGTCTCCCGATAAAAATGATACCTCACTTGTGTGGGTAGGCCTAGCGCCCGCGACAGGAAACGCCCCAAAGCGCAACGTGGACACATCCAAAATTTTGGAAGAAAACAGAGGTGTTTTTTGCAAAGTGCCTACCTGTAGATTTTGGCCTCTAGCTCAGCCGGCACCTAGGGAAACCTACCAAACCTGTGCATTTCCGAAAACTAGAGACCTAGTGGAATCCAAGGAGGGGTGACTTGCGGGGCTCGGACCAGGTTCTGTTACCCAGAGTCCTTTGCAAACCTCAAAATTTGGCTAAAAAAACACATGTTCCTCACATTTCTGTGGCAGAAAGTTCTGGAATCTGAGAGGAGCCACAAATTTCCTTCCACCCAGCGTTCCCCCAAGTCTCCCGATAAAAATGATACCTCACTTGTGTAGGTAGGCCTAGCGCCCGCGACAGGAAACACCCCAAAGCGCAACGTGGACACATCCAAAATGTTGGAAGAAAACAGAGGTGTTTTTTGCGAAGTGCCTACCTGTAGATTTTGGCCTCTAGCTCAGCCGGCACCTAGGGAAACCTACCAAACCTGTGCATTTCTGAAAACTAGAGACCTATGGGAATCCAAGGAGGGGTGACTTGCGGGGCTCGGACCAGGTTCTGTTACTCAGAATCCTTTGCAAACCTCAAAATTTGGCTAAAAAAACACATGTTCCTCACATTTCTGTGGCAGAAAATTCTAGAATCTGAGAGGAGCCACAAATTTCCTTCCACCCAGCGTTCCCCCAAGTCTCCCGATAAAAATGATACCTCTTTTGTGTGGGTAGGCCTAGCGCCCGTGACAGGAAACACCTCAAAGCGCAACGTGGACACATCCAAAATTTTGGAAGAAAACAGAGATGTTTTTTGCGAAGTGCCTACCTGTAGATTTTGGCCTCTAGCTCAGCCGGCACCTAGGTAAACCTACAAAACCTGTGCATTTCTGAAAACTAGAGACCTAGGGGAATCCAAGGAGGGGTGACTTGCGGGGCTCGGACCAGGTTCTGTGACCCAGAATCCTTTGCAAACCTCAAAATTTGGCTAAAAAAACACATGTTCCTCACATTTCTGTGGCAGAAAGTTCTAGACTCTGAGAGGAGCCACAAATTTCCTTCCACCCAGCGTTCCCCCAAGTCTCCCGATAAAAATGATACCTCATTTGTGTGGGTAGGCCTAGCACCCGCGACAGGAAACGCCCCAAAGCGCAACGTGGACACATCCAAAATTTTGGAAGAAAACAGGTGTTTTTTGCGAAGTGCCTACCTGTAGATTTTGGCCTCTAGCTCAGCCGGCACCTAGGGAAACCTACCAAACCTGTGCATTTCTGAAAACTAGAGACCTAGGGGAATCCAAGATGGGGTGACTTGCGGGGCTCGGACCAGGTTCTGTTACCCAGAATCCTTTGCAAACCTCAAAATTTGGCAAAAAAAACACATGTTTCTCACATTTCTGTGGCAGAAAGTTCTGGAATCTGGGAGGAGCCACAAATTTCCTTCCACCCAGCGTTCCCCCAAGTCTCCCGATAAAAATGATACCTCACTTGAGTGGGTAGGCCTAGCGCCCGCGACAGGAAACGCCCCAAAGCGCAACGTGGACACATCCAAAATTTTGGAAGAAAACAGAGGTGTTTTTTGCGAAGTGCCTAACTGTAGATTTTGGCCTCTAGCTCACCCGGCACCTAGGGAAACCTACCAAACCTGTGCATTTCTGAAAACTAGAGACCTAGGGGAATCCAAGGAGGGGTGACTTGCGGGGCTCGGACAAGGTTCTGTTACCCAGAATCCTTTGCAAACCTCAAAATTTGGCTAAAAAAACACATGTTCCTCACATTTCTGTGGCAGAAAGTTCTGGAATCTGAGAGGAGCCACAAATTTCCTTCCACCCAGCGTTCCCCCAAGTCTCCCGATAAAAATGATACCTCACTTGTGTGGGTAGGCCTAGCGCCCGCGACAGGAAAAACCCCAAAGCGCAACGTGGACACATCCAAAATTTTGGAAGAAAACAGAGGTGTTTTTTGCAAAGTGCCTACCTGTAGATTTTGGCCTCTAGCTCAGCCGGCACCTAGGGAAACCTACCAAACCTGTGCATTTCCGAAAACTAGAGACCTAGTGGAATCCAAGGAGGGGTGACTTGCGGGGCTCGGACCAGGTTCTGTTACCCAGAGTCCTTTGCAAACCTCAAAATTTGGCTAAAAAAACACATGTTCCTCACATTTCTGTGGCAGAAAGTTCTGGAATCTGAGAGGAGCCACAAATTTCCTACCACCCAGCGTTCCCCCAAGTCTCCCGATGAAAATGATGCCTCACTTGTGTAGGTAGGCCTAGCGCCCGTGACAGGAAACGCCCCAAAGCGCAACGTGGACACATCCAAAATTTTGGAAGAAAACAGAGGTGTTTTTTGCGAAGTGCCTACCTGTAGATTTTGGCCTCTAGCTCAGCCGGCACCTAGGGAAACCTACCAAACCTGTGCATTTCTGAAAACTAGAGACCTAGGGGAATCCAAGATGGGGTGACTTGCGGGGCTCGGACCAGGTTCTGTTACCCAGAATCCTTTGCAAACCTCAAAATTTGGCTAAAAAAACACATGTTTCTCACATTTCTGTGGCAGAAAGTTCTGGAATCTGGGAGGAGCCACAAATTTCCTTCCACCCAGCGTTCCCCCAAGTCTCCCGATAAAAATGATACCTCACTTGTGTGGGTAGGCCTAGCGCCCGCGACAGGAAACGCCCCAAAGCGCAACGTGGACACATCCAAAATTTTGGAAGAAAACAGAGGTGTTTTTTGCGAACTGCCTAACTGTAGATTTTGGCCTCTAGCTCAGCCGGCACCTAGGGAAACCTACCAAACCTGTGCATTTCTGTAAACTAGAGACCTAGGGGAATCCAAGGAGGGGTGACTTGCGGGGCTCGGACAAGGTTCTGTTACCCAGAATCCTTTGCAAACCTCAAAATTTGGCTAAAAAAACACATGTTCCTCACATTTCTGTGGCAGAAAGTTCTGGAATCTGAGAGGAGCCACAAATTTCCTTCCACCCAGCGTTCCCCCAAGTCTCCCGATAAAAATGATACCTCACTTGTGTGGGTAGGCCTAGCGCCCGCGACAGGAAAAACCCCAAAGCGCAACGTGGACACATCCAAAATTTTGGAAGAAAACAGAGGCGTTTTTTGCAAAGTGCCTACCTGTAGATTTTGGCCTCTAGCTCAGCCGGCACCTAGGGAAACCTACCAAACCTGTGCATTTCCGAAAACTAGAGACCTAGTGGAATCCAAGGAGGGGTGACTTGCGGGGCTCGGACCAGGTTCTGTTACCCAGAGTCCTTTGCAAACCTCAAAATTTGGCTAAAAAAACACATGTTCCTCACGTTTCTGTGCAGAAAGTTCTAGAATCTGAGAGGAGCCACAAATTTCCTTCCACCCAGCGTTCCCCCAAGTCTCCCGATAAAAATGATACCTCTTTTGTGTGGGTAGGGCTAGCGCCCGCGACAGGAAACACCTCAAAGCGCAACGTGGACACATCCAAAATTTTGGAAGAAAACAGAGGTGTTTTTTGCGAAGTGCCTACCTGTAGATTTTGGCCTCTAGCTCAGCCGACACCTAGGGAAACCTACCAAACCTGTGCATTTCTGAAAACTAGAGACCTAGGGGAATCCAAGGAGGGGTGACTTGCGGGGCTCGGACCAGGTTCTGTTACCCAGAATCCTTTGCAAACCTCAAAATTTGGCTAAAAAAACACATGTTCCTCACATTTCTGTGGCAGAAAGTTCTGGAATCTGAGAGGAGCCACAAATTTCCTTCCACCCAGCGTTCCCCCAAGTCTCCCGATAAAAATGATACCTCTTTTGTGTGGGTAGGACTAGCGCCCGCGACAGGAAACACCCCAAAGCGCAACGTGGACACATCCAAAATTTTGGAAGAAAACAGAGGTGTTTTTTGCGAAGTGCCTACCTGTAGATTTTGGCCTCTAGCTCAGCCAGCACCTAGGGAAACCTACCAAACCTGTGCATTTCTGACAACTAGATACCCAGGGGAATCCAAGGAGGGGTGACTTACGGGGCTCGGACCAGGTTCTGTTACCCAGAGTCCTTTGCAAACCTCAAAATGTTGCTAAAAAAACTCATGTTCCTCACATTTCTGTGGCAGAAAGTTCTGGAATCTGAGAGGAGCCAGAAATTTCCTTCCACCCAGCGTTCCCCCAAGTCTCCCGATAAAAATGATACCTCTTTTGTGTGGGTAGGGCTAGCGCCCGCGACAGGAAACACCTAAAAGCGCAACGTGGACACATCCAAAAGTTTGGAAGAAAACAGAGGTGTTTTTTGCGAAGTGCCTACCTGTAGATTTTGGCCTCTAGCTCAGCCGACACCTAGGGAAACCTACCAAACCTGTGCATTTCTGAAAACTAGAGACCTAGGGGAATCCAAGGAGGGGTGACTTGCGGGGCTCGGACCAGGTTCTGTTACCCAGAATCCTTTGCAAACCTCAAAATTTGGCTAAAAAAACACATGTTCCTCACATTTCTGTGGCAGAAAGTTCTGGAATCTGAGAGGAGCCACAAATTTCCTTCCACCCAGCGTTCCCCCAAGTCTCCCGATCAAAATGATACCTCACTTGTGTGGGTAGGCCTAGCGCCCGCAACAGGAAACACCCCAAAACGCAACGTGGACACATCCAAAATTTTGGAAGAAAACAGAGGTGTTTTTTGCGAAGTGCCTACCTGTAGATTTTGGCCTCTAGCTCAGCCGGCACCTAGGGAAACCTACCAAACCTGTGCATTTCTGAAAACTAGAGACCTGGGGGAATCCAAGGAGGGGTGACTTGCGGGGCTCGGACCAGGTTCTGTTACCCAGAATCCTTTGCAAATCTCAAAATTTGGCTAAAAAAACACATGTTCCTCAAATTTCTGTGGCAGAAAGTTCTAGAATCTGAGAGGAGCCACAAATTTCCTTCCACCCAGCGTTCCCCCAAGTCTCCCGATAAAAATGATACCTCACTTGTGTGGGTAGGCCTAGCGCCCGTGAGAGGAAACGCCCCAAAGCGCAACGTGGACACATCCCAAATTTTGGAAGAAAACAGAGGTGTTTTTTGCTAAGTGCCTACCTGTAGATTTTGGCCTCTAGCTCAGCCGGCACCTAGGGAAACCTACCAAACCTGTGCATTTCTGAAAACTAGAGACCTAGGGGAATCCAAGGAGGGGTGACTTGCGGGGCTTGGACCAGGTTCTGTTACCCAGAATCCTTTGCAAACCTCAAAATTTGGCCAAAAAAACACATGTTCCTCACATATCTGTGGCAGAAAGTTCTGGAATCTGAGAGGAGCCACAAATTTCCTTCCACCCAGCATTCCCCCAAGTCTCCCGATAAAAATGATACCTCACTTGTGTGGGTAGGCCTAGCGCCCGCGACAGGAAACACCCCAAAGCGCAACGTGGATACATCCAAATTTTTGGAAGAAAACCGAGGTGTTTTTTGCGAAGTGCCTACCTGTAGATTTTGGCCTCTAGCTCAGCCGGCACCTAGGGAAACCTACCAAACCTGTGCATTTCTGACAACTAGATACCCAGGGGAATCCAAGGAGGGGTGACTTGCGGGGCTCGGACCAGGTTCTGTTACCCAGAGTCCTTTGCAAACCTCAAAATGATGCTAAAAAAACACATGTTCCTCACATTTCTGTGGCAGAAAGTTCTAGACTCTGAGAGGAGCCACAAATTTCCTTCCACCCAGCGTTCCCCCAAGTCTCCCGATAAAAATGATACCTCACTTGTGTGGGTAGGCCTAGCGCCCGCGACAGGAAACGCCCCAAAGCGCAACGTGGACACATCCAAAATTTTGGAAGAAAACAGAGGTGTTTTTTGCGAAGTGCCTACCTGTAGATTTTGGCCTCTAGCTCAGCCGGCACCTAGGGAAACCTACCAAACCTGTGCATTTCTGAAAACTAGAGACCTAGGGGAATCCAAGATGGGGTGACTTGCGGGGCTCGGACCAGGTTCTGTTACCCAGAATCCTTTGCAAACCTCAAAATTTGGCTAAAAAAACACATGTTTCTCACATTTCTGTGGCAGAAAGTTCTGGAATCTGGGAGGAGCCACAAATTTCCTTCCACCCAGCGTTCCCCCAAGTCTCCCGATAAAAATGATACCTCACTTGTGTGGGTAGGCCTAGCGCCCGCGACAGGAAACGCCCCAAAGCGCAACGTGGACACATCCAAAATTTTGGAAGAAAACAGAGGTGTTTTTTGCGTAGTGCCTAACTGTAGATTTTGGCCTCTAGCTCACCCGGCACCTAGGGAAACCTACCAAACCTGTGCATTTCTGAAAACTAGAGACCTAGGGGAATCCAAGGAGGGGTGACTTGCGGGGCTCGGACAAGGTTCTGTTACCCAGAATCCTTTGCAAACCTCAAAATTTGGCTAAAAAAACACATGTTCCTCACATTTCTGTGGCAGAAAGTTCTGGAATCTGAGAGGAGCCACAAATTTCCTTCCACCCAGCGTTCCCCCAAGTCTCCCGATAAAAATGATACCTCACTTGTGTGGGTAGGCCTAGCGCCCGCGACAGGAAAAACCCCAAAGCGCAACGTGGACACATCCAAAATTTTGGAAGAAAACAGAGGTGTTTTTTGCAAAGTGCCTACCTGTAGATTTTGGCCTCTAGCTCAGCCGGCACCTAGGGAAACCTACCAAACCTGTGCATTTCCGAAAACTAGAGACCTAGTGGAATCCAAGGAGGGGTGACTTGCGGGGCTCGGACCAGGTTCTGTTACCCAGAGTCCTTTGCAAACCTCAAAATTTGGCTAAAAAAACACATGTTCCTCACATTTCTGTGGCAGAAAGTTCTGGAATCTGAGAGGAGCCACAAATTTCCTACCACCCAGCGTTCCCCCAAGTCTCCCGATGAAAATGATGCCTCACTTGTGTAGGTAGGCCTAGCGCCCGTGACAGGAAACGCCCCAAAGCGCAACGTGGACACATCCAAAATTTTGGAAGAAAACAGAGGTGTTTTTTGCGAAGTGCCTACCTGTAGATTTTGGCCTCTAGCTCAGCCGGCACCTAGGGAAACCTACCAAACCTGTGCATTTCTGAAAACTAGAGACCTAGGGGAATCCAAGATGGGGTGACTTGCGGGGCTCGGACCAGGTTCTGTTACCCAGAATCCTTTGCAAACCTCAAAATTTGGCTAAAAAAACACATGTTTCTCACATTTCTGTGGCAGAAAGTTCTGGAATCTGGGAGGAGCCACAAATTTCCTTCCACCCAGCGTTCCCCCAAGTCTCCCGATAAAAATGATACCTCACTTGTGTGGGTAGGCCTAGCGCCCGCGACAGGAAACGCCCCAAAGCGCAACGTGGACACATCCAAAATTTTGGAAGAAAACAGAGGTGTTTTTTGCGAACTGCCTAACTGTAGATTTTGGCCTCTAGCTCAGCCGGCACCTAGGGAAACCTACCAAACCTGTGCATTTCTGAAAACTAGAGACCTAGGGGAATCCAAGGAGGGGTGACTTGCGGGGCTCGGACAAGGTTCTGTTACCCAGAATCCTTTGCAAACCTCAAAATTTGGCTAAAAAAACACATGTTCCTCACATTTCTGTGGCAGAAAGTTCTGGAATCTGAGAGGAGCCACAAATTTCCTTCCACCCAGCGTTCCCCCAAGTCTCCCGATAAAAATGATACCTCACTTGTGTGGGTAGGCCTAGCGCCCGCGACAGGAAAAACCCCAAAGCGCAACGTGGACACATCCAAAATTTTGGAAGAAAACAGAGGTGTTTTTTGCAAAGTGCCTACCTGTAGATTTTGGCCTCTAGCTCAGCCGGCACCTAGGGAAACCTACCAAACCTGTGCATTTCCGAAAACTAGAGACCTAGTGGAATCCAAGGAGGGGTGACTTGCGGGGCTCGGACCAGGTTCTGTTACCCAGAGTCCTTTGCAAACCTCAAAATTTGGCTAAAAAAACACATGTTCCTCACATTTCTGTGGCAGAAAGTTCTGGAATCTGAGAGGAGCCACAAATTTCCTACCACCCAGCGTTCCCCCAAGTCTCCCGATGAAAATGATGCCTCACTTGTGTAGGTAGGCCTAGCGCCCGTGACAGGAAACGCCCCAAAGCGCAACGTGGACACATCCAAAATTTTGGAAGAAAACAGAGGTGTTTTTTGCGAAGTGCCTACCTGTAGATTTTGGCCTCTAGCTCAGCCGGCACCTAGGGAAATCTACAAAACCTGTGCATTTCTGAAAACTAGAGACCTAGGGAAATCCAAGAAGGGGTGACTTGCGGGGCTCGGACCAGGTTCTGTTACTCAGAATCCTTTGCAAACCTCAAAATTTGGCTAAAGAAACACATGTTCCTCACATTTCTGTGGCAGAAAGTTCTAGAATCTGAGAGGAGCCACAAATTTCCTTCCACCCAGCGTTCCCCCAAGTCTCCCGATAAAAATGATACCTCTTTTGTGTGGGTAGGGCTAGCGCCCGCGACAGGAAACACCTCAAAGCGCAACGTGGACACATCCAAAATTTTGGAAGAAAACAGAGGTGTTTTTTGCGAAGTGCCTACCTGTAGATTTTGGCCTCTAGCTCAGCCGACACCTAGGGAAACCTACCAAACCTGTGCATTTCTGAAAACTAGAGACCTAGGGGAATCCAAGGAGGGGTGACTTGCGGGGCTCGGACCAGGTTCTGTTACCCAGAATCCTTTGCAAACCTCAAAATTTGGCTAAAAAAACACATGTTCCTCACATTTCTGTGGCAGAAAGTTCTGGAATCTGAGAGGAGCCACAAATTTCCTTCCACCCAGCGTTCCCCCAAGTCTCCCGATCAAAATGATACCTCACTTGTGTGGGTAGGCCTAGCGCCCGCGACAGGAAACACCCCAAAACGCAACGTGGACACAACCAAAATTTTGGAAGAAAACAGAGGTGTTTTTTGCGAAGTGCCTACCTGTAGATTTTGGCCTCTAGCTCAGCCGGCACCTAGGGAAACCTACCAAACCTGTGCATTTCTGACAACTAGATACCCAGGGGAATCCAAGGAGGGGTGACTTACGGGGCTCGGACCAGGTTCTGTTACCCAGAGTCCTTTGCAAACCTCAAAATGTTGCTAAAAAAACTCATGTTCCTCACATTTCTGTGGCAGAAAGTTCTGGAATCTGAGAGGAGCCAGAAATTTCCTTCCACCCAGCGTTCCCCCAAGTCTCCCGATAAAAATGATACCTCTTTTGTGTGGGTAGGGCTAGCGCCCGCGACAGGAAACACCTAAAAGCGCAACGTGGACACATCCAAAAGTTTGGAAGAAAACAGAGGTGTTTTTTGCGAAGTGCCTACCTGTAGATTTTGGCCTCTAGCTCAGCCGACACCTAGGGAAACCTACCAAACCTGTGCATTTCTGAAAACTAGAGACCTAGGGGAATCCAAGGAGGGGTGACTTGCGGGGCTCGGACCAGGTTCTGTTACCCAGAATCCTTTGCAAACCTCAAAATTTGGCTAAAAAAACACATGTTCCTCACATTTCTGTGGCAGAAAGTTCTGGAATCTGAGAGGAGCCACAAATTTCCTTCCACCCAGCGTTCCCCCAAGTCTCCCGATCAAAATGATACCTCACTTGTGTGGGTAGGCCTAGCGCCCGCAACAGGAAACACCCCAAAACGCAACGTGGACACATCCAAAATTTTGGAAGAAAACAGAGGTGTTTTTTGCGAAGTGCCTACCTGTAGATTTTGGCCTCTAGCTCAGCCGGCACCTAGGGAAACCTACCAAACCTGTGCATTTCTGAAAACTAGAGACCTGGGGGAATCCAAGGAGGGGTGACTTGCGGGGCTCGGACCAGGTTCTGTTACCCAGAATCCTTTGCAAATCTCAAAATTTGGCTAAAAAAACACATGTTCCTCAAATTTCTGTGGCAGAAAGTTCTAGAATCTGAGAGGAGCCACAAATTTCCTTCCACCCAGCGTTCCCCCAAGTCTCCCGATAAAAATGATACCTCACTTGTGTGGGTAGGCCTAGCGCCCGTGAGAGGAAACGCCCCAAAGCGCAACGTGGACACATCCAAAATTTTGGAAGAAAACAGAGGTGTTTTTTGCGAAGTGCCTACCTGTAGATTTTGGCCTCTAGCTCAGCCGGCACCTAGGGAAACCTACCAAACCTGTGCATTTCTGACAACTAGATACCCAGGGGAATCCAAGGAGGGGTGACTTACGGGGCTCGGACCAGGTTCTGTTACCCAGAGTCCTTTGCAAACCTCAAAATGTTGCTAAAAAAACTCATGTTCCTCACATTTCTGTGGCAGAAAGTTCTGGAATCTGAGAGGAGCCAGAAATTTCCTTCCACCCAGCGTTCCCCCAAGTCTCCCGATAAAAATGATACCTCTTTTGAGTGGGTAGGGCTAGCGCCCGCGACAGGAAACACCTAAAAGCGCAACGTGGACACATCCAAAAGTTTGGAAGAAAACAGAGGTGTTTTTTGCGAAGTGCCTACCTGTAGATTTTGGCCTCTAGCTCAGCCGACACCTAGGGAAACCTACCAAACCTGTGCATTTCTGAAAACTAGAGACCTAGGGGAATCCAAGGAGGGGTGACTTGCGGGGCTCGGACCAGGTTCTGTTACCCAGAATCCTTTGCAAACCTCAAAATTTGGCTAAAAAAACACATGTTCCTCACATTTCTGTGGCAGAAAGTTCTGGAATCTGAGAGGAGCCACAAATTTCCTTCCACCCAGCGTTCCCCCAAGTCTCCCGATCAAAATGATACCTCACTTGTGTGGGTAGGCCTAGCGCCCGCAACAGGAAACACCCCAAAACGCAACGTGGACACATCCAAAATTTTGGAAGAAAACAGAGGTGTTTTTTGCAAAGTGCCTACCTGTGGATTTTGGCCTCTAGCTCAGCCGGCACCTAGGGAAACCTACCAAACCTGTGCATTTCTGAAAACTAGAGACCTAGGGGAATCCAAGGAGGGGTGACTTGCGGGGCTTGGACCAGGTTCTGTTACCCAGAATCCTTTGCAAACCTCAAAATTTGGCCAAAAAAACACGTGTTCCTCACATTTCTGTGGCAGAAAGTTCTGGAATCTGAGAGGAGCCACAAATTTTCTTCCACCCAGCAGTCCCCCAAGTCTCCCGATAAAAATGATACCTCACTTGTGTGGGTAGGCCTAGCGCCCGCGATAGGAAACACCCCAAAGCGCAACGTGGACACATCCAAATTTTTGGAAGAAAACAGAGGTGATTTTTGCGAAGTGCCTACCTGTAGATTTTGGCCTCTAGCTCAGCCGGCACCTAGGGAAACCTACCAAACCTGTGCATTTCTGACAACTAGATACCCAGGGGAATCCAAGGAGGGGTGACTTGCGGGGCTCGGACCAGGTTCTGTTACCCAGAGTCCTTTGCAAACCTCAAAATGTTGCTAAAAAAACACATGTTCCTCACATTTCTGTGGCAGAAAGTTCTGGAATCTGAGAGGAGCCACAAATTTCCTTCCACCCAGCGTTCCCCCAAGTCTCCCGATAAAAATGATACCTCACTTGTGTAGGTAGGCCTAGCGCCCGCGACAGGAAACACCCCAAAGCGCAACGTGGACACATCCAAAATGTTGGAAGAAAACAGAGGTGTTTTTTGCAAAGTGCCTACCTGTAGATTTTGGCCTCTAGCTCAGCCGGCACCTAGGGAAACCTACCAAACCTGTGCATTTCTGAAAACTAGAGACCTAGGGGAATCCAAGGAGGGGTGACTTGCGGGGGTCGGACCTGGTTCTGTTACTCAGAATCCTTTGCAAACTTCAAAATTTGGCTAAAAAAACACATGTTCCTCACATTTCTGTGGCAGAAAGTTCTGGAATCTGAGAGGAGCCACAAATTTCCTTACACCCAGCGTTCCCCCAAGTCTCCCGATAAAAATGATACCTCTTTTGTGTGGGTAGGACTAGCGCCCGCGACAGGAAACACCCCAAAGCGCAACGTGGACACATCCAAAATTTTGGAAGAAAACAGAGGTGTTTTTTGCGAAGTGCCTACCTGTAGATTTTGGCCTCTAGCTCAGCCGGCACCTAGGGAAACCTACCAAACCTGTGCATTTCTGAAAACTAGAGACCTAGGGGAATCCAAGGAGGGGTGACTTGCGGGGCTCAAACCAGGTTCTGTGACCCAGAATCCTTTGCAAACCTCAAAATTTGGCTAAAAAAACACATGTTCCTCAAATTTCTGTGGCAGAAAGTTCTAGAATCTGAGAGGAGCCACAAATTTCCTTCCACCCAGCGTTCCCCCAAGTCTCCCGATAAAAATTATACCACTTTTGTGTGGGTAGGCCTAGCGCCCGCGACAGGAAACACCTCAAAGCGCAACGTGGACACATCCAATATTTTGGAAGAAAACAGAGGTGTTTTTTGCGAAGTGCCTACCTGTAGATTTTTGCCTCAGGCTCAGCCGGCACCTAGGGAAACCTACCAAACCTGTGCATTTCTGAAAAATAGAGACCTAGTGGAATCGAAGGATGGGTGACTTGCGGGGCTCGGACCAGGTTCTGTTACCCAGAATCCTTTGCAAACCTCAAAATTTGGCCAAAAAAACATATGTTCCTCACATTTCTGTGGCAGAAAGTTCTGGAATCTGAGAGGAGCCACAAATTTCCTTCCACCCAGCGTTCCCCCAAGTCTCCCGATAAAAATGATACCTCACTTGTGTGGGTAGGCCTAGCGCCCGCGACAGGAAACACCCCAAAGCGCAACGTGGACACATCCAAAATTTTGGAAGAAAACAGAGGTGTTTTTTGCTAAGTGCCTACCTGTAGATTTTGGCCTCTAGCTCAGCCGGCACCTAGGGAAACCTACCAAACCTGTGCATTTCTGAAAACTAGAGACCTAGGGGAATCCAAGGAGGGGTGACTTGCGGGGCTTGGACCAGGTTCTGTTACCCAGAATCCTTTGCACACCTCAAAATTTGGCCAAAAAAACATATGTTCCTCACATTTCTGTGGCAGAAAGTTCTGGAATCTGAGAGGAGCCACAAATTTCCTTCCACCCAGCATTCCCCCAAGTCTCCCGATAAAAATGATACCTCACTTGTGTGGGTAGGCCTAGCGCCCGCGACAGGAAACACCCCAAAGCGCAACGTGGACACATCCAAAATTTTGGAAGAAAACAGAGGTGTTTTTTGCGAAGTGCCTACCTGTAGATTTTGGCCTCTAGCTCAGCCGGCACCTAGGGAAACCTACCAAACCTGTGCATTTCTGAAAACTAGATACCCAGGGGAATCCAAGGAGGGGTGACTTGCGGGGCTCGGACCAGGTTCTGTTACCCAGAGTCCTTTGCAAACCTCAAAATGTTGCTAAAAAAACACATGTTCCTCACATTTCTGTGGCAGAAAGTTCTGGAATCTGAGAGGAGTCACAAATTTCCTTCCACCCAGCGTTCCCCCAAGTCTCCCGATAAAAATGATACCTCACTTGTGTAGGTAGGCCTAGCGCCCGCGACAGGAAACACCCCAAAGCACAACGTGGACACATCCAAAATGTTGGAAGAAAACAGAGGTGTTTTTTGCGAAGTGCCTACCTGTAGATTTTGGCCTCTAGCTCAGCCGGCACCTAGGGAAACCTACCAAACCTGTGCATTTCTGAAAACTAGAGACCTACGGGAATCCAAGGAGGGGTGACTTGCGGGGCTTGGACCAGGTTCTGTTACCCAGAATCCTTTGCAAACCTCAAAATTTGGCCAAAAAAACATATGTTCCTCACATTTCTGTGGCAGAAAGTTCTGGAATCTGAGAGGAGCCACAAATTTCCTTCCACCCAGCATTCCCCCAAGTCTCCCGATAAAAATGATACCTCACTTGTGTGGGTAGGCCTAGCGCCCGCGACAGGAAACACCCCAAAGCGCAACGTGGACACATCCAAAATTTTGGAAGAAAACAGAGGTGTTTTTTGCGAAGTGCCTACCTGTAGATTTTGGCCTCTAGCTCAGCCGGCACCTAGGGAAACCTACCAAACCTGTGCATTTCTGAAAACTAGATACCCAGGGGAATCCAAGGAGGGGTGACTTGCGGGGCTCGGACCAGGTTCTGTTACCCAGAGTCCTTTGCAAACCTCAAAATGTTGCTAAAAAAACACATGTTCCTCACATTTCTGTGGCAGAAAGTTCTGGAATCTGAGAGGAGCCACAAATTTCCTTCCACCCAGCGTTCCCCCAAGTCTCCCGATAAAAATGATACCTCACTTGTGTAGGTAGGCCTAGCGCCCGCGACAGGATACACCCCAAAGCGCAACGTGGACACATCCAAAATGTTGGAAGAAAACAGAGGTGTTTTTTGCGAAGTGCCTACCTGTAGATTTTGGCTTCTAGCTCAGCCGGCACCTAGGGAAACCTACCAAACCTGTGCATTTCTGAAAACTAGAGACCTATGGGAATCCAAGGAGGGGTGACTTGTGGGGCTCGGACCAGGTTCTGTTACTCAGAATCCTTTGCAAACCTCAAAATTTGGCTAAAAAAACACATGTTCCTCACATTTCTGTGGCAGAAAGTTCTAGAATCTGAGAGGAGCCACAAATTTCCTTCCACCCAGCGTTCCCCCAAGTCTCCCGATAAAAATGATACCTCTTTTGTGTGGGTAGGCCTAGCGCCCGTGACAGGAAACACCTCAAAGCGCAACGTGGACACATCCAAAATTTTGGAAGAAAACAGAGGTGTTTTTTGCGAAGTGCCTACCTGTAGATTTTGGCCTCTAGCTCAGCCGGCACCTAGGGAAACGTACCAAACCTGTGCATTTCTGAAAACTAGAGACCTGGGGGAATCCAAGGAGGGGTGACTTGCGGGGCTCGGACCAGGTTCTGTTACCCAGAATCCTTTGCAAATCTCAAAATTTGGCTAAAAAAACACATGTTCCTCAAATTTCTGTGGCAGAAAGTTCTAGAATCTGAGAGGAGCCACAAATTTCCTTCCACCCAGCGTTCCCCCAAGTCTCCCGATAAAAATGATACCTCACTTGTGTGGGTAGGCCTAGCGCCCGTGACAGGAAACACCTCAAAGCGCAACGTGGACACATCCAAAATTTTGGAAGAAAACAGAGGTGTTTTTTGCTAAGTGCCTACCTGTAGATTTTGGCCTCTAGCTCAGCCGGCACCTAGGGAAACGTACCAAACCTGTGCATTTCTGAAAACTAGAGACCTGGGGGAATCCAAGGAGGGGTGACTTGCGGGGCTCGGACCAGGTTCTGTTACCCAGAATCCTTTGCAAATCTCAAAATTTGGCTAAAAAAACACATGTTCCTCAAATTTCTGTGGCAGAAAGTTCTAGAATCTGAGAGGAGCCACAAATTTCCTTCCACCCAGCGTTCCCCCAAGTCTCCCGATAAAAATGATACCTCACTTGTGTGGGTAGGCCTAGCGCCCGTGAGAGGAAACGCCCCAAAGCGCAACGTGGACACATCCCAAATTTTGGAAGAAAACAGAGGTGTTTTTTGCTAAGTGCCTACCTGTAGATTTTGGCCTCTAGCTCAGCCGGCACCTAGGGAAACCTACCAAACCTGTGCATTTCTGAAAACTAGAGACCTAGGGGAATCCAAGGAGGGGTGACTTGCGGGGCTTGGACCAGGTTATGTTACCCAGAATCCTTTGCAAACCTCAAAATTTGGCCAAAAAAACACATGTTCCTCACATATCTGTGGCAGAAAGTTCTGGAATCTGAGAGGAGCCACAAATTTCCTTCCATCCAGCATTCCCCCAAGTCTCCCGATAAAAATGATACCTCACTTGTGTGGGTAGGCCTAGCGCCCGCGACAGGAAACACCCCAAAGCGCAACGTGGATACATCCAAATTTTTGGAAGAAAACCGAGGTGTTTTTTGCGAAGTGCCTACCTGTAGATTTTGGCCTCTAGCTCAGCCGGCACCTAGGGAAACCTACCAAACCTGTGCATTTCTGACAACTAGATACCCAGGGGAATCCAAGGAGGGGTGACTTGCGGGGCTCGGACCAGGTTCTGTTACCCAGAGTCCTTTGCAAACCTCAAAATGATGCTAAAAAAACACATGTTCCTCACATTTCTGTGGCAGAAAGTTCTGGAATCTGAGAGGAGCCAGAAATTTCCTTCCACCCAGCGTTCCCCCAAGTCTCCCGATAAAAATGATACCTCTTTTGTGTGGGTAGGGCTAGCGCCCACGACAGGAAACACCTCAAAGCGCAACGTGGACACATCCAAAATTTTGGAAGAAAACAGAGGTGTTTTTTGCGAAGTGCCTACCTGTAGATTTTGGCCTCTAGCTCAGCCGACACCTAGGGAAACCTACCAAACCTGTGCATTTCTGAAAACTAGAGACCTAGGGGAATCCAAGGAGGGGTGACTTGCGGGGCTCGGACCAGGTTCTGTTACCCAGAATCCTTTGCAAACCTCAAAATTTGGCTAAAAAAACACATGTTCCTCACATTTCTGTGGCAGAAAGTTCTGGAATCTGAGAGGAGTCACAAATTTCCTTCCACCCAGCGTTCCCCCAAGTCTCCCGATCAAAATGATACCTCACTTGTGTGGGTAGGCCTAGCGCCCGCCACAGGAAACACCCCAAAACGCAACGTGGACACATCCAAAATTTTGGAAGAAAACAGAGGTGTTTTTTGCAAAGTGCCTACCTGTAGATTTTGGCCTCTAGCTCAGCCGGCACCTAGGGAAACCTACCAAACCTGTGCATTTCTGAAAACTAGAGACCTATGGGAATCCAAGGAGGGGTGACTTGCGGGGCTCGGACCAGGTTCTGTTACTCAGAATCCTTTGCAAACCTCAAAATTTGGCTAAAAAAACACATGTTCCTCACATTTCTGTGGCAGAAAGTTCTAGAATCTGAGAGGAGCCACAAATTTCCTTCCACCCAGCGTTCCCCCAAGTCTCCCGATAAAAATGATACCTCTTTTGTGTGGGTAGGCCTAGCGCCCGTGACAGGAAACACCTCAAAGCGCAACGTGGACACATCCAAAATTTTGGAAGAAAACAGAGGTGTTTTTTGCGAAGTGCCTACCTGTAGATTTTGGCCTCTAGCTCAGCCGGCACCTAGGGAAACCTACAAAACCTGTGCATTTCTGAAAACTAGAGACCTAGGGGAATCCAAGGAGGGGTGACTTGCGGGGCTCGGACCAGGTTCTGTGACCCAGAATCCTTTGCAAACCTCAAAATTTGGCTAAAAAAACACATGTTCCTCAAATTTCTGTGGCAGAAAGTTCTAGAATCTGAGAGGAGCCACAAATTTCCTTCCACCCAGCGTTCCCCCAAGTCTCCCGATAAAATGATACCTCACTTGTGTGGGTAGGCCTAGCGCCCGCGACAGGAAACGCCCCAAAGCGCAACGTGGACACATCCAAAATTTTGGAAGAAAACAGAGGTGTTTTTTGCGAAGTGCCTACCTGTAGATTTTGGCCTCTAGCTCAGCCGGCACCTAGGGAAACCTACCAAACCTGTGCATTTCTGAAAACTAGAGACCTAGGGGAATCCAAGATGGGGTGACTTGCGGGGCTCGGACCAGGTTCTGTTACCCAGAATCCTTTGCAAACCTCAAAATTTGGATAAAAAAACACATTTTCTCACATTTCTGTGGCAGAAAGTTCTGGAATCTGGGAGGAGCCACAAATTTCCTTCCACCCAGCGTTCCCCCAAGTCTCCCGATAAAAATGATACCTCACTTGTGTGGGTAGGCCTAGCGCCCGCGACAGGAAACGCCCCAAAGCGCAACGTGGACACATCCAAAATTTTGGAAGAAAACAGAGGTGTTTTTTGCGAAGTGCCTCACTGTAGATTTTGGCCTCTAGCTCAGCCGGCACCTAGGGAAACCTACCAAACCTGTGCATTTCTGAAAACTAGAGACCTAGGGGAATCCAAGGAGGGGTGACTTGCGGGGCTCGGACAAGGTTCTGTTACCCAGAATCCTTTGCAAACCTCAAAATTTGGCTAAAAAAACACATGTTCCTCACATTTCTGTGGCAGAAAGTTCTGGAATCTGAGAGGAGCCACAAATTTCCTTCCACCCAGCGTTCCCCCAAGTCTCCCGATAAAAATGATACCTCACTTGTGTGGGTAGGCCTAGCGCCCGCGACAGGAAACACCCCAAAGCGCAACGTGGACACATCCAAAATTTTGGAAGAAAACAGAGGTGTTTTTTGCAAAGTGCCTACCTGTAGATTTTGGCCTCTAGCTCAGCCGGCACCTAGGGAAACCTACCAAACCTGTGCATTTCCGAAAACTAGAGACCTAGTGGAATCCAAGGAGGGGTGACTTGCGGGGCTCGGACCAGGTTCTGTTACCCAGAGTCCTTTGCAAACCTCAAAATTTGGCTAAAAAAACACATGTTCCTCACATTTCTGTGGTAAAAAGTTCTGGAATCTGAGAGGAGCCACAAATTTCCTTCCACCCAGCATTCCCCCAAGTCTCCCGATAAAAATGATACCTCACTTGTGTGGGTAGGCCTAGCGCCCGCGACAGGAAACACCCCAAAGCGCAACGTGGACACATCCAAAATTTTGGAAGAAAACAGAGGTGTTTTTTGCGAAGTGCCTACCTGTAGATTTTGGCCTCTAGCTCAGCCGGCACCTAGGGAAACCTACCAAACCTGTGCATTTCTGAAAACTAGATACCCAGGGGAATCCAAGGAGGGGTGACTTGCGGGGCTCGGACCAGGTTCTGTTACCCAGATTCCTTTGCAAACCTCAAAATGTTGCTAAAAAAACACATGTTCCTCACATTTCTGTGGCAGAAAGTTCTGGAATCTGAGAGGAGCCACAAATTTCCTTCCACCCAGCGTTCCCCCAAGTCTCCCGATAAAAATGATACCTCACTTGTGTAGGTAGGCCTAGCGCCCGCGACAGGAAACACCCCAAAGCGCAACGTGGACACATCCAAAATGTTGGAAGAAAACAGAGGTGTTTTTTGCGAAGTGCCTACCTGTAGATTTTGGCCTCTAGCTCAGCCGGCACCTAGGGAAACCTACCAAACCTGTGCATTTCTGAAAACTAGAGACCTATGGGAATCCAAGGAGGGGTGACTTGCGGGTCTCGGACCAGGTTCTGTTACTCAGAATCCTTTGCAAACCTCAAAATTTGGCTAAAAAAACACATGTTCCTCACATTTCTGTGGCAGAAAGTTCTAGAATCTGAGAGGAGCCACAAATTTCCTTCCACCCAGCGTTCCCCCAAGTCTCCCGATAAAAATGATACCTCTTTTGTGTGGGTAGGCCTAGCGCCCGTGACAGGAAACACCTCAAAGCGCAACGTGGACACATCCAAAATTTTGGAAGAAAACAGAGGTGTTTTTTGCGAAGTGCCTACCTGTAGATTTTGGCCTCTAGCTCAGCCGGCACCTAGGGAAACCTACAAAACCTGTGCATTTCTGAAAACTAGAGACCTAGGGGAATCCAAGGAGGGGTGACTTGCGGGGCTCGGACCAGGTTCTGTGACCCAGAATCCTTTGCAAACCTCAAAATTTGGCTAAAAAAACACATGTTCCTCAAATTTCTGTGGCAGAAAGTTCTAGACTCTGAGAGGAGCCACAAATTTCCTTCCACCCAGCGTTCCCCCAAGTCTCCCGATAAAAATGATACCTCACTTGTGTGGGTAGGCCTAGCGCCCGCGACAGGAAACACCCCAAAGCGCAACATGGACACATCCAAAATTTTGGAAGAAAACAGAGGTGTTTTTTGCGAAGTGCCTACCTGTAGATTTTGGCCTCTAGCTCAGCCGGCACCTAGGGAAACTTACCAAACCTGTGCATTTCTGAAAACTAGAGACCTGGGGGAATCCAAGGAGGGGTGACTTGCAGGGCTCGGACTAGGTTCTGTTACCCAGAATCCTTTGCAAATCTCAAAATTTGGCTAAAAAAACACATGTTCCTCAAATTTCTGTGGCAGAAAGTTCTAGAATCTGAGAGGAGCCACAAATTTCCTTCCACCCAGCGTTCCCCCAAGTCTCCCGATAAAAATGATACCTCACTTGTGTGGGTAGGCCTAGCGCCCGTGACAGGAAACGCCCCAAAGCGCAACGTGGACACATCCAAAATTTTGGAAGAAAACAGAGGTGTTTTTTGCTAAGTGCCTACCTGTAGATTTTGGCCTCTAGCTCAGCCGGCATCTAGGGAAACCTACCAAACCTGTGCATTTCTGAAAACTAGAGACCTAGGGGAATCCAAGGAGGGGTGACTTGCGGGGCTTGGACCAGGTTCTGTTACCCAGAATCCTTTGCAAACCTCAAAATTTGGCTAAAAAAACACATGTTCCTCACATTTCTGTGGCAGAAAGTTCTGGAATCTGAGAGGAGCCACAAATTTCCTTCCACCCAGCGTTCCCCCAAGTCTCCCGATAAAAATGATACCTCACTTGTGTGGGTAGGCCTAGCGCCCGCGACAGGAAACACCCCAAAGCGCAACGTGGACACATCCAAAATTTTGGAAGAAAACAGAGGTGTTTTTTGCAAAGTGCCTACCTGTAGATTTTGGCCTCTAGCTCAGCCGGCACCTAGGGAAACCTACCAAACCTGTGCATTTCCGAAAACTAGAGACCTAGTGGAATCCAAGGAGGGGTGACTTGCGGGGCTCGGACCAGGTTCTGTTACCCAGAGTCCTTTGCAAACCTCAAAATTTGGCTAAAAAAACACATGTTCCTCACATTTCTGTGGTAAAAAGTTCTGGAATCTGAGAGGAGCCACAAATTTCCTTCCACCCAGCATTCCCCCAAGTCTCCCGATAAAAATGATACCTCACTTGTGTGGGTAGGCCTAGCGCCCACGACAGGAAACACCCCAAAGCGCAACGTGGACACATCCAAAATTTTGGAAGAAAACAGAGGTGTTTTTTGCGAAGTGCCTACCTGTAGATTTTGGCCTCTAGCTCAGCCGGCACCTAGGGAAACCTACCAAACCTGTGCATTTCTGAAAACTAGATACCCAGGGGAATCCAAGGAGGGGTGACTTGCGGGGCTCGGACCAGGTTCTGTTACCCAGATTCCTTTGCAAACCTCAAAATGTTGCTAAAAAAACACATGTTCCTCACATTTCTGTGGCAGAAAGTTCTGGAATCTGAAAGGAGCCACAAATTTCCTTCCACCCAGCGTTCCCCCAAGTCTCCCGATAAAAATGATACCTCACTTGTGTAGGTAGGCCTAGCGCCCGCGACAGGAAACACCCCAAAGCGCAACGTGGACACATCCAAAATGTTGGAAGAAAACAGAGGTGTTTCTTGCGAAGTGCCTACCTGTAGATTTTGGCCTCTAGCTCAGCCGGCACCTAGGGAAACCTACCAAACCTGTGCATTTCTGAAAACTAGAGACCTATGGGAATCCAAGGAGGGGTGACTTGCGGGGCTCGGACCAGGTTCTGTTACTCAGAATCCTTTGCAAACCTCAAAATTTGGCTAAAAAAACACATGTTCCTCACATTTCTGTGGCAGAAAGTTCTAGAATCTGAGAGGAGCCACAAATTTCCTTCCACCCAGCGTTCCCCCAAGTCTCCCGATAAAAATGATACCTCTTTTGTGTGGGTAGGCCTAGCGCCCGTGACAGGAAACACCTCAAAGCGCAACGTGGACACATCCAAAATTTTGGAAGAAAACAGAGGTGTTTTTTGCGAAGTGCCTACCTGTAGATTTTGGCCTCTAGCTCAGCCGGCACCTAGGGAAACCTACAAAACCTGTGCATTTCTGAAAACTAGAGACCTAGGGGAATCCAAGGAGGGGTGACTTGCGGGGCTCGGACCAGGTTCTGTGACCCAGAATCCTTTGCAAACCTCAAAATTTGGCTAAAAAAACACATGTTCCTCAAATTTCTGTGGCAGAAAGTTCTAGACTCTGAGAGGAGCCACAAATTTCCTTCCACCCAGCGTTCCCCCAAGTCTCCCGATAAAAATGATACCTCACTTGTGTGGGTAGGCCTAGCGCCCGCGACAGGAAACACCCCAAAGCGCAACATGGACACATCCAAAATTTTGGAAGAAAACAGAGGTGTTTTTTGCGAAGTGCCTACCTGTAGATTTTGGCCTCTAGCTCAGCCGGCACCTAGGGAAACTTACCAAACCTGTGCATTTCTGAAAACTAGAGACCTGGGGGAATCCAAGGAGGGGTGACTTGCAGGGCTCGGACTAGGTTCTGTTACCCAGAATCCTTTGCAAATCTCAAAATTTGGCTAAAAAAACACATGTTCCTCAAATTTCTGTGGCAGAAAGTTCTAGAATCTGAGAGGAGCCACAAATTTCCTTCCACCCAGCGTTCCCCCAAGTCTCCCGATAAAAATGATACCTCACTTGTGTGGGTAGGCCTAGCGCCCGTGACAGGAAACGCCCCAAAGCGCAACGTGGACACATCCAAAATTTTGGAAGAAAACAGAGGTGTTTTTTGCTAAGTGCCTACCTGTAGATTTTGGCCTCTAGCTCAGCCGGCACCTAGGGAAACCTACCAAACCTGTGCATTTCTGAAAACTAGAGACCTAGGGGAATCCAAGGAGGGGTGACTTGCGGGGCTTGGACCAGGTTCTGTTACCCAGAATCCTTTGCAAACCTCAAAATTTGGCTAAAAAAACACATGTTCCTCACATTTCTGTGGCAGAAAGTTCTGGAATCTGAGAGGAGCCACAAATTTCCTTCCACCCAGCGTTCCCCCAAGTCTCCCGATAAAAATGATACCTCACTTGTGTGGGTAGGCCTAGCGCCCGCGACAGGAAACACCCCAAAGCGCAACGTGGACACATCCAAAATTTTGGAAGAAAACAGAGGTGTTTTTTGCAAAGTGCCTACCTGTAGATTTTGGCCTCTAGCTCAGCCGGCACCTAGGGAAACCTACCAAACCTGTGCATTTCCGAAAACTAGAGACCTAGTGGAATCCAAGGAGGGGTGACTTGCGGGGCTCGGACCAGGTTCTGTTACCCAGAGTCCTTTGCAAACCTCAAAATTTGGCTAAAAAAACACATGTTCCTCACATTTCTGTGGTAAAAAGTTCTGGAATCTGAGAGGAGCCACAAATTTCCTTCCACCCAGCATTCCCCCAAGTCTCCCGATAAAAATGATACCTCACTTGTGTGGGTAGGCCTAGCGCCCACGACAGGAAACACCCCAAAGCGCAACGTGGACACATCCAAAATTTTGGAAGAAAACAGAGGTGTTTTTTGCGAAGTGCCTACCTGTAGATTTTGGCCTCTAGCTCAGCCGGCACCTAGGGAAACCTACCAAACCTGTGCATTTCTGAAAACTAGATACCCAGGGGAATCCAAGGAGGGGTGACTTGCGGGGCTCGGACCAGGTTCTGTTACCCAGATTCCTTTGCAAACCTCAAAATGTTGCTAAAAAAACACATGTTCCTCACATTTCTGTGGCAGAAAGTTCTGGAATCTGAAAGGAGCCACAAATTTCCTTCCACCCAGCGTTCCCCCAAGTCTCCCGATAAAAATGATACCTCACTTGTGTAGGTAGGCCTAGCGCCCGCGACAGGAAACACCCCAAAGCGCAACGTGGACACATCCAAAATGTTGGAAGAAAACAGAGGTGTTTCTTGCGAAGTGCCTACCTGTAGATTTTGGCCTCTAGCTCAGCCGGCACCTAGGGAAACCTACCAAACCTGTGCATTTCTGAAAACTAGAGACCTATGGGAATCCAAGGAGGGGTGACTTGCGGGGCTCGGACCAGGTTCTGTTACTCAGAATCCTTTGCAAACCTAAAATTTGGCTAAAAAAACACATGTTTCTCACATTTCTGTGGCAGAAAGTTCTGGAATCTGGGAGGAGCCACAAATTTCCTTCCACCCAGCGTTCCCCCAAGTCTCCCGATAAAAATGATACCTCACTTGTGTGGGTAGGCCTAGCGCCCGCGACAGGAAACGCCCCAAAGCGCAACGTGGACACATCCAAAATTTTGGAAGAAAACAGAGGTGTTTTTTGCGAACTGCCTAACTGTAGATTTTGGCCTCTAGCTCAGCCGGCACCTAGGGAAACCTACCAAACCTGTGCATTTCTGAAAACTAGAGACCTAGGGGAATCCAAGGAGGGGTGACTTGCGGGGCTCGGACAAGGTTCTGTTACCCAGAATCCTTTGCAAACCTCAAAATTTGGCTAAAAAAAAACATGTTCCTCACATTTCTGTGGCAGAAAGTTCTGGAATCTGAGAGGAGCCACAAATTTCCTTCCACCCAGCGTTCCCCCAAGTCTCCCGATAAAAATGATACCTCACTTGTGTGGGTAGGCCTAGCGCCCGCGACAGGAAAAACCCCAAAGCGCAACGTGGACACATCCAAAATTTTGGAAGAAAACAGAGGTGTTTTTTGCAAAGTGCCTACCTGTAGATTTTGGCCTCTAGCTCAGCCGGCACCTAGGGAAACCTACCAAACCTGTGCATTTCCGAAAACTAGAGACCTAGTGGAATCCAAGGAGGGGTGACTTGCGGGGCTCGGACCAGGTTCTGTTACCCAGAGTCCTTTGCAAACCTCAAAATTTGGCTAAAAAAACACATGTTCCTCACATTTCTGTGGCAGAAAGTTCTGGAATCTGAGAGGAGCCACAAATTTCCTACCACCCAGCGTTCCCCCAAGTCTCCCGATGAAAATGATGCCTCACTTGTGTAGGTAGGCCTAGCGCCCGTGACAGGAAACGCCCCAAAGCGCAACGTGGACACATCCAAAATTTTGGAAGAAAACAGAGGTGTTTTTTGCGAAGTGCCTACCTGTAGATTTTGGCCTCTAGCTCAGCCGGCACCTAGGGAAATCTACAAAACCTGTGCATTTCTGAAAACTAGAGACCTAGGGAAATCCAAGAAGGGGTGACTTGCGGGGCTCGGACCAGGTTCTGTTACTCAGAATCCTTTGCAAACCTCAAAATTTGGCTAAAAAAACACATGTTCCTCACATTTCTGTGGCAGAAAGTTCTAGAATCTGAGAGGAGCCACAAATTTCCTTCCACCCAGCGTTCCCCCAAGTCTCCCGATAAAAATGATACCTCTTTTGTGTGGGTAGGGCTAGCGCCCGCGACAGGAAACACCTCAAAGCGCAACGTGGACACATCCAAAATTTTGGAAGAAAACAGAGGTGTTTTTTGCGAAGTGCCTACCTGTAGATTTTGGCCTCTAGCTCAGCCGACACCTAGGGAAACCTACCACACCTGTGCATTTCTGAAAACTAGAGACCTAGGGGAATCCAAGGAGGGGTGACTTGCGGGGCTCGGACCAGGTTCTGTTACCCAGAATCCTTTGCAAACCTCAAAATTTGGCTAAAAAAACACATGTTCCTCACATTTCTGTGGCAGAAAGTTCTGGAATCTGAGAGGAGCCACAAATTTCCTTCCACCCAGCGTTCCCCCAAGTCTCCCGATCAAAATGATACCTCACTTGTGTGGGTAGGCCTAGCGCCCGCGACAGGAAACACCCCAAAACGCAACGTGGACACATCCAAAATTTTGGAAGAAAACAGAGGTGTTTTTTGCAAAGTGCCTACCTGTAGATTTTGGCCTCTAGCTCAGCCGGCACCTAGGGAAACCTACCAAACCTGTGCATTTCTGAAAACTAGAGACCTGGGGGAATCCAAGGAGGGGTGACTTGCGGGGCTCGGACCAGGTTCTGTTACCCAGAATCCTTTGCAAATCTCAAAATTTGGCTAAAAAAACACATGTTCCTCAAATTTCTGTGGCAGAAAGTTCTAGAATCTGAGAGGAGCCACAAATTTCCTTCCACCCAGCGTTCCCCCAAGTCTCCCGATAAAAATGATACCTCACTTGTGTGGGTAGGCCTAGCGCCCGTGAGAGGAAACGCCCCAAAGCACAACGTGGACACATCCAAAATTTTGGAAGAAAACAGAGGTGTTTTTTGCGAAGTGCCTACCTGTAGATTTTGGCCTCTAGCTCAGCCGGCACCTAGGGAAACCTACCAAACCTGTGCATTTCTGACAACTAGATACCCAGGGGAATCCAAGGAGGGGTGACTTACGGGGCTCGGACCAGGTTCTGTTACCCAGAGTCCTTTGCAAACCTCAAAATGTTGCTAAAAAAACACATGTTCCTCACATTTCTGTGGCAGAAAGTTCTGGAATCTGAGAGGAGCCAGAAATTTCCTTCCACCCAGCGTTCCCCCAAGTCTCCCGATAAAAATGATACCTCTTTTGTGTGGGTAGGGCTAGCGCCCGCGACAGGAAACACCTAAAAGCGCAACGTGGACACATCCAAAAGTTTGGAAGAAAACAGAGGTGTTTTTTGCGAAGTGCCTACCTGTAGATTTTGGCCTCTAGCTCAGCCGACACCTAGGGAAACCTACCAAACCTGTGCATTTCTGAAAACTAGAGACCTAGGGGAATCCAAGGATGGGTGACTTGCGGGGCTCGGACCAGGTTCTGTTACCCAGAATCCTTTGCAAACCTCAAAATTTGGCTAAAAAAACACATGTTCCTCACATTTCTGTGGCAGAAAGTTCTGGAATCTGAGAGGAGCCACAAATTTCCTTCCACCCAGCGTTCCCCCAAGTCTCCCGATCAAAATGATACCTCACTTGTGTGGGTAGGCCTAGCGCCCGCGACAGGAAACACCCCAAAACGCAACGTGGACACATCCAAAATTTTGGAAGAAAACAGAGGTGTTTTTTGCAAAGTGCCTACCTGTGGATTTTGGCCTCTAGCTCAGCCGGCACCTAGGGAAACCTACCAAACCTGTGCATTTCTGAAAACTAGAGACCTAGGGGAATCCAAGGAGGGGTGACTTGTGGGGCTCAGACCAGGTTCTGTTATCCAGAGTCCTTTGCAAACCTCAAAATTTGGCTAAAAAAACACATGTTACTCAAATTTCTGTGGCAGAAAGTTCTAGAATCTGAGAGGAGCCACAAATTTCCTTCCACCCAGCGTTCCCCCAAGTCTCCCGATAAAAATGATACCTCACTTGTGTGGGTAGGCCTAGCGCCCGTGACAGGAAACGCCCCAAAGCGCAACGTGGACACATCCAAAATTTTGGAAGAAAACAGAGGTGTTTTTTGCTAAGTGCCTACCTGTAGATTTTGGCCTCTAGCTCAGCCGGCACCTAGGGAAACCTACCAAACCTGTGCATTTCTGAAAACTAGAGACCTAGGGGAATCCAAGGAGGGGTGACTTGCGGGGCTTGGACCAGGTTCTGTTACCCAGAATCCTTTGCAAACCTCAAAATTTGGCAAAAAAAACACATATTCCTCACATTTCTGTGGCAGAAAGTTCTGGAATCTGAGAGGAGCCACAAATTTCCTTCCACCCAGCGTTCCCCCAAGTCTCCCGATAAAAATGATACCTCACTTGTGTGGGTAGGCCTAGCGCCCGCGACAGGAAACACCCCAAAGCGCAACGTGGACACATCCAAAATTTTGGAAGAAAACAGAGGTGTTTTTTGCAAAGTGCCTACCTGTAGATTTTGGCCTCTAGCTCAGCCGGCACCTAGGGAAACCTACCAAACCTGTGCATTTCTGAAAACTAGAGACCTGGGGGAATCCAAGGAGGGGTGACTTGCAGGGCTCGGACCAGGTTCTGTTACCCAGAATCCTTTGCAAACCTCAAAATTTGGCTAAAAAAACACATGTTCCTCACATTTCTGTGGCAGAAAGTTCTGGAATCTGAGAGGAGCCACAAATTTCCTTCCACCCAGCGTTCCCCCAAGTCTCCCGATCAAAATGATACCTCACTTGTGTGGGTAGGCCTAGCGCCCGCGACAGGAAACACCCCAAAACGCAACGTGGACACATCCAAAATTTTGGAAGAAAACAGAGGTGTTTTTTGCAAAGTGCCTACCTGTGGATTTTGGCCTCTAGCTCAGCCGGCACCTAGGGAAACCTACCAAACCTGTGCATTTCTGAAAACTAGAGACCTAGGGGAATCCAAGGAGGGGTGACTTGTGGGGCTCAGACCAGGTTCTGTTATCCAGAGTCCTTTGCAAACCTCAAAATTTGGCTAAAAAAACACATGTTACTCAAATTTCTGTGGCAGAAAGTTCTAGAATCTGAGAGGAGCCACAAATTTCCTTCCACCCAGCGTTCCCCCAAGTCTCCCGATAAAAATGATACCTCACTTGTGTGGGTAGGCCTAGCGCCCGTGACAGGAAACGCCCCAAAGCGCAACGTGGACACATCCAAAATTTTGGAAGAAAACAGAGGTGTTTTTTGCTAAGTGCCTACCTGTAGATTTTGGCCTCTAGCTCAGCCGGCACCTAGGGAAACCTACCAAACCTGTGCATTTCTGAAAACTAGAGACCTAGGGGAATCCAAGGAGGGGTGACTTGCGGGGCTTGGACCAGGTTCTGTTACCCAGAATCCTTTGCAAACCTCAAAATTTGGCAAAAAAAACACATATTCCTCACATTTCTGTGGCAGAAAGTTCTGGAATCTGAGAGGAGCCACAAATTTCCTTCCACCCAGCGTTCCCCCAAGTCTCCCGATAAAAATGATACCTCACTTGTGTGGGTAGGCCTAGCGCCCGCGACAGGAAACACCCCAAAGCGCAACGTGGACACATCCAAAATTTTGGAAGAAAACAGAGGTGTTTTTTGCAAAGTGCCTACCTGTAGATTTTGGCCTCTAGCTCAGCCGGCACCTAGGGAAACCTACCAAACCTGTGCATTTCCGAAAACTAGAGACCTAGTGGAATCCAAGGAGGGGTGACTTGCGGGGCTCGGACCAGGTTCTGTTACCCAGAGTCCTTTGCAAACCTCAAAATTTGGCTAAAAAAACACATGTTCCTCACATTTCTGTGGTAAAAAGTTCTGGAATCTGAGAGGAGCCACAAATTTCCTTCCACCCAGCATTCCCCCAAGTCTCCCGATAAAAATGATACCTCACTTGTGTGGGTAGGCCTAGCGCCCGCGACAGGAAACACCCCAAAGCGCAACGTGGACACATCCAAAATTTTTGAAGAAAACAGAGGTGTTTTTTGCGAAGTGCCTACCTGTAGATTTTGGCCTCTAGCTCAGCCGGCACCTAGGGAAACCTACCAAACCTGTGCATTTCTGAAAACTAGATACCCAGGGGAATCCAAGGAGGGGTGACTTGCGGGGCTCGGACCAGGTTCTGTTACCCAGATTCCTTTGCAAACCTCAAAATGTTGCTAAAAAAACACATGTTCCTCACATTTCTGTGGCAGAAAGTTCTGGAATCTGAAAGGAGCCACAAATTTCCTTCCACCCAGCGTTCCCCCAAGTCTCCCGATAAAAATGATACCTCACTTGTGTAGGTAGGCCTAGCGCCCGCGACAGGAAACACCCCAAAGCGCAACGTGGACACATCCAAAATGTTGGAAGAAAACAGAGGTGTTTCTTGCGAAGTGCCTACCTGTAGATTTTGGCCTCTAGCTCAGCCGGCACCTAGGGAAACCTACCAAACCTGTGCATTTCTGAAAACTAGAGACCTATGGGAATCCAAGGAGGGGTGACTTGCGGGGCTCGGACCAGGTTCTGTTACTCAGAATCCTTTGCAAACCTCAAAATTTGGCTAAAAAAACACATGTTCCTCACATTTCTGTGGCAGAAAGTTCTAGAATCTGAGAGGAGCCACAAATTTCCTTCCACCCAGCGTTCCCCCAAGTCTCCCGATAAAAATGATACCTCTTTTGTGTGGGTAGGCCTAGCGCCCGTGACAGGAAACACCTCAAAGCGCAACGTGGACACATCCAAAATTTTGGAAGAAAACAGAGGTGTTTTTTGCGAAGTGCCTACCTGTAGATTTTGGCCTCTAGCTCAGCCGGCACCTAGGGAAACCTACAAAACCTGTGCATTTCTGAAAACTAGAGACCTAGGGGAATCCAAGGAGGGGTGACTTGCGGGGCTCGGACCAGGTTCTGTGACCCAGAATCCTTTGCAAACCTCAAAATTTGGCTAAAAAAACACATGTTCCTCAAATTTCTGTGGCAGAAAGTTCTAGACTCTGAGAGGAGCCACAAATTTCCTTCCACCCAGCGTTCCCCCAAGTCTCCCGATAAAAATGATACCTCACTTGTGTGGGTAGGCCTAGCGCCCGCGACAGGAAACACCCCAAAGCGCATCGTGGACACATCCAAAATTTTAGAAGAAAACAGAGGTGTTTTTTGCGAAGTGCCTACCTGTAGATTTTGGCCTCTAGCTCAGCCGGCACCTAGGGAAACCTACCAAACCTGTGCATTTCTGAAAACTAGAGACCTAGGGGAATCCAAGATGGGGTGACTTGCGGGGCTCGGACCAGGTTCTGTTACCCAGAATCCTTTGCAAACCTCAAAATTTGGCAAAAAAAACACATGTTTCTCACATTTCTGTGGCAGAAAGTTCTGGAATCTGGGAGGAGCCACAAATTTCCTTCCACCCAGCGTTCCCCCAAGTCTCCCGATAAAAATGATACCTCACTTGTGTGGGTAGGCCTAGCGCCCGCGACAGGAAACGCCCCAAAGCGCAACGTGGACACATCCAAAATTTTGGAAGAAAACAGAGGTGTTTTTTGCGAAGTGCCTAACTGTAGATTTTGGCCTCTAGCTCAGCCGGCACCTAGGGAAACCTACCAAACCTGTGCATTTCTGAAAACTAGAGACCTAGGGGAATCCAAGGAGGGGTGACTTGCGGGGCTCGGACAAGGTTCTGTTACCCAGAATCCTTTGCAAACCTCAAAATTTGGCTAAAAAAACACATGTTCCTCACATTTCTGTGGCAGAAAGTTCTGGAATCTGAGAGGAGCCACAAATTTCCTTCCACCCAGCGTTCCCCCAAGTCTCCCGATAAAAATGATACCTCACTTGTGTGGGTAGGCCTAGCGCCCGCGACAGGAAACACCCCAAAGCGCAACGTGGACACATCCAAAATTTTGGAAGAAAACAGAGGTGTTTTTTGCAAAGTGCCTACCTGTAGATTTTGGCCTCTAGCTCAGCCGGCACCTAGGGAAACCTACCAAACCTGTGCATTTCCGAAAACTAGAGACCTAGTGGAATCCAAGGAGGGGTGACTTGCGGGGCTCGGACCAGGTTCTGTTACCCAGAGTCCTTTGCAAACCTCAAAATTTGGCTAAAAAAACACATGTTCCTCACATTTCTGTGGTAGAAAGTTCTGGAATCTGAGAGGAGCCACAAATTTCCTACCACCCAGCGTTCCCCCAAGTCTCCCGATGAAAATGATGCCTCACTTGTGTAGGTAGGCCTAGCGCCCGTGACAGGAAACGCCCCAAAGCGCAACGTGGACACATCCAAAATTTTGGAAGAAAACAGAGGTGTTTTTTGCGAAGTGCCTACCTGTAGATTTTGGCCTCTAGCTCAGCCGGCACCTAGGGAAATCTACAAAACCTGTGCATTTCTGAAAACTAGAGACCTAGGGAAATCCAAGGAGGGGTGACTTGCGGGGCTCGGACCAGGTTCTGTTACTCAGAATCCTTTGCAAACCTCAAAATTTGGCTAAAAAAACACATGTTCCTCACATTTCTGTGGCAGAAAGTTCTAGAATCTGAGAGGAGCCACAAATTTCCTTCCACCCAGCGTTCCCCCAAGTCTCCCGATAAAAATGATACCTCTTTTGTGTGGGTAGGGCTAGCGCCCGCGACAGGAAACACCTCAAAGCGCAACGTGGACACATCCAAAATTTTGGAAGAAAACAGAGGTGTTTTTTGCGAAGTGCCTACCTGTAGGTTTTGGCCTCTAGCTCAGCCGACACCTAGGGAAACCTACCAAACCTGTGCCTTTCTGAAAACTAGAGACCTAGGGGAATCCAAGGAGGGGTGACGTGCGGGGCTCGGACCAGGTTCTGTTACCCAGAATCCTTTGCAAACCTCAAAATTTGGCTAAAAAAACACATGTTCCTCACATTTCTGTGGCAGAAAGTTCTGGAATCTGAGAGGAGCCACAAATTTCCTTCCACCCAGCGTTCCCCCAAGTCTCCCGATAAAAATGATACCTCTTTTGTGTGGGTAGGGCTAGCGCCCGCGACAGGAAACACCTCAAAGCGCAACGTGGACACATCCAAAATTTTGGAAGACAACAGAGGTGTTTTTTGCGAAGTGCCTACCTGTAGATTTTGGCCTCTAGCTCAGCTGGCACCTAGGGAAACCTACCAAACCTGTGCATTTCTGAAAACTAGAGACCTAGGGGAATCCAAGATGGGGTGACTTGCGGGGCTCGGACCAGGTTCTGTTACCCAGAATCCTTTGCAAACCTCAAAATTTGGCTAAAAAAACACATGTTTCTCACATTTCTGTGGCAGAAAGTTCTGGAATCTTGGAGGAGCCACAAATTTCCTTCCACCCAGCGTTCCCCCAAGTCTCCCGATAAAAATGATACCTCACTTGTGTGGGTAGGCCTAGCGCCCGCGACAGGAAACGCCCCAAAGCGCAACGTGGACACATCCAAAATTTTGGAAGAAAACAGAGGTGTTTTTTGCGAACTGCCTAACTGTAGATTTTGGCCTCTAGCTCAGCCGGCACCTAGGGAAACCTACCAAACCTGTGCATTTCTGAAAACTAGAGACCTATGGGAATCCAAGGAGGGGTGACTTGCGGGGCTCGGACAAGGTTCTGTTACCCAGAATCCTTTGCAAACCTCAAAATTTGGCTAAAAAAACACATGTTCCTCACATTTCTGTGGCAGAAAGTTCTGGAATCTGAGAGGAGCCACAAATTTCCTTCCACCCAGCGTTCCCCCAAGTCTCCCGATAAAAATGATACCTCACTTGTGTGGGTAGGCCTAGCGCCCGCGACAGGAAAAACCCCAAAGCGCAACGTGGACACATCCAAAATTTTGGAAGAAAACAGAGGTGTTTTTTGCAAAGTGCCTACCTGTAGATTTTGGCCTCTAGCTCAGCCGGCACCTAGGGAAACCTACCAAACCTGTGCATTTCCGAAAACTAGAGACCTAGTGGAATCCAAGGAGGGGTGACTTGCGGGGCTCGGACCAGGTTCTGTTACCCAGAGTCCTTTGCAAACCTCAAAATTTGGCTAAAAAAACACATGTTCCTCACATTTCTGTGGCAGAAAGTTCTGGAATCTGAGAGGAGCCACAAATTTCCTACCACCCAGCGTTCCCCCAAGTCTCCCGATGAAAATGATGCCTCACTTGTGTAGGTAGGCCTAGCGCCCGTGACAGGAAACGCCCCAAAGCGCAACGTGGACACATCCAAAATTTTGGAAGAAAACAGAGGTGTTTTTTGCGAAGTGCCTACCTGTAGATTTTGGCCTCTAGCTCAGCCGGCACCTAGGGAAATCTACAAAACCTGTGCATTTCTGAAAACTAGAGACCTAGGGAAATCCAAGAAGGGGTGACTTGCGGGGCTCGGACCAGGTTCTGTTACTCAGAATCCTTTGCAAACCTCAAAATTTGGCTTAAAAAACACATGTTCCTCACATTTCTGTGGCAGAAAGTTCTAGAATCTGAGAGGAGCCACAAATTTCCTTCCACCCAGCGTTCCCCCAAGTCTCCCGATAAAAATGATACCTCTTTTGTGTGGGTAGGGCTAGCGCCTGCAACAGGAAACACCTCAAAGCGCAACGTGGACACATCCAAAATTTTGGAAGAAAACAGAGGTGTTTTTTGCGAAGTGCCTAACTGTAGATTTTGGCCTCTAGCTCAGCCGGCACCTAGGGAAACCTACCAAACCTGTGCATTTCTGAAAACTAGAGACCTAGGGGAATCCAAGGAGGGGTGACTTGCGGGGCTCGGACAAGGTTCTGTTACCCAGAATCCTTTGCAAACCTCAAAATTTGGCTAAAAAAACACATGTTCCTCACATTTCTGTGGCAGAAAGTTCTGGAATCTGAGAGGAGCCACAAATTTCCTTCCACCCAGCGTTCCCCCAAGTCTCCCGATAAAAATGATACCTCACTTGTGTGGGTAGGCCTAGCGCCCGCGACAGGAAACACCCCAAAGCGCAACGTGGACACATCCAAAATTTTGGAAGAAAACAGAGGTGTTTTTTGCAAAGTGCCTACCTGTAGATTTTGGCCTCTAGCTCAGCCGGCACCTAGGGAAACCTACCAAACCTGTGCATTTCCGAAAACTAGAGACCTAGTGGAATCCAAGGAGGGGTGACTTGCGGGGCTCGGACCAGGTTCTGTTACCCAGAGTCCTTTGCAAACCTCAAAATTTGGCTAAAAAAACACATGTTCCTCACATTTCTGTGGTAGAAAGTTCTGGAATCTGAGAGGAGCCACAAATTTCCTACCACCCAGCGTTCCCCCAAGTCTCCCGATGAAAATGATGCCTCACTTGTGTAGGTAGGCCTAGCGCCCGTGACAGGAAACGCCCCAAAGCGCAACGTGGACACATCCAAAATTTTGGAAGAAAACAGAGGTGTTTTTTGCGAAGTGCCTACCTGTAGATTTTGGCCTCTAGCTCAGCCGGCACCTAGGGAAATCTACAAAACCTGTGCATTTCTGAAAACTAGAGACCTAGGGAAATCCAAGGAGGGGTGACTTGCGGGGCTCGGACCAGGTTCTGTTACTCAGAATCCTTTGCAAACCTCAAAATTTGGCTAAAAAAACACATGTTCCTCACATTTCTGTGGCAGAAAGTTCTAGAATCTGAGAGGAGCCACAAATTTCCTTCCACCCAGCGTTCCCCCAAGTCTCCCGATAAAAATGATACCTCTTTTGTGTGGGTAGGGCTAGCGCCCGCGACAGGAAACACCTCAAAGCGCAACGTGGACACATCCAAAATTTTGGAAGAAAACAGAGGTGTTTTTTGCGAAGTGCCTACCTGTAGGTTTTGGCCTCTAGCTCAGCCGACACCTAGGGAAACCTACCAAACCTGTGCCTTTCTGAAAACTAGAGACCTAGGGGAATCCAAGGAGGGGTGACGTGCGGGGCTCGGACCAGGTTCTGTTACCCAGAATCCTTTGCAAACCTCAAAATTTGGCTAAAAAAACACATGTTCCTCACATTTCTGTGGCAGAAAGTTCTGGAATCTGAGAGGAGCCACAAATTTCCTTCCACCCAGCGTTCCCCCAAGTCTCCCGATAAAAATGATACCTCTTTTGTGTGGGTAGGGCTAGCGCCCGCGACAGGAAACACCTCAAAGCGCAACGTGGACACATCCAAAATTTTGGAAGACAACAGAGGTGTTTTTTGCGAAGTGCCTACCTGTAGATTTTGGCCTCTAGCTCAGCTGGCACCTAGGGAAACCTACCAAACCTGTGCATTTCTGAAAACTAGAGACCTAGGGGAATCCAAGATGGGGTGACTTGCGGGGCTCGGACCAGGTTCTGTTACCCAGAATCCTTTGCAAACCTCAAAATTTGGCTAAAAAAACACATGTTTCTCACATTTCTGTGGCAGAAAGTTCTGGAATCTTGGAGGAGCCACAAATTTCCTTCCACCCAGCGTTCCCCCAAGTCTCCCGATAAAAATGATACCTCACTTGTGTGGGTAGGCCTAGCGCCCGCGACAGGAAACGCCCCAAAGCGCAACGTGGACACATCCAAAATTTTGGAAGAAAACAGAGGTGTTTTTTGCGAACTGCCTAACTGTAGATTTTGGCCTCTAGCTCAGCCGGCACCTAGGGAAACCTACCAAACCTGTGCATTTCTGAAAACTAGAGACCTAGGGGAATCCAAGGAGGGGTGACTTGCGGGGCTCGGACAAGGTTCTGTTACCCAGAATCCTTTGCAAACCTCAAAATTTGGCTAAAAAAACACATGTTCCTCACATTTCTGTGGCAGAAAGTTCTGGAATCTGAGAGGAGCCACAAATTTCCTTCCACCCAGCGTTCCCCCAAGTCTCCCGATAAAAATGATACCTCACTTGTGTGGGTAGGCCTAGCGCCCGCGACAGGAAAAACCCCAAAGCGCAACGTGGACACATCCAAAATTTTGGAAGAAAACAGAGGTGTTTTTTGCAAAGTGCCTACCTGTAGATTTTGGCCTCTAGCTCAGCCGGCACCTAGGGAAACCTACCAAACCTGTGCATTTCCGAAAACTAGAGACCTAGTGGAATCCAAGGAGGGGTGACTTGCGGGGCTCGGACCAGGTTCTGTTACCCAGAGTCCTTTGCAAACCTCAAAATTTGGCTAAAAAAACACATGTTCCTCACATTTCTGTGGCAGAAAGTTCTGGAATCTGAGAGGAGCCACAAATTTCCTACCACCCAGCGTTCCCCCAAGTCTCCCGATGAAAATGATGCCTCACTTGTGTAGGTAGGCCTAGCGCCCGTGACAGGAAACGCCCCAAAGCGCAACGTGGACACATCCAAAATTTTGGAAGAAAACAGAGGTGTTTTTTGCGAAGTGCCTACCTGTAGATTTTGGCCTCTAGCTCAGCCGGCACCTAGGGAAATCTACAAAACCTGTGCATTTCTGAAAACTAGAGACCTAGGGAAATCCAAGAAGGGGTGACTTGCGGGGCTCGGACCAGGTTCTGTTACTCAGAATCCTTTGCAAACCTCAAAATTTGGCTTAAAAAACACATGTTCCTCACATTTCTGTGGCAGAAAGTTCTAGAATCTGAGAGGAGCCACAAATTTCCTTCCACCCAGCGTTCCCCCAAGTCTCCCGATAAAAATGATACCTCTTTTGTGTGGGTAGGGCTAGCGCCTGCAACAGGAAACACCTCAAAGCGCAACGTGGACACATCCAAAATTTTGGAAGAAAACAGAGGTGTTTTTTGCGAAGTGCCTACCTGTAGATTTTGGCCTCTAGCTCAGCCGACACCTAGGGAAACCTACCACACCTGTGCATTTCTGAAAACTAGAGACCTAGGGGAATCCAAGGAGGGGTGACTTGCGGGGCTCGGACCAGGTTCTGTTACCCAGAATCCTTTGCAAACCTCAAAATTTGGCTAAAAAAACACATGTTCCTCACATTTCTGTGGCAGAAAGTTCTGGAATCTGAGAGGAGCCTCAAATTTCCTTCCACCCAGCGTTCCCCCAAGTCTCCCGATCAAAATGATACCTCACTTGTGTGGGTAGGCCTAGCGCCCGCGACAGGAAACACCCCAAAACGCAACGTGGACACATCCAAAATTTTGGAAGAAAACAGAGGTGTTTTTTGCAAAGTGCCTACCTGTAGATTTTGGCCTCTAGCTCAGCCGGCACCTAGGGAAACCTACCAAACCTGTGCATTTCTGAAAACTAGAGACCTGGGGGAATCCAAGGAGGGGTGACTTGCGGGGCTCGGACAAGGTTCTGTTACCCAGAATCCTTTGCAAACCTCAAAATTTGGCTAAAAAAACACATGTTCCTCACATTTCTGTGGCAGAAAGTTCTGGAATCTGAGAGGAGCCACAAATTTCCTTCCACCCAGCGTTCTCCCAAGTCTCCCGATAAAAATGATACCTCACTTGTGTGGGTAGGCCTAGCGCCCGCGACAGGAAACACCCCAAAGCGCAACGTGGACACATCCAAAATTTTGGAAGAAAACAGAGGTGTTTTTTGCGAACTGCCTACCTGTAGATTTTGGCCTCTAGCTCAGCCGGCACCTAGGGAAACCTACCAAACCTGTGCATTTCCGAAAACTAGAGACCTAGTGGAATCCAAGGAGGGGTGACTTGCGGGGCTCGGACCAGGTTCTGTTACCCAGAGTCCTTTGCAAACCTCAAAATTTGGCTAAAAAAACACATGTTCCTCACATTTCTGTGGTAGAAAGTTCTGGAATCTGAGAGGAGCCACAAATTTCCTACCACCCAGCGTTCCCCCAAGTCTCCCGATGAAAATGATGCCTCACTTGTGTAGGTAGGCCTAGCGCCCGTGACAGGAAACGCCCCAAAGCGCAACGTGGACACATCCAAAATTTTGGAAGAAAACAGAGGTGTTTTTTGCGAAGTGCCTACCTGTAGATTTTGGCCTCTAGCTCAGCCGGCACCTAGGGAAATCTACAAAACCTGTGCATTTCTGAAAACTAGAGACCTAGGGAAATCCAAGGAGGGGTGACTTGCGGGGCTCGGACCAGGTTCTGTTACTCAGAATCCTTTGCAAACCTCAAAATTTGGCTAAAAAAACACATGTTCCTCACATTTCTGTGGCAGAAAGTTCTAGAATCTGAGAGGAGCCACAAATTTCCTTCCACCCAGCGTTCCCCCAAGTCTCCCGATAAAAATGATACCTCTTTTGTGTGGGTAGGGCTAGCGCCCGCGACAGGAAACACCTCAAAGCGCAACGTGGACACATCCAAAATTTTGGAAGAAAACAGAGGTGTTTTTTGCGAAGTGCCTACCTGTAGATTTTGGCCTCTAGCTCAGCCGGCACCTAGGGAAACCTACCAAACCTGTGCATTTCTGAAAACTAGAGACCTAGGGGAATCCAAGATGGGGTGACTTGCGGGGCTCGGACCAGGTTCTGTTACCCAGAATCCTTTGCAAACCTCAAAATTTGGCTAAAAAAACACATGTTTCTCACATTTCTGTGGCAGAAAGTTCTGGAATCTGGGAGGAGCCACAAATTTCCTTCCACCCAGCGTTCCCCCAAGTCTGCCGATAAAAATGATACCTCACTTGTGTGGGTAGGCCTAGCGCCCGCGACAGGAAACGCCCCAAAGCGCAACGTGGACACATCCAAAATTTTGGAAGAAAACAGAGGTGTTTTTTGCGAACTGCCTAACTGTAGATTTTGGCCTCTAGCTCAGCCGGCACCTAGGGAAACCTACCAAACCTGTGCATTTCTGAAAACTAGAGACCTAGGGGAATCCAAGGAGGGGTGACTTGCGGGGCTCGGACAAGGTTCTGTTACCCAGAATCCTTTGCAAACCTCAAAATTTGGCTAAAAAAACACATGTTCCTCACATTTCTGTGGCAGAAAGTTCTGGAATCTGAGAGGAGCCACAAATTTCCTTCCACCCAGCGTTCCCCCAAGTCTCCCGATAAAAATGATACCTCACTTGTGTGGGTAGGCCTAGCGCCCGCGACAGGAAAAACCCCAAAGCGCAACGTGGACACATCCAAAATTTTGGAAGAAAACAGAGGTGTTTTTTGCAAAGTGCCTACCTGTAGATTTTGGCCTCTAGCTCAGCCGGCACCTAGGGAAACCTACCAAACCTGTGCATTTCCGAAAACTAGAGACCTAGTGGAATCCAAGGAGGGGTGACTTGCGGGGCTCGGACCAGGTTCTGTTACCCAGAGTCCTTTGCAAACCTCAAAATTTGGCTAAAAAAACACATGTTCCTCACATTTCTGTGGCAGAAAGTTCTGGAATCTGAGAGGAGCCACAAATTTCCTACCACCCAGCGTTCCCCCAAGTCTCCCGTTGAAAATGATGCCTCACTTGTGTAGGTAGGCCTAGCGCCCGTGACAGGAAACGCCCCAAAGCGCAACGTGGACACATCCAAAATTTTGGAAGAAAACAGAGGTGTTTTTTGCGAAGTGCCTACCTGTAGATTTTGGCATCTAGCTCAGCCGGCACCTAGGGAAATCTACAAAACCTGTGCATTTCTGAAAACTAGAGACCTAGGGAAATCCAAGAAGGGGTGACTTGCGGGGCTCGGACCAGGTTCTGTTACTCAGAATCCTTTGCAAACCTCAAAATTTGGCTAAAAAAACACATGTTCCTCACATTTCTGTGGCAGAAAGTTCTAGAATCTGAGAGGAGCCACAAATTTCCTTCCACCCAGCGTTCCCCCAAGTCTCCCGATAAAAATGATACCTCTTTTGTGTGGGTAGGGCTAGCGCCCGCGACAGGAAACACCTCAAAGCGCAACGTGGACACATCCAAAATTTTGGAAGAAAACAGAGGTGTTTTTTGCGAAGTGCCTACCTGTAGATTTTGGCCTCTAGCTCAGCCGACACCTAGGGAAACCTACCAAACCTGTGCATTTCTGAAAACTAGAGACCTAGGGGAATCCAAGGAGGGGTGACTTGCGGGGCTCTGACCAGGTTCTGTTACCCAGAATCCTTTGCAAACCTCAAAATTTGGCTAAAAAAACACATGTTCCTCACATTTCTGTGGCAGAAAGTTCTGGAATCTGAGAGGAGCCACAAATTTCCTTCCACCCAGCGTTCCCCCAAGTCTCCCGATCAAAATGATACCTCACTTGTGTGGGTAGGCCTAGCGCCCGCGACAGGAAACACCCCAAAACGCAACGTGGACACATCCAAAATTTTGGAAGAAAACAGAGGTGTTTTTTGCAAAGTGCCTACCTGTAGATTTTGGCCTCTAGCTCAGCCGGCACCTAGGGAAACCTACCAAACCTGTGCATTTCTGAAAACTAGAGACCTGGGGGAATCCAAGGAGGGGTGACTTGCGGGGCTCGGACCAGGTTCTGTTACCCAGAATCCTTTGCAAATCTCAAAATTTGGCTAAAAAAACACATGTTCCTCAAATTTCTGTGGCAGAAAGTTCTAGAATCTGAGAGGAGCCACAAATTTCCTTCCACCCAGCGTTCCCCCAAGTCTCCCGATAAAAATGATACCTCACTTGTGTGGGTAGGCCTAGCGCCCGTGAGAGGAAACGCCCCAAAGCGCAACGTGGACACATCCAAAATTTTGGAAGAAAACAGAGGTGTTTTTTGCGAAGTGCCTACCTGTAGATTTTGGCCTCTAGCTCAGCCGGCACCTAGGGAAACCTACCAAACCTGTGCATTTCTGACAACTAGATACCCAGGGGAATCCAAGGAGGGGTGACTTACGGGGCTCGGACCAGGTTCTGTTACCCAGAGTCCTTTGCAAACCTCAAAATGTTGCTAAAAAAACACATGTTCCTCTCATTTCTGTGGCAGAAAGTTCTGGAATCTGAGAGGAGCCACAAATTTCCTTCCACCCAGCATTCCCCCAAGTCTCCCGATAAAAATGATACCTCACTTGTGTGGGTAGGCCTAGCGCCCGCGACAGGAAACACCCCAAAGCGCAACGTGGACACATCCAAAATTTTGGAAGAAAACAGAGGTGTTTTTTGCGAAGTGCCTACCTGTAGATTTTGGCCTCTAGCTCAGCCGGCACCTAGGGAAACCTACCAAACCTGTGCATTTCTGAAAACTAGATACCCAGGGGAATCCAAGGAGGGGTGACTTGCGGGGCTCGGACCAGGTTCTGTTACCCAGAGTCCTTTGCAAACCTCAAAATGTTGCTAAAAAAACACATGTTCCTCACATTTCTGTGGCAGAAAGTTCTGGAATCTGAGAGGAGCCACAAATTTCCTTCCACCCAGCGTTCCCCCAAGTCTCCCGATAAAAATGATACCTCACTTGTGTAGGTAGGCCTAGCGCCCGCGACAGGATACACCCCAAAGCGCAACGTGGACACATCCAAAATGTTGGAAGAAAACAGAGGTGTTTTTTGCGAAGTGTCTACCTGTAGATTTTGGCCTGTAGCTCAGCCGGCACCTAGGGAAACCTACCAAACCTGTGCATTTCTGAAAACTAGAGACCTAGGGGAATCCAAGGAGGGGTGACTTGCGGGGCTCGGACCAGGTTCTGTTACTCAGAATCCTTTGCAAACCTCAAAATTTGGCTAAAAAAACACATGTTCCTCACATTTCTGTGGCAGAAAGTTCTAGAATCTGAGAGGAGCCACGAATTTCCTTCCACCCAGCGTTCCCCCAAGTCTCCCGATAAAAATAATACCTCTTTTGTGTGGGTAGGCCTAGCGCCCGTGACAGGAAACACCTCAAAGCGCAACGTGGACACATCCAAAATTTTGGAAGAAAACAGAGGTGTTTTTTGCGAAGTGCCTACCTGTAGATTTTGGCCTCTAGCTCAGCCGGCACCTAGGGAAACCTACAAAACCTGTGCATTTCCGAAAACTAGAGACCTAGGGGAATCCAAGGAGGGGTGACTTGCGGGGCTCGGACCAGGTTCTGTGACCCAGAATCCTTTGCAAACCTCAAAATTTGGCTAAAAAAACACATGTTCCTCACATTTCTGTGGCAGAAAGTTCTGGAATCTGAGAGGAGCCACAAATTTCCTTCCACCCAGCGTTCCCCCAAGTCTCCCTATAAAAATGATACCTTACTTGTGTAGGTAGGCCTAGCGCCCGTGACAGGAAACGCCCCAAAGCGCAACGTGGACACATCCAAAATTTTGGAAGAAAACAGAGGTGTTTTTTGCGAAGTGCCTACCTGTAGATTTTGGCCTCTAGCTCAGCCGGCACCTAGGGAAATCTACAAAACCTGTGCATTTCTGAAAACTAGAGACCTAGGGAAATCCAAGGAGGGGTGACTTGCGGGGCTCGGACCAGGTTCTGTTACTCAGAATCCTTTGCAAACCTCAAAATTTGGCTAAAAAAACACATGTTCCTCACATTTCTGTGGCAGAAAGTTCTAGAATCTGAGAGGAGCCACAAATTTCCTTCCACCCAGCGTTCCCCCAAGTCTCCCGATAAAAATGATACCTCTTTTGTGTGGGTAGGGCTAGCGCCCGCGACAGGAAACACCTCAAAGCGCAACGTGGACACATCCAAAATTTTGGAAGAAAACAGAGGTGTTTTTTGCGAAGTGCCTACCTGTAGATTTTGGCTTCTAGCTCAGCCGACACCTAGGGAAACCTACCAAAACTGTGCATTTCTGAAAACTAGAGACCTAGGGGAATCCAAGGAGGGGTGACTTGCGGGGCTCGGACCAGGTTCTGTTACCCAGAATCCTTTGCAAACCTCAAAATTTGGCTAAAAAAACACATGTTCCTCATATTTCTGTGGCAGAAAGTTCTGGAATCTGAGAGGAGCCACAAATGTCCTTCCACCCAGCGTTCCCCCAAGTCTCCCGATCAAAATGATACCTCACTTGTGTGGGTAGGCCTAGCGCCCGCGACAGGAAACACCCCAAAACGCAACGTGGACACATCCAAAATTTTGGAAGAAAACAGAGGTGTTTTTTGCAAAGTGCCTACCTGTAGATTTTGGCCTCTAGCTCAGCCGGCACCTAGGGAAACCTACCAAACCTGTGCATTTCTGAAAACTAGAGACCTAGGGGAATCCAAGGAGGGGTGACTTGCGGGGCTCGGACCAGGTTCTGTTACTCAGAATCCTTTGCAAACCTCAAAATTTGGCTAAAAAAACACATGTTCCTCACATTTCTGTGGCAGAAAGTTCTAGAATCTGAGAGGAGCCACGAATTTCCTTCCACCCAGCGTTCCCCCAAGTCTCCCGATAAAAATGATACCTCTTTTGTGTGGGTAGGCCTAGCGCCCGTGACAGGAAACACCTCAAAGCGCAACGTGGACACATCCAAAATTTTGGAAGAAAACAGAGGTGGTTTTTGCGAAGTGCCTACCTGTAGATTTTGGCCTCTAGCTCAGCCGGCACCTAGGGAAACCTACAAAACCTGTGCATTTCCGAAAACTAGAGACCTAGGGGAATCCAAGGAGGGGTGACTTGCGGGGCTCGGACCAGGTTCTGTGACCCAGAATCCTTTGCAAACCTCAAAATTTGGCTAAAAAAACACATGTTCCTCACATTTCTGTGGCAGAAAGTTCTGGAATCTGAGAGGAGCCACAAATTTCCTTCCACCCAGCGTTCCCCCAAGTCTCCCTATAAAAATGATACCTTACTTGTGTAGGTAGGCCTAGCGCCCGTGACAGGAAACGCCCCAAAGCGCAACGTGGACACATCCAAAATTTTGGAAGAAAACAGAGGTGTTTTTTGCGAAGTGCCTACCTGTAGATTTTGGCCTCTAGCTCAGCCGGCACCTAGGGAAATCTACAAAACCTGTGCATTTCTGAAAACTAGAGACCTAGGGAAATCCAAGGAGGGGTGACTTGCGGGGCTCGGACCAGGTTCTGTTACTCAGAATCCTTTGCAAACCTCAAAATTTGGCTAAAAAAACACATGTTCCTCACATTTCTGTGGCAGAAAGTTCTAGAATCTGAGAGGAGCCACAAATTTCCTTCCACCCAGCGTTCCCCCAAGTCTCCCGATAAAAATGATACCTCTTTTGTGTGGGTAGGGCTAGCGCCCGCGACAGGAAACACCTCAAAGCGCAACGTGGACACATCCAAAATTTTGGAAGAAAACAGAGGTGTTTTTTGCGAAGTGCCTACCTGTAGATTTTGGCTTCTAGCTCAGCCGACACCTAGGGAAACCTACCAAACCTGTGCATTTCGGAAAACTAGAGACCTAGGGGAATCCAAGGAGGGGTGACTTGCGGGGCTCGGACCAGGTTCTGTTACTCAGAATCCTTTGCAAACCTCAAAATTTGGCTAAAAAAACACATGTTCCTCACATTTCTGTGGCAGAAAGTTCTAGAATCTGAGAGGAGCCACGAATTTCCTTCCACCCAGCGTTCCCCCAAGTCTCCCGATAAAAATAATACCTCTTTTGTGTGGGTAGGCCTAGCGCCCGTGACAGGAAACACCTCAAAGCGCAACGTGGACACATCCAAAATTTTGGAAGAAAACAGAGGTGTTTTTTGCGAAGTGCCTACCTGTAGATTTTGGCCTCTAGCTCAGCCGGCACCTAGGGAAACCTACAAAACCTGTGCATTTCCGAAAACTAGAGACCTAGGGGAATCCAAGGAGGGGTGACTTGCGGGGCTCGGACCAGGTTCTGTGACCCAGAATCCTTTGCAAACCTCAAAATTTGGCTAAAAAAACACATGTTCCTCACATTTCTGTGGCAGAAAGTTCTGGAATCTGAGAGGAGCCACAAATTTCCTTCCACCCAGCGTTCCCCCAAGTCTCCCTATAAAAATGATACCTTACTTGTGTAGGTAGGCCTAGCGCCCGTGACAGGAAACGCCCCAAAGCGCAACGTGGACACATCCAAAATTTTGGAAGAAAACAGAGGTGTTTTTTGCGAAGTGCCTACCTGTAGATTTTGGCCTCTAGCTCAGCCGGCACCTAGGGAAATCTACAAAACCTGTGCATTTCTGAAAACTAGAGACCTAGGGAAATCCAAGGAGGGGTGACTTGCGGGGCTCGGACCAGGTTCTGTTACTCAGAATCCTTTGCAAACCTCAAAATTTGGCTAAAAAAACACATGTTCCTCACATTTCTGTGGCAGAAAGTTCTAGAATCTGAGAGGAGCCACAAATTTCCTTCCACCCAGCGTTCCCCCAAGTCTCCCGATAAAAATGATACCTCTTTTGTGTGGGTAGGGCTAGCGCCCGCGACAGGAAACACCTCAAAGCGCAACGTGGACACATCCAAAATTTTGGAAGAAAACAGAGGTGTTTTTTGCGAAGTGCCTACCTGTAGATTTTGGCTTCTAGCTCAGCCGACACCTAGGGAAACCTACCAAACCTGTGCATTTCTGAAAACTAGAGACCTAGGGGAATCCAAGGAGGGGTGACTTGCGGGGCTCGGACCAGGTTCTGTTACCCAGAATCCTTTGCAAACCTCAAAATTTGGCTAAAAAAACACATGTTCCTCATATTTCTGTGGCAGAAAGTTCTGGAATCTGAGAGGAGCCACAAATGTCCTTCCACCCAGCGTTCCCCCAAGTCTCCCGATCAAAATGATACCTCACTTGTGTGGGTAGGCCTAGCGCCCGCGACAGGAAACACCCCAAAACGCAACGTGGACACATCCAAAATTTTGGAAGAAAACAGAGGTGTTTTTTGCAAAGTGCCTACCTGTAGATTTTGGCCTCTAGCTCAGCCGGCACCTAGGGAAACCTACCAAGTCTGTGCATTTCTGAAAACTAGAGACCTAGGGGAATCCAAGGAGGGGTGACTTGCGGGGCTCGGACCAGGTTCTGTTACTCAGAATCCTTTGCAAACCTCAAAATTTGGCTAAAAAAACACATGTTCCTCACATTTCTGTGGCAGAAAGTTCTAGAATCTGAGAGGAGCCACGAATTTCCTTCCACCCAGCGTTCCCCCAAGTCTCCCGATAAAAATGATACCTCTTTTGTGTGGGTAGGCCTAGCGCCCGTGACAGGAAACACCTCAAAGCGCAACGTGGACACATCCAAAATTTTGGAAGAAAACAGAGGTGTTTTTTGCGAAGTGCCTACCTGTAGATTTTGGCCTCTAGCTCAGCCGGCACCTAGGGAAACCTACAAAACCTGTGCCTTTCCGAAAACTAGAGACCTAGGGGAATCCAAGGAGGGGTGACTTGCGGGGCTCGGACCAGGTTCTGTGACCCAGAATCCTTTGCAAACCTCAAAATTTGGCTAAAAAAACACATGTTCCTCACATTTCTGTGGCAGAAAGTTCTGGAATCTGAGAGGAGCCACAAATTTCCTTCCACCCAGCGTTCCCCCAAGTCTCCCTATAAAAATGATACCTTACTTGTGTAGGTAGGCATAGCGCCCGTGACAGGAAACGCCCCAAAGCGCAACGTGGACACATCCAAAATTTTGGAAGAAAACAGAGGTGTTTTTTGCGAAGTGCCTACCTGTAGATTTTGGCCTCTAGCTCAGCCGGCACCTAGGGAAATCTACAAAACCTGTGCATTTCTGAAAACTAGAGACCTAGGGAAATCCAAGGAGGGGTGACTTGCGGGGCTCGGACCAGGTTCTGTTACTCAGAATCCTTTGCAAACCTCAAAATTTGGCTAAAAAAACACATGTTCCTCACATTTCTGTGGCAGAAAGTTCTAGAATCTGAGAGGAGCCACAAATTTCCTTCCACCCAGCGTTCCCCCAAGTCTCCCGATAAAAATGATACCTCTTTTGTGTGGGTAGGGCTAGCGCCCGCGACAGGAAACACCTCAAAGCGCAACGTGGACACATCCAAAATTTTGGAAGAAAACAGAGGTGTTTTTTGCGAAGTGCCTACCTGTAGATTTTGGCTTCTAGCTCAGCCGACACCTAGGGAAACCTACCAAACCTGTGCATTTCGGAAAACTAGAGACCTAGGGGAATCCAAGGAGGGGTGACTTGCGGGGCTCGGACCAGGTTCTGTTACCCAGAATCCTTTGCAAACCTCAAAATTTGGCTAAAAAAACACATGTTCCTCACATTTCTGTGGCAGAAAGTTCTGGAATCTGAGAGGAGCCACAAATTTCCTTCCACCCAGCGTTCCCCCAAGTCTCCCGATCAAAATGATACCTCACTTGTGTGGGTAGGCCTAGCGCCCGCGACAGGAAACACCCCAAAACGCAACGTGGACACATCCAAAATTTTGGAAGAAAACAGAGGTGTTTTTTGCAAAGTGCCTACCTGTAGATTTTGGCCTCTAGCTCAGCCGGCACCTAGGGAAACCTACCAAACCTGTGCATTTCTGAAAACTAGAGACCTGGGGGAATCCAAGGAGGGGTGACTTGCGGGGCTCGGACCAGGTTCTGTTACCCAGAATCCTTTGCAAATCTCAAAATTTGGCTAAAAAAACACATGTTCCTCAAATTTCTGTGGCAGAAAGTTCTGGAATCTGAGAGGAGCCACAAATTTCCTTCCACCCAGCGTTCCCCCAAGTCTCCCGATCAAAATGATACCTCACTTGTGTGGGTAGGCCTAGCGCCCGCGACAGGAAACACCCCAAAGCGCAACGTGGACACATCCAAATTTTTGGAAGAAAACAGAGGTGTTTTTTGCGAAGTGCCTACCTGTAGATTTTGGCCTCTAGCTCAGCCGGCACCTAGGGAAACCTACCAAACCTGTGCATTTCTGACAACTAGATACCCAGGGGAATCCAAGGAGGGGTGACTTGCGGGGCTCGGACCAGGTTCTGTTACCCAGAGTCCTTTGCAAACCTCAAAATGTTGCTAAAAAAACACATGTTCCTCACATTTCTGTGGCAGAAAGTTCTGGAATCTGAGAGGAGCCAGAAATTTCCTTCCACCCAGCGTTCCCCCAAGTCTCCCGATAAAAATGATACCTCTTTTGTGTGGGTAGGGCTAGCGCCCGCGACAGGAAACACCTCAAAGCGCAACGTGGACACATCCAAAATTTTGGAAGAAAACAGAGGTGTTTTTTGCGAAGTGCCTACCTGTAGATTTTGGCCTCTAGCTCAGCCGACACCTAGGGAAACCTACCAAACCTGTGCATTTCTGAAAACTAGAGACCTAGGGGAATCCAAGGAGGGGTGACTTGCGGGGCTCGGACCAGGTTCTGTTACCCAGAATCCTTTGCAAACCTCAAAATTTGGCTAAAAAAACACATGTTCCTCACATTTCTGTGGCAGAAAGTTCTGGAATCTGAGAGGAGTCACAAATTTCCTTCCACCCAGCGTTCCCCCAAGTCTCCCGATCAAAATGATACCTCACTTGTGTGGGTAGGCCTAGCGCCCGCGACAGGAAACACCCCAAAACGCAACGTGGACACATCCAAAATTTTGGAAGAAAACAGAGGTGTTTTTTGCAAAGTGCCTACCTGTGGATTTTGGCCTCTAGCTCAGCCGGCACCTAGGGAAACCTACCAAACCTGTGCATTTCTGAAAACTAGAGACCTGGGGGAATCCAAGGAGGGGTGACTTGCAGGGCTCGGACCAGGTTCTGTTACCCAGAATCCTTTGCAAATCTCAAAATTTGGCTAAAAAAACACATGTTCCTCAAATTTCTGTGGCAGAAAGTTCTAGAATCTGAGAGGAGCCACAAATTTCCTTCCACCCAGCGTTCCCCCAAGTCTCCCGATAAAAATGATACCTCACTTGTGTGGGTAGGCCTAGCGCCCGTGACAGGAAACGCCCCAAAGCGCAACGTGGACACATCCAAAATTTTGGAAGAAAACAGAGGTGTTTTTTGCTAAGTGCCTACCTGTAGATTTTTGCCTCTAGCTCAGCCGGCACCTAGGGAAACCTACCAAACCTGTGCATTTCTGACAACTAGATACCCAGGGGAATCCAAGGAGGGGTGACTTGCGGGGCTCGGACCAGGTTCTGTTACCCAGAGTCCTTTGCAAACCTCAAAATGTTGCTAAAAAAACACATGTTCCTCACATTTCTGTGGCAGAAAGTTCTGGAATCTGAGAGGAGCCACAAATTTCCTTCCACCCAGCGTTCCCCCAAGTCTCCCGATAAAAATGATACCTCACTTGTGTAGGTAGGCCTAGCGCCCGCGACAGGAAACACCCCAAAGCGCAACGTGGACACATCCAAAATGTTGGAAGAAAACAGAGGTGTTTTTTGCGAAGTGCCTACCTGTAGATTTTGGCCTCTAGCTCAGCCGGCACCTAGGGAAACCTACCAAACCTGTGCATTTCTGAAAACTAGAGACCTGGGGGAATCCAAGGAGGGGTGACTTGCGGGGCTCGGACCAGGTTCTGTTACCCAGAATCCTTTGCAAACCTCAAAATTTGGCCAAAAAAACACATGTTCCTCACATATCTGTGGCAGAAAGTTCTGGAATCTGAGAGGAGCCACAAATTTCCTTCCACCCAGCATTCCCCCAAGTCTCCCGATAAAAATGATACCTCACTTGTGTGGGTAGGCCTAGCGCCCGCGACAGGAAACACCCCAAAGCGCAACGTGGACACATCCAAATTTTTGAAAGAAAACAGAGGTGTTTTTTGCGAAGTGCCTACCTGTAGATTTTGGCCTCTAGCTCAGCCGGCACCTAGGGAAACCTACCAAACCTGTGCATTTCTGACAACTAGATACCCAGGGGAATCCAAGGAGGGGTGACTTGCGGGGCTCGGACCAGGTTCTGTTACCCAGAGTCCTTTGCAAACCTCAAAATGTTGCTAAAAAAACACATGTTCCTCACATTTCTGTGGCAGAAAGTTCTGGAATCTGAGAGGAGCCAGAAATTTCCTTCCACCCAGCGTTCCCCCAAGTCTCCCGATAAAAATGATACCTCTTTTGTGTGGGTAGGGCTAGCGCCCGCGACAGGAAACACCTCAAAGCGCAACGTGGACACATCCAAAATTTTGGAAGAAAACAGAGGTGTTTTTTGCGAAGTGCCTACCTGTAGATTTTGGCCTCTAGCTCAGCCGACACCTAGGGAAACCTACCAAACCTGTGCATTTCTGAAAACTAGAGACCTAGGGGAATCCAAGGAGGGGTGACTTGCGGGGCTCGGACCAGGTTCTGTTACCCAGAATCCTTTGCAAACCTCAAAATTTGGCTAAAAAAACACATGTTCCTCACATTTCTGTGGCAGAAAGTTCTGGAATCTGAGAGGAGTCACAAATTTCCTTCCACCCAGCGTTCCCCCAAGTCTCCCGATCAAAATGATACCTCACTTGTGTGGGTAGGCCTAGCGCCCGCGACAGGAAACACCCCAAAACGCAACGTGGACACATCCAAAATTTTGGAAGAAAACAGAGGTGTTTTTTGCAAAGTGCCTACCTGTGGATTTTGGCCTCTAGCTCAGCCGGCACCTAGGGAAACCTACCAAACCTGTGCATTTCTGAAAACTAGAGACCTGGGGGAATCCAAGGAGGGGTGACTTGCAGGGCTCGGACCAGGTTCTGTTACCCAGAATCCTTTGCAAATCTCAAAATTTGGCTAAAAAAACACATGTTCCTCAAATTTCTGTGGCAGAAAGTTCTAGAATCTGAGAGGAGCCACAAATTTCCTTCCACCCAGCGTTCCCCCAAGTCTCCCGATAAAAATGATACCTCACTTGTGTGGGTAGGCCTAGCGCCCGTGACAGGAAACGCCCCAAAGCGCAACGTGGACACATCCAAAATTTTGGAAGAAAACAGAGGTGTTTTTTGCTAAGTGCCTACCTGTAGATTTTTGCCTCTAGCTCAGCCGGCACCTAGGGAAACCTTCCAAACCTGTGCATTTCTGACAACTAGATACCCAGGGGAATCCAAGGAGGGGTGACTTGCGGGGCTCGGACCAGGTTCTGTTACCCAGAGTCCTTTGCAAACCTCAAAATGTTGCTAAAAAAACACATGTTCCTCACATTTCTGTGGCAGAAAGTTCTGGAATCTGAGAGGAGCCACAAATTTCCTTCCACCCAGCGTTCCCCCAAGTCTCCCGATAAAAATGATACCTCACTTGTGTAGGTAGGCCTAGCGCCCGCGACAGGAAACACCCCAAAGCGCAACGTGGACACATCCAAAATGTTGGAAGAAAACAGAGGTGTTTTTTGCGAAGTGCCTACCTGTAGATTTTGGCCTCTAGCTCAGCCGGCACCTAGGGAAACCTACCAAACCTGTGCATTTCTGAAAACTAGAGACCTGGGGGAATCCAAGGAGGGGTGACTTGCGGGGCTCGGACCAGGTTCTGTTACCCAGAATCCTTTGCAAACCTCAAAATTTGGCCAAAAAAACACATGTTCCTCACATATCTGTGGCAGAAAGTTCTGGAATCTGAGAGGAGCCACAAATTTCCTTCCACCCAGCATTCCCCCAAGTCTCCCGATAAAAATGATACCTCACTTGTGTGGGTAGGCCTAGCGCCCGCGACAGGAAACACCCCAAAGCGCAACGTGGACACATCCAAATTTTTGAAAGAAAACAGAGGTGTTTTTTGCGAAGTGCCTACCTGTAGATTTTGGCCTCTAGCTCAGCCGGCACCTAGGGAAACCTACCAAACCTGTGCATTTCTGACAACTAGATACCCAGGGGAATCCAAGGAGGGGTGACTTGCGGGGCTCGGACCAGGTTCTGTTACCCAGAGTCCTTTGCAAACCTCAAAATGTTGCTAAAAAAACACATGTTCCTCACATTTCTGTGGCAGAAAGTTCTGGAATCTGAGAGGAGCCAGAAATTTCCTTCCACCCAGCGTTCCCCCAAGTCTCCCGATAAAAATGATACCTCTTTTGTGTGGGTAGGGCTAGCGCCCGCGACAGGAAACACCTCAAAGCGCAATGTGGACACATCCAAAATTTTGGAAGAAAACAGAGGTGTTTTTTGCGAAGTGCCTACCTGTAGATTTTGGCCTCTAGCTCAGCCGACATCTAGGGAAACCTACCAGACCTGTGCATTTCTGAAAACTAGAGACCTAGGGGAATCCAAGGAGGGGTGACTTGCGGGGCTCGGACCAGGTTCTGTTACCCAGAATCCTTTGCAAACCTCAAAATTTGGCTAAAAAAACACATGTTCCTCACATTTCTGTGGCAGAAAGTTCTGGAATCTGAGAGGAGTCACAAATTTCCTTCCACCCAGCGTTCCCCCAAGTCTCCCGATCAAAATGATACCTCACTTGTGTGGGTAGGCCTAGCGCCCGCGACAGGAAACACCCCAAAACGCAACGTGGACACATCCAAAATTTTGGAAGAAAACAGAGGTGTTTTTTGCAAAGTGCCTACCTGTGGATTTTGGCCTCTAGCTCAGCCGGCACCTAGGGAAACCTACCAAACCTGTGCATTTCTGAAAACTAGAGACCTGGGGGAATCCAAGGAGGGGTGACTTGCAGGGCTCGGACCAGGTTCTGTTACCCAGAATCCTTTGCAAATCTCAAAATTTGGCTAAAAAAACACATGTTCCTCAAATTTCTGTGACACAAAGTTCTAGAATCTGAGAGGAGCCACAAATTTCCTTCCACCCAGCGTTCCCCCAAGTCTCCCGATAAAAATGATACCTCACTTGTGTGGGTAGGCCTAGCGCCCGTGACAGGAAACGCCCCAAAGCGCAACGTGGACACATCCAAAATTTTGGAAGAAAACAGAGGTGTTTTTTGCTAAGTGCCTACCTGTAGATTTTGGCCTCTAGCTCAGCCGGCACCTAGGGAAACCTACCAAACCTGTGCATTTCTGAAAACTAGAGACATAGGGGAATCCAAGGAGGGGTGACTTGCGGGGCTTGGACCAGGTTCTGTTACCCAGAATCCTTTGCAAACCTCAAAATTTGGCCAAAAAAACACATGTTCCTCACATTTCTGTGGCAGAAAGTTCTGGAATCTGAGAGGAGCCACAAATTTCCTTCCACCCAGCATTCCCCCAAGTCTCCCGATAAAAATGATACCTCACTTGTGTGGGTAGGCCTAGCGCCCGCGACAGGAAACACCCCAAAGCGCAACGTGGACACATCCACATTTTTGGAAGAAAACAGAGGTGATTTTTGCGAAGTGCCTACCTGTAGATTTTGGCCTCTAGCTCAGCCGGCACCTAGGGAAACCTACCAAACCTGTGCATTTCTGACAACTAGATACCCAGGGGAATCCAAGGAGGGGTGACTTGCGGGGCTCGGACCAGGTTCTGTTACCCAGAGTCCTTTGCAAACCTCAAAATGTTGCTAAAAAAACACATGTTCCTCACATTTCTGTGGCAGAAAGTTCTGGAATCTGAGAGGAGCCACAAATTTCCTTCCACCCAGCGTTCCCCCAAGTCTCCCGATAAAAATGATACCTCACTTGTGTGGGTAGGCCTAGCGCCCGCGACAGGAAACACCCCAAAGCGCAACGTGGACACATCCAAAATGTTGGAAGAAAACAGAGGTGTTTTTTGCGAAGTGCCTACCTGTAGATTTTGGCCTCTAGCTCAGCCGGCACCTAGGGAAACCTACCAAACCTGTGCATTTCTGACAACTAGATACCCAGGGGAATCCAAGGAGGGGTGACTTGCGGGGCTCGGACCAGGTTCTGTTACCCAGAGTCCTTTGCAAACCTCAAAATGTTGCTAAAAAAACACATGTTCCTCACATTTCTGTGGCAGAAAGTTCTGGAATCTGAGAGGAGCCACAAATTTCCTTCCACCCAGCGTTCCCCCAAGTCTCCCGATAAAAATGATACCTCACTTGTGTAGGTAGGCCTAGCGCCCGCGACAGGAAACACCCCAAAGCGCAACGTGGACACATCCAAAATGTTGGAAGAAAACAGGTGTTTTTTGCGAAGTGCCTACCTGTAGATTTTGGCCTCTAGCTCAGCCGGCACCTAGGGAAACCTACCAAACCTGTGCATTTCTGAAAACTAGAGACCTGGGGGAATCCAAGGAGGGGTGACTTGCGGGGCTCGGACCAGGTTCTGTTACCCAGAATCCTTTGCAAACCTCAAAATTTGGCCAAAAAAACACATGTTCCTCACATATCTGTGGCAGAAAGTTCTGGAATCTGAGAGGAGCCACAAATTTCCTTCCACCCAGCATTCCCCCAAGTCTCCCGATAAAAATGATACCTCACTTGTGTGGGTAGGCCTAGCGCCCGCGACAGGAAACACCCCAAAGCGCAACGTGGACACATCCAAATTTTTGGAAGAAAACAGAGGTGTTTTTTGCGAAGTGCCTACCTGTAGATTTTGGCCTCTAGCTCAGCCGGCACCTAGGGAAACCTACCAAACCTGTGCATTTCTGACAACTAGATACCCAGGGGAATCCAAGGAGGGGTGACTTGCGGGGCTCGGACCAGGTTCTGTTACCCAGAGTCCTTTGCAAACCTCAAAATGTTGCTAAAAAAACACATGTTCCTCACATTTCTGTGGCAGAAAGTTCTGGAATCTGAGAGGAGCCAGAAATTTCCTTCCACCCAGCGTTTCCCCAAGTCTCCCGATAAAAATGATACCTCTTTTGTGTGGGTAGGGCTAGCGCCCGCGACAGGAAACACCTCAAAGCGCAACGTGGACACATCCAAAATTGTGGAAGAAAACAGAGGTGTTTTTTGCGAAGTGCCTACCTGTAGATTTTGGCCTCTAGCTCAGCCGACACCTAGGGAAACCTACCAAACCTGTGCATTTCTGAAAACTAGAGACCTAGGGGAATCCAAGGAGGGGTGACTTGCGGGGCTCGGACCAGGTTCTGTTACCCAGAATCCTTTGCAAACCTCAAAATTTGGCTAAAAAACACATGTTCCTCACATTTCTGTGGCAGAAAGTTCTGGAATCTGAGAGGAGTCACAAATTTCCTTCCACCCAGCGTTCCCCCAAGTCTCCCGATCAAAATGATACCTCACTTGTGTGGGTAGGCCTAGGGCCCGCGACAGGAAACACCCCAAAACGCAACGTGGACACATCCAAAATTTTGGAAGAAAACAGAGGTGTTTTTTGCAAAGTGCCTACCTGTGGATTTTGGCCTCTAGCTCAGCCGGCACCTAGGGAAACCTACCAAACCTGTGCATTTCTGAAAACTAGAGACCTGGGGGAATCCAAGGAGGGGTGACTTGCAGGGCTCGGACCAGGTTCTGTTACCCAGAATCCTTTGCAAATCTCAAAATTTGGCTAAAAAAACACATGTTCCTCAAATTTCTGTGGCAGAAAGTTCTAGAATCTGAGAGGAGCCACAAATTTCCTTCCACCCAGCGTTCCCCCAAGTCTCCCGATAAAAATGATACCTCACTTGTGTGGGTAGGCCTAGCGCCCGTGACAGGAAACGCCCCAAAGCGCAACGTGGACACATCCAAAATTTTGGAAGAAAACAGAGGTGTTTTTTGCTAAGTGCCTACCTGTAGATTTTGGCCTCTAGCTCAGCCGGCACCTAGGGAAACCTACCAAACCTGTGCATTTCTGAAAACTAGAGACGTAGGGGAATCCAAGGAGGGGTGACTTGCGGGGCTTGGACCAGGTTCTGTTACCCAGAATCCTTTGCAAACCTCAAAATTTGGCCAAAAAAACACATGTTCCTCACATTTCTGTGGCAGAAAGTTCTGGAATCTGAGAGGAGCCACAAATTTCCTTCCACCCAGCATTCCCCCAAGTCTTCCGATAAAAATGATACCTCACTTGTGTGGGTAGGCCTAGCGCCCGCGACAGGAAACACCCCAAAGCGCAACGTGGACACATCCACATTTTTGGAAGAAAACAGAGGTGATTTTTGCGAAGTGCCTACCTGTAGATTTTGGCCTCTAGCTCAGCCGGCACCTAGGGAAACCTACCAAACCTGTGCATTTCTGACAACTAGATACCCAGGGGAATCCAAGGAGGGGTGACTTGCGGGGCTCGGACCAGGTTCTGTTACCCAGAGTCCTTTGCAAACCTCAAAATGTTGCTAAAAAAACACATGTTCCTCACATTTCTGTGGCAGAAAGTTCTGGAATCTGAGAGGAGCCACAAATTTCCTTCCACCCAGCGTTCCCCCAAGTCTCCCGATAAAAATGATACCTCACTTGTGTAGGTAGGCCTAGCGCCCGCGACAGGAAACACCCCAAAGCGCAACGTGGACACATCCAAAATGTTGGAAGAAAACAGAGGTGTTTTTTGCGAAGTGCCTACCTGTAGATTTTGGCCTCTAGCTCAGCCGGCACCTAGGGAAACCTACCAAACCTGTGCATTTCTGAAAACTAGAGACCTAGGGGAATCCAAGGAGGGGTGACTTGCGGGGGTCGGACCTGGTTCTGTTACTCAGAATCCTTTGCAAACCTCAAAATTTGGCTAAAAAAACACATGTTCCTCACATTTCTGTGGCAGAAAGTTCTAGAATCTGAGAGGAGCCAGAAATTTCCTTCCACCCAGCGTTCCCCCAAGTCTCCCGATAAAAATGATACCTCTTTTGTGTGGGTAGGCCTAGCGCCCGTGACAGGAAACACCTCAAAGCGCAACGTGGACACATCCAAAATTTTTGAAGAAAACAGAGGTGTTTTTTGCGAAGTGCCTACCTGTAGATTTTGGCCTCTAGCTCAGCCGGCACCTAGGGAAACCTACCAAACCTGTGCATTTCTGAAAACTAGAAACCTAGGGGAATCCAAGGAGGGGTGACTTGCGGGGCTCGGACCAGGTTCTGTGACCCAGAATCCTTTGCAAACCTCAAAATTTGGCTAAAAAAACACATGTTCCTCAAATTTCTGTGGCAGAAAGTTCTAGAACCTGAGAGGAGCCACAAATTTCCTTCCACCCAGCGTTCCCCCAAGTCTCCCGATAAAAATGATACCTCACTTGTGTGGGTAGGCCTAGCGCCCGCGACAGGAAACGCCCCAAAGCGCAACGTGGACACATTCAAAATTTTGGAAGAAAACAGAGGTGTTTTTTGCGAAGTGCCTACCTGTAGATTTTGGCCTCTAGCTCAGCCGGCACCTAGGGAAACCTACCAAACCTGTGCATTTCTGAAAACTAGAGACCTAGGGGAATCCAAGGAGGGGTGACTTGCGGGGCTCGAACCAGGTTCTGTGACCCAGAATCCTTTGCAAACCTCAAAATTTGGCTAAAAAAACACATGTTCCTCAAATTTCTGTGGCAGAAAGTTCTAGAACCTGAGAGGAGCCACAAATTTCCTTCCACCCAGCGTTCCCCCAAGTCTCCCGATAAAAATTATACCACTTTTGTGTGGGTAGGCCTAGCGCCCGCGACAGGAAACACCTCAAAGCGCAACGTGGACACATCCAATATTTTGGAAGAAAACAGAGGTGTTTTTTGCGAAGTGCCTACCTGTAGATTTTTGCCTCAAGCTCAGCCGGCACCTAGGGAAACCTACCAAACCTGTGCATTTCTGAAAAATAGAGACCTAGGGGAATCCAAGGAGGGGTGACTTGCGGGGCTCGGACCAGGTTCTGTGACCCGGAATCCTTTGCAAACCTCAAAATTTGGCTAAAAAAACACATGTTCCTCAAATTTCTGTGGCAGAAAGTTCTAGAATCTGAGAGGAGCCACAAATTTCCTTCCACCCAGCGTTCCCCCAAGTCTCCCGATAAAAATGATACCTCACTTGTGTGGGTAGGGCTAGCGCCCGCGACAGGAAACGCCCCAAAGCGCAACGTGGACACATCCAAAATTTGGGAAGAAAACAGAGGTGTTTTTTGCAAAGTGCCTACCTGTAGATTTTGGCCTCTAGCTCAGCCGGCACCTAGGGAAACCTACCAAACCTGTGCATTTCTGAAAACTAGAGACCTAGTGGAATCGAAGGAGGGGTGACTTGCGGGGCTCGGACCAGGTTCTGTTACCCAGAATCCTTTGCAAACCTCAAAATTTGGCCAAAAAAACATATGTTCCTCACATTTCTGTGGCAGAAAGTTCTGGAATCTGAGAGGAGCCACAAATTTCCTTCCACCCAGCATTCCCCCAAGTCTCCCGATAAAAATGATACCTCACTTGTGTGGGTAGGCCTAGCGCCAGCGACAGGAAACACCCCAAAGCGCAACGTGGACACATCCAAAATTTTGGAAGAAAACAGAGGTGTTTTTTGCGAAGTGCCTACCTGTAGATTTTGGCCTCTAGATCAGCCGGCACCTAGGGAAACCTACCAAACCTGTGCATTTCTGAAAACTAGATACCCAGGGGAATCCAAGGAGGGGTGACTTGCGGGGCTCGGACCAGGTTCTGTTACCCAGAGTCCTTTGCAAACCTCAAAATGTTGCTAAAAAAACACATGTTCCTCACATTTCTGTGGCAGAAAGTTCTGGAATCTGAGAGGAGCCACAAATTTCCTTCCACCCAGCATTCCCCCAAGTCTCCCGATAAAAATGATACCTCACTTGTGTGGGTAGGCCTAGCGCCCGCGACAGGAAACACCCCAAAGCGCAACGTGGACACATCCAAAATTTTGGAAGAAAACAGAGGTGTTTTTTGCGAAGTGCCTACCTGTAGATTTTGGCCTCTAGCTCAGCCGGCACCTAGGGAAACCTACCAAATCTGTGCATTTCTGAAAACTAGATACCCAGGGGAATCCAAGGAGGGGTGACTTGCGGGGCTCGGACCAGGTTCTGTTACCCAGAGTCCTTTGCAAACCTCAAAATGTTGCTAAAAAAACACATGTTCCTCACATTTCTGTGGCAGAAAGTTCTGGAATCTGAGAGGAGCCACAAATTTCCTTCCACCCAGCGTTCCCCCAAGTCTCCCGATAAAAATGATACCTCACTTGTGTAGGTAGGCCTAGCGCCCGCGACAGGAAACACCCCAAAGCGCAACGTGGACACATCCAAAATGTTGGAAGAAAACAGAGGTGTTTTTTGCGAAGTGCCTACCTGTAGATTTTGGCCTCTAGCTCAGCCGGCACCTAGGGAAACCTACCAAACCTGTGCATTTCTGAAAACTAGAGACCTAGGGGAATCCAAGGAGGGGTGACTTGCGGGGCTCGGACCAGGTTCTGTTACTCAGAATCCTTTGCAAACCTCAAAATTTGGCTAAAAAAACACATGTTCCTCACATTTCTGTGGCAGAAAGTTCTAGAATCTGAGAGGAGCCACGAATTTCCTTCCACCCAGCGTTCCCCCAAGTCTCGCTATAAAAATGATACCTCTTTTGTGTGGGTAGGCCTAGCGCCCGTGACAGGAAACACCTCAAAGCGCAACGTGGACACATCCAAAATTTTGGAAGAAAACAGAGGTGTTTTTTGCAAAGTGCCTACCTGTAGATTTTGGCCTCTAGCTCAGCCGGCACCTAGGGAAACCTACCAAACCTGTGCATTTCCGAAAACTAGAGACCTAGGGGAATCCAAGGAGGGGTGACTTGCGGGGCTCGGACCAGGTTCTGTGACCCAGAATCCTTTGCAAACCTCAAAATTTGGCTAAAAAAACACATGTTCCTCAAATTTCTGTGGCAGAAAGTTCTAGAATCTGAGAGGAGCCACAAATTTCCTTCCACCCAGCGTTCCCCCAAGTCTCCCGATAAAAATGATACCTCACTTGTGTGGGTAGGCCTAGCGCCCGCGACAGGAAACGCCCCAAAGCGCAACGTGGACACATCCAAAATTTTGGAAGAAAACAGAGGTGTTTTTTGCGAAGTGCCTACCTGTAGATTTTGGCCTCTAGCTCAGCCGGCACCTAGGAAAACCTACCAAACCTGTGCATTTCTGAAAACTAGAGACCTAAGGGAATCCAATGATGGGTGACTTGCGGGGCTCGGACCAGGTTCTGTTACCCAGAATCCTTTGCAAACCTCAAAATTTGGCAAAAAAACATATGTTCCTCACATTTCTGTGGCAGAAAGTTCTGGAATCTGAGAGGAGCCACAAATTTCCTTCCACCCAGCGTTCCCCCAAGTCTCCCGATAAAAATGATACCTCACTTGTGTGGGTAGGCCTAGCGTCCGCGACAGGAAACACCCCAAAGCGCAACGTGGACACATCCAAAATTTTGGAAGAAAACAGAGGTGTTTTTTGCGAAGTGCCTACCTGTAGATTTTGGCCTCTAGCTCAGCTGGCACCTAGGGAAACCTACCAAACCTGTGCATTTCTGAAAACTAGAGACCTGGGGGAATCCAAGGAGGGGTGACTTGCGGAGCTCGGACCAGGTTCTGTTACCCAGAATCCTTTGCAAACCTCAAAATTTGGCTAAAAAAACACATGTTCCTCACATTTCTGTGGCAGAAAGTTCTAGAATCTGAGAGGAGCCACACATTTCCTTCCACCCAGCGTTCCCCCACGTCTCCCGATAAAAATGATACCTCTTTTGTGTGGGTAGGCCTAGCGCCCGCGACAGGAAACACCCCAAAGCGCAACGTGGACACATCCAATATTTTGGAAGAAAACAGAGGTGTTTTTTGCGAAGTGCCTACCTGTAGATTTTTGCCTCAAGCTCAGCCGGCAGCTAGGGAAACCAACCAAACCTGTGCATTTCTGAAAAATAGAGACCTAGGGGAATCCAAGGAGGGGTGACTTGCGGGGCTCGGACCAGGTTCTGTGACCCGGAATCCTTTGCAAACCTCAAAATTTGGCTAAAAAAACACATGTTCCTCAAATTTCTGTGGCAGAAAGTTCTAGAATCTGAGAGGAGCCACAAATTTCCTTCCACCCAGCGTTCCCCCAAGTCTCCCGATAAAAATGATACCTCACTTGTGTGGGTAGGCCTAGCGCCCGCGACAGGAAACGCCCCAAAGCGCAACGTGGACACATCCAAAATTTTTGAAGAAAACAGAGGTGTTTTTTGCGAAGTGCCTACCTGTAGATTTTGGCCTCTAGCTCAGCCGGCACCTAGGGAAACCTACCAAACCTGTGCATTTCTGAAAACTAGAGACCTAGTGGAATCCAAGGATGGGTGACTTGCGGGGCTCGGACCAGGTTCTGTTACCCAGAATCCTTTGCAAACCTCAAAATTTGGCCAAAAAAACATATGTTCCTCACATTTCTGTGGCAGAAAGTTCTGGAATCTGAGAGGAGCCACAAATTTCCTTCCACCCAGCGTTCCCCCAAGTCTCCTGATAAAAATGATACCTCACTTGTGTGGGTAGGCCTAGCGCCCGCGACAGGAAACACCCCAAAGCGCAACGTGGACACATCCAAAATTTTGGAAGAAAACAGAGGTGTTTTTTGCTAAGTGCCTACCTGTAGATTTTGGCCTCTAGCTCAGCCGGCACCTAGGGAAACCTACCAAACCTGTGCATTTCTGAAAACTAGAGACCTAGGGGAATCCAAGGAGGGGTGACTTGCGGGGCTTGGACCAGGTTCTGTTACCCAGAATCCTTTGCAAACCTCAAAATTTGGCCAAAAAAACATATGTTCCTCACATTTCTGTGGCAGAAAGTTCTGGAATCTGAGAGGAGCCACAAATGTCCTTCCACCCAGCATTCCCCCAAGTCTCCCGATAAAAATGATACCTCACTTGTGTGGGTAGGCCTAGCGCCCGCGACAGGAAACACCCCAAAGCGCAACGTGGACACATCCAAAATTTTGGAAGAAAACAGAGGTGTTTTTTGCGAAGTGCCTACCTGTAGATTTTGGCCTCTAGCTCAGCCGGCACCTAGGGAAACCTACCAAACCTGTGCATTTCTGAAAACTAGATACCCAGGGGAATCCAAGGAGGGGTGACTTGCGGGGCTCGGACCAGGTTCTGTTACCCAGAGTCCTTTGCAAACCTCAAAATGTTGCTAAAAAAACACATGTTCCTCACATTTCTGTGGCAGAAAGTTCTGGAATCTGAAAGGAGCCACAAATTTCCTTCCACCCAGCGTTCCCCCAAGTCTCCCGATAAAAATGATACCTCACTTGTGTAGGTAGGCCTAGCGCCCGCGACAGGAAACACCCCAAAGCGCAACGTGGACACATCCAAAATGTTGGAAGAAAACAGAGGTGTTTTTTGCGAAGTGCCTACCTGTAGATTTTGGCCTCTAGCTCAGCCGGCACCTAGGGAAACCTACCAAACCTGTGCCTTTCTGAAAACTAGAGACCTAGGGGAATCCAAGGAGGGGTGACTTGTGGGGCTCGGACCAGGTTCTGTTACTCAGAATCCTTTGCAAACCTCAAAATTTGGCTAAAAAAACACATGTTCCTCACATTTCTGTGGCAGAAAGTTCTAGAATCTGAGAGGAGCCACAAATTTCCTTCCACCCAGCGTTCCCCCAAGTCTCCCGATAAAAATGATACCTCTTTTGTGTGGGTAGGCCTAGCGCCCGTGACAGAAAACACCTCAAAGCGCAACGTGGACACATCCAAAATTTTGGAAGAAAACAGAGGTGTTTTTTGCGAAGTGCCTACCTGTAGATTTTGGCCTCTAGCTCAGCCGGCACCTAGGGAAACCTACAAAACCTGTGCATTTCCGAAAACTAGAGACCTAGGGGAATCCAAGGAGGGGTGACTTGCGGGGCTCGGACCAGGTTCTGTGACCCAGAATCCTTTGCAAACCTCAAAATTTGGCTAAAAAAACACATGTTCCTCAAATTTCTGTGGCAGAAAGTTCTAGAATCTGAGAGGAGCCACAAATTTCCTTCCACCCAGCGTTCCCCCAAGTCTCCCGATAAAAATGATACCTCACTTGTGTGGGTAGGCCTAGCGCCCGCGACAGGAAACGCCCCAAAGCGCAACGTGGACACATCCAAAATTTTGGAAGAAAACAGAGGTGTTTTTTGCGAAGTGCCTACCTGTAGATTTTGGCCTCTAGCTCAGCCGGCACCTAGGGAAACCTACCAAACCTGTGCATTTCTGAAAACTAGAGACCTAAGGGAATCCAAGGATGGGTGACTTGCGGGGCTCGGACCAGGTTCTGTTACCCAGAATCCTTTGCAAACCTCCAAATTTGGCCAAAAAAACATATGTTCCTCACATTTCTGTGGCAGAAAGTTCTGGAATCTGAGAGGAGCCACAAATTTCCTTCCACCCAGCGTTCCCCCAAGTCTCCCGATAAAAATGATACCTCACTTGTGTGGGTAGGCCTAGCGCCCGCGACAGGAAACACCCCAAAGCGCAACGTGGACACATCCAAAATTTTGGAAGAAAACAGAGGTGTTTTTTGCGAAGTGCCTACCTGTAGATTTTGGCCTTTTGCTCAGCTGGCACCTAGGGAAACCTACCAAACCTGTGCATTTCTGAAAACTAGAGACCTGGGGGAATCCAAGGAGGGGTGACTTGCGGGGCTCGGACCAGGTTCTGTTACCCAGAATCCTTTGCAAACCTCAAAATTTGGCTAAAAAAACACATGTTCCTCACATTTCTGTGGCAGAAAGTTCTAGAATCTGAGAGGAGCCACACATTTCCTTCCACCCAGCGTTCCCCCACGTCTCCCGATAAAAATGATACCTCTTTTGTGTGGGTAGGCCTAGCGCCCGCGACAGGAAACACCCCAAAGCGCAACGTGGACACATCCAAAATTTTGGAAGAAAACAGAGGTGTTTTTTGCGAAGTGCCTACCTGTAGATTTTGGCCTCTAGCTCAGCCGGCACCTAGGGAAACCTACCAAACCTGTGCATTTCTGAAAACTAGAGACCTAGGGGAATCCAAGGAGGGGTGACTTGCGGGGCTCGGACCAGGTTCTGTGACCCAGAATCCTTTGCAAACCTCAAAATTTGGCTAAAAAAACACATGTTCCTCAAATTTCTGTGGCAGAAAGTTCTAGAATCTGAGAGGAGCCACAAATTTCCTTCCACCCAGCGTTCCCCCAAGTCTCCTGATAAAAATTATACCTCTTTTGTGTGGGTAGGCCTAGCGCCCGCGACAGGAAACACCTCAAAGCGCAACGTGGACACATCCAATATTTTGGAAGAAAACAGAGGTGTTTTTTGCGAAGTGCCTACCTGTAGATTTTTGCCTCAAGCTCAGCCGGCACCTAGGGAAACCTACCAAACCTGTGCATTTCTGAAAAATAGAGACCTAGGGGAATCCAAGGAGGGGTGACTTGCGGGGCTCGGACCAGGTTCTGTGACCCAGAATCCTTTGCAAACCTCAAAATTTGGCTAAAAAAACACATGTTCCTCAAATTTCTGTGGCAGAAAGTTCTAGAATCTGAGAGGAGCCACAAATTTCCTTCCACCCAGCGTTCCCCCAAGTCTCCCGATAAAAATGATACCTCACTTGGGAGGGTAGGCCTAGCGCCCGCGACAGGAAACGCCCCAAAGCGCAACGTGGACACATCCAAAATTTTGGAAGAAAGCAGAGGTGTTTTTTGCGAAGTGCCTACCTGTAGATTTTGGCCTCTACCTCAGCCGGCACCTAGGGAAACCTACCAAACCTGTGCATTTCTGAAAACTAGAGACCTAGGGGAATCCAAGGAGGGGTGACTTGCGGGGCTCGGACCAGGTTCTGTGACCCAGAATCCTTTGCAAACCTCAAAATTTGGCCAAAAAAACACATGTTCCTCACATTTCTGTGGCAGAAAGTTCTGGAATCTGAGAGGAGCCACAAATTTCCTTCCACCCAGCATTCCCCCAAGTCTCCCGATAAAAATGATACCTCACTTGGGAGGGTAGGCCTAGCGCCCGCGACAGGAAACGCCCCAAAGCGCAACGTGAACACATCCAAAATTTTGGAAGAAAACAGAGGTGTTTTTTGCGAAGTGCCTACCTGTAGATTTTGGCCTCTACCTCAGCCGGCACCTAGGGAAACCTACCAAACCTGTGCATTTCTGAAAACTAGAGACCTAGGGGAATCCAAGGAGGGGTGACTTGCGGGGCTCGGACCAGGTTCTGTGACCCAGAATCCTTTGCAAACCTCAAAATTTGGCCAAAAAAACACATGTTCCTCACATTTCTGTGGCAGAAAGTTCTGGAATCTGAGAGGAGCCACAAATTTCCTTCCACCCAGCATTCCCCCAAGTCTCCCGATAAAAATGATACCTCACTTGGGAGGGTAGGCCTAGCGCCCGCGACAGGAAACGCCCCAAAGCGCAACGTGGACACATCCAAAATTTTGGAAGAAAACAGAGGTGTTTTTTGCGAAGTGCCTACCTGTAGATTTTGGCCTCTACCTCAGCCGGCACCTAGGGAAACCTACCAAACCTGTGCATTTCTGAAAACTAGAGACCTAGGGGAATCCAAGGAGGGGGGACTTGCGGGGCTCGGACCAGGTTCTGTTACCCAGAATCCTTTGCAAACCTCAAAATTTGGCCAAAAAAACACATGTTCCTCACATTTCTGTGGCAGAAAGTTCTAGAATCTGAGAGGAGCCACAAATTTCCTTCCACCCAGCATTCCCCCAAGTCTCCCGATAAAAATGATACCTCACTTAGGAGGGTAGGCCTAGCGCCCGCGACAGGAAACGCCCCAAAGCGCAACGTGGACACATCCAAAATTTTGGAAGAAAACAGAGGTGTTTTTTGCGAAGTGCCTACCTGTAGATTTTGGCCTCTACCTCAGCCGGCACCTAGGGAAACCTACCAAACCTGTGCATTTCTGAAAACTAGAGACCTAGGGGAATCCAAGGAGGGGTGACTTGCGGGGCTCGGACCAGGTTCTGTGACCCAGAATCCTTTGCAAACCTCAAAATTTGGCTAAAGAAACACATGTTCCTCAAATTTCTGTGGCAGAAAGTTCTAGAATCTGAGAGGAGCCACAAATTTCCTTCCTCCCAGCGTTCCCCCAAGTCTCCCGATAAAAATGATACCTCACTTGTGTGGGTAGGCCTAGCACCCGCGACAGGAAACGCCCCAAAGCGCAACATGAACACATCCAAAGTTTTGGAAGAAAACAGAGGTGTTTTTTGCGAAGTGCCTACCTGTAGATTGTGGCCTCTAGCTCAGCCGGCACCTAGGGAAACCTACCAAACCTGTGCATTTCTGAAAACTAGAGACCTAGGGGAATCCAAGGAGGGGTGACTTGCTGGGCTCGGACCAGGTTCTGTTACCCAGAATCCTTTGCAAACCTCAAAATTTGGCCAAAAAAACATATGTTCCTCAAATTTCTGTGGCAGAAAGTTCTAGAATCTGAGAGGAGCCACAAATTTCCTTCCACCCAGCGTTCCCCCAAGTCTCCCGATAAAAATGATAGCTCTTTTGTGTGGGTAGGTCTAGCGCCCGCGACAGGAAACACCCCAAAGCGCAACGTGGACAGATCAAATATTTTGGAACAAAACAGAGGTGTTTTTTGCGAAGTGCCTACCTGTAGATTTTTGCCTCAAGCTCAGCCGGCACCTAGGGAAACCTACCAAACCTGTGCATTTCTGAAAACTAGAGACCTAGGGGAATCCAAGGAGGGGTGACTTGCGGGGCTCGGACCAGGTTCTGTGACCCAGAATCCTTTGCAAACCTCAAAATTTGGCTAAAAAAACACATGTTCCTCAGATTTCTGTGGCAGAAAGTTCTAGAATCTGAGAGGAGCCACACATTTCCTTCCCCCAAGTCTCCCGATAAAAATGATACCTCACTTGGGAGGGTGGGCCTAGCGCCCGCGACAGGAAACACCCCAAAGCGCAACGTGGACACATCCAAAATTTTGGAAGAAAACAGAGGTGTTTTTTGCGAAGTGCCTAGCTGTAGATTTTGGCCTCTATCTCAGCCGGCACCTAGGGAAACCTACCAAACCTGTGCATTTCTGAAAACTAGAGACCTAGGGGAATCAAAGGAGGGGTGACTTGCGGGGCTCGGACCAGGTTCTGTTACCCAGAGTCCTTTGCAAACCTCAAAATTTGGCTAAAAAAACACATGTTCCTCACATTTCTGTGGCAGAAAGTTCTGGAATCTGAGAGGAGCCACAAATTTCCTTCCACCCAGCATTCCCCCAAGTTTCCCGATAAAAATGATGCCTCACTTGTGTGGGTCGGCATAGCCCCGGCGACAGGAAATGCCCCAAAACGCAGCGTGGACACATCCCATTTTTCGAAAGAAAACAGTGCTTACCTGTGGATTTTGGCCTGTAGCTCAGCCGGCACCTAGGGAAACCTACCAACCCTGTGCATTTTTGAAAACTAAAGACCTTGGGGAATCCAAGATGGGGTGACTTGTGGGGCTCGGACCAGGTTCTGTTACCCAGAATCCTTTGCAAACCTCAAACTTTGGCTAAAAAAAACACATTTTCCTAACATTTCTGTGGCAGAAAGTTCTGGCATCTGAGAGGAGCCACACATTTCCTTCCACCCAGCATTCCCCCAAGTCTCCGAATAAAAATTATACCTCACTTTTGTGGGTGGGCCAGGTGCCTGCAACAGAATAAGGCCCAAAACTTGAAGAGATAGAAGGGATAGCACAGCGAGTTTATAAGGGCATATTCTTTTATACATCCTTAGACGCACTCTGCTTTGGGGACCCACATAAGTGAGGTGTCATTTTACTTGGGAGACTGAGGGGAAAAGTGGGGAGTAGGAATTTTCTGCTGGAGCGGTGATCCTACTAAGAAAAGCCAGGAAAATATTCTTTTTTATGCAAATTTTGAGGTTTACAGAGGAGTCTGGGTAAGAAATTGTTGGGGGAGCCACGCAAGCCACACCTCCCTGGACTCCTTGGGGTGTCTAGTTTTAAAAAATGTCTGGGTTTTGTAGGTTTCCCTAGATGAAGGCCGCACCCAGGACCAAAAACATAGGTGGGCCCTCCCCCCCAAAAACAGGTATTTTTGTAATATATCATATTGATGTGTGCACATACGTCCGTGATGTGCCAAACACTAAAATTGTGAAAAGAAACACACTTAGGTTATGTGAAGAAGACCCCTCACCCACCAACCAAGTTGGTGGCATGCTTCATCATCGGGGTCCCACCTGAGGCACCTAGCGTGTCACAGGTGTGCTGCGACGCCTGATTACAGCGGAGCAGGTTTTGTCATTTTTACCACACATACTGGTTGGATTTGGCACGAGGGTGAGTGATGGTTCAGTGGATGAAATTTTATTAACAAGAGATTTCACAAAAATGAAATGCACTGCTAATAACTGAAAGGCAAAAAACTGAACCAATGACTCACAGCTCGTGAGCTGTAAAGCCGCGACAAGGCACCAACCGCTTTACAGTCCATTCACACACCTTTCATACATGACATGCACAAGACCATTCACACCGCCAGCCACGGGCCCAGCACATTACAACACTCACATCGACAGACCGCGCCACTCAAGGGCCTATCACTTACAAACGCCCACATGCCTGATACAAGAATCACACCAGCTGATGGGAGTGTGGACTGGCGTTTGGCTGGCACCGCCAGCCAAGTGCCACCCAACGCACACCGCCAGCCAAGCGCCACCCCAAGCACACCGCCAGCCAAGCGCCACCCCAAGCACACCGCCAGCCAAGCACCACCCCACGCACACCGCCAGCCAAGCGCCACCCCACGCACACCGCCAGCCAAGCGCCACCCCAAGCACACCACCATCACTTTTTTTGTTTATAAACAACAAAGAAACCACTAATTATAAAATAAGAACAAAACTACCAACACAAAAGCTCTAACTAAATACATGACAGAGATGCCAACCGTGAAACATATGAAAATATAAAATAGCTTACGCTCAAGGTATTTCCCAGATTTTTTTTTTGGGTATGGTAACTTCTGTAACAGCCGGGAACACACAGCCCAGGCTTTGAAGGGCATTCGGGGCAGTACATCCGGCTCTCCTTCCGGATTAATCTCCGGGGACATACTCTACATTTCTTTGTGGGCATGTCTTTTTTGGGAGTGGGAGGAATGTGATCTGGAAAGTGCCGATCTTTCAATCTAGCCACATCCTCCACCACTTCTACTCTAGGAACTCTTGCCGGTTCCACCACAATAAGGCTTTCTATCACCGACTCCTGAAATTTTACAAATGTCATCCTTGACTCAGGTGAACAATCCTTGTATACAATAAAGGCATTAAAAGTTGCCAAATGAAATAAATGTAGGGCCAACTTTTTATACCACACATAAGACCTACGAAGAGCAGTGTAAGGTTCTAACCTCTGATCTACTCTATCAACACCACCCATGTGCCTATTGTAGTCCAAAATGCACGCAGGTTTGCGCACTTCCGCAACCTGACCCCAAACAGCCACAGGGGAAGTACTCTCATCATGGATGATAGATAGCATGTACACATCCCTCCTGTCTGAAAATTTCAGAGCTAGCAGCTCATTATTCCGCCAGGCACTGCACTGTCCCCTCTCAAGTTTTTTACAGACCAGCTCCCTTGGATAGCCTTTCCGGTTAGAACGGATTGTGCCACAAGCAACAGTGTCCACCCTAAACAACTCCTTGAACAACTGCCCTCCAGTGTAGAAATTATCTACGTACAAATGGTGACCTTTGTTAAACAGCCGTCTAGCAAGTTCCCACACAATTTTTTCGCTAACTGCAAAAGTGGCCGGACAACCAGGAGGGTCAATACTGGAATCCCTACCAGTGTAGACCCGGAAATTATACACATATCCTGTACTGCTTTCTGACAGCAGATACAATTTAATCCCATACAGTGCCCTCTTACTAGGAATGTACTGCTTAAAAACTAAACGCCCCTTGAAAAGGACCAAAGACTCGTCCACACTTATCTCTTTGCCTGGAACATAGACCTATGAAAACCGAGCCACAAAATGATCAAGGACAGGCCTAATCTTAAAAAGGCGGTCACAATCAGGGTGATCTCGTGGCAAGGCTAAAGCATTGTCTACAAAATGCAGCATACGAAGAAGAAGCAAATACCGATTACGTGTCATAATTGCAGGAAATATAGCAGTTGCCATCAAGGGACTAGTAGACCAATAAGAAGCCAGTGACGGCTTCCTGATCAACCCCATCAAAAAAGACAAACCTAAAAACCTTTTCATCTCTTCCAGATATGTGGGAACCCAATGAGTAGCTCTAGACTGAGGCTTAAGTCTGGCAGCGTTGTCCCGCAAATATTGCTCTGCATACACATTTGTCTGCTCCACAAACTCTTCCAAAAATACATCGTCCATAAACAAGTGAAAGAAATGGACAGGCAGAAAGTTTTCCGTATTAACTCTACACCCTGGGAGACCAGTAAATGCAGGTAACTGTGGCTTCTCCATGTTTGGGGCAATCCAGGTGTCAGGTCTTTCAATGGGAAACCCTTCAGCCCCAGGCTGCTGCACTCCTGGTACATCAATGTCCTCCTCTAACACAGGCCCTTCATCTGCACTGAGAGTAGCTTCCTCATCAGAAGAATACTCTCGGACAGAAAACTCACTTCCAGAATCTCCTGCTTCCTCCTCTGCCTCAGATGCAGAGTCAGTGTCGTAATCATGGTCTGAAGACGACTCAAAGAGCATGGGAACAACCTGCTGAGCGGTCACTTTGCAGCTAGCCATGATCCTAACAACAAATGGATTGCCAACAACAACTAGCACCGAAATAAGTAATAAACAAAGTGTAGCTTTATCACAAAGAGTTATGTACTACAAAAAACTATACCACTCAGTTGCCCGAAATAGCTACTCACCAAGCAACTACTCTGCACAGACACAGCAATCACCAATGATATCCCACTAAAAAGAAAAAAGCAAATTAGACATATGACAACACAAACATCACTGTGCTCAAATCTAAGGACAATGTCAAACACACAATACTGCATTCAGTACACCACCTACAAACATGTCATTCATGCATGTCAACAATACTCCTTTGGAGTAAATTGCTTTCACTTACCTAAAACATGCAACTATGCAAACCACAGGACAACTACTGCCAAAACCGCAAAGATCCACAGCAAAGGAAGCAAAAGCATTGAACTAGAAGAAAAAGAAGAAATAAATTGTTATAATCACAAATACAAATACTTTGCCAGTTGACAAACACCCCACCACCAAGAACTTAGAAGTTGTCCCTGGTACCTAAGTGGATCCTGCCCCCCTTGGGGGTAGATGGGCGTAAACAAATTGGCCAATCTGCCCCCAAGGGGGGCAGAAATGGGCAACACCTCTGTGCCCCCTTTCAGGGGGCGACCCTTCCCAAAGGGGGCACCCCCAGCACAACACAAAACAAAACAGAAAAATCCCTGCCGTATTGGTGGTTTCTGCCCTCCTTGGGGGCAGATGGGCCTACAAAATTAGGGGCAGAGATGGCCAATCCAAATTTTCCCCACCTTAGGGGGGCGACCCTTGCCCAAGGAGTTGCCCCCAAAGTAAACAATAAAAACAAAATCCCTGGTGTCTAGTGGATTTCGCCCCCCCCCCCCCCCGGCGGCAGATCAGCCCAAAAATTGGCAATCTGCCCCCGGGGGGGGGCGAAATACTAAACAAATAGCCCCCCAGTGGGGCGCCCCTTGCCCAAGGGGTCGCCCCCCAAAAAAACTTTACAATAAAAATAAATCCCTGGTGTCTAGTGGTTTTCGCCCCCCCCGGGGGCAGATCTGCTGAAAAATCGGCAGATCTGCCCCCAGGGGGGGGACAAAATACAAAAAAAAATTGCCCCCCAGCGGGGGGCGACCCTTGCCCAAGGGGTCACCCCCAAAATACACACAAATAATAAAATCCCTGGTGTCTAGTGGTTTTCGCCCCCCCCCGGGGGCAGATCCGCCGAAAAATCGGCAGATCTGCCCCCGGGGGGGGGCGACATACAAAAAAAAATTGCCCCCGGGGGGGGCCACCCTTGCCCAAGGGGTCACCCCCAAAATACACATAAAACATAACAACCCTGGTGTCTAGTGGTTTTCGCCCCCCCCCCCCCCCGGGGGCAGATCCGCCGAAAAATTGGCAGATCTGCCCCCAGGGGGGGCGAAATACAAAAAAATATTGCCCCCGGGGGGGCGACCCTGGCCCAAGGGGTCGCCCCCAAAATAACCAAGAAAGAAAATCCCTGGTGGCTAGTGGAGATTCCTGCTCCGCGATCGTGGAGCAGGAATCTTGTGAAAACAGGCACAGGGGGAAAGGAAAAACCCTTTCCTTTCCCCCCGTGTCTGTTTTCACCACCCCCCGCCCCCCAAAAACGGAGAGGACTCACCTGTGATGTCCTCCTCCGAAGACGCGCTGGAAGCAAATGGCTTCCAGAGTGCCCGGCAACACTAGATGACGTCAGCGTGCTGTGCGCGCGCTGACGTCATCGGATTGCCGTGGGGGGGGGGGGCGGGGTGGAAGGGGAAGGTCTTACCCTTCCATCCCCGCTTGGGGGGGAGGGGGGTGCACGGGGGGCGCGCTTGCGCTCCCCCAAGTTCCCCTGTGCCTAGGACGAGATGATCTCGTCCAAGGCACAGGGGAACTGTAGCCTTGGACGAGATCATCTCGTCCAAAGCACAGAACCGGTTAAACAATGCCTAAAAAAATATGTAGCTGAGATCCAACTATTCCATGTTTATAACTATCATATAAACTTACTATTCAGTAAAAGCCTTTAGGCATATGCACAAATATTTAATTTCTGTAAAAGTATTTGTACTCATCACTCATTACACTTAAAAAAAAAGGAATATATGAAAAAACAGGAAGATATCTTGAATGTTTGTTAATACTATTTGCACATACCATACAGTTCAGAGTGGAGCATTTTATGTACAGGCAATCTTGCAGCACACAAAAGGTGTGATATAAAGCTTGAGGAGAGGGTATACTATCCGCTAAACTGACAGTCCATCTGCTTTATTTAGAGTCATGCAGACTGTCGTATTTCTGCCAGTGAAGCACCTGAAGGCTCTACTGGTTGAATTCTGACACCGACGGCCCAAAGGACTTGGGGGTATCGATGAAGCTTGCTCACTCTATTTAGAGTAGATGGTCACACATAGTTTTTTGTGACTTTTCAGAACCACCACTGTAAGCTTAGTGGTCCTGCAGGCGACAAAAAAATTAAAAATGACCCCGATACTCTAGTAGAAAACTCCCAGGATATCAGAGTCATTTATTATGTGTTTTACAAAACCACAGTTCCACTATGGGAGCCACTATGTGGCAGTGGCTGCCGCTGGCTCCTCCAAAGCAAAGACATCTTCTCTAGTTTGGTGGAGATCTCTAAATATGGCACATGGCAGGGCCACATATGTTATCTCTGTTCCTCAGGCGGACAGCAGGCTGTCCATCAACCTCTAAATCGGAACTAAAGTTATATTTAAAATGCTTTCAGGAAGTGGAACAATTGTAAAATGAATTCCTCAGGCCTGGCACTTCAAGTGTGACTTACTGTGTTATGGCAGTGTAAGACTTTTGTGGTGCCAGTAGGTGAATGCATGATATATGGGGGAGCAGCAATATTGACCATGCATGAGTTAATGTGTTCCGTGTTCATGACAGAATCCCAGCTTTCCAAGGGTTCAGTGGGTTGGAATGTGTAGGGAAAACATAGATAATTGTGCCTCCTGGGCCACTGCCCCCACTTAGGGCCTCATTATGAGTTTGGCAGTCTGATGGTAAGACTGCCGTAGTGCCAGCCACCAAAAGACTGCCATGTTGGTGGTCACAGAGACCACTGTATTAGGAGTTACATATCCAAGCCCTTCAAAAGACAGGCAAAAGTTCTGAAACCACCAGGACACTGGAGGGCAGGATGAAGGTGGTCCCACCACCAGCACCACCAGCCTGCCAAAAAACCTCAGATATTATTACAAATCTCAATAGTGGTTCTTCCATGACGGTACACCAATGGCCGTGTGAACCACGGCGTTGGCGATCACATCAGTAATACACCACACCACATTGGACAGTTTGAAAACCCCACACTTGACGCACATCCACATAGTGACACAACCACACACTGCACTATAAAACACACCCCTTCACATTTCACAATCTTTTACAACCAGAACGCCATACACCGCGAGATGGAGGCCTCACAAAATATTTATCAACCATAGAATAGGCACCCGTACACACTTCCATAGCACTTATCCCACACCTGCACAACACACCACACAATGCGCAATTAATACCACACACATTCAACACCATCGGCCAACAACTCACATTACAGCACCCACACTTCATCACCACTGATTTACCTAGTTATTTTATTCTTCCTCACCGCCTCATCCACCATTACCAAGTCCCCACAACAACAGAGAGACTTTTGTAGGCAGATACCCACACACAAGGGAGGACATCAGGAATAGGTGGGAAAATGCAGACATTACAGCCTCCAAGACCAGACTGAACATAGGCTGAGGCATGCCTGCAGTTAGGGCCACTGTATATTGAAAGGAGCCTGTGGCCAGGAAGTGCAGCACTGACATAAATTGCACAATGGGTGGTACTCTATGGGTATTACGAGTGGCAGGCATTAGATCTGGCTCCAACTGACGACAGATTCATGATTGTATGCCTATCCAGGCAGTAGATATGAATCACATATTGCTCCTCCATGGTTTGCAGGTCTGCTAGTGGATGGTACACTGTAAATTCTCTCACTCTTCTCATGCAAGGGTAACCATGTGGCAGAAAACCATAATGTATGGGTATCACTTGTTCTGTACATCATAAGTATGATCATACCTATGTCACATATTATGCTCTAAAATGCCACATGAAACTGTTGTTACGTTGTTCACTGAACATACCTATCCAAATAATGGTGTAATACTGCATTCACATCCCCTTTCCTCTATCATATGTTAGAAATGGGAAAGCATGTCACTGGTAGTCTATGTGACATTAACATTAGCACATGTAGCAGATATATGAGACACACATACCATATGTCAGATTTTAATTGCTCTGCTGACTATGCTACTACAGTTACAATCCTTAAAACACATCAGTTTAGCACCCTGTACATAATTAATGCACATTGCTACATGTTTGCTCAAAGCCAGCAGTGAACACAATGCTGTAGCTATGTTTCACAGCTTGTGATGCAACTTTAAAATACATTTCTTTCATTCATATATAAGCCTTAAAAAATGGCAGCTGCCTGACCTGCTGTACTGGACATTAGGAATTTACCTAAGTACTCTTGCAGAAGTTGTCATGGTGGTAGGCAAATATAACTGTGGTGGACATTGCCTTTGGAACACATTGCTGCTTTTGGTGGTCTTGGGCCAATGGTGATTTCTGCCGGTGGTGACGCTCTTTTACTTGGCAGACGTGACCCTCATCTCATACTTCATTTCTCACTTGACTCCTGTCACTGCTGCCAGCAAGACCTCCACAACTTGGTCTGCTGGGTACCGCCTCTGGGAGTAATCATGCCACATCCTACAGATGGTAGGGCCCCTGCCTTCTCCCATGAGGAGTTTGTGGAGAAGGCCCTACCATTGTAGGAACAGCTCTACAGTTTACCAGAGAAACAGTTAATTGCAAGGCAAGTGCAATGTTTTAAGGGTTAAGTGTATGATGTCCAGGGAATGTGGAGTAATGATGGATTTTGGCAAAATGTGTGGGTAGATGGGCATGTGCATATGTGTACAGATATATTTTGAGTCCTGAGACACAGTACAGTGTGTGTGATTTATGTACCCTAACCCAACTGCAGACTGTAATATATGATCAGTGAATGTGGTGTGAACAATTATTGGAAAGGTATACCATGTTCAGAGATATGCATGTGGTCTGGTCACATGTTTCAAGCTGACACCAGGTGCTGGATATAAATGTTGTATGCCTGTCTCATCAACACACATGGCCTGACTGCAGATGGTGATCCCTCATTGAAGGGGATGTTGAAGGCAGTCTGTGTATGGCTAGTTCTACTAACTTGTATTTTCACCCTGCTTCTTATGGTATTGTGTATGTGGACATGACATTCTTTTCTTGTTTGTGTCATCCATGCAGGTCAATGCCCATCAGAAAAAGGGGATTTGGTGTGCCATCACCAAGAAATTGCATACCCTTGGGGTCCACAGCCAGCGAAGCACCCACTGTAGAAAGTAGTGGGAGGACCTGAGACGCAGGCACAGGAGACCACAGAGGCCCAGGTGGGGGTGTCATCCCAACAAGGATGGGGTGCCCATCTTACCTTGACCCCACCAATGGCCTGCATATTGGCGGTGGCCTACATGGAGGTAGATGGGTGCTTGAGGGCAGCATAGCAGCCACAAGGGGATAAGTACAGACTTGCCACATTTATATCCCTTTAACATGTTAGTGTATGATGTGAAGATTTCTAACCTGTGACAATGTAATAAGTGCAAAGGGTCAAGGATCTCCAAAGAACACATTGATGTACAGTCCCCAACACTGGTACACAGGTGTGCACATTCGAATTTGTATAGGGTCATATTACTCTCCTGTGGTGTCCCCTCTGTGCAAAAGCATATGATGATGCACATGTGACTGTGCCAAATGTGTGTACCTCTATACAGCTTTTCATACCCTGGTGGTTGTTCCGTTCCACTGACACGCCAATACTCCCAATATCTAGTGTGGTAAGTAGTCCTGGTCTTTGCCCCCTGTCCATTCCAGTGCCCCTTGATCCATGTCTATATGCAACATAGAGTCTGACAGTTTGAAGTAATTCTAACTTTTCTAAAGTTTTCTGATGACTGACAGCATCATGTGAGGCTGTGATGTCCATCTGACATTTCACATGCCATACTTGCAAGACTTATTGAGACCTGTTACAAGGTGAACCTCCTTGGTAAGGGAGGGATGTACATAGGCCTGTTTAATGTGTCATCTGAGTGGACACTCTACATGTTGGTAACCATGGAGGTATTGCTAGACTCCTATTGGAACACAAATATTGGTGTCATGGCTCTAAATGTTATAATCATGTTCATGTTCTGTAGGAGGGGAAATAGATACACAGCTATTTCCTTAGCCTTAGCATTGTAGGCATGATAAATAGGCCAAGACATATTCTTGACTGTTACAATCTTAACTGATTTTTGCCAACATCGTGTCTACATTGAAAGGTTACGTCATGAATCAACATTGAAAAGAGTTGTTAACATTCTTTCTGTTGCTATTTTGGATATGTTCAGAGGCTTTGTTGTGTGGAACCCTATTGTTTGCACTGACACCATTGTGGTGCAGGTGTGGTAGATGACATACACATGTGAGTGGTATGGTATGTGTATTCAGGCATTTGGTTTGCATTATGGTGGGTGTACCAGTCATGGTAGCCTCAGATGTGTTTCTTCTCTCTGAATTTTTCCCCAAACTGATGTGAAGATAGTCATGTCTGATGTATGCTTAGTGATGATGGCACTCAATCATTGAGATATTTGTGGAACAATTGCATAATATTTTGCATTGTATGACACCTTCACGCACATGACGTGTCTCCATTGTCTTGAAACAGCAAATTTACCACATGTGGTTGTGTGAGCAAATGCTCTGAGCTTACTATGCCCTTATATCAGTGATATACTTTGTTTTTTTTCATGAGGGCAATGACTTAGATGACTTTGTCCACAAAGTATGTATCATTCATTCCTACATCACTATTGGTATATGTGTAGGTGACGTGACATGGGTTCTGTCTCTTTCATCTTCTAACATTTGGTTATGCTAATTAGAGTACCTAAATGTTTGCACAATTCCATCATGAAGGTTGTGTACTCAGTGACATGAAGTGGGCATGGCTTGTGTGCAACATGCTGTCTTGTGTATACTATACAATTTATTTCCTTGCCTGGTACATGACATCAGGCCAATTACTTGGTATGTGTTTAGTCTGCGTAAGTGATATGTGGAAATCTATGTTACATCTATTTCCCATAGCTTGGTTGTTGGCTGTCCATGTTGCTGTGGCTAGGGAACCTGTATCATGTGGGCAAGTTACCTTGTCATGGAATGATTAATGTGATAACTCTGTTGATATCATGTTATTGCAGGTGTGAGATAGGTAGCTTAGCTGGTGTGTGACTATGTCATGATTGAGCGATGTACACTGTATCTTGTTGTCACATGATGTTGGCACTAAACTGGTAACATCTGGGAGTGTTGTACAACTAGATGTGATGTAATGGATGTGATGTAAGTGGTATGTAAATACTGTGATGACCCTACCTAACTTTCTGTTTCCCAGCATCAGCAGGCGAAGGAGATGGGCCACAGCTTAGTGGGAAAGCTTCTGGCCGCAGGACCTCCAGTCATGAGGAAACCAACACGAGGGACCAAATTGCCTGGAGGGAAGGTCATAATTTGGCAGTCCTCTCCACCAGCCTGTTGGAGGTCTGACCGCCACCGTCAACATGACAGTCAATGGATTACCAAACTCATAATGAGCCCCTTAGTCAAACTAAGCTGCAACAGGTACTGACTAATGCTGCTAATAGGCTCAGAAAGGACAAATGCTCTGCACTAGAGGAGCAAGTGAGAACCCTCACATGAGCCCACAAGCAGTCAAGATCTTGTAGAATACAAAGGAGGCAGACTCTGGCCTGTAAACCACTTAAGGTTCATGTTGGACAGCCTTAGGGTTGTCACCCTCAACCTTTTGCCCACCTCCCTCCACTTTTTGACACAGTTTTTGCTGGTTTTAGGACTCTGCGCACTTTACCACTACTAACCAGTGCTAAAGTGCATAAGCTCTCTCCTTTAAAACATGGTGACATTGGCCCAAACCCAATTGGCGTATTAAATTTACTTATAAGTCCCTAGTAAAAGTGCACTACATGTGCCCAATGGCCTGTAGATTACATGCTACTAGTGGGCCTGCAGCACTGAGTGTGCCACCTACATAAGTAGCCCCCTAACCATGTCTCAGGCCTGCCATTGCAAGGCCTGTGTGTGCAGTTTCACTGTCATTTCGACTTGGCATTTAAAAGTACTTGCTAAACCTTAAATTCCTCTTTTCCTACATATAAGTCACCCCTAAGGTAGGCCCTAGGTAACACATAGGGCAGGGTGCTATGTAGGGGAAGGCAGGACATGTACATATGTAGTTTAGATGTCCTGGTAGTGTAAAACCCCTAAATTCATTTTACACTGCTGTAAGGCCTGCTCCTTTCATAGGCTAACATTAGGGTTACCCTCATATACTGTTTGAGTGGTAGATTCTGATCTGAAAGGAGTAACACAGTCATATTTAGTATGGCAAGAATTGTAATACACAATCCTGCTGACTGGTAAAGTTGGATTTAGTATTACTATTTTAGAAATGCCACTTTTAGAAAGTGAGCATTTCTCTGCATTTAAGTCCTTCTGTGCCTTACAATCCACATCTGGTTGGGTTACTTGACAGCTCCCTTGTGCATTTCACTCAGACAACCCCAAACAGAGGATGCTCAGTCACACCTGCACACATCTGCATATTGAATGGGCCTTCCTGGGCTGGGAGGGTGGAGAGCCTGATACTTAAATGTTAAAGGACAGTGGCCTGAACTCGAACAATAGACTGCCAAACCCCCTACTGGGACCCTGGCAGACAGGATGGAACTGAAAGGGGACCTTGTGCACTTCTAAGCCACTCTTTGAAGTCTCCCCACTTCAAAGGCACATTTGGGAATTTAACAAGGGCCTTTAACCCTACCAACTCAGACACTGCTTGTCAAGATACCTACTGGGAAAAGAACTCTGAACCTTGTAAGAGAAGCTGCCTGGCTGCCCAAAGGATTCTCCTGACTGCTTTGCTGAAATAGACTGCTGCCTTGCTGTTGCCCTGCTGCCTTGCTGCCTTGCTGCCCTCTGGCTCTGCTGAGAAGTGCTCTCCAAGGGCTTGGATTGAGCTTGCCTCCTGTTTTCTGAAGTCTCAGGGCCAAAAAGACTTAGGGGGTCATTACGACCCTGGCGGACAGCAGAGAAGCGGCGGTCAGACCGCCAACAGGCTGGCGGTCTAATTTTTGCAATTATGACCATGGCGGTTACCACCATGGTCATCCGCCGCTTCTCCGTTCCGCCCGCCAGGGCGGAGACGAACACTGGGCTGGAGACCTGGGTCTCCAGCCCAGCGGTCGTCACTATACCGCTGGCGGTATTTGGACCCGGCTGACCGCCAAGGGTTTCATGCGGTTTGGAACCGCAATGAAATCCATGGCGGTAAGCACTATCAGTGCCAGGGAATTCCTTCCCTGGCACTGATAGGGGTCTCCCCCACCCCCACCCCCACCCCGACTCCCTCCCCTACACCCCCTCCCCACCCTGACCCCCAACATCACATCACTCATTCACACACGACACGCACGCAGGCACCACCAACACACATACACGCACACACACCGACATACATGCCAACATCCACACACACAGTCAGAGACGCACACCCACATTCAAACATACACGCACACATCCATACAGACATACCTACAGACATACACGCACTCATTTCCAAACACACAACACCCCTGCAAGCATACACGCACTCACACACCCCCTCTACATACACACACGCACACCCCCATGCACGCACACAGCACCCAACACCCCCCCACCCCCTCCCCTAATGGACTATCGACTCACATGGTCCGTTGAGCCTCCGGGAGGGGACGGGATCCATGGGGGCTGCTCCGCCAACACCACACCGTCAACAGAACACCGCCACGCCGAATCACAGTACGTGATTGGGTGGGCGGTGTTCTGTTGATGTGGCGGTGGAGGTGGAGCAACCTCCACTTCCCCGCCGCCCGCCAGTATGGCTGTTGGCGGCTCTCCGTTCGAAAAAGGACAGAGAGCTGCCAACAGTCATAATAGGCAGAGCGGAGAACCGCCACCACTGGCGATCTTCAGCACGCCGGTCCCTCGGCGGTCTTGACAAAAGACCACTGAGGTCAAAATGACCCCCTTAATCTCTGCAAAGAACTCCTTGTGTGACGAAAACCGCTTCATACCCTGCCGGAATCGACGCATAGCCTGCTTCACGGTGAGAAAATCACTGCAGGCTGAACCGGAACGACGCAGCCCAGCTCCCCAAGTGGAGATCGGCGCAGCACCAGCATAGCGACCGGAACTTTGACGCACGGCCCACTAGATTGACGCATTGCTGAGCCGGAACGAGGCAGCCTGACTTCCTGCAAAGAAGAATCGTCGCAGTGCCTGCTGTGCGACAGAAATTTCGCAGTATCACCCACAGGATAGACACAGCTCCTGTAACTTCGCCCTGCATGCCCAGGATTTCTTCATCATCCCCAGTGCATCCAAATACCCGCAACCCGAAGAGGATCCGAGTCTGTGCGTTGGAAATCCTCTCAAAGCCTTTGTTGCTAAAAAAGCATCGACCCATTGTCTGTGTGTAAAGAAATGGCTCCCTGTTGCAGTTACCCCCCACTTTTTGCCTGATACTGATGCCGACTTGACTGAGAAGTGTGCTGGGACCCTGCTAACCAGGCCCCAGCACCAGTGTTCCTTCACCTAAAATGTACCATTGTATCCACAATTGGCACACCCTGGCATTCAGATAAGTCCCTTGTAACTGGTGCTTCTAGTACCAAGGGCCCTGATGCCAAGAAAGGTCTCTAAGGGCTGCAGCATGTCTTATGCCACCCTAGAGACCCCTCACTCAGCACAGACACACTGCTTACAAGCCTGTGTGTGCTGGTGAGAACAAAATGAGTAAGTCGACATGGCACTCCCCTCAGGGTGCCATGCCAGCCTCTCACTGCCTATGCAGTATAGGTAAGACACCCCTCTAGCAGGCCTTACAGCCCTAAGGCAGGGTGCACTATACCATAGGTGAGGGTACCAGTGCATGAGCACTGTGCCCCTACAGTGTCTAAGCAAAACCTTAGACATTGTAAGTGCAGGGTAGCCATAAGAGTATATGGTCTGGGAGTCTGTTTTACACGAACTCCACAGCACCATAATGGCTACACTGAAAACTGGGAAGTTTGGTATCAAACTTCTCAGCACAATAAATGCACACTGATGCCAGTGTACATTTTATTGCAAAATACACCCCAGAGGGCACCTTAGAGGTGCCCCCTGAAACTTAACCAACTAGCTGTGTAGGCTGACTGGTTCCAGCAGCCTGCCACACTAGAGACATGTTGCTGGCCCCATGGGGAGAGTGCCTTTGTCACTCTGAGGCCAGTAACAAAGCCTGCACTGGGTGGAGATGCTAACACCTCCCCCAGGCAGGAGCTGTGACACCTGGCGGTGAGCCTCAAAGGCTCACCCCTTTGTCACAGCCCAGCAGGGCACTCCAGCTTAGTGGAGTTGCCCGCCCCCTCCGGCCACGGCCCCCACTTTTGGCGGCAAGGCTGGAGGGAACAAAGAAAGCAACAAGGAGGAGTCACTGGCCAGTCAGGACAGCCCCTAAGGTGTCCTGAGCTGAAGTGACTCTAACTTTTAGAAATCCTCCATCTTGCAGATGGAGGATTCCCCCAATAGGGTTAGGATTGTGACCCCCTCCCCTTGGGAGGAGGCACAAAGAGGGTGTACCCACCCTCAGGGCTAGTAGCCATTGGCTACTAACCCCCCAGACCTAAACACGCCCTTAAATTTAGTATTTAAGGGCTACCCTGAACCCTAGAAGATTAGATTCCTGCAACTACAAGAAGAAGGACTGCCTAGCTGAAAACCCCTGCAGAGGAAGACCAGAAGACGACAACTGCCTTGGCTCCAGAAACTCACCGGCCTGTCTCCTGCCTTCCAAAGATCCTGCTCCAGCGACGCCTTCCAAAGGGACCAGCGACCTCGACATCCTCTGAGGACTGCCCCTGCTTCGAAAAGACAAGAAACTCCCGAGGACAGCGGACCTGCTCCAAGAAAAGCTGCAACTTTGTTTCCAGCAGCTTTAAAGAACCCTGCAAGCTCCCCGCAAGAAGCGTGAGACTTGCAACACTGCACCCGGCGACCCCGACTCGGCTGGTGGAGATCCAACACCTCAGGAGGGACCCCAGGACTACTCTGATACTGTGAGTACCAAAACCTGTCCCCCCTGAGCCCCCACAGCGCCGCCTGCAGAGGGAATCCCGAGGCTTCCCCTGACCGCGACTCTTTGAACCTAAAGTCCCGACGCCTGGGAGAGACCCTGCACCCGCAGCCCCCAGGACCTGAAGGACCGGACTTTCACTGGAGAAGTGACCCCCAGGAGTCCCTCTCCCTTGCCCAAGTGGAGGTTTCCCCGAGGAATCCCCCCCTTGCCTGCCTGCAGCGCTGAAGAGATCCCGAGATCTCTCATAGACTAACATTGCGAACCCGACGCTTGTTTCTACACTGCACCCGGCCGCCCCCGCGCCGCTGAGGGTGAAATTTCTGTGTGGACCTGTGTCCCCCCCGGTGCCCTACAAAACCCCCCTGGTCTGCCCTCCGAAGACGCGGGTACTTACCTGCAAGCAGACCGGAACCGGGGCACCCCCTTCTCTCCATTCTAGCCTATGTGTTTTGGGCACCACTTTGAACTCTGCACCTGACCGGCCCTGAGCTGCTGGTGTGGTGACTTTGGGGTTGCTCTGAACCCCCAACGGTGGGCTACCTTGGACCAAGAACTGAACCCTGTAAGTGTCCTACTTACCTGGTAAAACTAACAAAAACTTACCTCCCCCAGGAACTGTGAAAATTGCACTAAGTGTCCACTTTTGAAATAGCTATTTGTGAATAACTTGAAAAGTATACATGCAATTTTGATGATTTGAAGTTCCTAAAGTACTTACCTGCAATACCTTTCGAATGAGATATTCCATGTAGAATTTGAACCTGTGGTTCTTAAAATAAACTAAGAAAAGATATTTTTCTATATAAAAACCTATTGGCTGGATTTGTCTCTGAGTGTGTGTACCTCATTTATTGTCTTGTGTATGTGCAACAAATGCTTAACACTACTCCTTGGATAAGCCTACTGCTCGACCACACTACCACAAAATAGAGCATTAGTATTATCTATTTTTACCACTATTTTACCTCTAAGGGGAACCCTTGGACTCTGTGCATGCTATTCCTTACTTTGAAATAGCACATACAGAGCCAACTTCCTACATTGGTGGATCAGCGGTGGGGTACAAGACTTTGCATTTGCTGGACTACTCAGCCAATACCTGATCACACGACAAATTCCAAAATTGTCATTAGAAATTGATTTTTGCAATTTGAAAAGTTTTCTAAATTCTAAAAGTCCTGCTAGGGCCTTGTGTTAGTCCCTGTTAGCATTCCTTTTTAGAGTTTAAAAGTTTGTTAAAAGTTTGAATTAGATTCTAGAACCAGTTGTAGATTCTTAAAAAGTATTCCAACTTTTAGAAGCAAAATGTCTAGCACAGATGTGACTGTGGTGGAACTCGACACCACACCTTACCTCCATCTTAAGATGAGGGAGCTAAGGTCACTCTGTAAAATAAAGAAAATAACAATGGGCCCCAAACCTACCAAAATACAGCTCCAGGAGCTTTTGGCAGAGTTTGAAAAGGCCAACCCCCCTGAGGGTGGCAACTCAGAGGAAGAGGATAGTGACTTGGAGGGAAATTCCCCCCTACCAGTCCTATCTAGGGAGAACAGGGTCCCTCAAACCCTGACTCCAAAAATAATAGTCAGAGATGCTGGTTCCCTCACAGGAGAGACCAACACCTCTGAAATCACTGAGGATAACTCCAGTGAAGATGACCCCCTGTTAGCCAGGATGGTCAAAAGATTGGCTTTGGAAAAGCAGCTCCTAGCCATAGAAAGGGAAAGAAAAGAGATGGGCCTAGGTCCCATCGATGGTGGCAGCAACTTAAATAGGGTCAGAGATTCTCCTGACATCCTAAAAATCCCCAAAGGGATTGTAACAAAATATGAAGATGGTGATGACATCACCAAATGGTTCACAGCTTTTGAGAGGGCTTGTGTAACCAGGAAAGTGAACAGATCTCACTGGGGTGCTCTCCTTTGGGAAATGTTCACTGGAAAGTGTAGGGATAGACTCCTCACACTCTCTGGAAAAGATGCAGAATCTTATGACCTCATGAAGGGTACCCTGATTGAGGGCTTTGGATTCTCCACTGAGGAGTATAGAATTAGGTTCAGGGGGGCTCAAAAATCCTCGAGCCAGACCTGGGTTGATTTTGTAGACTACTCAGTAAAAACACTAGATGGTTGGTTAACTGGAAATGAAGTGTGTGACTATGTTGGGCTTTATAATTTGTTTATGAAAGAACACATTTTAAGTAACTGCTTCAATGAAAAGTTGCATCAGTATCTGGTAGACCTAGGTCCAATTTCTCCCCAAGAATTGGGAAAGAAGGCAGACCACTGGGTCAAGACTAGGGTAACCAAAACTTCCACTGGGGGTGACCAAAAGAAAGGGGTTACAAAAACTCCCCCGGAGAAAGTGGGTGACACTAGAAACAAAGAAAAAGAGTCCTCTGTAGGCCCCCAAAAACCAGAACAGGTGGGTGGGCCCCAAGACACAACCCAAAACAAAGGTGGGTACCAGGGTAAGAACTGGGATGCCACTAAGGCATGGTGCCACAACTGTAAACAGTCTGGGCACCACACCAAGGACACTTCTTGTCCCAAAAACAAACCCCAGAACAAAATTCCAGGGGTAACCAGTGTAGCCATGGGAGATGACTCCTCAGATGAGGAGGTCTTCATAGCCTTCAACTGGAAACAGGGCCCAACAGGTGAGTTGGAGATTCCAGAGGGAAGTAGACACTTCCACCACCTACTGGTGAATGGAATCCCAACCACTGCCCTGAGAGACACTTGTGCCAGTCACACTATTGTGCATGACAGGCTGGTGCTCTCAAACCAGTACATCCCAGGTGAGACTGCCAGGGTAAGAGTTAGCCTAGACAGGGTCACTAAGAGGCCTGTGGCTTTAGTACCCATAGAAGTGGGTGGCACTCTTAGCTGGAGAAGGGTAGTAGTCAGTACAGACCTCCCCCTTGATTGTCTCCTTGGAAATGACTACCCAGAGGTTAGTCAGAGCTCAAGAGAGGAACTGGTCCAGTGCCAGTCCTCTCCCAAGGTTTCTGGAAGTCCTGCCTCTGCAGTAAATGCAAGCAGGCCCCAGAAGAAGAAGAAAAGAAAACAGAGTAGGAAGGATGGACAACCTTTAGCCAAGGTTACAGCAAGCCAGGGAGATTCTGCTCCAGTAGGGGAGAACTCCAAAAATGGCCCTGATAAAGTCCAACCTGACCCACAAGAAGTCCTGGCTAGTCAGGCAACTGTTAAACCTGAGTGGGTGGCTCCTCAGCTAACAGAAGAAAGAGTGGAAGAAGGGTGTTCACTACAAGATGTGGTAACCCCCCACTCCAATACAGCAGACAGGCAACCTGAACCCAAAGAAGCCTGTAACTTAGCCCCTTCCCTTTTAGGTGAAGAGCTAAAGGTGTGGTTCTGGGCACTGACAGCTGTCAGTGGCCTCTGCTGGGTGTTAGCCTTTATGGCTGCACTATCCTTGGCATGGTGGTCTGACCCCATGCCAAATAACAAGTTAGGCCCCCTGACCCTGTTGGTCATGGTGGGGTTACTCCAGCTCTGGGTAACCTCTTTGGGTAAACTAGGGGTGACCTTGGCTAAGATAAGATTAGCAGAGGTGGATACCTCTGACCTCAAAATAGAGAGAATGGGTGAAGACATAAAAAGCACAGACAAGAGGCAGTTCAGACTAGGTCCTATCACTGTGGAAGTGGGTCAGTTCCCCAGAGGGAATGACCTGAACAGGAGGATGTAAGGCAGAGTAGGCCCTGCAACAAACCAGCCATTTCCTCTACTCTTCCTCGCCTGACAGACTAGGAAGACTCTTCCAGCGTTGGCTGAGTCTCCTGGCCTGTGGGCTGGGGGGGGCTTGTGTAAAGAAATGGCTCCCTGTTGCAGTTACCCCCCACTTTTTGCCTGATACTGATGCCGACTTGACTGAGAAGTGTGCTGGGACCCTGCTAACCAGGCCCCAGCACCAGTGTTCCTTCACCTAAAATGTACCATTGTATCCACAATTGGCACACCCTGGCATTCAGATAAGTCCCTTGTAACTGGTGCTTCTAGTACCAAGGGCCCTGATGCCAAGAAAGGTCTCTAAGGGCTGCAGCATGTCTTATGCCACCCTAGAGACCCCTCACTCAGCACAGACACACTGCTTACAAGCCTGTGTGTGCTGGTGAGAACAAAATGAGTAAGTCGACATGGCACTCCCCTCAGGGTGCCATGCCAGCCTCTCACTGCCTATGCAGTATAGGTAAGACACCCCTCTAGCAGGCCTTACAGCCCTAAGGCAGGGTGCACTATACCATAGGTGAGGGTACCAGTGCATGAGCACTGTGCCCCTACAGTGTCTAAGCAAAACCTTAGACATTGTAAGTGCAGGGTAGCCATAAGAGTATATGGTCTGGGAGTCTGTTTTACACGAACTCCACAGCACCATAATGGCTACACTGAAAACTGGGAAGTTTGGTATCAAACTTCTCAGCACAATAAATGCACACTGATGCCAGTGTACATTTTATTGCAAAATACACCCCAGAGGGCACCTTAGAGGTGCCCCCTGAAACTTAACCAACTAGCTGTGTAGGCTGACTGGTTCCAGCAGCCTGCCACACTAGAGACATGTTGCTGGCCCCATGGGGAGAGTGCCTTTGTCACTCTGAGGCCAGTAACAAAGCCTGCACTGGGTGGAGATGCTAACACCTCCCCCAGGCAGGAGCTGTGACACCTGGCGGTGAGCCTCAAAGGCTCACCCCTTTGTCACAGCCCAGCAGGGCACTCCAGCTTAGTGGAGTTGCCCGCCCCCTCCGGCCACGGCCCCCACTTTTGGCGGCAAGGCTGGAGGGAACAAAGAAAGCAACAAGGAGGAGTCACTGGCCAGTCAGGACAGTCCCTAAGGTGTCCTGAGCTGAAGTGACTCTAACTTTTAGAAATCCTCCATCTTGCAGATGGAGGATTCCCCCAATAGGGTTAGGATTGTGACCCCCTCCCCTTGGGAGGAGGCACAAAGAGGGTGTACCCACCCTCAGGGCTAGTAGCCATTGGCTACTAACCCCCCAGACCTAAACACGCCCTTAAATTTAGTATTTAAGGGCTACCCTGAACCCTAGAAGATTAGATTCCTGCAACTACAAGAAGAAGGACTGCCTAGCTGAAAACCCCTGCAGAGGAAGACCAGAAGACGACAACTGCCTTGGCTCCAGAAACTCACCGGCCTGTCTCCTGCCTTCCAAAGATCCTGCTCCAGCGACGCCTTCCAAAGGGACCAGCGACCTCGACATCCTCTGAGGACTGCCCCTGCTTCGAAAAGACAAGAAACTCCCGAGGACAGCGGACCTGCTCCAAGAAAAGCTGCAACTTTGTTTCCAGCAGCTTTAAAGAACCCTGCAAGCTCCCCGCAAGAAGCGTGAGACTTGCAACACTGCACCCGGCGACCCCGACTCGGCTGGTGGAGATCCAACACCTCAGGAGGGACCCCAGGACTACTCTGATACTGTGAGTACCAAAACCTGTCCCCCCTGAGCCCCCACAGCGCCGCCTGCAGAGGGAATCCCGAGGCTTCCCCTGACCGCGACTCTTTGAACCTAAAGTCCCGACGCCTGGGAGAGACCCTGCACCCGCAGCCCCCAGGACCTGAAGGACCGGACTTTCACTGGAGAAGTGACCCCCAGGAGTCCCTCTCCCTTGCCCAAGTGGAGGTTTCCCCGAGGAATCCCCCCCTTGCCTGCCTGCAGCGCTGAAGAGATCCCGAGATCTCTCATAGACTAACATTGCGAACCCGACGCTTGTTTCTACACTGCACCCGGCCGCCCCCGCGCCGCTGAGGGTGAAATTTCTGTGTGGACCTGTGTCCCCCCCGGTGCCCTACAAAACCCCCCTGGTCTGCCCTCCGAAGACGCGGGTACTTACCTGCAAGCAGACCGGAACCGGGGCACCCCCTTCTCTCCATTCTAGCCTATGTGTTTTGGGCACCACTTTGAACTCTGCACCTGACCGGCCCTGAGCTGCTGGTGTGGTGACTTTGGGGTTGCTCTGAACCCCCAACGGTGGGCTACCTTGGACCAAGAACTGAACCCTGTAAGTGTCCTACTTACCTGGTAAAACTAACAAAAACTTACCTCCCCCAGGAACTGTGAAAATTGCACTAAGTGTCCACTTTTGAAATAGCTATTTGTGAATAACTTGAAAAGTATACATGCAATTTTGATGATTTGAAGTTCCTAAAGTACTTACCTGCAATACCTTTCGAATGAGATATTCCATGTAGAATTTGAACCTGTGGTTCTTAAAATAAACTAAGAAAAGATATTTTTCTATATAAAAACCTATTGGCTGGATTTGTCTCTGAGTGTGTGTACCTCATTTATTGTCTTGTGTATGTGCAACAAATGCTTAACACTACTCCTTGGATAAGCCTACTGCTCGACCACACTACCACAAAATAGAGCATTAGTATTATCTATTTTTACCACTATTTTACCTCTAAGGGGAACCCTTGGACTCTGTGCATGCTATTCCTTACTTTGAAATAGCACATACAGAGCCAACTTCCTACACTGTGTGTGCCCAGAGAAACTGACGCACACCTCCCCGTTTTCCATGGATCTCCTCCTCTGCAGTCCCATGCGGATAATTTAGACACCATCCAGGTACTTTGTGCTTGCAATAGACACTTACTGCTTTTTAACAATTGAAGACTCTATTTATTATTTTCTAAAGTTATATTTTAACATGTATTTAGCAAATCTTGATTGTTTTGACCTTATTCTGCTCAGATAAATATTCTATATTTTTCTAAACCTGTGTGGTGTATTTTTGTGGTGTTTATTCTGTGTTATTACATGATTTATAGCACAAATACTTTACACATTGCCTCCTAAGTTAACCCTTACTGCTTAGTGCCAAGCTACCAGAGAGTGGGCACAGGACAATTTGGATTGTGTGTGACTTACCCTGACTAGAGTGAGGGTCCATGCTTGGACAGGGGGTAACCTGACTGACAACTAAAGACCCCATTTCTACATTGGTGACAGCGGTCGGATAGGACTTGTATCTGTGCAGTGACATACAATAGCTATGTGTACACTACCTACCCACAGATGAAGGTGAACTTGATTTTTTATCTTTTTCTGCAATTTCGTTTTCTTCCTGACAGATTATCTTAATCCTCATTCAACATGTCTCTGGCTAGGTCTCAAGCAGGAGCTGATGATTTTGACCTAGCAAAGCTGGAGACAACACTGTTAACCAGCTGAAGGGATTCTGCAAGTGGATATGAGTACCTACCTGGGGTGCCTCCAGAAAGGAGGAATACCAAAAAGGCGCTGAGGGCCTGGGCAGAAGCCCATTCAGAGGAGAATGTTGAGGAGGAGGAGCCACAGGATGGCCCCTCAGAAGATTTTTTGCCAGCAATGTCGGATGTTACCCCTGGAATTGTGCCCCCTGCTAAACCAGGGAGCAGTGTTTCCAGCCATGGTCTGACCACAGAGGAAAGGAGAGAGGAGAGAGAATTTGAACTGCAAATGGCAAAGTTAAAAATTGAAGCTCAACAGGAGGAGAAAAGGGCTATGAGATCCCTGGCTGAAAAGAAACATTTGTTGGCTCATGAACTGAGTCTCAAAGAGCTGTATATCAAGGTGAGACAGTCTGAGTCCAGCAGTGATGGTGGCAGCATACATGCAGGACCTGCTGGGGAAAGGAAGCTTCGTATACCTAAGAATGTGGTGCCAAGTTATGTGGTGCGAGATGACATTGATAAGTGGTTGGCTGCTTATGAAGTTGTACTAAGGGTTCATGAGGTTTCTGAAGAGTAATGGGGGTTGGCCTTGTGGTGGTATGACCCAGTAGTGGGGAGAGACACACTCCTTGCATTGGATTCGAAGGATCAAAACAAATACGCACCCATGAACACTGCTTTACTTGCCACGTTTGGGATGACATCAGAGAAAATACCATCAGAGGTTCTGGTACAGCACCAAACTCTCCCACACAGAACTGGGTAGACTTTTTTGATTTCTCCAGTAAGGCACTGAATGGGAGGGTGCGGCGCAGTAAAGTAGAAAACTATTTGGGGTTATATAATTAGATTCTGAAAGACCATACGTTCAGCATTTGCTTTACAGAGTTGTGCCAGCACCTAGTTGATAGTAAGCTGACTGATACTGAAAAGCTTGCTGAGGAGGAGGACCTCTGGGTTAGCACCAGAGTATCCAAGAAGGTACCTGTGGGGACACCCACAAAGGTGGTCAGGGTTCACACCAGAAGAAAGAGGGGAGAGAAAAACTTAAAAATAAGGAGTTCTCAAAAGGCCCCCAAAACAATTACAGGGGTGGTAACCAGTCCCTGCTTGAATTTGAGAAGAAGCCAGGGTACTTTGATAAAAAGGAAAGGGAAATTTATACCCAAATTCTTAGAGTGCTTCGGACATGGACACTCCAAGGGCGACTCCCAGTGTCCCAAGAGGGCACAGTCCACCACTGGAGGGCAGACACCAGGGTTGGTGTAGTGCTTTCCTCTTAGCTAGTTTCTAAGCACTAACATAACACACCAGAAATGCACTTCTGAGGTCAAAGAAGACTTTTATTGTTGTTAATTCTTCCCCAACCCCAATTTTTATGTATGACGAATTAGTAGCTTTCAAGCCCGCGTTAATCAAACAAAATATATCAGTTTGCAATATACACAGCAGGTTATATTTATAAGATATTGAATGCAAAGCAAAACAAATACTTCACCGTGTGGGAAACTATTTACAGCTTCATCTTTCTAAGGTCTGCAAGCTGATGACCCCTGTCAGCCGCGAGAAAGAGATTCATCTACCCACACGGGATTGCTGGCAGCTGGCGCCAAGCTCCAGCACGAGGTCCGGCAGATTCGAATCTGAATCTCTGCAGCCTGTGTCATTCGTTACAAAGGTGTGCCCCCTCCTCTCAGACCTGGGAAACTGAGCAAGCCTTTTGGAGACTGGCCAGGTCTCCAAGACTACTCCTGTTCCCAAGCTCAAGCGAAGAAAAACAACACCCATGTACTCTCTCTTATCATGTCTAGTCTACTGTGAGAAAAACATCTTGGTTCTCTGGTGCAAAAACACAGCTTGGAAAAATACAGCTTGGATTCTCAACTGCAATGTCTAACTCCACGTTAAAGGCAATAGGCAGCTAACCTAAGTATCAAATGCAATGTCTAGTGTCATGTCAAAGCCAATAAGCATCTAAGCTGAATACAAAATGCAATGTCTTATATCATGTCAAAGCCCATAGGCAGCTAAGCTGAATATAAAATGCAATGTATAATATCATATCAAAGCCAATAGGCAGCTGAGCTGAATACAAAATGCAATGTATAATATCATGTCAAAGCCAATAGGCAGTTAAGCTGAATATAAAATGCAATATATAATATCATGTCAAAGCCAATAGGCAGAATATCTAATAGCATGTCAAAGTCAATAGGCAGCTAAACTGAATACATCATGTCAAAGCCAATAGGAATGCAATGTCAAAGCCAATAGGCGGCTAGACTGGATACAGCATGTCAAAGCCAATAGGCAGAATACAGAATGTAATGACTAATGCAATGTCAAAGCCCATAGGCGGCTAAACTGAATACAGAAAGTAATGGCTAATGCAATGTCAAAGCCCATAGGCGGCTAAACTGAACAAAACATACAATGTGAACATTGAGCAACTAATATGCGCAGTGGTGAAACACAAAGTCATTGGTCAAAACAAAATTTAACAAATGGCAGTACAGTTGGCTAGTGTAGCGCTCGGTGGGGAGATGGTCCCGCTTAGCTTTGGGGAACAGATAGAGGTATCACTAGTGTCCCTTTGAGATGATGAAATTGTGGCAAAAGCCCACATGCTTGCCAATATTTCCAAGTATAGGCAGTGGGTCACCATTAATGGGCAAACGGTGGAGGCTCTGCGTGACACAGGAGCCAGTATGACTATTGTCACGGGTCAGCTGGTGTCAGCAGAGCAGGTCATGCCTAATAAATTTCACCAGGACATAGTTGGTGACTATCACTTGAGTGGGGTAGGGGGGTCTCTGGTACTCTAAAAGTAGCAGCGCATCCTGACATGCTTGTGATTGTCTGTTAGGCAATGATCTTGAGCACACTACCTGGAAGGAGGTAGAGTTCAGATCCCACCTGGAGATGTTAGGTTTGCCTGAATGGGTTTGCATGACCACACGGTTCATGGCTGCCCGGGGTGGGAATCAAGGGCATCTGGAGCCTGGAACAATGGCCCAGACAGCTGCGCAGAGGAAGGGCAAGGGGCACGGGAAACTGGCCCCAGATATTCCCGCAGTGGTTGACAGGGTCCCAGAAGAGGAGGCCCCTGAGCCAACTGGGGAGGACATTGCTGACCTGGGTAACCTCCCTGAGCTTGTTGGATGGCAAGTGGAGGGTGGACCAACCAGGGAGGAATTCTGCAAAACGCTGAAGGAGTGCCCCACTCTTGAGGGTCTGAGGCAACATGCCTCAGCCCCAGCAGCAGGTAAAGCCTCTGACGATCACCACATATATTGGGACAATGATCTCCTCCACAGTGAGCCTAAGGTACCGACCGCTGGGGCAGCATGTATGCTGGTAGTCCCTCAGTTCTCCAACGCCTTCCTACTGGGCCTGGCTCACGACATCCCCCTGGCAGGACATTTGGGGAAATACGAGACCTCTGCCAGGCTTGTTAACCACTTTTATTGGCCTAATACAGGTAGCCTCAGATACTTTCTGTAGGTCATATCCCACCTCCCAGGCTAGTGGGAAGACAGGGAGAAGGCTCAAGGACCCCCTGATCCCACTCCCCCATCATTGACACCCCCTTTGAAAGGGTGTGCATTGATGTCATTGGTCCCTTGGACCCAAAAAACACCCTAGGCAACAGGTTTATCCTGGTTTTAGTGGACCATGCCACCCGCTATCCAGAGGAAATCCCTCTAAGGACAATGACTGCACTGGTGATGACCAGAGCTCTAATGGGGGTATTTACCCGTGTGGGGTTCCCAAAGGAGGTTGTTTCTGAAAGAGGCATAAACTTAATTTCAGCGTACATGAAGTCCATGTGGGATGAGTGTGGGGTAACCTACCGGTTTACCACCCCTTACCATCTTCAAACCAATGGGCTTGTTGAAAGGTTCAACAAGACCCTGAAAGGCATGATCACTGGCCTGCCTAAGGCCATGACGCATAAGTGGGACGTCCTCTTGCCATGCCTTCTCTTTGCTTATAGAGAGGTGCTCCAGAAAGGGGTGGGTTTCATCCCCTTTGAACTTCTCTATTGATACCCTGTCAGGGGACCACTAAGCATACTCAAGGAGGGATGGGAGAAAGCTCCCAAGAAACGTCCCCAGGTGTGTTACATGCTGGCCCTCCACAACCAGATGCAGCACTTCTGGAAACAGCCCAAGAGCAACCTCGAGGCCAGTCAAGAGGTGATGAAGGAATGGTATGACCAGAAGGCCACCCTGGTAGAATTCTCCCCTGGAGACAAAGTATGGGTGATGGAGCCAGAAGAGCCTAGAGCTGCAGTGACAACACCAGGCACTTCTTATATCTCATAGACAAAGCCCACAGCTCTTGAGTTCACCACTTCTGATGTTGATAGACACTGAAAAATCATTTGATCAAGTACACTGGCCATTCGAATGGTAGATAACCAATAAGATTCACCCTTGCTTCTATGCATGGTTGAAGTGTAGGTACACCAACTCAATGGCACAAGTGAGAGTCAACGGTGTAACCTCACACACCTTTCCCATCACCAGAGGCACGCAACAAGGATGTCTGAACTCCACACTCCTTTTCAGGCACTACAAGGAGCCACTTGCAAACAGAATTCAGACAGTTTTAAGGGCATTGCCTTCGGACACCAGGAACACAAAATAGAGCTCTGTGCAAAAGACATTAAAGTAGCACTTATGCAACATCTTGCATCCCTACCTGACATACTGCAGGAGCAGATCTTCAGTGCAGTGGCCACATTTTAAATAAAAATTCAGAAATCTGAGGGCCTCAGCCTCAAAATCCCCCAACATGACAACATCTGTGCCTAACTGGGGGCAACACTGGAATTCAACAATGCAGACCTCTTAACTATGTCATGGTCTGACTTAAAGTAGTGGATGGGTTTGGGGCCTCATAGCTTGCAGTAAAAAAAGAAACTTACTTATCTATGGCAGACGGAGGACTAGCGATCCCTCACCTCACTCCCTACTACTACCTCTCAACCTAATTGTGTTACATCATAAAATGGAACAGGGCACTCTCTTGTTAGGCACTGGTGTTTTATGCACTAATGCATGGCTGGGATACACATCTGTGAGATCCCAGGCTCCTAAAAAACACTCAGGGTGTGCATTTTACTGATTACCCAAGCAAAGTTAGGTACTTGGGACACGGTAATTACCTAAGGGCTTGTTGTCACACACAGCTCTGCTCATACCCATTATAGGAAACCCTAAATTCCCTCCACCAGCTACAGGGCAAGCTTTCCAGGCCTCGCAAGAAGCAAACTGTAGAAGAGTAGGTGACCTGTTTGATCACCCAGGCCTAATGGATTACCCACAAATCCAAAACGTTTACGGCTTACCACTCGCAGAAACCTGGTGTTAAAGAGCTATCAAGCACTGGGTTACTCAATACAAGACACAGCCCTTCGCAAGCTGATGCCTGACCACATTCAAGAAATGGTTGATCGCCAAGTGAGATGACAAAGACCTTCTATCAGGCATTTACTCCTCCCTCAACAAGGCTGTCAACCCCATGAAGTCCCCAGCCCAAAAGAGACGGGGGTAGAACTGGAACACTCAGTCACACCCAAATAAATGGAGCAACATCCTCCACAGAGCACACATCTCATCCCACAGTGCCACAGGGTAGGAAGCATTGCTCAAGGTCACACACTATTAGTATTATACCCCTGCATGGGTGGCAAAAGTGGAAACCTGGCAGCACAGACACCTGTTGAAATAACTGCAGCCAAATGGGTATCATGACAGCCACTGTAGCAATGCCCCAAACTCAAACAAAATTGAGAAGATGTCCTCTGGCATATTAGCACAATTTTTGACACAGTCATCCCAGCCTTGCCCAGTTACATAAGTTAGGGGTTACCTAATGCACTACCTTATCTACTCTAACAGAGGGAGGGCCATCAAAATGGCTCTCTCTGCAGCAAAGTAAGCAATCAACTCCAAGTCAGGCACTTATTATACCCCTCACTGTCCCTGATGTGCCAACATTTTAGTTTTTAAACTTTACTTTTAATTATCTTTCCTGTCCCTTTATCCTTTCTTTTACTTTCATTTCTATTTCTCTATGTCTTATGTGCTCTTTTCTACATGATTTTTTTCCCTTTACATGTCAGTTGCTTATATTTATATAGGTTGACATGGCTTCAACACAGTATATTAGCTGTCTCTCTCATTTTTGTACCTGAGATTGTGGTCTTGCAATCAATCATACTACAGTAGTAGATAAGTGTGTGATCCATGTCTCTAGACCAACGTTTCATTCCTAGACTGTCAAGAGATTTTTAATGTTTGAATATATGTTCTTTTTGCAACAAACTTTTATTTGTGTGTCTGGTACTACATGCATTCTGGTATAATGTGTTATATTGATTGTGAGGACACATTTTTTGTTAATGTGCTGTTAAATGTTCAGGGCTATATGTACTGTCTCAATTAAATAGGAGATAGTTTATACAATTAAATTTGTGTGTTTGCAACCCTGAGGAAGCATTTAAATAGGTGAAACGGATTGGCTGTGATATTTTGCTGTTCTATTAAAATTTAAAAGAAAAAATAAATAGAAAGAAGAAGAAACAACGGACTAATTCTTTTTCTCTTGTATTTGTACTATTTCATTTTGTGCATCTCTATACAAGTATTGGGTTTGGTTGCTTCTTTTCTTTGCTTTTTACTTTCATACATCACAGGGAAAGGGCAGGGACGTGCTGCATTTAAAAGAAATCCTGTCTTTGTCCCTGTGTGGTGCCATTTGGTTGCCTAGCGCCAAAGCGGGCACCCTTGCACAATGGTGCATGGGTGCCTTGATTGTAAAGGGGATTGTGTCTGTACAGGAAGGGGCACTTTCCTGCACAAAAACAAATCCCTGAGGCATTTTCCTCTTTCTATTTGTGTTACAGAATGGACACATAGAAAGAGGAGGTAACGAGGAGAAATACAAAGGTGTAGCATTTTTGCGCATTCCCAGGTCTACCACTTTTGGAAAATCTGGCAATGACTCCTAATCCATGAGTTTTGCATGGGAACACCCATGCAATAGCCCTAGCCATAGAACACCTCCCTGGGCAGAGTAACACAATGCAACAATTTTCACTGCATTGCAGTTTTATGAAGCCACTCATGATCACCCAATGTGCCCTTGCGTGGCTTCATAAATCTCATTTTGGGCTTCTGTAAAGCATACACCACATTGTGTGGTGCAAGAGCAACATAACCCCAGTTATAAATATGACCATTAGAATGGAAAACATTCAGCTGCTTGAAACACAACTCTGGGAGACATATCCTGGCAAGAGGGCAAAAAATGATAAACAATAAAGTAATTAATGTTTTGTGACACATCTTCCTCTTGTGATTACCTTCCTAATACATGATGCAAAAAGTAACTGACGTCACAGAAAAAATGCTTAGATATGGCACCTCAAATAATGTTCTATGGACCAACCACCCTTTGGGGAAGGGCTGTTTATCAGTCTTGTTGATGCCCCTTTCCAGAAAGTAAAAGGTTTTTGGTAAACAGGGTATTTGGTAAAGAAAGGAGCACATGTTTGACATCTGTGCTTAATCTAAGCCAGAGGTTGCAGGTGGGGCCCACCATCACTCATTTTAGGGACAGGGGCTTATTTTTTACTAGTAGACTTCGACTCAGAACAAGACAAAGATAGACAGAATATAGGGCAAAGAAGGAGGAAGAGATAAATGGAAAAACAATGCTTAAGGGAGAAAGCAGAAAAGAAGAATTTTGGTCCAAAGTAATATAAGGGTGCATGGAGTGTGTTGTGGTGGACGAAAGAGGCATGAGGTGGAATCAAGAGTATTCAGTCTCCATATTCGGTAACTCCAATATTTGGCAGCGCTGACGGTGGTCTTTTCAGAGAAACTACAGGCCCTTCATTTCTTCATTTACAGATTAAGCACTGTTTGATATCCTTCATTCTGCACGTGATTCCAGAGTCCTGACTGTTTTATGGCAGACCCTCCAGGCAGCTAACCCAACACCTTCCGTGCTACAGTGAGCATGGAGAACCATCCAGCCAGGTTCAGCTTTAGCTCTGGTGGTGCCCAGTGTGACAATGATTGTTAGTGCTCCTCAATGACCACCTGCGACACAGATTCCATCACTACCACCCTGTAACAGTGCCCTTAAAAATCTCCTTAACCACTCTCTCTGATGCACATAACTAGTTTTATAGCGCCACTCATAATAGTGTAGCGTGTCAGAGCACTTTACATCACAAACACGTTATGCAGAGGCAAATCCAACATATGAGTGTAAATCAGTGTATAGGAAATATTACATAGAACAGAGGACTACAAGTTGCAGGAGTCACATCATCCATACTGGTAGGCAGTATATTTTGAGTGCTTGATTTGGAGAAGCACAAGCTCAGAATTTCAAAAGTATCGCCATTGCTTGGGGTTGTCTTTACTAATAAGAGTTGATGTCTACCCAAATGATCCCTTTTTACAGCATAATGAAAATGAAACCTGAGGGAAACAATTGTAACGCTATAATCTATACCTTTCAGTTTCCACATAGCTACAATTTAAATTTCAACGTTCTATGTTATGATTTAAATTTATAAACTGCAATTAACTAACGGATATCGCCAACAAAAACAGTAAGCCACTTACCTATTTACATTTTATGTACTTTGTGATCTGCATAGTACACATTCTCTTCAGCAGGCGTGTGCTACCTTAGGATGAGTTAAAACTTCCACTGGACAAAAGTCGATCTATCTCCAGAAGACCAATCGGGAAATAATTCAGTGACAGCTGTTTTAGTGTAAAAGGTAATTTATTAGGACAGAATTGCATAAGCAACATAACCTTAACTTTTAAACGTAAACCGTAACTTTAATAACGCCCTCCCTTTAACATCGCCTCGCTCATCCTTCCCCTTCAAACCCTTATTTCGTGTCCATTCCCCTACGCACTCCCCTTTTCCTTTCATGCCCCATTTGGTTCGTGCGTACCCCCACTCAGAGCCTTCACCTGCTTGTTTATTCCCTGGAAAGGTGGCCAAGCCTGCATCTGACTCACCACCCTCCCCCATCTACTGCCAACCAGCACAAACCCATTTGGCGTTTTGCTGCACAACCGCCCCAGGCCATGCTACTGCAACCAGAACTTCTCATTTCTTGTTTGTTATCCACAAGTTCTCTCCCCACAACTCCTCCACCAGCAGTCTCAGATCTGTCAGATAATATGCATTTCCCAGTGTGGACAGGTGAACACCATTGTCTCTGAATAATGCTACCTCCTGCTCTGTAATGTTCTCATGTTTCAGTATTTTTATCCCTTGTGCCCAGCAAAAAACCCTCCTCGCTCTGCTAAGTTTCCTTCGAGCCCGCTCCATGGCTCCATACTTTACTGCCCCTCTCCACAGTCTACGGGGAACAAATTCTGTCCACACCAAGCATGTACCATGCAGTTTTTGCTTGAGAATCTCCAAGTCTCTCTGCATGTGTTGCAGTAGCGTGAGTCCTGATAATTTTACCAGATCATTCTCTCCCAAATGGATGATTACCAAATCCGGACATCCCCAGTTCAATAAGTTAGCTGTGATGAAGGGAAGCAGGTTACCCCACCGCATGCCGCTCTTTCCCCACCATAGCACCTCGTGCCGCCTTCTGGATAGTCCCAGGGCCCGACCATATAGCTGTTTCTCTGCAAACTTCGCTGCCCAGTGGACAAATGAATGGCCAACCAGCCACGTTACCATCTTGCCCTGCGATGGACCAAACACATCTCATGTGTTTTTTAATATCCACCCCTCGCCCCAAAAACCCTGCAGCTGCCCATCCTCACATCTCAGGGTCTAACGTATCGTTCACAACACCTTGCTCTCCAGCGGCCTATTGCCCTGATCTTTGCCCAGTCCCAACCCAAATGTGCCGCAGCCATAGCTGCCCCAATTCTAAACGAATGTGCGCCAAAATCCATGGCCCGGCACTCCACCCGTCCCAACGCCATCCTCAATACTCGTAAAAGCTGAAAACTGGTGAGCTTCGGCCCTGATCTGTGCACAAAAACCCCGGCTTCCCTGTTCGACATACATGAGGATTGAAACTTGCTCCATTCCGTAACTGGGCAGGCCAACACGTTGCCCCCTTTTTCTAACCATACCCACTTTCCCCTGCCTAGCTGGTCGGTTTTTGATCGTCTAAGCCAGATCCCCAATCGATCGCCGTGCACGCACACCTCCCTGTAGCGTATCTCAACAACTTTGACACTCAAAAAGCTCCAAAAAACATCCACACCATGCATAAGCGGAAAAGTGCTAACTCGTATTCGTCTGCGCAACATACCGGCAGTATGTGTAACAACTCCAGTAACAAATCAAAATCAATGGGTTCCCTGGCCGCTCTACCCTCTACTGCTCTAATTCTGCCCCAACCTTTTAACATCCTTCCCAACAGATCGTTTCTTGCCAGGTCGTGATCAAAAAACAATTTCCCATGAAACGATACACCTGCCAATTTTCCCCCGATAGTAGCTGCTGATAAACCTTTCTGAATCATGCACAGCACAAAGCGCAACGCCCGATGCTCTAGCTGTTTGTCGCTCTGTCCCCAAAAATTTCCTGTAAACCGCTCAAAAAACTGAAAATCCAACCAGGCTAGCCGGTAACTTCGCCGAGTGGATTCCGCTAAAGAAATCTCCACCAGCCCTGTGATCATCATGCCCCCCTTTCCCAAATGTCTGCCGGGACCGATGTCTTGGTCTGTTCTGCTCCTGGCGCCAGGTTGCAGAAACGCTGCCACTGTGAACGAGACAGGGAATCCACAATCTCATTGAAAACTCCTGGTATATGGACAGCTTTAAAGATCACATTCAGAGATAAGCACTGCAACATAAATCGGCGCAACAAGCGCAAAACCCTCAAATCCTTCACCTTCTGTCTGTTCACCAGCTCCACGACACCATGTTGTCGATTCTGAATAAAACTGTCCTATTTGCTAACTCCTGTCCCCATACTGCCATGGCCACCAGAAGGGGAAAAAATTCCAGAAAAGCAATACTCCTCCCTTGTTGTAACTATAGTGCTGGCCACGCCTCTGCGCACCATCTGCCATCCCAGAAAATCCCAAAACCATGTGCTCCTGCCGTATCTGAAAATATCTGCACCTTCCTATATTGTCTCTTCCTCACAGAACCACATGGATACCCCATTGAAATGTGTCAGAAATGTTTCCCACACCCTAACATCCTCTCTGAGTCCCATTGATACTCTTATTCTGTGGTGTGGCAAAACCGCACCTGACATGGACAACCCCAATCACCTGCAAAACGTCCTCCCTCCCCTGACTGCCCTACAGGCAAAATTAAGGTACCCCAACAGCTTCTGGGCTGTTCGCAAATCGATTTTTCGTGCCTCCTTCACTATGCCCAAGAAAAACAGCATCTCTGTTACTTTTTGTGCTGGTAAACTGGCCGTCATTGTACTGGAGTCTAACTCAATACCCAGAAAGGTGAGAACCGATGAGGGACCTTCAGTCTTTTCGGGTGCCAAAGGCACCCCCATCTGATGCGCCATGTCCTGAAAACTTGTCAGAGCCTTCCGGCACTCCCCCAAATCCATCTTTCCTACAAACAGGAAATCATCCAAGTAATGGGTCACCGCATAATGCCCACTGCTCTTGACAAACACCCACTGCATGAAGGTGCTAAAAGCTTCGAACAGGGCGCATGAAATCGCGCAACCCATGGGCAGGACCCTGTCCACATATATAGCTCCTTCAAACTGCATACCCAGCAAATCAAAATCTCCTGGGTGTATCGGCAATAACCTGAAAGCTGATTGTATATCACATTTTGCCAGTTCTGCCCCACAGCCACACGCCCTGACCAATTTAATAGCATCGTCCACAGATGCATACACCACTCTGGTGTCTTCTGCCGCAATGAAATCGTTAACAGATGCGCCCTGCGGCCATGATAGGTGATGAATCAACCTGAATTCACCCAGGGCCTTCTTCGGCACGACTCCCAATGGGGAGATCATCAAATTCTGGCTCGGCCATTCATAAAATGGGCCCGCAATTCTGCCCAATGATAGTTCCTTGTCCAGCTTTTTCTTTACCACCTATGGTAGTTCCTTTGCAGACCACAAGTTGTCTGCCCAGCGCCTCCCCCATGGTCCTTGGTAGTTGACCCTGACACCCTCCTGAAAACCTTCTGCTAACTTGAACGCAGCTGCCCTAGCCGGGTATCTGTGCAGCCATGGTAAGGTGAAGTCTAACCTAACTGGCCTAGGCCCCCTTTGGAGCAGGTACGCCCTGGTTTGGTCTGCCTTTTGTAGCCCTCCATTGCTTGGCAGGACTGGAAAGTGAAAAACATTGTGTAACCGGGTGACGGCCCCGCCCTTGGAGCAGTCATGTTTAAATTTACAAGGGTGTCTGGAGCAGAACCCCTTGTTGAAATTCCAGCACGCTCCCGTTGTGCTAGGTGTTGTTCTCTGTCCCACGCCCACCCCCCCCGGGACGGGAAGTGCCTGAAACGGCTTATAAACCACTGGTAAGCCACTGGCCGTATGGGTCGATGCTGTGGATTGTGACGACGCCATCCACTGCATCCATAATTCTGGGTCTACATCCCCCCATGGCTTGTCTGGATTAATGCTCACTCGGGCTCTGAACTCCTCGTCGTAACTCAGCCAGGCAAAACCCCCAAAATGCATTTGCTCTTTCCTAATAATGTCCATGTATTTAAATAGTGCTATTGCCCTGTCAGGGTATTGCATTTTTGAAAACTAGAGACCGAGGGGAATCCAAGATGGGGTGAATTGTGGGGCTCTGACCAGGTTCTGTTACCCAGAATCCTTTACAAACCTCAGAATGTGGCTAAAAAAGCACATTTTCCTCTCATTTCGGTGACAGAAAGTTCTGGAATCTGAGAGGAGCCACAAATTTCCGTCCACCCAGCGTTCCCCCAAGTCTCCCGATAAAAATGATACCTCACTTGTGTGGGTAGGCCTAGCGCCCACGACAGGAAATGCCCCAAAACACAACATGGACACATCACATTTTGTGACAGAATACAGAACTGTTTTTTGCAAAGTGCCTACCTGTAGATTTTGGGCTCTACCTCAGCCGGCACATAGGGAACCCTACCAAACCTGTGCATTTTTAAAAACTAGAGACCGAGGGGAATCCAAGATGGGGTGACTTGTGGGGCTCTGACCAGGTTCTGTTACCCAGAATCCTTTGCAAACCTCAAAAAGTGGCTAAAAAAAACACGCTTTCCTCACATTTCGGTGACAGAAAGATCTGGAATCTGAGAGGAGCCACAAATTTCCTTCCACCCAGCGTTCCCCCAAGTCTCCCGATAAAAATGATACCTCACTTGTGTGGGTAGGCCCAGCGCCCGCGACAGGAAATGCCCCAAAACGCAACGTGGACACATCCCATTTTTTGAAAGAAAACACAGGTGTTTTTTCCGAAGTGCCTGCATGTACATTTTGGCCTCTAGCTCAGCCGGCACCTAGGGAAACCTACCAAACCTGTGCATTTTTGAAAACTAGAGACCTAGGGGAATCCAAGATGGGGTGTCTTGTGGGGCTCTGACTAGGTTCTGTTACCCAGAATCCTTTGCAAACCTCAAAAAGTGGCTAACAAACACATTTTCCTCACATTTCGGTGACAGAAAGTTCTGGAATCTGAGAGGAGCCACAAATTTCCTTCCACCCAGAGTTCCCCCAAGTCTCCTGATAAAAATGATACCTCACTTGTGTGGGTAGGCCTAGCGTCCGCGACAGGAACTGCCCCAAAACACAACGTGGACACATCCTATTTTTTGACAGAAAACACAGCTGTTTTTTTGCAAAGTGCATGCCTGTACATTTTGGCCTCTAGCTCAGTCAGCACCTAGGGAAACCTACCAAACCTGTGCATTTTTGAAAACTAGAGACCAAGGGGAATCCAAGATGGGGTGACTTGTGGGGCTCTGACCAGGTTCTGTTACCCAGAATCCTTTGCAAACCTCAAAAAGTGGCTAAAAAAACACATTTTCCTCACATTTCGGTGACAGAAAGTTCTGGAATCTGAGAGGAGCCACAAATTTCCTTCCACCCAGAGTTCCCCCAAGTCTCCTGATAAAAATGATACCTCACTTGTGTGGGTAGGCCTAGCGCCCGCAACAGGAACTGCCCCAAAACACAACGTGGACACATCCTATTTTTTGACAGAAAACACAGCTGTTTTTTGCAAAGTGCCTGTCTGTACATTTTGGCCTCTAGCTCAGTCGGCACCTAGGGAAACCTACCAAACCTGTGCATTTTTTTAAACTAGAGACCTAGGGGAATCCAAGATGGGGTGACTTGTGGGGCTCTGACCAGGTTCTGTTACCCAGAATCCTTTGCAAACCTCAAAAGTGGCTAAAAAAATAAGTTTTCCTCACATTTCGGTGACAGAAAGTTCTGGAATCTGAGAGGAGCCACAAATTTCCTTCCACCCAGCGTTCCCCCAAGTCTCCCGATGAAAATGATACCTCACTTGTGTGTCTAGGCCTAGCGCCCACGACAGGAAATGCCCCAAAACACAACGTGGACACATCACACTGTTTCATAGAAAACAGTGCCTACCTGTGGATTTTGGCCTCTAGCTCAGCTGGCACCTAGGGAAACCTAGCAAGCCAGTGCATTTTTGAAAACTAGAAACCCAGGGGAATCCAAGATGAGGTGACTTGTGGGGCTCTGACCAGGTTCTGTTACCCAGAATCCTTTGCAAACCTGAAAATGTGGCTAAAATAACACGTTTTCCTCACATTTCGGTGACAGAAAGTTCTGGAATCTGAGAGGAGCCACAAATTTCCTTCCTCCCAGCGTTCCCCCAAGTCTCCCGATAAAAATGATACCTCACTTGTGTGGGTAGGCCTAGTGCCCGCGACAGGAATAGATCACACAACGGTCAATGTTGGTCCTTACATGAGGCAGCTGTTGACCCTGGGGTGATCCATTCCTGACGCAGGCACTAGGTGTAGGCACTCAGGTGGGGTAGTGTTTTTATCAGGACAGGTAAGGAGTCACTGGGTGGTAGGAATTTTGTGGATCGCAGCATATTCCTGTAGTTTGTGTGACAGAAATGCGAGAAAAATAGAGTTTTTATTCAACATTTCAGCTTTGCAGGGTATTCTGGGTAGGAAAACTTTGGGGAATCCACACAAGTCACACCTCTGTGGACTCCCCCGAATGTCTGGTTTCCAGAAATGTTTGGGTTTAGTGTGTTTCTCTATATGGCCGCTGAACCCAGGACCAAAAACACAGGTGTCTGCCTTACAAAACCAGTTTGTTTTGCCATAGATAATTTTGATGTCTCCACAATACGATTTGGGTGGTGGAATTTGGGGCTGAACTAAATTGGGAAGCTCCCAAGAGAGCACTCTCTCTCTCTCTGCTTGCCGCCGCATTCACCTGCTCTCTGGGTTGGGCTAACCCACTATTACACAGTTGCACAAACAGCTTGCGAAGGGACAGCAGGACTGTCCTCATCACCTCCCTCATAATGTACTGGAAGAGGAGTTATCGAATGGGACTCTTCCGACTGAAAAATCACTCCCAGAGTCTGCGCCATTGTCCTATCCCTCAGATGCTGTCTCAGTATCTGATGTCTCAGTCTCTGATCCTATGTCAGAGCGGTCCTCTATAACCCAAGTGCAGGCAGCAGTCATCCATCAAGATGCCATCTCTGCTATTGGCTAAACTGTTGCTCTAAAACACTAGTGTAGGAAGTTGGCTCTGTATGTGCTATTTCAAAGTAAGGAATAGCATGCACAGAGTCCAAGGGTTCCCCTTAGAGGTAAGATAGTGGCAAAAAGAGATAATACTAATGCTCTATTTTGTGGTAGTGCGGTCGAGCAGTAGGCTTATCAAAGGAGTAGTGTTAAGCATTTGTTGTACATACACACAGGCAATAAATGAGGAACACACACTCAGAGACAAATCCAGCCAATAGGTTTTGTTATAGAAAAATATATTTTCTTAGTTTATTTTAAGAACCACAGGTTCAAATTCTACATGTAATATCTCATTTGAAAGGTATTGCAGGTAAGTACGTTAGGAACTTTGAATCATTACATTAGCATGTATACTTTTTACATAAAACACAAATAGCTGTTTTAAAAGTGGACACAGTGCAATTTTCACAGTTCCTGGGGGAGGTAAAGTATTGTTAGTTTTAACAGGTAAGTAAGTCACTTACAGGTTTCAGTTTTTGGTCCAAGGTAGCCCACCGTTGGGGGTTCAGAGCCACCCCAAAGTCACCACACCAGCAGCTCAGAGCCGGTCAGGTGCAGAGGTCAAAGAGGTGCCCAAAACACATAGGCTTCAATGGAGAGAAGGGGGTGCCCCGGTTCCAGTCTGCCAGCAGGTAAGTACCCGCGTTTTCGGAGGGCAGACCAGGGGGGTTTTGTAGGGCACCGGGGGGGACACAAGTCAGCACAAAAAGTACACCCTCAGCAGCGCGGGGGCGGCCGGGTGCAGTGTGCAAACACGCTTCGGGTTTACAATGGTTTTTAATGAGAGATCAAGGGATCTCTTCAGCGTTGCAGGCAGGCAAGGGGGGGGCTCCTCGGGGTAGCCACCACCTGGGCAAGGGAGAGGGCCTCCTGGGGGTCACTCCTGCACAGGAGTTCCGTTCCTTTAGGTGCTGGGGGCTGCGGGTGCAGGGTCTTTTCCAGCCGTCGGGAAATGGAGTTCAGGCAGTCGCGGTCAGGGGGAGCCTCGGGATTCCCTCTGCAGGCGTCGCTGTGGGGGCTCAGGGGGGACAACTTTGGTTACTCACAGTCTTGGAGTCGCCGGAGGGTCCTCCCTGAGGTGTTGGTTCTCCACCAGTCGAGTCGGGGTCGCCGGGTGCAGTGTTGCAAGTCTCACGCTTCTTGCGGGGAGTTGCAGGGGTCTTTAAATCTGCTCCTTGAAACAAAGTTGCAGTTCTTTTGGAGCAGTGCCGCTGTCCTCGGGAGTTTCTTGTCTTTCTTGAAGCAGGGCAGTCCTCAGAGGATTCAGAGGTCGCTGGTCCTTGGGAAAGCGTCGCTGGAGCAGGTATTTTTGGAAGGCAGGAGACAGGCCGGTAGGTCTGGGGCCAAAGCAGTTGGTGTCTTCTTTTCTTCCTCTGCAGGGGTCTTTCAGCTCAGCAGTCCTCTTCTTCTTGTAAGTTGCAGGAATCTACATTCTTAGATTCAGGGAAGCCCTTAAATACTAAATTTAAGGACGTGTTTAGGTCTGGGGGGTTAGTAGCCAATGGCTACTAGCCCTCAGGGTGAGTACACCCTCTTTGTGCCTCCTCCCAAGGGGAGGGGGGCACATCCCTAATCCTATTGGGGAAATCCTCCATCTGCAAGATGGAGGATTTCTAAAAGTTAGAGTCACTTCAGCTCAGGACACCTTAGGGGCTGTCCTGACTGGCCAGTGACTCCTCCTTGTTTTTCTCATTATTTTCTCCGGCCTTGCCGCCAAAAGTGGGGGCCGTGGCCGGAGGGGGCGGGCAACTCCACTAACTGGAGTGTCCTGCGGTGCTGGAACAAAGGGGTGAGCCTTTGAGGCTCACCGCCAGGTGTTACAGCTCCTGCCTGGGGGAGGTGTTAGCATCTCCACCCAGTGCAGGCTTTGTTACTGGCCTCAGAGTGACAAAGGCACTCTCCCCATGGGGCCAGCAACATGTCTCTAGTGTGGCAGGCTGCTGGAACCAGTCAGCCTACACAGATAGTTGGTTTAGGTTTCAGGGGGCACCTCTAAGGTGCCCTCTGGGGTGTATTTCACAATAAAATGTACACTGGCATCAGTGTGCATTTATTGTGCTGAGAAGTTTGATACCAAACTTCCCAGTTTTCAGTGTAGCCATTATGGTGCTGTGGAGTTCGTGTTTGACAGACTCCCAGACCATATACTCTTATGGCTACCCTGCACTTACAATGTCTAAGGTTTGGCTTAGACACTGTAGGGGCACAGTGCTCATGCACTGGTGCCCTCACCTATGGTATAGTGCACCCTGCCTTAGGGCTGTAAGGCCTGCTAGAGGGGTGTCTTACCTATACTGCATAGGCAGTGAGAGGCTGGCATGGCACCCTGAGGGGAGTGCCATGTCGACTTACTCATTTTGTTCTCACTAGCACACACAAGCTGGTAAGCAGTGTGTCTGTGCTGAGTGAGGGGTCTCCAGGGTGGCATAAGACATGCTGCAGCCCTTAGAGACCTTTCCTGGCATCAGAGCCCTTGGTACCAGAGGTACCAGTTACAAGGGACTTACCTGGATGCCAGGGTGTGCCAATTGTGGATACAAAAGCACAGGTTAGGGAAAGAACACTGGTGCTGGGGCCTGGTTAGCAGACCTCAGCACACTTTCAATTCAAAACATAGCATCAGCAAAGGCAAAAAGTCAGGGGTAACAATGCCAAGGAGGCATTTCCTTACAACTAGCCTACGTAGACAGTCACAAAATCGATGGTGTGTGTGAGATAAGTGCAGCAGTAGAGGCCACCTTACCTGCGCTTCTTCTCTCAATCAGCACGTTCTTTCAAGACACTCAAAAAACACCTTGTCACATACCATTCGTCACAGTCTTTAGCACCTCCTGCGCCCAGTCCAACAATCATTATTGGTGCTCCCACTCCCTCCTCCTCGGATTCCCTCATTACCACCCAGCAAAAGTGCCCTTCATCTCTCCATAGCCGCCCTCCATCCTGCACATAAATTTCATTGGTATTATAGCGCAGGTAATGGCTGACTTTACTAATGTACTCAGCTATTTACATAAAATACAGATTTGCTCTTTGCAATAGGCATATAAACCTTCTGCGCTTCTTTATGGCACTAAAACTGCTACTAGACAAGTCTGACCCTTTTCCCCCCAGGGAAACCACACACATAATGACAAAAGTGAAATATATATGACAGCCAACCACCTGAAACTCAACTCAAGCAAAACCGAAATAATCCTCTTTGGCCCACACAAAAACACCTGGGACCCCTCAAGGTGGCCCACCACGCTAGGCCCTGCACCCACCTCGCCAACCACGCACGCAACCTCGGAATCATCCTAGACTCCTCCCTCTCGATGACCCAACAAATCAACGCTCTCACCTCCTCATGCTTCAACACACTCCGCATACTGAAAAAAACATTCAAATGGATCCCCACAGAGACCAGAAAAACTGTCACTCACGCACTCATCAGCAGCAGACTTGATTACGGAAACGCCCTCTACGCCGGCACCACTATAAAACTCAAGAGCAAACTACACGCATCCAAAACTCAGCAGCACGACTCATCCTCGACCTCCCCCGACACAAACGCACCTCTCCACACCTCAAATCCCTCCACTGGCTCCCCATTGACAAAGGATCACCTTCAAGATCCTCATCCTCGCACACAAATCACTCCACAACAGAGGCCCTGCCTACCTCAACAAGAGTCACCTTCCACACCCCCACACGAAACCTCAGCTCAGCTGACCTCTCTCTCGCCTCTGTCCCCCGCATCAAACGCACCACCACCGGGGGCAGATCCTTCTCTTACCTTGCACCCAAAACCTGGAACGCCCTCCCAACCCACCTTCGCAAGACCCAAAACCTACTTCTTTTCAGGAAGGCCTCAAAACTTGGCTTTTCGAACAGTGATCCTCCCAGCCCCTTTCCCTCCCCCCGTGCCACCCCAGCGCCTTGAGACCCTCACGGGTGAGTAGCGCGCTTTATAAATCTCTTTGATTGATTGATTGATATATATAGATCTATCTCTATATATATCTATCTACATAGATATATCTATAGATATATCCATGTACATAGATATATCTACATAGATATATCTATATATATAGATCTATATATAGATCTATTTTTTTTAGTTGTTGTATGGTTTCCTTGGGGGCCAAAATGGCCCCTCAGGGAAACCCTACAAAATCTAAAAGAAATATTGCCCCTACAGGGGGTAGCCCTACCCACGGGCGACCCCCTGTCCTTTAATTTATTTAAAAAAAAATCCCCTGGGGGGTCGCGATCACACCCCCCCCCCCCCAGGGGGCACCTACCTTTTTAAAAAAAGAAAAAATGCCCAAGTGAAATCCCTGGCGTCTAGTGGTGTTTCCTGACCCCCGATCGCAGCACAGCTGCGACGGGGGGCCAGGAAACACTTTCAGGAAGGCCTCGTAAGAAAGGGGAGAGTCTCCCCTTTCTTACGAGGCCTTCCCGAACGTGGGGAAGGCCGTTTTCCCCATCGAAGCAGGAAGCGGCCGCAAGGCTGCTTCCTGCTTTGATGGGGAAAACAACTTTGTCATAAAGGGGCAGGTGGGGGGCGGTGGGGAGACACGGATGCTTCCGTGTCTCCCGGGGTGAGAAAAAAAAAAAAAAATCCTCGGGTGCATATTAACACCCTCCCTGGTGTCTGCCACTGGTTGTGACCCGCACCAGGGAGGTAGTAGCCCGCATTGAAGGGGTTAAGGGGGCCCCAGGGGGCACTGGCCTGTCTCACTTAATAAGGCCCTACAGGCCGGTGGCAGTGGCTCCCACGTGCCGTTTTGTCTCCCTATGACCTTCCCCCCCCTGTTTATTTATATTAAGATTTTTTTTTTTCTTTTTAGTTATTATATTTATTTTATTATTATATATATATATATTTTTTGGGAAGCCTCCGGCGGTCGGAACGGTTCCGCTGCAATCGCAGGTACCAATAGCCTAAACAAGCCTGCTGGTGGGGCCCCCACGGGCCGCTGGTAGCTGCACAAACACTGCCGTCTGGAGCCGCGGCCGCGGAGCCGTGAGTGCGGCCCGGCCATAGAAAAGAAAACACGTGGCCCAAGCAAGGGGATGGGCCGCTCGCAAAGGAGCGTGTTGCCGCCCCTTGGAATATATGGGGCCCGCGCTGGAAGGGGACGTGCGCACCGGCAAAAGGCTGCCCAAAAGTAAAATTTACCCCCGACCCCGCCCGAGGCCCAAAACACACCTGCAATCCCCCACAGACGAAAATTCCCTGGGATCGGCCAAACTAACCGTGCAATGGGCAGCGCGGAAAGAGGCTGGTCCCTCCACCCCCAACCCCTTTTATTCCCACCCCTTAAACCCACCCCCACTTACCTTTCTTCCAATCCCTGTCCTGCGCCGTCATTTCCTTCCCGAAATGGCCCACGGGAAGACTGGAGCGTTCCTGCTTCCCGCGGGCCCCTCCATAATCGGGGGAGTTAGCCTGACGTTTTAATGGTTGAACATTTTTGGAGGCAAGGAACGTGGTACCAGGTGCCTTTAAAACCATAACCTGGCACCCCCACCTAAAGTCAACTCCTGGTGCAGTGGCACCGGTCACACCGCCCTAGAGCCGGTGTTGTGTAATATCTGGAATCCCCATCGAATCGTGCATCCCCTGTACATCAGCTCCTTTTAGGAAAGAAACTCCGCAAGCCAGGATGAGGTAGAAGCATCCGATCTCATATTGGGCTGACTTAGGAGATGCATGATTCAACTCAATGTCAAACTCAGCTCTCGCTATAAATCGCATGAAGTGTGTTTAATACTGAAGTGGGCCGTTGTTGCACTAGTAGAGACAGGCAGAAAGCGCAATAACTACAAAGAATGAAACTTGAAATGAAGGATTATTAAGTTAACACATCTATATTGTAAAAGCAATGGAATTATTTTATAAATCGCCTGGAACTTGACAAATTTGGCAGCAGGTCATTGCTGTACAAGTGGAGACAAACGGAAAGTGTGATTAATGCAAAGAATGAACCGTAATATAAAGGTCCATTAAATGAATGCATATACAAAGGGAAGGCAAGGAAAAGTTTTGCTGGAGCATATGGAATCACATGCCAAAATAAACATGTGGGGGAAGAGAATGAAAGAGAATGGAACCAAAGGCAGAGGCTAAAATAGAAATCTATAAGGGGAAATGTAATGTCAAAAAATGAGAAAGATTAAATAGTGAAGAAAAAAAGACAATTACAAAAAAAGCAAGAGATTTAAACAGAGAAATTAAGGGGCAGAATTACAAACATTTTGCACTGGGTTAGCGTCACAAAAACTGACACTAACCAGCATAAAACATTTTTTTCCTAATTTACTTTCCACTGCAAAACTTGCTATGCACTGGAAAATACCCTAAATGTAATGCAGTAAAGCGTGAAGCACTGCTTTGCATTACTTACCGCCGAGGGAGCATTACACGGGTGGTACATGGGCGTTCCCATGCAACTACCTATGCCTTTTGATGCAAATGCATGCCTACAAACAATAGTGGACAGGGTTTTGTGGCAAAAGTTAACGCCATTTGGAAGCAGGCGTTAAAAGGAGAAATGTTTTCCTTTCTCCTTTCTTTTCTGACTTTGCATGTGCTCTGCATTGTGTAGCAAGCATACAAAGTAGGAAAAGTTCAAAGTATGTCTAAGCACAGTATTTTTGTACTGAACGGGTAACCTTCCAGTAAAAAATCTATCCTAGACTCACGCACACACCCTTGCAATATGGGGCAAAGGTGTGTGAGTGGTGAACGGCAGCTGAAATCAGAGCTGGGGCACTCTCCTGCTCCCTCCTTGTCACACAGAGCAGCATTTTTCATTGCTGCGCTGGGTGACAGTTTTGTTTTTGCATAATGAATATGTTACAAACAAACAAACATATCACTTGCATAGCAAGTTCAATATCAGTGCACCTTAATTTAAATATACAATAGGTAGGTCACCCCTTCAACCCTCTCACATTTCCTAGGTCCATGCCTGATGTGCTGCTCCAGTATAGGCTTTTTGCTGTTGACTTCTCAGACTTGTAGTGTTGTTTATTCCATTATAAAATAGGACTGCAAGTCCCAGCATTCAAAGAAAAGACCAATATTAAATTAGTGTATTAGCTATGCATCTTAATGGCATTTTGCCCATCTGTCATAAAATTTTGTGTCCATGCCCACCTCAAGGAATAATCACAGCTTGAGAACGGGTGAACCTTCAAAGCCACTAGTCAACCTAAGCTCCACCCCCGATAGCAATGGTACAGAGCAGACAGGCTTAACTTAGGGCAGCATATGACATATTTATCTAGTGTCAGATATGTAATGAATTTAAAACACCAAGCAATTAAAACCCAAACCAAATTAGAACAATAAAGTAAAATGTAATAAGTAAAATGAAATTAAAACAAGAAAAATCCAACAAGGGACACCAAAGATGTGAATTTTTAAAGATTAAAGTGAAAATAACACCAAAAAGCATTACACACCAATGATAGTCAATGGTCACAAAAAATGTTTTACTTTGGGAGTCAGTCTGTGAAATTGAAGTCAAAATCCTACAGTGGGTCAAGGAGGCAGGCTGTATCCGGCAATGAGTTCCATGAGGCTGAATACCTTCCTACACAGGGCCCAGTGATTTGCTGCTGCAGAGATGCTCCGAGTGGGAGAAGTATCTTTATTCAACCCAGCGAGGATGTGTCTTGGGTGGATGTGCTTGGTTGGTTCATACCACTTTCACATTTCTCCAGAGGTCTGGAAGACCAAGAAGTTTTTTAAGTCACAGCTTAGACACAGCCCAGGTTTCTAGGACCTGAGGAACAGCACTTGAGAGGCAAGACTCACTGCTACAGGTTCCAGGTCAGGTCCAGTTGTTATTGGTCAGTTGGGCACTTCAAGTAAAAGTCCTTTTACATCTTGTTGTGGCCCTCTAGCTACAGAGGAGGCCAGCCAACTGACCTTTGGAGTCCACTTTGTTTCTCTTGGTAGAATGAGAGGCAGGTTCATCCTTCAAGGCTCCTATCTGGCTACAGACAGCAGGTCTACTCCTCTTCCATTCTTCCACAGGTCCATAAAGTGTTCTTAAAAGGGTGTCTGGAGGTGACATATTTATGCCTGGCACCAGTGCTTTGAGACCCTCACGGGCGAGTACTTGCATTTTACAAAAACTGATTGACTGAAATAGTGTATTACTCCTGGCTCCTCCCAAAGCGAATTGGTAAAGGTTTCCAGGGCTAACCCTACGCTCTTTTGAAACTCCTCCTGTTTGCCCTTGTGTAAACAATCCAACAGTGCCCCCTCACTCTTAAAATCCAAGATGTGGGAAATCCTTTTTCTCTTTTTGCAAAGACTGTGCGGCCACCCAGAGGTGTGACCAAAGTAATAAACACTGTGCTTCACTGACGTTACCCTGCACTAGTTTTGGAGGTAGCTTTCCTGCCATTACATTTGCTGCCAGCCTGATTAGGAGGTCAAAAGCTGGGGTCTTTCCAGGCGTCACCAAACAGTTGCTTGTTACGGGGGATTGACCTTTGAAGTAAATTAAGTTCCTGGGTTCATCCCACTCGTCTTCGTAACAGGGAAGATACATAAACACCTCCTGACACCCAAGGCATTGTACCTGGGATCAGTTTTCATGCTGGCTGATTCCTGACTGGGCCACTGATTAAGAGCTAATGCAAGTTAGACCCAGCAGCTTCAAGCAGGGAAGAAGGTAACATTCTAAAATATACCTTTCCGTAATATTCATTAAAAATATAACTTCACATCATGAAGTTGGGATTTTAGTGACTATTAATTAAAAATAGTTATTTAATCATTTTTCTAGCTGGACCCTAACAGGAGATACCAACATTTATTTTTGCTATGGCTTCCCTATGTTTCTCTTTGAGATAGCAAGAGCTTAATGAAAATAGCTTGTGGGTGTTAGTCACTATAAGGGCAAGTTAACTTTAAATTTCTACTGTCCTACTTTTATATACAATGCACCCTACCTCGTGGGCTACAAGATCTACATGGGGTGAATTTTTTATATTTAAAAGGAATGTTTTTACCTGTCAAATAAAAAGAATGTACAGTAAATTTTACATCACAGCATTCAGGATACACAGGTTAGGTATGAAGCTATGTTTGCACTACCGCTGCAGTTGATGGCATTTTAAATGTTCCAATGAGGTTAGATGAAAACAGTGTTGTTTTATTTCTAACAATGTGCACCAATCTTTGCGTTTTCCAATATCATTTTGTATGGGGATACCAAACATAACTGGGCACACATTGATATATCTTAGTCCCCACTTTTGAAAGGTTTCCTTTTAGCCACGGACCGATTTAAATAGCCTTTTATTTGATAGAAGTTGACCGCCTCGTTTTGCATTTTTTACATAATTCCACAAGCTTTCAAATCTAGTTCCTTTGGAGTATACCAAATTATGTTGCAGTTCAGTGACTCGGCAAGACGAGGTAAGAATAAATATGCATTTATTCAATGAGGAATGCAAGAGCCACTTTCAACGTGTGTTGCTGGCACAATGCCTGACCACGAGATCCTCATTCCACATTCGAGCCCCGCATTCCACATTCCGGTTATACTAATATATATAACATACCATCTCTCCCCTTTTTTTTTTTAAATGAAAAAACAAATTAACAACAAAAAACACAAACATAAATAAATAATTAATAGAGAAATATAAAAGGACAAACTTTCTGAGTGACGGAAACATCCCTCAAGTTCTACAAGAAAACAGAAAAAAAAAACTTCGTAAGAAATCAGTTGAAAGAATAGAGAGTCTTCAATTAGAAGATATTGCTCATCAGACCTTAGCTTCCATGGTAAAAACTTTTCCCGGGAAGATCTACGTACACATCCTTCCGCAAAGTCCATAGTTGACCTTTGTGTATTGGACTTAGACAAATCTTGGACACGTATCATAGAATTTCCACTACAACCGCCTTCAAACTCCTTACTACTATCACACTTACCATTAGCACTCGGAAAAGGGTCCTCGGATAACTTTACAACCTTGGATAAGTTCCACCACCGACCACCATCAACCATAATCGCACTCCCTTAAACTTTGCTCACCCTAACAGGTTTACCAAAACTAGCATCACCTTTTTTAACAGACATACTTTTTTTTATTCGCACTAGATCTCCGGGCAAATCATACGCAACTTGGTGGCTTAGATTCCATTGTATCTCTTCTTTATGCGTTCTTTTCCTGACACCACCTTTTCCCACCTGACCACACTCTTCCTTACACTCATTCCTTTGTTTTTCAATGAACTTGCTAACCTGAATGGAAACAGAACGGAAGTTGGTTTGCGACCTCTTAATGCTTCAAAAGGAGACACATTAGTTAATGAATGAGGTGTGGAACGATGAACCCACAACATGGTGCTAACCGCCTCATGGATGTCATAATTATTGTGTCTAGCCCATTTTATGCAATCCCCAACCACCCTATTTATTCTTTCAACCAAACCATTGATCTGGGGATGATATAAAGAACTTTTCAAGTGTCTAATGTCAGATTGCTTTAAGAAATCCTCTATTTCAGAATTAACAAATTGTACCCCATTGTCCGAAAAAATGGCTTCCGGAAAACCCTTGCGCATAAAAATCTCTTTAAGGAAATTAACTGCATTGGTCGCTGATGGAGCGGTGTAAAAACAAACCTCTGGCCATCAACTGTGGTAATCCATGAGGACAAAAGCATATCGCAAATTGTGAGGGAGAAAATGAAACGGCCCAATCATGTCAATGCCCAACTTTGACCAAGGTCTTTCCGGAACCTCAATAGGGTGCAAAGGCGGAGTACATACTTTCAGCCCCTTCTCAGAAGAATTACAAATCACACACCCTTTTACCACTACATCTACATCTTTATCCATAGATGGTCACCAATAATTATCTCTTAACCTCCTTTTGGTCATGGTCGCCCCAAAATGACCCTCATGTGCCGAATTTATCAAACCAGAACGAATACCGTACGGAGGGATATAACTCTCACCCCTCAAAAGTATCTGATCTTCTATTGAAATTATGTCCACAACCTTACAAAATGGTTGTAATGGTAAGGAAACATTATTTTCTTTCAGCCACCCATTGGTCACAAATTCTTTAACTTGGGCCAAAACCGGATCATTTTGGACTGCTATCTCCCAAACAGTTTTGCTATAAGCCTTGGACACTGGAAGATCCACACTGGCAACAAAACAATCTTCTCTATCATCTTCAGAATCAAAATCATCCAACTCCTCAATGGGTAAACTAGAGAGGAAATCAGCTCTTACATTGAGTTTACCAGGTAAAACCGTAATCTCTACGTCATACTGCAACAGTTTTGTAGTGAGTCGGGCAATACGTGGGGTAGTATAATTTGTTTTATCACCACTGAGAATGTAAAGTAGCGGTTTGTGATCAGCCACAATCACAAATCTTCTGCCCCACATCAAAATTCTGAACTTTTCGCTTGCCCAGACACACGCCAATAACTCTTTTTCTATTACAGAGAAATTCAACTCTGCTTCTCTAAACACTCTAGATGCTTAACTAATAGTGGCTTCCCCTTGTTTAGTATCTTGGACTAGAACAGCGCCTAATCCATACTTACTGGCATCAACCATTATTTTACACGTTAATAGAGGATCGTATGAACGTAGTGCTTTAGCTTTGGTCTTTTAAGATGTCACTAACTCAAACGTGTCTTGACAATCCTTGTCCCAAATGAATGCAACACTATTCTTCAACATATTAGTCAAACACTTCATCTTGGAGGCATAATTAGGAATAAGCCTGGAATAAAACTCACATAATCCCACAAAAGAGCGCAGCTCATCCTTATTTTGGGGGGGGGGGCATTTGAACAGCATCAACTAACCCAGGTCTCGGTTTGACGCCCTCTGACGAAACTCAATCTCCCTCTTCCAAAATTCACACTTTTCATCTTTTACGACCACACCATTCTCCTCAAAAACCTGTAGAACTAACCTTAGCACCGTGTCATGTTCCGTTAATTGTTTGGCAAAAATAAGTACATCATCCTGGAACATCAGGACTCCTTCAACAACCCTCAGTAGTTGTGACATGATGCGCTGGAAAACTGAGGCTGCTGAAGCAAGACTGAAGGGCATCCTGCGAAATTAAAAAGTACCAAAAGGCTTGTTCAAAGCTGTATAATGTCTAGAGTCTTCTTCAAGGACAAGCTGTTGGTACGCCGAAGCCAAGTCAATTTTGGAAAACCACACCGCACCACTGAGTTTCTCTTACAAATCATTAATTCTGGGCAACGGAAAAGAATCAACCCAAATCTCCTTGTTCAGACTCCTTAAGTCAACACAGAAGCGCATTTCGCCACTGCGTTTGCGAGCGACCACAATGGGGGACAACCACAAGTTAGACTCCACTGGCTCAATTACCCCAGATGATTGTAATTTTTCCAACTCCAGCTTAAGGTCTTCCCTCAAGCTGAAAGGGATCATTCTCAATTTGTGTTTAATGGGAATGGAGCCTTGTTTGATTTTGATTCTATGTTTGAAGCCCTTGATGCAAACCAATTTTTTCTCAAACACACCAGGGAACATCTTATGCAGAATTTGCAGATTTAAGCCACTATAGTCTTTAACTACCATTACCTGCTCGCTGGTACCCGGTCTCAGCACCATACCAAAGAGGCCTTGGTGGAACCAACCTAAAATGTTGAGTCCCTTGACTGCAACATACACTTTTCCCCAGATCTTGCGCCCCTTTAATTCCAATACATCTTCAATAAAACCTTCAAGTTCTATCCTCCTATCTTCATAGGAAACCGGAGCTCTGTCGGGTGGAAACAGTTTCCTGGAACCCCATGTTTTCATAAACAAGTCTGATGTTACCATGGCGATACGTGCACCAGAATCCACAAGCAGATGAAGAATTTTGCCGCCCACAGCAATATCCACATAGGGATCTACACACTCCTCAGGATTCCCTAAAAGAGCTTGTTCATCTGTGACCAGTACAATCATATCACGGAACTCACACTCCAAATATTGGTTTGATACCTCACTGGCTTCACACATACTGTTAACTTTGACATTCTTGCTCCCAGCACTCTGACACACCTTAGCAAAGTGGCCTATACGGCTGCATTTCTGACACACCACACTCTTACCTGGACAACCCTTAGAATCTTTCGCATGTGGAAAATGTCCAGATGTAAAACAAATATTGTTCCGTTTGAAAAATTGATTGTTGATAGACTTATGTTCTTTGCGTGTAGAGACGACGTTGACATTAACTTTCTCTTCTTCCTTGAGTTGAGCCTATAGTTCTTTAAGAGATGATTGAGCCAGTTCAATACTCTTAGCCTGCTTGATCACGTCTTCAAGTGAAGGATCCCCCATCGTAAGTAGTCTTTGCTGGATGTGTTTGTCAACACAATTCCCTATGAGCTGGTCCTTGACAAGCTGATCACGAAATGCGCCAAACTGGCATTGTGCACACAGTTTACGAAGTGCACTGACAAACTCATCAATAGATTCACTTTGTAACTGGACCCTTTTGAAGAATTTGTGGTGTAATACAATGAGGCTCGGCTGTTTGTCAAATCTCAGAACAAGTTTTTTTACTGTTTCTTGATATTCGTCCAATTTTCGCCTTCCGCTGCTTCGACGTCAGGAAGATTTTTCAAAGTTTCTCAGCCTTCAAATCCTAGTGAGTGTAATAATAGAAACTTTTTCCTCTTGAGTCGGTAAGGTGAGGCCCCTATAGCCCCTAAATAAGTGTAAAACGCGTTGAACAATTGAGTTTAAGATACAGGTGGTTCTCCAGGTGACTCTAAAAATGGTGGAGGAGCAGAGACAGATTGCATAGTGCCAGTCACGTTATTCCCTTCATTTTTCTTTTTATTATGGATAATATGATGTTAATAAGAAAAAAAAAAACTCACTGTGAAACTGCCCCACACATCTTTAAAATCAACTTGACTGTGCCAATGGGAGGCTCGTTTTACATTCAGGCTGACCCACAAGTTTATAAGTTCAATATTGCTGTTCTTTTGGCACCGTCGTATTCAGGCTTGTTTTAATTTTTGGGCTGCCTCACAATGTTTTAAGTTCTATTTAATTTGTATTCTTTTAGCAGAGACTTGTCCAAAAGCAACCGTGAACAGATTCCCACGGAAACATAACATAATATCAACAATTTGCTCTTGTTGGCTAACAGCAGCTCAACCGGATGAAGCTCTTCCGTGTGAGCTCACAGGTTGCCTGGTTACTGAATAAACAAACAGTACGTGATGAATGAGCAGGAAGGATGCGCGAGCACTCTCTGCTCGCGCTCGGTGCGCTCGTACGAGGATCTTGCTTGTGGGAAAATAAGGGCCTAAAAAACAAAGAATGCGGCTTCCGATTAAGTCGAGGATAAAATCTCATTCTTGCGACAGTGAAGAGTGAAATCCTCTGTCGTCCGTCCCGCGGCTGGTTCAGGAAAGCGTTTTGTAGGTTCACTTAGGTTCTGTGGTGGCTTCGATTGCTCCAATCGCTCGTCGCCAAAATTATGTTGCGGTTCAGTGACTCAGCAAGACGAGGTAAGAATAAATATGCGTTTATTCAATGAGAAATCCAAGAGCCACCTTCAACGCGTGTTGATGGCACAACGCCAACTGCCAATGCCTGACCATGAGATCCTCATTCTACATTCCACCCCCAGAGCCCCGCATTCCACATTCCGGTTATACCAATATATATAACACAAATATAAGGGCCCATATGGCCTATACTATTTGGTATCCCTTATTATTATAGGACAATCACTTACCAAGATACAATTGGACATGGCTTTATGTTGGCTGGACAAATACATTAGTTTTTTCTGACAAACAGAGGCCCTTATTACAACATTGCCGGTATTTTGGCAAAACTGCTGTGCTTGTTGAAATACTGCCAGTGATGTCAGTCTCCTGACCGCCATATTACGAGGCCCACACAGGAGACCGCCAAAATATGGCCATATTGCATCCACCGCGCAGCCAACCGACGGTGAGAAAGAAGCTGTCCCACCACCTGCACCGCCATGACATGAAGACTCCACCTGCCATATTACGAGCCACTTTCCCGGATGACAGTCACTGCATTGTGGTGAACCCTTGGTGGTTCGCACTGCTGTGCACCATCCAATGCAAACATGTTGCTGTCAATGGGGGACTGGGGCCTATGACGATCATCGCCGGCAGTGACGGTCAAGTATGCAGCGGCCATCACTGCCGACATCTCCCCGTCCCAGACGACCTCCTTGGCGTGGGCTGCAGTGTGGCCCTGTCAGGTAGGTGGGTCGACTGTAATGGGGGGTAAGTGTATGTCTGATGTGCATGTGTGTTAGGTGTGCATACATGTGTGTGTGTCTGTATGGGTGTGTGGGTGTGTGTGTAGGGGCGACAGGAATGAAAATACCATCTCCTGCATTGCTGTAATATGTGATACCCCCTACATTTCCAGTTGTATCTTTTGCTACTGAGCCTTTTCTAGACTACAGTATCTTTTCACATTTTTGGTTTCATTCCACAAGCTTTCACAGACTGTTCCTTTGGGGGACACCAAATATAGGGGGTCATTACAACCCTGGCGGTTGGTGATAAAGTGGTGGTAATACTGCCAACAGGCTGGCGGTAAACACCGCCAAATAATGACCATGGTGGAAAGAACTCAGACAGACAGCCACTTTCACACGCCCACCGCCAGGGCGGAATCAACAGGCACCACTGCGGTAACTTCCTACAGCCAGGCAGAATACAATGTTCCGCCCACTCTATTATGACAGGCCAATCCACCACCTTTTCCGGGGCAGTACCAACAACATCAAGAGCCTGGCTGAAACACTGCACAGAAGGGAAACGACTCACCTGTGGAGACTCAGGGAACAACCACAGCACCATGGAGCCCGAGCTGCATGTCTTCCCCATGATCTTCTACGTGCTGCTCCACTACGAACACCAACGATGGCAAAGACCACCAACAGTGAGTAAAGAAGCCTAGGACACAGGGGAGGCAGGGAGGAAAAAGAGAGTGACACACACACGCAACACACACACCCACAACCCCATACACACAAGTAGATACAGCAACATAACATATTTACCCTGTACCACTCAGGAATAATGCAAGGACAACTACAATAGAGTAAAAAGAGTGTAATAAGATAAAATAGTAGCAATACGTGCATCCAAATCAAAAAGTATATACATATTTACAAATGTAGGGACACTGCCCAGTCCTCAATGTTTGTGGGCCACAGGGCCACATTGCATAGTCCAAGGCCCCACTTTACTCCTACAACAACACAGAGAGAACACTGCAGGGGCATCAGGTCAAACATAGGCAGGCCCTCAGGGGGACGGGGAATGGGGGACACCTCAGCCTGAAGATGGTACAATGCCACTGGTCTTGGAGGCGGCAACATGCCCTGTGCTTGGTCCTGGGGAGTGCAAGGCCACTGCTTCTCAAGTGGGTGACTTGCCAACTGGCTCTGGAGGGGGCAACATGCCCATTACTCTGACCTGGTGAGTGCAAGGCCACAGTCTCTCAAGTGGGTGACTTGCCCCTATGCTCTGGAGGGGGCAACATGCCCATTAGTCTGTCCTGGGGAGTGCAAGGCCACAGTCTCTTAAGTGGGTGTCTTGCCCACATGCTCTGGAGGGGGCATTGTGCCCAGTGAGCTTCATCCTAGGTAGTATGGAGTGAGTGGATGGCATCTCCACAGGTTCTGGAGGGGGCATCGTGCCCTGTGAGCTTCATCCTGAAGAGGACAGAGTGAGTGGATGGCATCTCCACTGGTTCTGGGAAGGGCATTGTGCCTTGTGAGCTTCATCCTTGGGAGGATGGGGTGAGTGGATGGCATCTCCACTGGTTCTGGAGGGGGCATTGTGCCCTGTGAGCTTCATCCTGGGGAGGATGGAAGGAGTGGATCGCCTCTCCACTGGTCCTGGAGGGGGCATTGTGCCCTGTGAGCTTCATCCTGGGGAGGATGGGGTGAGTGGATGGCATCTCCACTGGTTTTGAGGGGGCATTGTGCCCTGTGATGCAGATCTTGGGGAATGCAAGGTCACAGTTTCTCAGGTGGTTGTCATACCCACTGGATTAGCAGGGGGCAGGCGGCACAACAGCTCATGGACGTAGGTCTACAGAATGTCCGCCAGCGGTGACGGCTGTTCAGTGGTGGCAGTGGTGCTGCTGCTGGTGGGGGGAGGCTCCTGCCCATCCACTGCAGCCTTGGATGGCTGTCCACTGGTGCTGCTGGTGGTGGTAGTTGTGGGAGGAAGCTCCAGCCCATACCCTGCAGCCTTGGACGGCTACACCATCATGGTTGGTGGTGGGGTCTCCAACTGAGTCCCAGCACCAGGCCCCTTGTCCTTACTGCCTGAGGGCACAGGCCCCTGGCTCTTCCTGCCAGCAGCTGAGGATGGCTCCTTGCCCTTCCTTCCTGAAGCACTTGGGGCTGGCTCCTTGCCCTTCCTTCCTGCAGTACTTGTGGCTGGCTCCTTGCCCTTCCTTCTTGCAGCACTTTGGGCTGGCATCCCTGCCCTTCCTTTCTGCAGAACTAGGGGCTGGCTCCTTGCCCTTCCTTCCTGCAGCACTTGGGGCTAGCTCCTTGCCCTTCCTTCCCGCAGCACTTGTGGTTGGCTCCTTGCACCTCCTTCCTGCAGCACTTGGGGCAGGCTCCTTGCCCTTCCTTCCTGCTGCACTTGGGGCTGGCTCCTTGCCCTTCCTACCTGCAGCACTTGGGGCAGGCACCCTTTCTGGCTGGCTGGCTGGGGGCCAGGATCCTTTCCCACCTGGAGTTGCTGGGGACACTACTGTGCCCGTGGACTGGGTGGCCAAGGTGCTTTCCTGGGTTCTGACCACCCTGGCCTGACATGAAGGACGGGAGAGAAGGGGGAGGGAAAAGGCCACTGCTGGAGAGGAAAAGCTTCTTAGGGACATTGGGGCAGGAAGAGGGAGATGGTTTGGGAGTGGAGGATGAGGGAGTGGTTGTAGAAGGTGTCAGTCTGCTGTGTTTGAGTGCAGGTGTATGAGCTGGATGCTGTTGTGAAGTGGATGGCTGTTGGGTGTCTGAGTGATTGCGTTTGTGTACTTTGTTTGGAGGGGGCACAGACACAGTGGGAGAGGACACAGGGGATGTGGCATGGATCTGGGGGTGGTGACTGCCAATGAGGTGTGTGTTCTGATAGGTGTGCTGTTGAAGGTGTTAGTGGATGAGGATGTAGAAGGTCAGGTCTATTATGGTAGGGTATTAGGATATGTCACACACTCAATGTCTTTTCATGCTATTGAAAGATGGTGGGGGTCTTTATAATCATGACCCTTGTCTTTGCAATTCTATTTCTCGCACTATTCATTATCCTAATTATTGCACTCAATTCGATTTACCACAGTTTGCAGATTGTATTAAATAAAAACCATTGAAACATTACTGCATCTTCATTATTGCCTGTGTTTGATTGAGATATGATATATCTGTGAGAAAGGGGTAATCTCCGTTTAACAACGACATTCCCTGAGATGTCATACTTCTGAGTCCATGTGTAAAGGCTGTCACAAATCACCTTTTACTGTTTGGGTTTTTGGTGAGGGATTGCTAGTGAGACGGAAGGGGTGGGACTACATTTGCCACTTGTTGTAGGATAGGCATAGTCACCTACAAACATAAGTACTGTCATCCTCGAACCAGCCGTCTTGCCCAGAGCAAGAGTCCAAACTACGACATGGCGCCACCAACGATGGTGTTTAGGCACTAATTTATGGATAACCCAACTATCACTGTCTCACAGACATCAGGTACCCTTAAAAGGAGATGTCCGTGGTCTTTGTGAAAATCCTCCTCAGCTGGACAGGGAACACCTAATTAGGCTGTAGGTTGTTCAAGCTCGAACGCATAAAAAGGAATATACTCCACAATTGGTGTTCCATCTCTTCACTCATTTTTCTTTTTTTCAAATATGTACATAGACTTTTCCTGAGAATGCAAGACATTCATCTAGTAGCGCACAGCTTATAAGAAGAGGGTGGGGATGTCACTTTCTTAGTAGAAGCTAATGAGGCTTTAGGGGATGACGGACCTACGTGGCCTATGTTTGCCACATATACACTTCACCAGGGTATACAAAATTTCCAAGCAGCAGATCTGCAAAACTTATACAATGAAATAGTAACACTATAGAGACGGCTTGTTCAGTTTATAATGTGGACTTTGAACACAACACCAGCGCGTCCAGCACCACCAGCACCTGCTGGATACCAATTGGCTACTTGGATTAATCCACAAACAGTGCAAACTATTATGGGTAAAGTACCCACAGAGTGGGAAAAAATACCTTACTGGATAGCCCAGAAAACAAATCAGCTGGAAGCTGTGTTTCCCCATACAGGACCACAGGAGGAACATAGAATTCTAACAATGTGCTTGCCCTTTGGGATGGTTCCCTCAGTGGATGACTGTGCTACATGGGGTACAGTCTTCGCTGCAATATATACTACCACACATGGTACCCAGACACTTGCCAATTTACTGGAAGTGTTAAAACAAATACAGAATGAGCATGGTGCAGCACCCGCCCTAGATTTGGGGATGAAATTAATGCGTAATTTTGATGCGGTATCCTCGATAATACTTAATAACATTAAAGGGGAAGCGGTAGTACTGGCTATTTGCCAGCATCTCCGAGAAACTCCACATTTGGATCAAGAGAGACAGCTACCAAAAAGTATTTCTGATACATATCCTAGAATAGGACGGGATAGTCAGGGAGCCAAGCCAAAGAAACTGGAGGTACAGAGTACCACCTTAAGGAAGGTACGAAACAGACACAAGAGGGTTAGAAAAAGCGCTGGGAGAATCCAAAACAATTTAAAGACAGACAGAAGCAGAGAGCAGATTCTCTGCATCCGGAGAACCCCGAAAGGAGATATACTCTCAGAAATAGGGAGAATATTAGAACTCCTGATAGATATACTGATTCACGTCCCTCTCGTTCTTTCCAGGAAGCTGCGGATAGGCGTAGTGAGAGAGGGGACTGTCCTGAGCAACGTCTTGAACGTGAAACAAAAGAAAGACTCACTGCAGTCTACAGTCAAAAAAGAAGAGAAGAATTCACAACAAAAGCCACAGTTTAAAAAAAAAAAGGTGGTGGCACTATCGGTCAAAAATGACAATACACTTGAGAAGATTGCTGAAGAACAAGATGTGGGCAGTGACACTGCTAGACAGTGCAGCAGAGGTCTCAATATGTCGTCAGAGTCTGAAAGATCATCTGGATGCAACAGCAACTACCGATTTTGTTGCTGTTGAAACAGCGGATGGGCGCGTACTCCCACCGGATAGACTTTATGATCTAAAGATCCTAAAATTGAGGGAGATGTGGAACGCACCATTGGTGTGATCTTTTGGGACGAACTTAATTGTGACATCCTATTGGCTGAAAGAGGTTGGCCGTATAAACACGCCCGTAAGCTCCCACATGGGGAAAATGTCATTTTGCCTTCTTTCTCTAATCTTGTTCCAGAGGCAGAAAAGGTACACTACGCTGTCAAATGGGCTCTAGCACAGGCACCTGCATTATACCACAATCATGTAGGTTGGGACAGGGATTCTCCATGTCATATAATACCTATCAGGTCTACACCCTAGCCTCCGACACAATATCCAGTCAAACATGAGGCTAAAGCTCCAGTGAGAGAGATCCTCACTCAGCTAGAATATCAGGGGGTAATCGAGCCTTGAGCCTCTGCAATGAATAATCCATTATTCCCGGTTGCGAAACCGGACCATTCCTATAGAATTGTCTTGTATTACAGACACTTAAACAGTCATACAAGTACATATGCAAAACAAAATTCACAAAGCACGGCACTGATAAACAACATAGTGTGCAAAAAATATAAAACAACGTTGGATATTTCCAATGGGTTCTTCTGCCAGAATTTACCAGAAGAAAGTCGGGACCTGAGTGCATTCTCATTTGGCTTACACTTTTGCCGTTTACCCCAGGGCTATGAGAATAGTCCAGGGCTGTTTTCAGCCTGAGTAACATCAATATTACATGATATTGATCCCGAGGTGTTATCCTATGTGGACGATATTTATCTCACAGACAATGACCTGAACATTCATCTTGTGAGGGTCGATCGAATAATTTTGGGGTTTGCAGAAGTCGGTTATAAATTCACCATTAAGAAAAGCAAGATCGGCATTCTCAGTGTATTGTTCCTGGGATATGAGCTATCAAACGAAGGAAAGAGCCTGGCCCCACACTTCCTAGAGAAGTGTGCACAAATGCACCCAGCAAATACGCTAAGGAAACTACAGTCATTACTTGGTTTCTTTAATTTTGGCAGAACATACATTCCTGACTATGTACAACGTATCAAGCCACTATACGACTTAATACGTCCAGATTTTTCTAGCAGATACTGGACAGTTGAACACACACGCATCCTAAGGGATTTGCAACAGGACATGCTGGAAGCTAAACACTTACACACCCATGACAATAAAAAGAATTTGGTCATCAGAATAATTGCTGGTGCCCTTGGGTTTACGTATGTCACCTTCAATGAGTATGACACGGTGCCCCTAGCATATAAATCTCATTTATACTCAAATGCGGAGCAATGCTTTGCACCCATAGAAAAAAATTCCAATTGCAGTTCAGATGGCTGTCATAAAAGAGAGGCCACTGCGCCCAGGGAAAATGCATCATTGTCGTTTCCCCGGTGGCAGCTTTAGAGGCAGTCACTAAAGCAAGCGTTCCTGATGCGAAGGCTTTACATCCAAGCTGGATTAAGTGGGCTACTTCTCTGCCAGCTACTATTGTAGATTATATTTTTGAACCGAAACTTCAGACATAAGAATTTCTCCAATATGAACAAGAGTGCCCCTCTCCTCTACATCTTTTACCTATAGACAACTATGATACTGTCATTTATACTGATGGTTCAGCCCAACCAGCTGTTGGTACCAAACATCAATACTCAGCAGCTTGCACAGCAGTGAGTGGAGTAATAAAGGATGGCGTCTTCCACCCTCATAATACCTACACGCAGACCCCAGGGGACTGCACAGCTCAGTTAGCTGAACTCAAAGCCCTTATTTTAGCTCTAGAAAAAATGGAGACAGGAAGACTGACTTTGATAGTCTGTGATTCATATTACTGGGTTCAGTCATGCAATGGTTATCTTAATCATTGGAAACTGAACAAGTTTAGAGATTCTAAAGGGAACACCATAAAACCCAAGACATTGTGGGGGAGAGTGGCTGATCTTAAGGATAAGCTACCATGCGTCCATGTAGTACATATATTGGGCCACCAACGTGTAGGTGTACACGTTATCGGTAATACTTTGGCTGACGAAGCAGCCAAATCCGCAGTAGCTACGGCTTCTGTGGCTGCAGTGACTCGTTCCCATACGAGATTAGATAATGAAATAGTGACTGCTGTGAAAGCTTCGGCTGAAGGCAAGTCTCTCCCGAAAGGGTACCCTACAAAATATTCTTACCACATCTGTGCACATCTGTGCACTGAATGTTGCTTATGCAATGCTTCCTGGGGTTGGAGATTGAGCAACCCCCAACAAAGACCAGAGATTAGATCTAGTGAAAGCAGCGCATGACGGTGTCACTTCTGCTCATGCTGGTATTTTAGCCACAGTAACACTCTTACAGAAAAGATTTTGGTGGCCGGGTCTATACAAACAGACAAAACAATATGTCCTTTGTTGTGACATCTGCCAGCAAATAAAGGGCTCTAATATCAAACGCCCACCACAGACATCCCTTGTAGTGTCCAGCAGGCCATAACAAATTGTGTACCTGGACCATTGTGGTCCACTCCAACCGGATGGTGCACACAAATATATCCTAGTTGCTGTAGATTCTTGTTCTAGATTCCTGTGGGTATGGCGGCAGCGGGCGGCTGGCGCTCAAACTGTTATAAAAGATTTGTTGATCTTTATCGGTACATATGCGGTTGCAGTATTCAACTCGGACCAGGGCCCTGCAGTTGCCTATAAAGCATTCAGGGACACCATGGGGACCATGGGTGTTAAACTCCATTACTCCTCACCAGGAAAATTCGGTTGTGGAGAGGCGGAACCGTGATCTAAACCAGTCCTTAACAGCTAGAGTATTAGGTTCTGGCTACAGCTGGCTTCATCATCTATGTGGGGTCCGAGAGCACTGAATAATCTGCCAAGACGGTCCGTAGGGGGACAAACTCCCTATGAGGTTCTCTTTGGGATATCTATGTATGTCCCAGATCTTGATGGTTCTGGTATGGTGGCAGCAGAAACACCGTTCGACATAAGTGAACGCCTCATTGTCTTACAGTAGATTAAACAATTTCAAGATGATAAATCATCCACAAGTGCGGCCACCTTGGGAATAAGGAATATTCTAACAACTTCCACTGGCTGGATTCCTAAAGTTGGGGATCTGGTTAGTGAAAAGATTGCTGTAAAGAAGGAATTCGGTCCATCCTACAGAGCACCAGTCTCAGTCTTGGGAATACAGGGTACCACAACTGTAATGTTGCCACCATTGCCTGGTTCCCAAGGAAACAGATTTGTTTTGATTGACAATGTCAAACTACACCATGTGGCCTATCCTGCACTGTAGACCCAGAGGTCCCTTGGGTAGTTCCCGATCCCCTGTCACTACCCAAGAGGACATTCCTCTTCAGAATAGAGTGACCAACACTACTATGGACTATGCAACAATGTCTAACAATGCTATGGATTCCTCTTTGGCCATTGGGAGGGCGGAGAATGAGCTCTTGAAGGTTCCAGTCACCATTTCCACGACAACGCCTGGTCAAAAATTGGCCGTCTTATACACCAATACAACACAGACTGATGGCACTATTTACTATGAGCCTCCACATGAAGTGAACACATTGACAAGTACTGAACTTGCTCCTGTTTTGTAGAGACTGGCTCTGGTTACTTCATCGACATTGATGACTTTTCTTCAGAATCATCCACTCAAGCGACTGACAATTATTCAAAGACATGCAAGCTATATCTGTGTCTTAAAACAAACTACCTGATATATCCCTGGAACTATTTATGGTTCTGCCTAACATTCTGGACATTATTTTTTGGGATTGGTTTCGTGACAGTTTTTTTCTTACTAATAAAGGGTCATTATATTCCAAAACGCACCACTGTAGAGCCAGTAGATGAAGTCTCAACTCCATATCATTCCTCACACAAGATCTGCAGAGACTTGTCCCCGGTGCACATTTCAGCTGTACCCATTTCTGATGGGGTTGTGTGGGACAAAGTTCCTTTTGAAATAAATGGACCTACTGAGGTCATTCAAATTCCACACGTATTCAAAATATCGATGACAGATGTTATCACAGCCAGTGTTGTAATGATGATTGGGATGTCCAGACAGTTGATTCGATGTTTACTGAAATGAAGAACTATTCAGTATTTGAAAGTTATGATATATATGTAAATACAATGAATTATGGGGAAATGTTCTGCTACAATATCTGGGGACATTACTACCTGTACCGTGCAACTAGACATAGACCGGTACTTAATTGTACACAGTGAGAACATTGTTCAACGCCACCAGTGGGGAGCCCAAAAAGTTATTTAGAAAAATTCACTTATTTTTTCAGGCATGACACAAGAAATTCCGAGTCATATTTTTTTAATTGCCTCCATCAAAAATTAGGAAAATTTAGCTTACAGATACAAAACTGATATATTCAGATGTCTTTGTTTCCCATCTTACCATTGAAGGTTACGATCACTGGAAGAACAATATTGATTTAAAGAGTGTATGGGGGACACAAGATTGGCAAATACAGGATAGGAATGCCTTGTTCAGAGCATGCCTGATTCCTGTACAAATTAATTTTTTAAATGACACTGTTCAACAGACGTCCTGCCTCGGGTTAGCAAAAATAAAATAAATGAACACGCCCCGTATCCCCACACTGGCTAAGTATTATGATTGGCAATTATTCCTGAATAACACTGAAGAAGAACTAGATGCAAAGGTTCAGGCTGGTACCTATAATTCTTTACTTTCCAGTTCCAGCGGGTGGTTAGTTTGGCCAATAGACACCAATGGATGTCAGGCACATTTTTTAAATTCCTCAGGGTCTTTTAAGATTAGCAGGCCAGATCCTCACTTTATCTCAGGTCAACACACGGGGATAGTTACTACATACAGTGTGGGTAAACTGTGTCAACAACGGGTACAGAATAACACGTTAACAGCAGTTAAAGGACACCGTAGCACACTTTCTGAAGATATAGACTTGCTGGAGTGTCTGGCTCATTCATGGCATTATTAATCTGCTCAAATCCACCTTTTGTTTTTCAAAATGCTCGAAACATCTTGCCGTGGGCAGGTATGAGCGTCTGGGCGACAGCTATATTAAAGAAGAGTGGGAGTTGCCCTTTGATTACAAATGTCTGAACTGTGAAACATGGGTCTTTCTTATCGGAAGCGAATATGAGACTACTGTTAGTCATTTAATGATCTGCACGCAGGTGTCCCTTCAAGGCCACTGCAATGCGGGGTCGTAAACTTGGCCTGTTTCCTGAAGGGTACTCCAGTCTCTTTGATTCGACAAGCATTTCATGTACTTTCCAACGGCAGTTATGTGGTGCTGAGCGATCAAAGCTGTTGTGGCATGCGACCGGGTATTGCCTACACAATTTCGGTCTCTAAGGTCGTTACGTGTTGTGGACATGTTTTATTCCCCCCCACTTAACAGATAAAGGTATCAGAAATGTGGCCTCACATTGATACTATTAAAGTAAATTATGAAAAGCTGAGTAGGCTAAAGGCGCTACTGTTTCAAAAACAGGTCGCATTGACTTCCACTAGAGAGACGTATGTTCTCCAGATTGCAAGATCATCAGCAGTCACACAATCCCTATTAAATACCAACTTCCCCAAGCACTTTGGTGAGCTGGTATCTAGAACTTGTAACGCCTCGAGAACTACTGGGATTGTCCATTTCTTTAAGGCTGTGGGGTCTGGGTTTGTGTCCATCTTCCAGACTATCTTCGGAGTCATCCCATCGGCCATCCACTCACTATTTTCAAGTGTGTTTGGTGGCTCTCCTGTAATTTTGGCGTTTTTTGGCGGAATACTACTGCTATTTTTTCTGATTCACAGTGTTTGTTTCTTTACAGCTACACGGAGCAATGGAGCCGCTGCCACCAGCACAACTGTGCCGTGAACGCATGGTTCAGATCTTCGATGCTTCCTTGCTGGAGGAACTAGAGTGGAATTGGTCATTGTCATTTCGACTACTCCTCCGGTGTGTGCAGCCTGTCTTTCACTGCGTATGGTGCTTCTTCGAACATTTGCCGACAGTGTGTTGTGCCGTCTTGCCAGTATCTCCTGTGGACCAAGAACAGCTGATGTCCCTGATGAGGGTTCAAACACGGTCGTGCCCCATGAGACTAAGGCTGATTCGCGAGGCCACTTATGAACACTCCGTGCTGACTGAGTTGGCTCTTCCTTCTACGGACAATGGCACTGATGCAGGTGGACATTCACAAGGGACTACTGCACACTTTTGCTCCGTGAATCCATCTGCCCAAGTGATCGATCTTACATCAGACGATTTGGCTTCATTTTTTAATGATTTTTTTTGCAGGTGACTTCAGGCTAGTCTTCAAAATCACGACTATAGGTCCACACCACAATGATTGGATTTTTTTTTACCAAACTGACTTTAAATGTATGATTCTTTCTTTGGCCTCCTGTGCTTGTCATGGTTGACTTTAAGTCTCTTTTGTATGTTTTTTAAAAAGTTTATTTTAAACTATGTTTTTAACTTTGTTTTTATGTTTTGCCTTTAGTCCAGAGCAGTTTTTTAGCTTTGGATTCCCTCACATCCAGTACTGGCGTCATACTTGCTAGGGCAATGGGGAGGGTGTAATGAATCCTACTTTGTTTTAATGGGATAACAGGAGTTAGCTTAGCCTTTGGCTTGCAGACTCATGCCCCCGTCACCTAGTGACTTTTAACCTACTTAGATTGCTCTGTCTTAGACCATTTATTTAATTAATTATTCTAAAATGGCTGCCTTATTTATAGTTACGCCATTTTGTTTAGATTTATGTTATCAATGTCACTGTGCTAAAGCGTCAACTCCTGCAACAAAGAAAAACAAACTGTAGGTGTTCACATTAGAAATTGCCGTCCCAAGCATGCTGTGTTATCTATTGTTTTGGAACAACCTACGTCAGGGGTCCAAGTAAATCAGTATAAATACATCACACTTTAGACAGATTGAGGGATTCCCACCTGATACCATTGCTGCTATCAATGCTGCATTTCGCCTTGATGCTGACCTGGACTTCGTGTTCTTCTGAAGTCTGAGCACGAGACCTCATTCCAAGGGTTGGGGGCTCCTTCCAGGGACATGGCATTGGGAGATTAGGTTTAACATACCCAGCTCTTCTCTAGGTAGAAGGTCAGGCCTATTATGGTAGGGTATTAGGTCATATCACACACTCGATGTCTTGTCCTGCTATTGCAAGATGGTGGGGGTCTTTATAATCATGACCCTTGTCTTTACAATTCTATTTCTTGCACTGTTCATTATCCTAATTATTGCACCCCATGCGATTTACCGCAGTTTGCAGATTGCATTAAATAAAAACTATTGAAACATCACTGCATTTTTGTTATTGCCTGTGTTTGATTGAGACATGACATATCTGTGAGAAAGGGGTAATCTCCATTTAACCACGACATTCACTGAGATGTCATACTTCTGAGTGCATGCGTAAAGGCTGCCACAAATCACCTTTAACTGTTTGAGTTTTTGGTGAGGTACTGCTAGTGAGCCGGAAGGGATGGGACTACGGTTGTGGCTTGTTGTAGGATAGTCATAGTCACTTACAAACATAAGTACTGTCATCCTCAAACCAGCAGTCTAGCCCAGAGCAAGAGTCCAAACTACGACTCTTGTGATGTCCTGTGTGCATGCTTGTCTGCCTGTGTGCTTGGCATAGGTTGGGGTTTAGGGGAATGGGATTGGTTAGCAAAAGTTGGAGGGGGAACGGTGGAAACAGGGACAATGGCTGCCATCAGAGAGGAGGCCAGATCCTGGATTGATCTCTGTTGGGCCGCCAAGCCAGTGTCAATGCCATCCAGAAATGTATTGGACTGTTGCATTTGGGCTGCTAGCACCTTGATGGCATTCACAATGGTTGACTGCCCAACAGAGATGGATCGCAGGAGGTCAATAGCCTCCTCACTCAGGGCAGCAGGGCTAACTGGGGCAGAGCATGAGGTGCCTGGGGCAGAGGAAATGCCCACCCTCCTGGGTGAGCGGGCATGGGAAACTTGCTGAGGGGCTGCCGGGAGGGCGGTGTGGTACGGGGTTGGCAGCTGTACCTGTAGCTAGGGTGGGCACAGAGGTATCCGCCACCACCAGCGAGCTTCCATCGGAGGAGGTATCTGTGTCCGAACTGTCCTCTCCAGTCTCTGCTGTGGTGCTCCCCTCACCCTCCATCCCACTGGTGCCCTCACCGTCAGAGGACATGGCCTCCAGGCTCCTGTGGGATGCAGCTCCTTCGTAGCCGGTGCCTCTGCTCCTCCGCCAGATGATGCTAATGCACATAAGAACAGTATGACGAAACAAAAGGGGGGGAGACAAAGGATACACTTGGTCAACGGCGACACCAACACCACCGTTGGCGTACACAACACACTTTTACACGGGGAACAGCCCTACGCACTAGGCAATGCACTACCAGTTACAATGCCAGTCACCAGGCCATGGGTAGGGACACATACCGCCAAACTGCAGAATACCTGCGTCCCACATACTCCTGCCCAGTAGTAGATGCCTAGCAGCTAGGTTGCAGGAATTTCACATCAGAACCCTGCCCAACATGGGACCTACTCTGCAATGTAAGGCCTGGCCTAGGGGCACCCACAGGCCCACAACCCCCACCCGGATACCACCCCACCAGGCATAAGTAGTAATGAAGGGCACTGCACTCACCCCCTTGTTGCTGCTGTGATGCCCCCAAGCGCCCATCCAGCTCCAGATGGGCCACTGCCAGTATGCAGGCCATCAGTGGGGTCAGGTTTCGATGGGCACCTCTTCCTTGTTGGGAGGCCATCCCCAGCTGGGCCTCCTCCACCTTCCATGCCCAGCATCTCAGGTCCTCCCACCATTTCTGACAGTGGCTGCTCCGCCTGCCGTAGACCCCCAGGGTCCGCACGTCCTTGGTGATGGCACCCCATATACCCTTCTTTTGATGGACACTGACCTGCAGAGAAATACACACAGGGAATGGTATTAGTCTGACCGTCCTGCTTGTTACACTTATGGCCCATAATGCCACTTCCCATCCCCATTAGCACAGACATGGCCCACAATACATGCTGCATGCTGCCCAGGGCACATCCACCAACCCCCACACACAAGACCTTCACACACAGCACTCCATGCATTCATGCCCCATGCATCGTACTCACAATGTACTCACCTGCTGGTCTGGAGGCCCATACAGCAGTCGGTACTGGGGTAGGACCCCATCCACTAATCACTCCAACTCTGCTGAGGTGAAGGCAGGGGCCCTTTCCCCAGTCACACGCGCCATGATAGGTTCCGGACACAGGTCACAGCAGCACATGCAGTGTAGGTCGTCTCCTGTTGAAGGCCAGGTACCAAGTGAGTGAAAATGGTGGTCACGTCCACAGTGTTGTGTTTCGTCACCGCTGGCGTACATCACCATTGGCCACTGTACCCTTTAGGACCCAATGATAACCAATGAGGAGATGCACGGTGGTTCTCGACCGCCTCCCGCATAGGCGCACATCATCAATAGAATTACCTCATTTCCACCTGTCCCTCCATAATGGACAGGCGGACGCCATTTCGGGGGGGGGGGGGGGGGGGAAGGCCATGGATCCTAACTTGGTCACAGTTCACAATTTCACATTCTGTACATATGCCACCAAAATACTGTAACAATCACAATACGCTTTGATCAATAGTGGTTACAATGTACAGATAATGACCAGCTGCTCACTCTTTTACCCCATAGAATGCAACCACTGTGGATGAATAGGAGATAGAGACCTTCTCCCCGTGTGCAGACCCCTGGTGGACTTGGCAACAATGGAGGACAGGCACATTATTCTCACATACAGACTGGACAGGGCCACAATCACAGAGCTGTGAGCCCAATTGGAGCCTGACCTGATATCTGCTATACGTCACCCCAGTGGGATCCCCCCTCTTGTGCCAGTGCTATCAGTGCTCCATTTCTCGGCAACTGGTTCTTTCCAAGTGACAGTGGGCTTGGCAGCAGGAATGTCACAGCCAATGTTCTCAATAGTGCTGACCAGAGTGTTGTCTGCCCTGAATAAACACGTGTAGTTACATAGGTTTCCCCCAGGTGGAGAATTTGGCCACAGTGAAGGCTGACTTCTATGAAATGGGACATATCCCCAACATCATTGGTGCGATTGATGGGAAACATATTGCATTTGTCCCTCCCGGCAAAATGAACAGGTCTTCGAAATCGTAAAAGTTATCACTCGATGAATATGCAAATGGTTTGTTTGGCAGACCAGTACATCTCCAATGTCAATGCTAATTATCCAGGCTTGGTGCATGATGCTTTTATCCTGAGGAAAAGCAGCACCCCAAATGTGATGGCCCAACTCCAGAGGCACAGGGTGTGGCTAATAGGTGAGCCCTGGTTCCCACCCAGTGGATGTTGGTGTATGGGTATGGTGTGGGCCATATGGCATAGTGTGTGGCTAACAGTTGTCCCTCGATATTTGCAGGTGACGCTGGTTACCCCAACCTCTCATGGCTACTGACCCCTGTGAGGAATCCCAGGACAAGGGCAGAGGAACGTTACAATGAGGCACATGGGCGAACAAGAAGGATTACTGAACGCACCTTCGGCCTCCTGAAGGCCAGGCTTTGTTGCCTACATCTAACAGGTGGATCCCCGTGCTACTCACCCAAGAAGGTCTGCCAGATCATCATGGTATGCTGTATATTCCACAACCTTGCCTTGCAACGCCATGTGCCTTTTCTGCAGGAGGAGGAGGCTGGAGGTGGCTGTGTGGCAGCAGTGGGCCCTGTGGACAGTGAAGATGGAGCGGCAGAGGATGAGGATGAGGACAACAGAAGTGCAGTCATTCGTCAATACTTCCAATAGCACACAGGTAAGACAGTGTTATTTCCCATTTGATTGACAGTTTGATGTGTGACATTGTCACTGGCAGGCTGTGTATTCCTACTTCTATGCCCAATCACTGTACCCATTGGCATCTCTTTTTGCAGATGTTGGTGCCCCACTATTGCTCCTGGTGTGTTCACTGCAGCCAACTACAGGTCTTTCCTATGTAAACATTACTGTGCAGTTGAATTGCAATGTTTGAACCTTGTTAAACAAATACATTTTGAAATCATTTGACATAATCCATACTTGTATTTTTTCAAAGTGAGTCCAGCTATTTGTAGCACAGGTGCAATGTCCAAGGGGGCATAGGAAGGGGAGCAATGGCAGTTCAAGGTGGACAGGGTGACAGAGTGGGACACAAGGGTGACAATCAGGAGAGTTGTATTTCTTAGCGGGGGTCTTGGCAATAGTCTCTGGCTTCTGCCTGGATCACAGGGAACGTTTGCAGGGTGGTTCTCCTTCTGCAGGGGGAGTGGTGCTGGTGGCCTATTGGTCCTGTGGCATGGGCTTCTTTCCACTAGTGGCAGCAGAGGTGGAGGGCTGTTCAGTATTCTGGCTAGTGACAGGGGCCCGCTGTTCTGTCACTGCCTCCCTCATACTGTTGGCCATGTCTGCCAGCACCCCTGCAATAGACACCAGGGTGGTGTTAATGGACTTCAAGTCCTCCCTGATCCCCAGGTACTGTCCCTCCTGCAGCCACATGTTCTCCTGCATTTTGTCCAGGATCTGGCCCAGCGCATCCTGCGTATGTTGGTATGCTCCCAGGATCGCAGTGACTGTCTCCTGGAGAATTGGTTCCTTGGGCCTGTCCTCCCCTTGGCGCGCAGCAGTCCTCCCAGCTTCCCTTATGTTCTGTGCCACCGTCCCCTGAACCGTTTTCCCACTGCCACTGACCCCAGGTCCCTGATTGTCCTGTTTGTGGGGTGGCCTGGGGTCCCTGTAGTGGTGGACACACTGCTGATTGACGTGTCCTGCGGACAGAGGTATGGGTACGCTGGGTGGGTGCTGTGGTGGTGTTCCCTGAGGGGAGAGGCTCTGTGGTGGTGTGAGACTGTGCATGGGTAACCGACTGTCCGGAGGCCCCTGATGGGCCAGGTTGGCCATCCAGATCCAGGCGACCAGAGCTGCTGTCATTACTGTGGGCCTCTTCTGTGGGGGGACTGGATGTTGCTGGCACCTCTTCTCAGGTGACATATTGTGCGCGGGTGGGTTGTCCTCTATAGTTGTTATATCCCTGGCAGCTTTGCCTTGTTTGATTTGTTTTTTGGTGGGCTAGGTGATTCTCTGAGTGTGCATGCTATAGTGATAGGTGTCCATGCAGGTCTGTGAGTGGTGTCCATGCATTGGTAGGGCATGCAGGGCTTGGCATTGGGATGAGTGGGTTAGGATGGTGGTATGTGTGGGAAGTGATGGAGTGATGGGAGTGAGGGTAAGGGTGGGGTTATGTGATGGCATGCAGGGGGGGGGTGATAGTAATAGAGAGTTGACTTACCAGAGTCCAGTCCTCCTGCTACTCCTGCCAGGCCCTCAGGATGCATGACTGCCAAGACTTGCACCTCCCATGTTGTTAGTTGTGGGGGAGGAGGCGGGGGTCCACCGCCAGTCCTATGTACTACGAGCTGGTGTCTTGTTGCAATGGAACGTACCTTCCCCCGTAGGTCTTTCCACCTCTTCCTGATGTCATCCCTTGTTCTGGGGTGCTGTCCCATGGCATTGACCCTGTCCACAATTCTCCGCCATAGCTCTATCTTCCTAGCAATGGATATCTGCTGCACCTGTGCTCCAAATAGCTGTGGCTCTACCCAGATGATTTCCTCCACCATGACCCTTAGCTCCTCCTCAGAGAGTGTTGTTGTGGTACCATAGGAGTAGTGTGAGTGGTGTGGGTGAGGATGTATAGGGTGATGTGTTGGGGTGTGTGATGTAAGGTACATGGGTGGTATGTGGCTCTGGTTGTGTGAGTGCTCTTGCTGTCTCTCTCTGCTGGCAATTATTTGTAGTCGTAAAGGGTTGTGGGTAGTGTGGGTGTGTGTTTTATAGTGGTGTGAGTGGGTGCCAGTTTATTACTGACCTTTGGGCTGGTGGATTTGTGTGTGTCTGAATAGTGACGGATTGATGTGTGTGTGTGTCATAATATGGTTAGCGGATATCCGGCACTGTGCCAGTATGTTGGCGGCAGTCAGCATGGCGGTAAGTGGGATTTACCGCCAATGTCACAATGAGGGCCATAATGCTTCAAGTGGGCTATAATGTTTGGTATCCCCGAAATTTTGCGGGTTAGAGCTTACCAGTATTAAATGTGACAGGCCTTCTGTTGGCTGGGTGAGCACAATATTTGCCTCCCAAATAGCACCTTTCCCTCTATCTTTGAACATATTTTACTAAGGGGATACTACCTATTATGGCTCTTGTGTTGCTGTAATATCTGGTATTCCTTAATTTTCAAGGGTTTGCTTTTTAGCGACTGACCAATTCAAGTTGCCTTTTATTTAATAGCAGACTACAGTATTGTTTTACATTTTTGATTCAAGCTTTTACATTTGATTCCTTTAGGGGATACCAAACATAATTCCTCATATAAACTAATATATTTGGCATACACTCTGTTTCTCAGGTTAGAGCTTACTAGTAATACATTTGACATGGCCTTCTGTTGGCTAGGTGTACCCAGCATTTTCCTTCTAAATAGCATCCTTCCTTGTGTTTTCCAACATCTTTTATTGTGGGGATACCACATATTACGGCTCATGCATTGCTATTATATCTGGTATACCCTACTTTTCCGGTTTTATATTTTAGCTACTGACCAATTTAAGTTGCCTTTTTTTATGGCAGACAACAGTATATTTTCATATTTTTGGTTTCATTCCACAAGCTTTCCCAGTCCGTTCCTCTGTGGGATACCAAATATAGGGGGTTATTCTAACTTTGGAGGAGGTGTTAATCCGTCCCAAAAGTGACGGAAAAGTGACGGATTTACCACCAGCCGTATTACGAGTCCATTATATCCTATGGAACTCGTAATTCGGCTGGTGGTATATCCGTCACTTTACCGTCACTTTTGGGACGGATTAACACTCCTCCAAAGTTAGAATAACCCCCATAATGCCTCATATGGGCTATATTATTTGGTATCCTCTCCATTTCTTCGGTTAGAGCTTACCAGTATTAAATCGGACATGACCTTTTGTTGGCTGGGTGAACACAGTATTTGCCTGCTAAATAGCAACCTTCCATCTGTCTTCTAACATCGTTTTGTATGGGGATATCACATATTATGGCTCATGTGTTGCTGTAATATCTAGTATCCCTTACTTTTCAAGAATTACCTTTTAGTATCTGACCAATTTGAGTTGCCTTTGATTTGATAGCTCATATGGGCTATTACATTTGGTGTATGTTTTTTAGGTTAGAACTTGCCAGTATTAAATTTGACATGGCCTTCTGTTGGCTGCTGAACACAGATTTTGCCTACTAAATAGCACCCTTCCCTCTGTATTCTAACACCTTTTACTATGGGAATACCACATATTACAGCTCCTGCATTGCTGTATTATCTGGTAACCCCTACTTTTCAAGGATTACCTTTTAGCCACTGACCAATTCAAGTTGCCTTTTATTTGCTTGCAGACTGAAGTGTTGTTTCACATTTTTGGTTTAATTCCATAGGCTATTACATCTGATTCCTTTGGCGGATACCAAATATAATGCTTCATGTGGGCTATAATATTTGGTATCCCCTATGTTTCTCGATTTAGAGCTTACCAGTATTAAATTCGGCATGGCCTTCTGTTGGCTAGGGCAGCCCAGTGTTTTCCTGACAAATAGCACCCTTCTGTGTGTTTTCCAACAACTTTTGCTATGGGAATACCACATAGTACGGCTCCTGCATTGCTGTAATATCTTGTATCCCCTACCTTTCAAGTGTCATCTTTAAGCCATTGACTAAATGAAGTTGCCTTTGATTTGATACCAGGTTACAGTATCTTTTCACATTTTAAATTTTATTCCACAAGCCTTCACATCAGATTCCTTTGTGGGATATAAAATATAATGCCTCACAGGGGCAATTATATTTGGCATCCCCTATGTTTCTCCGGTTAGTACTTCACAAGATATAATTTGATATGCTGTTATGTTGCCTGGTCGAGCACAGTATTGTTCTGACAAATAGCACACTTGCCTGTGTTTTCCAACATCTTTTATATGCAGTAATTTCTGGTATCCCCTACTTTTCAAGCATCACCGTTTAGTCTTTCTGTTGGTTTCAGATTACGGTATCTTTTCACATTTTTGATTTCATTCCACAAGGTTTCAAATCTGGATCTTTGGGGATACCAAATATAATGCTCTTATGGGCCATAATATTTGGTATCCTATATGTTTTCTGGGTTAGCACTTACCATGATTCAATTTGACATATTCAAATGTTATCTGGATAAACAGTCTTTTTCTGTCAAACAGAAGCCTTCCTTGTGCTTTACAACATATTTTACTATAGGAATCCCATATATTACAGCTCCTGCATTGCTGTAATATCTAGTATCCCCTACTTTTCAAGGATCACCTTTTATTCATTGACAAGTTGAAGTTACCTTCTATTTGACAGCACAATACAGTATTTATTATCATTTCTGAAATCATTCCACAAGCTTTCTCCTCCAGTTCCTTTAGGGAATACCAGATATAATGCACCATACGTGCTGTAATATTTGGTAGTACCTATGTTGTAGGGTAAAAACTTACCTGGATACAATTTTACTTGGTCTTAAATTGGAAGAGTGAACATTGTATTTTTCCGGTGAATTGCCCCTTTGTTGTCTTTTCCACTGACTCATTCTATAAGCTTACCAAATATTAGAGTTTGTGTAGTTTTGAAATATCTGGTATTGACTAATATTCAAAGGCTAACATTTAAGCATTGAAAAGTTATAACTTTTGAAATGGTCTTTTGTTGGCGGGTCATACCCAGTATTTTTCTGGCATATTGCACCATTAGTTGTGTTTTGCAGAATCGCTTTCTACTAGGATGCCAAAAATTACATTGCTGTAATAGCTGTCATCCCCTACTTTCCAAGGGTTACCTTTTACCTATTGACACAGTAAAATATCCTTTTATTTGGCAGCAGATTACAGGATCTTTTGACACTTTTTATATCATTCCATAAGCTTTTCACCTTTGGTTTCGCAAGGGGATATCAAATATGAAGTCCCTTACAAGCTATAATATTTGGTATCCCCTATGTTTCAGTGGTCAAAACATACCAGGATACAATGTGATATGATCTTATGTTGGCAGGGTGAATACAGTATTTTTCTGCCACATTGCACCTATACTTGGGTTTTGCACTGTATCCTCTTATAGGGGTACCAAATATTACGGCTCATGCATTGCTGTAATATCTAATATCCCCTATTTTTCAAGAGTTCCGATTAAACCATTGACAAATTAACATTGCATTTTCTTTGACAGACGATTACAGTATCTTTTAGCACTTTAGCTATCATTTCTCAAGCTTTCACTTCCCCCTCTTTAGGGGATACCAAATGAAATGACCAATACGGTTTATAATATTTGGAGCCCATATGTCTCTTGGGTTAAAACATACCATGATGCACTCTGACAAGGTATAACGTTGGAGGGGTAAACGCTGCATATTTCTGCCAAGTGGCACACTTCCATAGGATTACCACAGCTAATGTATTGCTGTAATACGTCATCTCCCCTAGATTTCAGTGTTTACCTTTTACTCACTGACTAACTGAAATTGTTTGTTTATAGAAGATCAGAGTATCTTTTTGAATTTCTAATATCATTCCACAAGCTTACACATCCTGTTCCTTTGGAGAAGATAAAATATAATGGCCTACATGGACTATCATTTTTGGTATTTCCTATGTTTCTAGGGTTAGAACCGACCACGGTAAACCTTTCAAGGCCATATGTTGGCTGGAGCCCAGTAGTATTTCTGCCAAAAGTGAACCCTTCTTTTTGTTTTCCAATATCTTTTTATGTGCTGATACCAAATATTATAGAGCATGTGTTACTATAATATCTGGAATCACCTACATTTTCAAACTAGAAGAGATAAAAGGTGTGATGATTGAACATGGGGTGCAGAGTTGATATATAGGAAAAAGGGGATCACTGTTTGGGGAAAGTCATAGTGAGGTCCATCAGTAAAATACTTTGCTGACAGCATCCACGAAAGGGATCTGAAGCAAGATGAATAAGAGAGGAAATGGGTGAGACCAATAGAAGCTTTGGTACTGAGCAACCACAAGAATATAATGGGATAATCAAGGGTGGTGATCACTCTCTAGGTAATGTCTGCTTAAGGCTCCCACAGTAGGCAGTGATTGGTAATAGAAGACAATGAGTACAAAAGACCACACAATTGTACAGGAGAGGTGTAAGGGAAACATGTGTGGGCGGTGACCCAAAATTCTAAGTTTCTAATTTCTATGCATAAGTAGTTGCTCAAGTCTAAGATTTTTCTTTTCATTCTGAGATCTGTTGCCCCCTTGATAACATTATTAGTCATGTGATCAAAGTTCCAGAATTCAATGAAAACCTGGTCTGGAAGAGCAACTAATTTAGGGGCCTGAAAAAAGTTAGAGGTCTGGGTGCCTTTCTGGGCAAGGGTTTCTGAGGTCACCCAAGTGAACAGAATGAATGAACAATAAGAGAGATTTGTTGAAGACCTCCCCAAATAGTAATTAGGTAAAAGAGGAAATAAGTAATACCACCAAATAAAAGGTTCCTGTCAGACCAGGCATCCTCGGTGTGGTCGCCCCTGTCTTTTTTTTGCCTCTTCTCCCATGTTTTGACTGTGTGATGGATTCTGCTTTTTGCTGTTTTTGTTACTTTGGGCACTTTACCACTGACAACTAGTGTTACGTGTGTAAGTTGTATGTGTATGAGGCTTTTCCATGATTGGCACATTTGGGCCCGTATTTATACTCCGTTTGCGCCGAATTTGCGTCGTTTTTTTCGACGCAAATTCGGCGCAAAACTAACGCCATATTTATACTTTGGCGTTAGACGCGTCTAGCGCCAAAGTATTGGCAAATAGCGTCATTTTTTTGCGTGAACGCCTTCCTTGCGTTAATGAGATGCAAGGAAGGCGTTCCCGTCTAAAAAAATGACGGCAACGCAAATGCGTCGTATTTATACTCCCGGGCAAAAATCACGCCCGGGAGTTGGCGGGTCAAAAAAACCCTGCATTTGCGCCACTATTTAACGCCTGGGTCAGGGTAGGCGTTAAGGGGCCTGTGGGCTCAAAATGAGCCCACAGGTGCCCTCCCCTGCCCCCAGGGACCCCCCCTGCCACCCCTGCCCACCCCAGGAGGCCACCCAAGGATGGAGGGACCCACCCCAGGGACATTCAGGTAAGTTCAGGTAAGTATAATTTTTTATATTTTTTAATTTTTTTTGGGTGGCATAGGGGGGCCTTATTTGTGCCCCCCTACATGCCACTATGCCCAATGACCATGCCCAGGGGACACAAGTCCCCTGGGCATGGCCATTGGGCAAGGGGGCATGACTCCTGTCTTTACTAAGACAGGAGTCATGAAATGGCGTCTGGGCGTCGTAAAAAAATGGCGCAAATCGGGTTGAGGCGATTTTTTTGCCTCAACCTGACTTGCCCCATTTTAAGACGCCCTAACGTCATTTTTGCCCAACGCCGGCGCTGCCTGGTCTACGTGGTTTTTTTCCACGCACACCAGGCAGTGCCGGTCTGCTTGCGCCGGCTAACGCCATTCCATAAATACGGCGCCCGCATGGCGCTTCAGAATGGCGTTAGACGGCGCTAAATTTTTTGACGCTAAACTGCGTTAGCGCAGTTTAGCGTCAAAAAGTATAAATATGGGCCTTGATTTACTAGGAATTCCCTAGTAAAGTGTACTAGAGGTGCCCAGGGCCTGTGCATCAAATGTTACTAGTGGGCCTGCAGCACTGGTTGTGCCACTCACCTGAGTAGCCCTGTAAACATGGCTCAGACCTGCCACTGCAGTGTCTGTGTGTGCAGTTTTAAACTGCCAATTTGACCTGACAAGTGTACCCACTTGCCAGGCATAAACCTTCCCTTTTCATATATGTAAAGTACCCTTAGGTAGGCCCTGGGTAGCCCCATGGGAAGGGTGCAGTATATGTTAAAGGTGGGACAGGTACTGCTGTGTTTTACATGTCCTAACATTGAAATATTGGCAAATTTGGTTTTCACTGTTACAAGGCCTATCTCTCTCATAGGTTAACATGGGGGCTGCCTTTAAATATCTTTTAAGTGTATTTTCCTTTTGAGAGCAGATAGAAATAGGGAGTTTGGTATCTCTGAACTCACAATTTAAGAATACATCTTTTGGTAAAGTAGGTTTTTAAGTTGTCAGTTTGAAAATGCCAGAAAGTGGTAATTTTTTTGTTTAAACCATTCTGTGACTCTGCCTGGGCAGACTCACATTTGGGCTGTTTGTGAATCTCCACTAGCTGGTGAAACAAAGGGAGCTAGGGTGTAGCCTGCATATCCTGTTGGGTCATCTGAGCTAGAGTGTAGGGAGGAGTAGTCACTTACACCTGAATGGGCTGTGCCTGCCCTCGCACAATGCAGTCTCCAACCCCCTGGTGTGAGTCTGGAGTCAGGCCTGGGCAAAGCAAGATCATGTGAACAACAGAGACTTTCCTTTGAATTTGACCACTTCAAAGGCAGAAAGGGGTTTAAGTAGTGGACCCCAAACCCCAGATTTTCAGATTACTTCTGGATTCAAGAGGAACTTCTGCGAAGGAGAAGAGCTGAAGAGCCGGAAGAGGAGTAATGCATGTTTGCCTGTGACTGTGCTTTGCTGGGTTGGCTGGCAGTTGCTGCTTCTGCTGGGACAGGACAAAGACTGGACTTTGTGGTATATTCCTGCTTTTGAAGATTCTCCAAGGGTTTGGACTGAGCTTGCCTCCTGTTTTGAAGTCTCAGGGCCATCAAAGACATATCTGCCTGCACCTGGACTCTCTCTCCTGAGACCCCTACCAAGCGGTACCCATCCAATTCCTGGACCCTTGAAAGGTGAAGCTGGCAGAACAAGGACTGAATTCCATGCACAGGAGGCTGTGCAGGGAAAATTTAGAAGCACCACATGCAACCTGGCAGAAAAACAACGCAGCACCGGCTTCGCAGCTAAAATCTATGCCCCACCTGCATTGCGTCTGGGAGATCAACGAATTGCGGCTGGAGAAACAATGCAACACCCACTTGTGGCTGCTGATAATGATGCAAACTCCACGTAGTGCAGTTTCCCAACACTGTGCGTCTGGACTTCTCATGCATCATCTCTGGGCGTCAAAAATCAGTGCAAGCCTTCACGGATCCAAGGTGCCCTTCCGGAAAGCGACACATAGCTCTCTTGAGGGTGAGAAAAACGATGCATCGCCTACCCTACCGAAGAAGAAACGATCCACGGCCTCACTTGGGAATAAGGAATTGACGCATCTCTGACTTTTTCAATGCACACTCCCATGTGCAACTTTATTATTTTAAGCAAACCATGTACTTGTGACAAGCTACCAACGGGGTCAGCAGGGGTTATCTAGGTGTGTATCTCCATTGCCCTGCATAAAGTGAGGGTTCCAGCTTGGCCAGAGTGCCATCTGATTTCCAATCAGAGACCCCATTTCTAACAGCTCCTTTAAATGAGATTATTATGTGAGGTTTTGGTAGACAAATAAGCGAAAAGAAGATGGCCCCTGAACAAAAAGGAATGTTGAGGGAAACAGTCATCATGAGATTATGAGCCAGTGCTTTAGGTGTTCCGGGTACAGGTACCCCTAGCACCAGAGGTATTATGCAACATTTAACTCCTTTTGTAATACGGTTCAGTTGCCTACAATGAAATGGTACATTTCTCCCCTTTTATACTAAATACTCAATGGTCTTAAAATTAAATTTTTACTCTCTGGCAAAAATGTGTTCCTCCATAAATTACTGTTTGTATAATTGCTCTTTAGTGAGCTTTAACTTTTGAAGCAATAACATTAGGAAGCAAAATAACTTTCATGAGCAGCATGCACTCCGATCAGGACAGCTGGAATTAACTAATGAAGATAATAATCTCTGCATATCACATGCTAAACAGGTAATGATTTTATAAATAAACACTCAACCCCCTGGACCTGTACCCCCTTAGCCAAACACTGCACTATGTGTTCATATCCACCTGATCGTGTGCATTGTAGCCAAAAACAGAATTTCATATTCATGTCTATCCAATCATGTATAGCATATTTGTAAACCAGCTACGAAGCTTTTTGTATTGTCTGTAACACTTGGAGCCTTATTACCGCAGTGGCAGCCACCAAAAGACTGCCATGTTGGTGGTGATCCGACTGCCGTAATAGGAGCCACACAACTAAGTCTGCCAAAAAACAGCCAAAATTCTGAAACAACCAGGACACTGGTGGATGGAAAAGAGACGGTCCCACCACCAGAACTGCCAGCCCAACAAAAATAATCCGATCATATTACAATCCACAAATCACAAGAGCGGTTCTTCCATGGCAAAAAACCATAGGTGGCGTGAACCGCGGTGTTCTGAACTCACATCAGTCAGAACACTACACCACACTGGATAGTTTGAATACCCCACACCTGACACACCTACACACTGCACTATATATCACACCCCTACACAACCCACAATCCTTGGCAACCAGAGCAACACACACAGCCACAGACAAGCAACATTTTTGAGAGATACAAAAAGCAAGAAAAGGCACCTAAACACATTTTACTATGCACACACCCCACACCTGCACAACATACACAACACAATATATACAGCCACACACAATATACAACAACCGTCACCCTCTCACATCACAGCGTTCACACTTCATCACTAACTATGTTATCATTCTTTTTCCACAACCTCACTGTCTTTACCACCACTACCATGTCCCCACAAAAACATCCATGTTTCACTAATGATGAGTTGGGGGTTATGGTGGATGAAATTGTTAGGGTAGCGCCATACCTATTCAGAGCACAGGTCCAACATCAATAGCCAGCAAAACGGAGTTGTAGTAAAGGATAGTCAAAGGGGTGAACCCAGGCTCAAGGGAGGAAATCATGAAAAGGTGGAACAACCTCAGGGAAAAGACATGTTACATGGCATCTAGGCACCAGCTGGCAGTCCTCAAAACTGATGATGGGCTCTCACCTCCTCCCCCTACATTAACATTGTGGGAGGAGAACATCTTGGACATCCTGCATACTGAGAGCCTGACGGGATTTCCTCAGGGAGTGGAGTCGTGTAAGTCACATCAACATTCATGTTACCAAACAGTTTTGTCTTGCATGCTCACTTATCACATTTCCCCACCTCAATGACCAAACCAACCACTACCCCTCTGTCCAAATGTCTAAATACCACATGTCAACTAAACTTACCTTGGGCCACACTGTTTGGGAAAGGCATGTGAAGTACTGGGAACTGATAGCACTTTAACTCCCAGAAGGCACGGTTCTACCATTAAGAATACCAAAACAGTGCACTAAATGTAAATTTCTTACATGTGAAACAAAAAATCAAAGTGACCCATCCTGAATGTTCCACATTTAACATTTCATGACAATGACAGAAAAGCAAAGGCCCAGTACCATCACAAGGAAATCACAGCTACAGCTATGTCCCATTCAAACCTGGACAAAACATCCCTAATAATGTAATGTACTCACCTGGGGAGGCCAACTAAATGGCAAACTAGATGCACTTGTAGTACATCCAGGCAGAAGCCCAGGTCAAAAGGTAATTCCTATATTGTGTGGCAGCTCTGACACAATTATGCATATTTCAGCTTTTAGTTGACTCAATGATGCCAGACACCTTACTATGAGAGAAATGTACAATGTCTTTACTCAGACAAGATATCAGGGTATCAGCAGTCATGTCCAAGTCCAAGAGCTTGGATCATGCTGTATGCAATTGCAAATCTCGGAATCCCACATTGCTCTAAACCAGATTTAGTAGCACCTGTCATTGTCACTTCAGGGGATCATGTTAAGGCAGTGTGTGCATCTCATATATTGTGTTTAGTTGTCAAATTTATAATTAATTTCTTGCATCACTTACAGCAACTGTGTGCCCCACGTCTCCTACAGGTAACCTTAAAATGATCAACATGGAGAGGACACCAGAGACTGCCACTACCCTTCTGGGCAGGCCACAGTGAGGAAAACACCCCTGGATGTTTGGACACTGAGAACGGAGCTGGGCCATCAGGAACGCCTGGTCAGTCAACAACTGTCAGCCTCCCAGTCCTGTTGCACCTACATCACAGACAACCATTCGCCCCCAAACCTGTGTCCCAAGAACAGTCTCTTTCATCATGTATCCCCTAGTACAGGTACCTAAGTCTCCTCATGTCAGCCCTGACAATGATGGTCCTGCCACCAGTGGGAGTGGGCACACTGTGCCAGGGACATAGGTACGTGGGGGTAGGGTGACTGAGTGGGATGGTGTGGGCCAGAGGATGAGGGTTCTGAGGGACACAACTGATCAGGAGACCATCTCCCAAGTCTTGGGAGCCTATCAAATTATCAAAAATGATCGGCCAGTTACTGACCATGATGGGGGAGATCCAACAGCTGCAGAGGACCGAACACCAACAAGCCATGCAGCAGTGGCAGACTCAAAATGCTATCCTGGCTTCCATTGCTGGAGTGCTGAGTGACATAAACACTAACCTGAGTAGGTTTTGCACCCACCATCAGGTCTGTTCCACTAGCAATGCGACATCAGGCCCTTCTACTTCTGTGGCTTCTAGTGCAATCAATACTCTGCCATGGGAAGGAAACGCATCATACACCCCCCCACACAAACATGGACGTCCACCAAGACATCCAAGAGGAGCAGATGCCAAGTCCAAACCCACTGCCAGGAAGTGAACTTCTCCTGATTGCTCTTCCTTGTGTGTCACTAATACGCCCTGTTGACTGTTCTGAAACCTAACTCAATTTTCCTACGGTGCAAGGACACTGTTTCCAATTGGTGTAGCAGATACTCTGATGATTTCATCCACCAAAACTACACCCCTCGACTGTTATCTTTGTGTTATTTCTGTATCAAATAACTCATTTGTTGGGTACTCCCCAACAAATACCACTTAACCATAGATCCTGTGTAAGTGTGATGTATCAATCATATAAAACTGGCATGTATGACAGCTGTTGTAGCAACATGTTCTTCTCCAATATTGAACCTTTGTTGTGGTCATCACACATGTACTGGATAACCAGGATACATGTTGCATTGGGATTGTAAGATAGACATGACACAAATCACCTGTATTGCACATCTCCACATATTTATTTGGAGAATAGTAATCAGCACATAGTGAGGTACTGCTGTGGACTTGAGTGTTTCAGCTTAGATGTCACACACTACCAACCCACAGAATTTAGGGATATGTCACTCTTTCACCATCCCAGGAGGCAGATAGACTGGCTCCATGCATCATCAGCTAAAGCCTTATCACATACCCATACGTTAGCTTCCAAAAGACCATACCCAATGAAACAGACAGAGGTCAGTACTAATATCCCCAGACATGGAACCTTCCACTTACCATGGTCAAGTATCTGTAGGCTTGCCACTCACCTATGTCACTCTTCAGATACATGCACGTTGGTTTGTAATGAGGAAACACATTGACAGCTATGCACGTTAGTTTACATACAATACAAACCATAATGATGGTAGAGGGTCTGGTTACCGGATTATGCCACGTGTTAGACACAAATGGACATACTTGGCACCATTTGAGCTACCTCCAATACCAGATAGGGCTTTTTTGTCTAGGCATAGAACTCAAACACCACAGATCTCATGCTAAACAGTACCTGGTTTAATCCATGTCCACCTCTGATGTCAGTCTGTATATTCCATCTGTTTGGGACACCGAGATTGCCAAATGAGGACGAGTCAAACAGCCAATCTGCAAATCTGTGATTGACAAAGGTAAGGTATAGACCAGAGTGGATCACATATATCACATTTCCAATTCATAACTACAAATGTGATTTTGATTGTGCATTTTCAAAACAATGGACTATATACATAACAGTTCTGCATACAACTCCAAGTGACAATCTGTCACGATTCACCCTGAGCTTACCGTCGATGTTGGAGAGAGGTGGTGTGCGGCCCCGGTTCCTGCAAGTCCTGCTCTGGCTGAGGTAGGGGCGACCCCTTTTGGTAGCCACGGTGCTGTTTGACAATAGTAAACCTCTACAGTCCGTGCCCTCCAGAAGGAGTCCCAGAGGAAAAACCCCAAAGGGGGAAAAAACCTCCAACAGGAACTCCCTGAAACAGATGGAGGACACAAGGAATTAGAACACAAGATCCTGGAATTCTGGAGACTGAAGACAGAACAAGAACGACTGGCAACACAAAAGAAAACCAGCCGGAGCGTGACTACCACCCCAGAAGTGTTGCAACGCAATGTGAAGAAAGAAGGATTCCCCTTATATACCCCTAGACAGGAAGTGATAAACAGGAAGAAGTAATACCACCATCTGGGTTAGGGAAGAAGCCATAACTGAAAATAGAAAACATGCTCCTGTGTAAAGATAAACAATGCATGCAGGGAAGAGAGGAAGTGCACAGCATGCTGGGAAGGAGAAAGGCATGCTTTATAAACTAGTCATGTGTATTCAGGCAGAGCTCGTGCGTGTGGCAGGTGAGTGGATTTATGGAGGGGGGCCCGGGCACCCTAAAATAGTATTGATCCTGCGTGCTGAGCGCAGCTAGGACCGCGACCCGATTCTGGGTCTCCGGCCCTGCCGCTCTCGAAAAACAGCGCGCAGCTGGAGAAAAGGGCTGCTGCAGGTGCCGCGACCCTTGACCCGAGCCGCGGCTTCTCCCGCGGCCCGCCGTGGTTTTCCCAGGTTGCGCCGCAGCGGCTCGTGCTCGCGGCACCACAGTAGGTCCCCCCCGAGGCCCCAGGCTTGTGAGGAAAAAGACGGAAGAAACGACACACCAAAAGAGGGGCATGAACCGAAAGTGCATCTTCCCAGGAGCATTCACTCATAGGGTAGCCCTTCCAATGAATAAGGTATTGGAGACGACCATGGAATACCCGAAAGTCACAGATCTCCTGGACCTCGTATTCGGGCACGTTATCAATCAACAGAGGAGGAGGGCAGGTGAATTCTCTGTGAAAAGGATCAGGGATGTAAGGTTTGAATTGTGAGACATGGAACACAGGATGTATTTTCCAGGTCTGAGGCAGGCGAAGGCGAACAGACACAGGGTTGATCTTTTGGAGAATCAGGAATGGACCATAATATCTAGGTTTAAATTTATTCTGGGTAAGTCGGAGAGGCAAGAATTTAGAGGAAAGCCAGACCTTATCGTGGACCTGATAACCCGGGGCCTCACAACGCTTCTTATCAGCCATCCTTTTTATGCGTGTCTTAGTGGCTACAAGATTTGAATGGATGACACGTTGGATACCCCGTAGTTGCCGGACATGTGAGGAAATGGCAGGAAGATTGGAAGTATCTTTCAGAGGAGTAGGAAAGGCCCTTGGATGGAAACCATAAGAACAATAGAAAGGGGAGACTTTTTCAGGCACTGTGTACTGAGTTGTTGTAGGAGAATTCTGCCAGTGGTAAATACGTAGACCAATTACTCTGCGTAGCATTGCAGAAGCTGCGTAAATATTGTTCGAGGCCTTGATTCAGCCATTCTGTCTGTCCATTCGTTTGAGGATGGAACCCTGATGATAAGGCCACCTCTATTCCTAGCGTCTTACAGAATTGTTTTAAAAACCGGGAGATATATTGAGGACCCCGATCTGAGATAATGACCTGTGGTAATACATGAAGCAAAAGATCTCCTGAATAAAGATTTGGCTTAGTTCCTTAGCCGTAGGTAGTTTTCTTAATGCCATGAAATGTGCCATCTTTGTGAAGGAATCAATGGTTACCATTATCACTCGATATCCAACTGAAGAGGGCAAAGAGCACATAAAATCAGTGGAGATAGTGTGCCATGGACCTGGGGGAACAGATAATGGACGAAGTAATCCTAGTGGTTTAGTACAGGGTGTCTTGGCTTGTGCACATATGGGACAGGAAGACACATAGGAGGTCATTACAACCCTGGCGGACGGTGTTAAAGTGGCGGTAACACCGCAAACAGGCCGGCAGTAAAAAAAAGGGAGTTATGACCGTGGCGAAAACCGCCAACAAAGACAGCCACTTTAACACTCTGACCGCCACGGCGGTACAGACAAACAGCACGGCGGTCACCGCCAACAGACAGGCAGAAGACAAAGTACCGCCCACAGTATTACAACAGGCCAATCCGCCACCTTTTCCGGGGCATATTCACCGTGGATAAAAACACGGCAGAAACAGCCATTCCAATGGGAAAACGCTCACCTGAACAAACTCCACGAGGAAGGAGGGCATCATGGACCTGGAACTCCAAATACTCCCTGCAATTGTGTTCCTGCTCCTCTATGAACATCAGCAACGACGGTGCAGAAGACAACGGTGAGTACTGCACCTAAGACATAGGGGATGCAAAAGTCATGGACACACACACACAACACCCCCACCCTCACCCTTTACATCAGACAGACCAATGCATTTCAAAACATCACAGTAACAACCCCCAACCCCCCTCCGGAAAGATGCAAAGACAAAACAAAATGAGTACAACCACTGTAATGTAGCACAATACAGTAAGTCAATATATACAGAAATATATACAAATGCCAAAAATAAACATCACGATCAGTAGTGCAGGTATGCACCGTCCAATGTCCGTGGACCACTGAGCCCAAAATGCATGGACGAGGCCCACACACGATACCTGTCCTGAAACGGAGAGAACACTGCAGGGGCATCAGATAGAAATACAACAGGCACCTCAGGGGAAAAGGAAGGGTGGGACCTCAGCCGGATGACAGCACCACACCAGATCCACGACGGGGCTCCATGCCCATTGATGTATCCTGGGGAGTGCAAAGCCACAGTCTCTCAAGTCTCTACAGTGGGTGGGTTGCCCACTGTACCATCTCACAAGTCTTTGCAGTGGGTGGTTTGCCCACTGTTCAATCCTGGGGAGTGAAAAGCCACAGTCTCACAAGTGGATAACAGTCTCCACTGGTTCTGGAGGGGGACTGGTGCCCAGAGTGCTTCATCCTGTTAAGGACTGAGGTAGTGGATGCCTTTCTCCACTGGTTCTGGAGGGGGATAGGTACCCAGAGTGCATCACTCTCCCCGTGACGGTCCCAGTTCCGTCACTGCCCCTGCCGCACATGGGCTAGCGATGCCTGAGTTGGCGGTGCTTGACCTGTTCTGCGGTGCTTGCCCTGTTCAGCGGTGCTTGACCTGTTCAGCGGTGCTTGCCATGGCGGACTTTGCCCAGTTCAGCGGTGCTTGACCTGTTCAGCGGTGCTTGCCATGGCGGTCTTTGCCCAGTTCAGCGGTGCTTGACCTGTTCAGCGGTGCTTGACCTGTTCAGCGGTGCTTGCCATGGCGGTCTTTGCCCTGTTCAGCGGTGCTTGCCCTGATCAGCGGTGCTTGCCATGGCGGTCTTTGCCATGTTCAGCGGTGCTTGAACTGATCAGCGGTGCTTGACTTTGCTGTCTCTGACCTGTGCAGCGGTGTGTGCCATGGCGTTCCCTCATTGACCAGCGGGGCTGTGGCTGCCGGGGCCCTCCTGGGCACTGACTCTGGCGGTGGTCTCCTGACCAGTGACGATTGTGCTTCCCTCCTGGGCACTGACTCCGGCGGTGGTCTCCTGACCAGTGACGATTGTGCTGCCCTCCTGGGCATTGACTTTGGCGGTGGTCTCCTAACCAGTGACGATTGTGCTGCCCACCTGGGCACTGACTCTGGCGGTGGTCTCCTGACCAGTGACGATGGGGTTGGCGGTGGCGTCCTGGGCAGCGGGGATGATGGCGGCCTTCTCCGCTGCTCTGCTCTTCCCGCGCTTTCTTCTGCCCCTTTCCCACCTTGGGAGGAGTCACAGCTGACTCGACACTCCCCCCAGGACCCTTGTGAGCGGCTTTGCCGGCAGGAGTCCTCACCCTCTCCCGTCGGGCACTGTCCTACTTCTGGTGCTTCACCGGGGGGGGACTGGCTGTGCTTTGGCTCCGTGTCACACTGGCTGCCCTAGTGCCAGGTGCATTCCACATACCTCTAACAGGCACCTATGGTACCAGACTTTTTATGGCTGAGGTGCTACTACGGGCATGTTCTGGAGGCTGTCGTGAGGTGGATGCCTGTTTGTGTGTGTGTGTGCCCGCATTTGTGTACTTTGGGAGGGGGCGTCACAGACACACCTGGAGAGGACACAGGGGACGTGTAAATGGTGGGTGTTCTAGTGCGAGTCCTAGTGCTGTGGTGGTAGTGCATGCAGGTGAGAGTGTAGACGAGAATGGGAGGGAGGAGGGAGACGACGAGGAGGGGGACACAGTGGAGGCAGTGGATGTTGCTGTGTCTGTATGTGGGTGATGCTTGTGGGATGTGTAGTGCCTATGTTTGCCTGAGCTGCCCTTGTGGGTTGAGGTGTGTGCAGGCTGGTCTGATGGTGTGTTTTGGATAGGTTGAGGTACAGGGGATTGGGTCTGGTGGAGGAAGTTGGAGGGAGAAGGCTAGATACAGGGACAATGGCTGCCATCAGTGCTGAGGCCAGAGATTGCAGGGTTCGATGATGGGCAGCCTGACCAGAATGAATGCCCTCCAGGAATGCATTAGTGTGTTGCAACTCCCTCTCTACACCCTGGATGGCATTCACAAGGGTAGACTGCCCAACAGTGAGTGACCCAAGGAGGTCAATTGCCTCCTCACAGAGGGCAGCAGGGGTGACTGGGGCAGGGGCTGAGGTGCCTGGGGCGAAGGTGATGCCCACCCTCCTGGGTGAGCGGCATGGGGCAAAGGCTGAGGGGCTGCTGGGAGGGCGGTGCTGGTAGAGGGGGTGGCGGCTGTACCTGTTGAAGTGGGGGGCACAGATGGTGCCGCCACCACAAGGGAGCTCCCATCGGAGGACGAGTCCATGTCACTGGTTGCTGCTGCGGTGACTGCCGTGAAGCTCCCCTCGCCCTCCATCCCACTGGTGTACTCAGAGACCGTGGTGTGGCCCTCCATGGCCATGTGGGATGCAGCCCCCTCGTGCTCCGGTGCCACTGTACCTCCGCCTGATGATGCTGATGCACAAAAGAACAGGGAGACCACAAAAAGGGGGTGGGAAACAGAAGAAAGACAGGTTGAGTGCATGGCTTACCGCTACCGTTGGTGGACAATACAGACACAGCAGCCCCCTGCACTACGCCGCTCTCTTGGCCTCTACAGATGCAGTTCCTGGGATATGGCCTACATGGCTATGGTAGACATCTGCACACATATATGACACAGGGGCATGTATACCTGTTCTTGGCACTCTACAGAGGTGGGGTGGAGTGCCACATGGCCTGCATTACGGAGGGGCCTAGCCTACGGAACTCGCCCTGGCCTAGGGAAACCCACAGCCCTCCTCCCCCACCCACACCCCTCCACTGCGCGCAAAGTCAGCAGAATGAGAGCGTACTCACCCCGTCTGCTGTGATGCCCTCATGCGCCCATCCAACTCAGGGTAGGCCACCGCCAGGATCCGGAACATCAGCGGGGTCATGGTGCGACAGGCACCCCTCCCACGTTGGGAGGCCATCCCCAGCTGAGCCTTCGCCATCTTCTTGCTCCAGCGGCAAATGTCCTCCCATCTTTTACGGCAGTGGGTGCTCCGTCTGTGGTGGACCTCCAGGGTCCGGACGTCCTTGGCGATGGCACGCCAAATATCCTTCTTCTGGTGGGCGCTGACCTACATGACATGTACAGGGGAAGAAGAGAAGTCATTACCAACTGCACCGTCGAAGTGAGTGGCCCACATCCCTGCCCTTGTCATGTGGCACATGAATTCACACTCATTCATGGTCGCAGAACTCTGCCCCCTTCCTTCTTACATCCAGCCCTCTCCACCCAGGCATAGCCCATACAACTTGCACCCTATGTACTCACCTGTTGGTCTGGAGGACGGTAGAGTAGCGCGTACTGGGCGAGGACCCCATCCACGAGCTTCTCCAACTCCTGTGCAGTGAAGGCAGGGGCCCATTCCCCAGACACACGTGCCATTGTCTCTTCCAGACCGAGGTCACAGCAGCACTTGCAGTGTAGGTCCTCTCCTGTCGAAGATCAGGTATTGAGTGATTGCACAGATAGAAAATGGCGGTGACGTCCGCGGCGGTGACGTCCGCGGCGGTGCGTATCATCACCGCCGGCACACTTCCTCATTGGCTCCTGGGAGCCATAGGGTCCAATGTTAACCTATGCAGCATTGCGCCGCGGTCTCCGACCGCCTACCGCGACGGTGTAGAAAGCCAGTGCAGTTACCTCACATCCCATTGTCCCAGTTTAGAGGTCAGACAGCCGCCATTTCAGGGGCCCACATGGCTTCATTTTCAACTGCGTCACACATACCGAGGCCTAGACTCAAAACACATACATACAACTTTTTGGAATTTGTTTCGTGTTCTAGGTTGCTGTGGGTACATACCTCTGAATTGCTTTTGGCGGCCGCCCGCCAGCCCAGGGCAAATCTCAGAATCACTGCCGCTGTCTTTCGACCGCGGTGCGGTGTTCTGACAGAGGAACCTTGGCAGACGGCCTCCGCCGTCCGCCAAGGTTAGAATCAGCCCCCAAGTCTTCTACAGGTCCTGGATACTCCCAGATAAGGGCGACCCCTTCTAGTAGCCACGGTGTCACTTGACAGGCTACGCCAAAGCCGACCGTACCCTCCAGAAGGAGTCCAGAGGGAAAAACCCCCAACACTGGGGAAAAAACCTCTAACAGGAACTCCTGAAGGAAAACAAGAAAAAACAGGACTTGACAACAGGAAACAAAAATAGGCAGTATCCAGGGTAAAAGGCAGGAAAAAAGGAACAGGTAAAAATCTCCCAAGGCAAAAGCAGGAACAAAGAACAGGCAAAAATCTCCCAAGGCAAAAGCAGGAACAAGGAACAGGCAAAAATCTCCCAAGGCAAAAAAGCAGGAACAAAGAACAGGAGCGAACAGCACAACCAGAAGGAAGTGTTTGCAACGCAAGGAGGAACAAGACTGACTGACTTATATACTGAGAAAAGGGAAGTGACATCACAGGAAAGGGAAGTAACACCATCTTGGATTGGGAAAAGCCCATAGACCAGTATAGGAAAAAGGAAGTGGTATAAAAGAAAAACATAGCATGCTGGGACAAAAACACGAAGAAGACAAGATGGACACAACATGGATAGAGACAGGCAAAAGGACCAACAAAAAACCCACCACCAACAACAAAAGAAGAAAAAAGGCTACAAGTAAGTGAAGCGCGTCCGGAAACGAAATATATGCTTCCCAGAAAGCATAGTCAAAAAGCACGGGGAACGGCACTCCGAATATCGGTAGCGCATTCCACCCGCGAGGACAGAAAGAGACGCCGCGTCAGAGCACGGCGTTACAGTTTTGTGGTTCAAGGGTGTTTATTGAAGTGCTAAATATGGGAGGGGTGGTAAAATGGTGAGGGGTGATGGTGGGGGAATGTCCATGGCAGAGTCCAGTCTATTGGTCTCACAGGTGCACTGCCCATATGGGCATAGGAAGTGGAGCTGCGACAGTTCCAATCTGGACAGGGTTACAAAGTGGGACAGTGGGATGACAATCAGGGTGGTCTAATTTCTTGGCGTGGGTCTTGCCATGGTGCTGTGTCCTGTTCTCCATCTGCAGGAGGTGGGGTGCTGGTGTGGTGGTCCTGTGGTGGGGCGTCCTGTCCACTAGTGCTGGCGGAGGTGGTGGGCAGTTCATCGTCCAGGCTAGTGTCAGGGGCCCCTTCGAGTTCCACGGTGTCCCTCATGGTGTTCTGTATGTCCTTCAGCACCCCTACGATGGTGCCCAGGGCGGAGCTGATGGTTCTGAGTTCCTCCCTGAAGCCCAAATACTGTTCCTCCTGCAGGCGCTGGGTCTCCTGAAACTTGGCCAGGACCGTAGCCATCGTCTCCTGGGAGTGGTAGTATGCTCCCATGATGGAGGAGAAGGCCTTGTGGAGAGTGGGTTCCCTTGGCCTGTCCGCCCCCTGTCGCACAGCAGCCCTCCCAGTTCCCCTGTGTTCCTGTGCCTCCGTCCCCTGGACCGTGTGCCCACTACCACTGCCCCCAGGTCCCTATTGTTGTTGGGGTGGTGGGTTAACCTGGGTTCCCTGTAGTGGTGGACACACAGCTGATTGACGTGTCCTGGGTACGGAGGTATGGGCCCGCTGTGTGGGTGCTGTACTGGTGTTTCCAGAGGGTGGAAGGTCAGTGTTGGGCTGTGCCTGTGCGAGGGGAACCGACTGTCCCGAGGCCCACGATGGTCCGGGCTGGTCATCTGGATCCAGTTGGCCAGAGCTGCTGTCATCACTGTGGGCCTCTTCTGTGGGTGGGGTGGAGATGTCTGGACCCTCCTGTCTGGTGACGTTAGGTAGTGGTCCTGCAGGGGTATAAAAGCATGATTATTGCATCTGTGTGTGTCATGGTGTGCAATGGGTGGGTGAGTGTGCACCCCAGTGCTAGCATTCCTGTGTGGGGGCTTGTGTGATGATGGTTAGGGTTTGTTATGGGTATGTGCAGTAGGCATGCTTTAGTGATGGGTGTCCATGCTTTGTTGTGTCATGCAGGGCTTGGTGTTGGGTTGGGTGGTTTGTGTTATTAGTACATTAGTGAGAAGTTGGAGTGATAGGGGATGGGGCGAGGGTGGGTGTGTGTGATAGCATGCGGGTAGGGTGGGGGATATGATAGTTACGATTTGACTTACCAGTGTCCATTCCTCCACCGACTCCTCCGAGGCCCTCAGGATGCATGATGGTCAAGACTTGCTCCTCCCATGTTGTTAGTTGTGGGGGAGGAGGTGGGGGTCCTCCGCCAGTCCGCTGAACTGCGAGGTTGTGCCTGGAGACCACGGAACGCACCTTCCCCCGTAGGTCGTTCCACCTCTTCCTGATGTTGTCCCGATTTCTTGGGTGCTGTCCCACTGTGTTGACCCTGTCGACTATTCTTCGATATAGCTCCATCTTCCTAGCTATGGAGGTGTGCTGCACCTGTGCTCCAAATAGCTGTGGCTCTACCCGTACGAGTTCCTCCACCATGACCCTGAGCTCCTCCTCCGAGAACCTGGGGTGTCTTTGGCGTGCCATTGGGTGGTGTAGGTGATGTGTGGGGTGGTGTATGTGGTGATGAGTGTGGTGATGTGTAGTGGTGTGTGGTGTTTTGTGCGTGGATGTTGTGTGGGTGAGGGTGTTGTGTGCCTCTGTGTGGTGGGGTTGTCTATTGCTGTGCTCACTCTCTCTGGCCTTCGTCATCATTTTTGGGTCTTAGGGGTTTGTGTGTGATGTGGGTGGGTGTTTTATATTGTAATGGGTGTGTGGGAGTGGTGTTTGTATGTGTATCAGGTGTGTGTTATTGGAATTGACCAATGTGGCGGTGTTTTGGAGATGTGTGTGTATTTTGAGCGCAGCGGTGTGTACCGCCAATGGAATACTGCGGTTGAAAGACCGCCGCGTGGATTCGTGGGTCGTAATAGCATGGGCGTGTTTCTTTCGGCGTGACGGTGGAGGATTTGTTTTCTCCAGTTTATCACTGACCTTTGGTGTGGCGGACTTGTGTGGGTGTCTAAATTTCGGTGTATTCCGAGATGTGGGTCATAATAGCTGTGGCAGAATTCCGCGGCCGCGCCGGTATGTTGGCGGTCTTCTGCACGGCGGTAAACGGCTTTTACCCCCAATGTTGTAATGACCCCCGTAGACCTGCGATGGGGGAGTCGTGGCACATACGTAGGGCTTCTGTCTGGACTATCTTAGTAGGTAAGAACAGGGCTTTGTTGTGGTAACAGTATTCTTGATCTATATGAAGCTGCGGGCGTAAATTGTTCATCTCCGTTGTTTCCAGGTTGGAATATTCGGATTTAACCTTGTCTAGGAATGTCTGTAATAAACCAATGATCTTATTGTTTTCAAATAGGTTTTGTACAGGAGACTCGCTACACTCAGGGTAACGCCGGGACAGGGCATCTGCCAAGATATTCTGAGAACCAGGGATGTATGTAATGTAAAAATCATATTGACTAAAAAAGAAAGCCCATCGAGCTTGCCGGCTATTTTGACACTGAAAGTTTCTCAAGCATTGTAAATTTCGGTGATCTGTCCGTGCCTCAAAGGGTTCTTTCGAGCCCATCAGGAAGTGCCTCCATTCCGTGCACGCTGTCTTCAAGGCAAGTAATTCTCGTTCTAACACCGAATAGTTCAGTTCGGAATCGGATAATATGTGTGAAAGATAGAATACAGGATGCTCTAACCCATCATAATCTTGTTTTTGTAACAAGGCAGCCCCTTTGTCTCTTTCTGAGGCGTCTGCGACAACGATGAACTGTATGGTGGTGTCTGGGTGCCGTAGAATGGGAGCTTGAATGAAGGCCTTTTTTAATTCTTGAAAGGCCAACTCAGCGTCTTGTGTCCAACAAAAACCTTTCCTTAGATGGTTTGTGTAATATAACTGGTTCTCTGGGCAAAGTCCGCTATAAATTGTCGATAGAAATTGGCCAATTCCAAAAAACACTGAGTTTCTTTGATGCAAGAGGGGGACGGCCAATCCAGAATAGCTTGAATCTTATCTGAATCCATGGCAACACCTACTTGGTTACTGCAATATCCCAGGTATTTTACCTCAGTTTGGTCAAATTCACATTTTTCTGGCTTGCAGTATTGATGATGTTGTCTGAGTCTATCTAAAACTTGGAGTACATGTTTAGTGTGTTGTTCTGGGTGGACAGAGAATATTAAAATGTCGTACAGATAAACAACCACCGTTTGGTATAGAAGATCAGAAAAAATAGCGTCCATGAATCTTTGAAAAATGGAGGGGGCATTGGTTAGTCCAAAAGGCATTACCCGGTATTCATAATGACCGAAAGGTGTTCTGAAGGCGGTCTTCCATTCATCACCTTCCTTTATCCTTAAAAGATGGTATGCTCCTCTAAGATCTAACTTGGTGAATCTCTTTGCCCCTCTGACGGCTTCTAGGATGTCCTTAATAAGAGGTAGAGGGTATCGATCCTTAGTAGTAATCTTATTTAATCTTCTAAAGTCTATACAGGGATGCAAGTCTTTCGTCTTTTTTGGTACGAAAAAGAGAGGAGCCCCTGCAGGTGAGGAGGAAGGGGCAATCAAACCACTCTGTATGTTCTCCTCTAGGTATTCCTTGAGGATCTTCTTCTCAGGTTCTGTTAGAGAGTACATTCGCCCAAAAGGAACCACGGCATCTGGTTCCAAAGGAATGGCGCAATCGTATTCTCTATGGGGTGGCAGTTCAGGTCTTTCTGGTTTCTGGAATACATTGGCATATTCTAGATCAGTGGTTCCCAACCTTTTGATTTCTGTGGACCCCCACTTTAACATTAATGTAACCCAGGGACCCCCACTGAATCATATTTAGAATCTGGGGACCCCCGCCTGAGTCATTACTGGAAGCTGGGGACCTAATTTGTCAATATTTGTTAATATGTTTTAATTTTCTAGGCTCTCGCGGACCCCCTGAGAAGGCTTTGCGGACCCCCAGGGGTCCCCAGAACACAGGTTGGGAACCACTGTTCTAGATAATGTCTGGGTACTCCTTGTAGAATGTTAATGGAACATCCCACCTTAGGTGGTGTCAGTAAGAGACTCTTCGGGGACCAATAGTTTCCTGCTAAATAACAGTGGTGTTGGCAAAAGTGAGAGGATAGAGAAATGGTTCTTGTTTCCAAATTAATGTAAGGATTATGCCGAGTTAGCCATGGAATCCCCAGGATCATAACGTGATGTGGCGAGGAGATTAAATCAAAATAAATGTTTTCTTGATGTTTCCCGAATTGTAGACATACAATAGGGTAGGAGTGGTATACTGTACAGGTCCCGAGGCCAAGAGTGAACCATCCACCGTGTGGACTTGTTCTGGTACTTCCTTAGGTATTTGCAAAATCTGTCTTTCCCTGGCCCAGATTTCGTCTAGGTAGATACCACTGGCTCCACAGTCCAGCAAGGCCAGTGCTCTTTCTTCACGGCCATCTGTTAAGTGGAGAATAACAGGTACGAGGAAAAGAGCAGTTCCTTCTTCCCTTGAGGAACAGATGGAAGGTATTTCGAAATATCCCGTCCTCACCCTTCTCACTGAGGATGGGAATTGGCGTTTCTCAAGGGCTTGGCTGGACGGACGGGACAGGTACGAATTAGATGACCAGCAGCACCACAATAAAGGCAAAGTCCTTTCCTTCATCTGTTTTCCCGCTCACTAGATGATAATGGCCCTCGTGCCATGTTGATTTGCATAGGCTCTTCATCAGTAGCACCCTTTGGTTCAGAACAAGTCTCCTCGGAATGATGAGGAAGGGTGCGGGACGTCATTGAGTGTGATGGTATACTACTTCTCTTTTTCTCCACCCTTTGCTCATTTAAACAATATTCTATTGCTAGGGTCTGATCCATTAAACCCTTAAGATTCTCCACTCTGGCAGAGTTCACTAGTTCGTCCTTAATGTCCTCTCTGAGACCCCTGCGAAACAGGGTCACCAAAGTACGCTCCACCCAGGAAGTCTCAGCTGCCAACTGTCTGAATCGAGTGATGTATTGTAAGACGTCCTGATTGCCTTGTTGAATATCGCAGAGAGCTTCCTCTGCTGAAGACTCTAGTCCAGGATGATCAAACATCTGCTTAAAGGCAGTGACAAAGCTTGAATAATTAGACAGGCTAGGGTCGTTGCTTGTCACCAAAGGAGTTGCCCATGCCAAGGCTGGTCCAGATAGGGCACTGATCAAATACCCAACCTTGGTCTTGTCTTGCATGAACTGTGAAGGACGGAATGCGAAGTAGACCGTCAAGGCATCCAGGAACTCTCGTGATTTGTTAGGATCCCCGGAGAAGCGAGGCGTAGTTGCGGAGACCGTAGGAACATCAGTGGTTCTAGAGGCGAAGGCTTGTTGGAAGGCTGTGTTTTCGGTACGTAGCTGTTGGAGTTCTTGAGCCTGTTGTTGTATTGTCAGGAGCAGGGTTTGGCTTGTTGGTTCTGTACTCATCACAGGATTCTCCATGGTTCCGGATGGCGACTGGAGTTTTGGGCGTTGCAATCTGTCACGATTCATCCTGAGGTTACTGTCGATGCTGGAGAGAGGTGGTGAGCGGCCCCAGTTCCTGCAAGTCCTGCTCTGGCCGAGGTAGGGGCGACCCCTTCCGGTAGACACAGTGCTGTTTGACAATAGTAAGCCACTACAGTCCATGCCCTCCAGAAGGAGTCCCAGAGGAAAAACCCCAAAGGGGGAAAAAACCTCCAACAGGAACTCCCTGAAACAGATGGAGGACACACGAAATTAGAACACAAGATCCTGGAATTCTGGACACTGAAGACAGAAGAAGAACGACTGGCGTCACAAAAGAAAACCAGCCGGAGCATGACTACCACCGCAGAAGTGTTGCAATGCAATGAGAAGAAAGAAAGATTCCCCTTATATACCCCAAGACAGGAAGTGATAAACAGGAAGAAGTAATACCACCATCTTGGTTTGGGAAGAAGCCATAACTTAAAATAGAAAACATGCTCCTGTGTAAAGAGAAACAATGCATGCAGGGAAGAGAGGAAGTGCACAGCAAGCTGGGAAGGAGAAAGGCATGCTCTAAAACTAGTCATGTGTATTCAGGCAGAGCTCGTGCGTGTGGCAGGTGAGTGGATTTATGGAGGGGGGCCCGGGCACCCTAAAATGGTATTGACCCTGCGCGCTGAGCATGGCGAGGACCGCGACCCGATTCTGGGTCTCCGGCCCTGCCGTGCTCAAAAAACAGCGCGCGGCTGGAGAAAAGGGCCACCGCGGGTGCCGCGACCCTTGACCCGAGCCGCGGCTTCTCCCGCAGCCGCCGCGGTTTTCTCAGGTTGTGCCGCAGCGGCTTGTGCTCGCGGCGCAACACAATCTGCATGCATACACCATGGAATCTCCATTGTAACATCACATCACATACCTTGAGTCAGTTGAAGTACTGACTAATGATATCTGCCCTGAAGTCTCCAACTTCATCATACTCATCCTCACTCTGCAAATCTGCATTTCCATCCACAGGATCTGCTGGCTGACCCTCATCTGGAATGAATGGTATCTGACGTCTCAGGGCAAGGTTGTGGAACATGCAACAGGCAATAATTATTTGACATTCCTTGTTGGGTGAGTTGAGGAGGGCTCCTCCAGACTTGTCTATGCAGCAAAGTCTTTCCTTCAGGATCTCAAAAATCTGCTCCATGACACGCCTTGCCTTTCAGTGGGTCTCATTGATGCAGAATTCCCCTGGCGAGGTTGGGTACCTCACTGGTGACAATAACCAAGGACAATTTGGGTAGCCAGAGTCCCCTGTAAAGCATAGATACACCAATTCAACATTTGGTCTTGGACAGCCACATAAAAGGTAGCAGGAAAAAAGGTCCACAGACATGAAATATATGACTTACCAACCAGCCAGGCCCTCTCTGTGTATAGTCGTGTCATCAGCAGCTGGATATTGCTGTTCTGCACAATGAAGGAATGATGGACTGATCCAGGATGCTTTGCACAAACTTGTGAAATGTAGAGGTCAGCCAAACAGACCACTTGGACGTTTATGCAGTGGAGATTTTTCCAGTTCCTATGTACCTGTTCATTAGCACTTGGGAAAACCAAGGCTACATGGGTGCCATCTATGATGCCAACCACATGTGGAATGTGTACAAAAGCATAGAAATCTGCTTTCACATGGGCCAAATCCTCACATTGGGGAAATCTGATGTAGCCGTCTAGGTGTTTTAACAATTCAGACAGTATAGCCTTCAAAACCAGACTGAACATGGGCTGAGACATCCCTGCAGTTAGAGCTACTGTATTCTGAAAGGACCCAGTGGCCAGGAAGTGCAGCACTGTCAGGCATTAGACCTGGCTCCAACTGATGGCATAGATCCATAATTGTATGCCAATCCAGGCGATATATTTGGATAACATGTTGCTCATCCATGGTCTGCAGGTCTGTTAGTGGATGCTACACAGAAGGTTGTCTTGCTTTCCTCAGGCCTGGGTAACTATGTGGGACAGCACCAGAATATATGTGAATGACTCAATCTATACATCATAAGTTGATCACACTAACATCACATATATTTCTAAATCATGTCACATGAAACAGTGAATATGTGGTATTCTTCACATAGCTAGGCAAAATATAAAAGTTTACTGTAGTCAGATACCCTAAACTCTTGCATGTTCTTTAAAGATACGTTACTGACGGTAAACGGTACATCAACTTACTTGAGATATAACACATATTTGTTGCACCTATACTGTGTTCAGATTGTCATTAGTAGGGTGACAACACTGTTTCATGTACTTCCTCTACTGACATGCACATTGATACTTTTAAACAGAAAGGCAGCACTTAACACATTATCATAGATATGAGTTTTCAATAAATGAGGCACCTTTCATTACTTCATCGTACATATAGGAGCCCTAAAATGTCAGCTGCCTGACCTACTGTTCTGGACATTAGGAAGTGACTTGACTCTGCCGGCAGATGTCATCATGGTGGTAGGCAGTTACAACCGCAGTGGACATTGCCATTGGAACACATTGCTGCCTTTGGCGGACTGCTGGTGGTGATGGTCCTGTACATTCCGGACCTGCTTGCCATCTTCTGCAGAATCCTTCACTTGATTCCTGACTCTGCTGCCAACAAGACCTCCATGACCTGAGCTGCTGTGTACTGCCTCTGGGAGCAATCATGCCACGTCCTGCAGATGATACGGCCCCTGCCTTCTGTCCAGAAGAACTGGACAAGCTTGTGAAGGAGGTCTTACCCCTGTTTCAACAGCTACATTGTGCACCAGAGGAACAAGTGAGTCCAAAGCAATGACAATGGGTGAAAGGTAGAGTGTATGATGATGTAGATGAAATTTGCAGGAATGAAGGATTGAGCTATTATGTGTGGGTTGTTGGAAATGTGCACAAGTGCATAGAAAGACTATTACCCCTGATTAATAGTAGGTAGTGTGTAATGTATATACACTGATCAACAAATATACATTACAGCATTAACATCAATGTTGGTGTGACACATAGTTGTTGAGATATACCATTTTAAGGACATTCTTGTGGTCTGATTATATGTTTCTAGCCAAGACCTGGTACTGGTTATGCATACTGTACGTCTGACTCTACTTCACACATGGCCTGGCTGCCAATGGTAACTAGGAAGGGTATGTTTTGCTACTTGCAATAACTTAGGGTGTTACCCTACTTGGTATGAGATGGAGTATGTGGACATTACTTTCTCCTCCTGTCTGTGTCATCCATGCAGGTCAACGCCCATCACAAAAAGCGGCTCTGGTGTGCCAGTGCCAAGAAAATGCAGACCATGGGGATCCACAGCTGGCAGATCACCTATTGCAGGAAGCAGTGGGAGGACCTGAGACGCTGGGCCTGGAAGACCACAAAGGCCTAACTGGGGATGTTCTCCCAAGAAGGAAGGGGTGCCCCTCAGAAATTGACACCCCTAATGGCCTGCATATTGGCAGTGGCCTACCCTTAGTTGGATGAGTGTTTGAGGGGAGCACAGTAGCCAAAAGAGGGTAAGTACTGACTACACTCATTTGCATCCCTCTGACAGGTCAGTGTATGATGTGAAAGTTGTGACACTGTGGTAGGTTGAAAAGGTAAAATATCTCCTAGGAACACCTAGATGGACAGTCCTCAACATTTGTACATAGGTGTGCATATAGTATTGTGTATAGGGACATACTACCCACCTATGCTATCCCATCTGTACAAAAGCATATGATGATGCCCATGTGACTTTGTCATATGTGTACCACTATACTGCTCTGTATACTTTGCTGGTTGATCCTTGCCACCTACAGATCCATACTCCCAATATTGTGATGGTAAGTTGTCCTGGTCTTTGCCCTCTGTCCATTCCCATGCCCCTTGATCCATCTCTATGTGAAACATAGAGTCTGACAAGTTAAAAACAGTCCTACTATTACTCAGGTTTCAAATGAGTGTCAACTGATTGTGAGACTGTGATCTCAATCTGACATTTCACATGCCACACTTGATACACTAACTCAGACTTGTTAAGAGGTGTCCCCATTGGTAAGTGAGGACTATACATTGGCACCTGTAATGTTTCATCAGAATGGACATCCTCCATGTTGGAAGCCATGGTGGTACAACTAGACTCCTAGGGCCATATTTATACTCCGTTTGTGCCGAATTTGCGTCGTTTTTTTCGACGCAAATTCGGCGCAAAACTAACACCATATTTATACTTTGGCGTTAGATGCGTCTAGCGCCAAAGTATGAGGAATGAGCGTCATTTTTTTGCGTGAACGCCTTCCTTGCGTTAATGAGATGCAAGGTAGGCGTTCCCGTCTAAAAAAATGACTGCGACGCAAATGCATCGTATTTATACTCCCGGGCAAAAATCACGCCCGGGAGTGGACGGGGCAAAAAACCCCGCATTTGCGCCTCTTTTTAACGCCTGGGTCAGGGCAGGCGTTAAGGGACCTGTGGGCTCAAAATGAGCCCACAGCTGCCCTCCCATGCCCCCAGGGACCCCCCCTGCCACCCTTGCCCACCCCAGGAGGACACCCAAGGATGGAGGGACCCATCCCAGGGACATTCAGGTAAGTTCAGGTAAGTATAATTTTTTTTTTTTTCAATTTTTTTTTGGCATAGGGGGGCCTGATTTGTGCCCCCCTACATGCCACAATGCCCAATGACCATGCCCAGGGGACATAAGTCCCCTGGGCATGGCCATTGGGCAAGGGGGCATGACTCCTGTCTTTACTAAGACAGGAGTCATGTAAATGGCGTCTGGGCGTCGTTAAAAATGGCGCAAATCGGGTGGAGGCGATTTTTTTGCCTCTACCTGACTTGCCCCATTTTAAGACGCCCTAACGCCATTTTCCCCAACGCCGGCGCTGCCTGGTGTACGTGTTTTTTTTCCACGCACACCAGGCAGCGCCGGTCTGCTAGCGCCGGCTAACGCCATTCAATAAATACGGCGCCCGCATGGCGCTTCAGAATGGCGTTAGCCGGCGCTAATTTTTTTGACGCAAAACTGCGATAGCGCAGTTTTGCGTCAAAAAGTATAAATATGGCCCCTAGTGCAACCCATACCATTGATATAAGAGCTCATAATATTAGTGCCATGTACATGTTCTTTGGATGGTAAGTGGCTAAACAGCAAGTCCCTAATCCAATGTGTTGTGGGCATGCTAAATGGGCCAAGGCATCCTATCAATAGGTACAATCTACACTGGTTTTGCCAGCATCATGTGTACATTGTTATGTTCTGCCTTATATCAAAATTCTTATGCAACCTAAACACACTTACTTTTGCTATTGTGGATGTGTTTTGATGGCTTTTTGTATGGAGTCCTATTGTTTGTACTGACTTAATTGTGTTGCACCTATGGTAGTTCACATTCACATGTTGGTGGAATGGTATGTGTAGTCAGTCATTTGGCTTTTCTCACGGTGCATGTCTCTATCATGATAACCTCAGAAGTGGTTCATAGCAATGTAATTTTCCTACACAGATATAAGATCACTCATTCCTGAATTGTGGATAGTGATGATGCCTCTTAAATAATGGGCTATTGATGTTGCCACTCATCATGCTTAGTTAAACGGTATATAACCTTTATGCACAAGACAGGTATCCATTGTATTTAAGGTGTTGGTATGCTACCTGTGGTTGTCTGTGGTTTTATCCTGCGGGCAAAGTAGGCCCCTATAAGTGTACATGACTTTGTTTTCAGGTAGAGAATGATTAAGATAAGAAGGTCCACAAGGTCTGTATAATCCTTTTCTTCAACACCATTGGTACCTGTGTTGGTGACATGGATTTAGACTCTATCATAATCCAAAATTGGATATGCTAAGTAGAGTAGGTGATGAGAGCAATATCAATTGTGAAGGTTGTAAACACTGTCAAATGAACTGTTTTTGACTTGTATGCAAGATGTTTTCTTGTGTTTTGCATTTGATGAGGTTCTTTTCGTGGAACATTACATCAGGTCATGTTATGAGTATGTGTAGATTTGGTGTCTGTGTTATCTGAAAATCAATGCTACCACTACCTCCCATTCTTTTGTTGTTGTTTTACAATGTTGCTTTGGATAGGGACCCAACATCATGTTGTCAAGTCAGCTTGTGATTGCTGTATTGATAGGATGGTATTGTTGTTGGGCGATAGGGGGCTTGTATGGTGTGTGACACAGTTGTATATAGGGGTGTGGATTGTATGCTGCTGTGCCATGATGTTGGCACCAACCTGGTTCTACCTGGGGGTGTAGTACACCTAGATGTAATTTTTGTGACGTGTATAAGTTGATGTAAGTGTATGAAAATAATCTGATGACCCTCTCTCTGTTTCCCAGCATCAGTAAGCAAAGGAGATGGGGCACTGCTGAGTGAGGAAGTTGCTGGCCACAGGACCTTCAGTCATAAGAACACAGACACCGAGGGGCCCAGTGGCCTGGAGGGCAACAGAAGTGCCACCGGGAGACACAATCTACGTTATCATCTTCAGAATCCTCCTACAGTGGTCACTCCCTGGTGGTGGCAGACCCATCTGGGACTACCCCAGCACCATCTCTGTCTGCCACCCCCCTTGCTACTACTGCCCTCCCTGTAGCTCCCCACCCAGTTGGCTGTGCCCGCTCAGCCAATATGGTGGGTGTCTCCTTTGCTGCAGACACCTCTGCCCCAGCCCTTGTTAGCCCTGTGCCCTCAGTAAGATGGCCATTAACCTCCTGAGGTCCATCTCTGTGGGTCAGTCGACCATTGAGAATGCCATCCAGGGACTTGCAACTCAAATCCAGCAGAGTAATGTGTTCCTGGAGGGCATTCACAGTGCACTGGCTAGCCTGTAGAGATCCTTTGAGGCTCTGGCCTCCACACTGACAGCAGCCAGTCACCCTTTTCCTACTACTCCCCTCCACCTTCCTCTTCCTCTTCCCAATCCCAAACTCCTCTTACCAGACCCACCCAAAGCACACAAATAGACAGGCATGCATCCACCTCAACATCTAAGAGTAGCTCAGACAAACATAAGCACCAGAAGACACACCACCGGCATGCCCTCATTCAGATGCACACACAGCAAGTCACAACCTGCCCTGACACTTTCACCACCCCCAGCATCACAGACAGCACACCTGGCATGTCTGTAGACACTACACCAACATTCACAGATTCAGCCACTACACATATCCTTCCACAGATAGCATCACAGCAGACCCTCAGACATCCACCCCAGTCACCATACCCACAGACATCACAGCCACTGACACTCCTACATGCACCACATCCACCATACCTGCAGTCACCACTCCAACTGACAGTCACTCACCCATCAAGGCATACTCCAGCACCTCCACCCTCCTCATCCCAAGACACATAAACGCCCTCACTCACTCACCCAACAGACACCCACCACCCACAAGCATTCCTCTCACAAACATGCACCCGACATCCACACCAACACTTCAGACAACCACTTCCTTCACACCCAAACCCTTTTCTATGACCGTCAGTTGTGTGTAAGGAATCTTTCCTTTTTGGAGTTGTCCCTTTCCGCTACTCTGCTCCCCCCCAGTGAGACCCCTAACCTTTTAGGTACCCTCCCCAGGTCTGCCCCTTAAACCTCCAAGGCCTCCCCATTCCCCTAGAAGTACCCATGCCCCTCCCCATCAAGAAGTCCACTTCTCCCAAGAAAACCCAACCCCTCTAAGCCTAAGCCTAAACCCCCACCAAAGCCAAATCCCAAAGCCCCCCTCTGCACACCCCCAGACACTCCCTGAGGTGCCTATCTTCCCCTTGATGCCCCTACCAGTGGAGGGTACAAGGCAGTCAGTAGTCAAGTTTGGGACACCAATATGTGCCTTTGGTGCACAACGTATAGACTATAGACTGGCCTATTGCCTTTTACTTACATCTCAGTTTTATGAGAAATATATTAGGACCAACCAGTTGTCGGTGTCCTGCAGTTCTCTCCCTAGGTTAGAGTTGTTCCTGGATGACAATGGTTGTGTGTCAGTATTTGTGTGTGTGTGGTGCTTCTGCTACCTATATTGTTTGGGTAGTATGTGAGGTTGTGTGCAGTGCTTTTGTTCCCTCTGTGATAGGGTGTGTGTTGTGTGATGGGCATGTGTATGTTCAAAACATGTTGTTGTGTTATTGAGTGGTATTTGTGTTGACATGTGTTTGTTGCTGTGTTGTGTGGCTTTGTGTGCTTTGACTGTGTATGTGTGCTTGTTTAGTGCATGGTATGATAGATATGATGTGCTGTGTGTGATGTGTATATTGATAGGTAAGTTGTGGGATTCTGTGTGTTTGTTCCCTGTTGGTTGTAGGTTGTGTTGTATGTGTGATGTGTCCCTGGGTAGTGTATTTTGTGAGTGCTTGACAATGTATTGACAATGGTGTGGTTGTTGTGTTATTGTGATGTGTTGTGGTGTAGTATTGTGTGTGGCTGGGTCTGTGCTGTGTTTCTGTGGCTAATTGTGCGTTTTTGACATGTGTTTGTGTGTGTGTGGTGGCCAGAGTATGTGTACTGGGTATGTGCAGGTATGTATGTGGGGCTGTATGTGTGTGTGTGTCAGTGTAAAGTTACATGTGAGTGTCGTCCTCACACCACCTTCCGAATGGTATGTTGTGTGAGTGTGCAAACTTTGTCAACATACAACAGTAACAGATAAGTGTGTGTAATTATGGCTGCTGGTGACGGCGGTGGCATAGATTCCAAAGTCTTTGGGTGAGTAGGAGCAGCGGGGTGATGTCTGGTTGTGGTTACATAGCAGCTTTGTATGAGTATGGCTTCCTGAAGGTGTGTGTCTCCTTTTATGCAGTTTGTTTCTGCCTGGGTTTCTGTGGTGGTGCCACCGTGGCGGAAACCTTGGTGGTGTGCTACCTCATAATCTGTCAGGCAGAAACATGGTCTCTGCCACCCTGCAGGTGCCTTGCATCGTTTGTGGCGGTCTGTCTGCTGTGACTGGTGCTGGTGGTGCTTAGGCTGTATTCTGTTAGGAATACCACCATGGTCATAATTTCTCGGTCTTCTCCACCGGCCTGTTGGCGATACAACCGCCAGTATGGTGGTCCTGAGACCGCCAAACTCGTAATGAGGGCAATAGTCATTGATGCAGGGTGAGTATCCTACTTCTAAAGCCAGTAAGATCATGTCCCATGCATCTGTAGATAGCAGGTTAGTGTTACTTTTCTGTACAGCATTCAGCATAATCAAATTGACCTATGTTCAGTTTCATCATACAGTCAATTCCAGGCCCTAAGACCCTTCCAAGACATTGCAGCCTTAATTTTAGCTACAATCTGCTCCAAATAACTAAACTTACACTACTGACTAGTATCTTTAGTTCTAACTTAGTAAACACGGCAATGGGTCCTGTGAAAACTCTTTGTGCAACACTTCTCTATTGATGGCCAATATCTCTCTTCACTAGGCACTTATAACAGTACATTACCAGTACATATGATACAAATGTACATCTGTCTGTGTGCATCTAGGACAAGTGTCTGCAGCACCTATGTACATTTTAGCAATTTTGTATGGTGATATATATGTTTGATAGATATATTCAGCTGGACTGCACAGAAAACACCATTTTATCAAAGTTACCCCTGACTAGTTGCTTATCACGAAGATACATTGAATCACTTAGGTATTTGGAAGCGACAAAAATGAAAGTCAAGTGATCCTCTATATCTTCTGCCAATTTACTATCTCCCATTGGGTACATTGTATAAAGGGTAGACTTACCCTAATTGACCCTAAGTATCTAAACCTCACCTAAGTAGGATCAATATATCTGAGAGGCTTCACCTAGATTTAATTAAATATCAAAGTGTGTCATCTGCACACAGAGAGACAATATACACCTATTCCAGTCCCCCATCTTGCAGGATACAGGACATCTGTTCTATTGTAAATGTAAATAACACAGATAAAAGGGGGCATCCCTGTCACATAACTCTGCAAATATTTCACTATCTAATGAACACACTTCTGGTTTGTACTCTTGCCATTGGTTTTGAATACAGCAATCACTACTGCCTATCCCCAATTTGCTGATAACCTCAAATGTGAAAGGGCACAGGAGGGTGCCAAAGACTTTTTGTGTGTAGGGAGGCCACTTTATGCCTAGTAGGAGTTTTGGGGATCTATCTAACACATGAAGGAGTCACCACAGATTCAAGTGTATATTAGTTGGTCAGATCACATACTGAAAGCTTTTGAAATTAAAAGCCTCAGAACCACAGGTGAAGGTAGGCAGACCGAGATAGGCAGGCAGGACAAATGGTACAAGGTAGAGTGAAAGATAACTATTAACAAGAAGGCAAAACTCTTTGAACTAGAGACTTGCTTTAGTGAAAGGGTGACAGTCGATGAGAACTATGAGAACTTGCAAAGAAAAATCACTAGGGTGCAACATTACGCTTCTGTGCAAACCATCAGGACCGTGGTACAGGACAATCCTAAAAGAAATAAAATTAAATTGCAAACAACTAGACAATGGTGGAGGTTTTATCTAGACAGCGATAATCAACAAGTAAAGAAGGCATTAAATAATAAAAAATAGAGGAAAAAAAAGCTAAAGAATGTTATTATACTAAAACAATTGTAGATGTGACAAAGGGTATTTGACATGGTAAGAGAATTAATGAACCCCTATTGTACTAAACAAAAAATAAAGCACTTGCAAGAACTTTGTGATGACATCTAATTTTTGTAATAATAAGATTGATTTTATCATTGCTGACATAAAGGCAGACTCCTTCAGGAGAGTCTAAACTGCAGATAAAGAAATATCAGAGATGAAATAGCAAGACAAACTGTAATTAAACTAGAAAGAATAGAACCAATGAAAGAAGATGTTTTTAGAACCCAAACAATTCCTATCTCCTCAAGGTCATTTCTGGACCCAGTACCTCCCAAAATCTAGAAGAAATTACCTATTCCGAGGTCTTTTAACAATATGCAATCAGTCTTTATCTACAGGCATAATTTCATAGGCATGGAAGAAAGTGCTAATAACCCCTCTAATAAATAAAACTACAGCAGATCCATCAGTGCTTAGTAATTATCACCAAATTTCACAATTCCACTATCTGTCTGCAAAGAACTTTTAAAATGTTTGTAAGATCATAACCTCCGAGAAAAAGAACAAAGTGGTTTTGGACTTGTTTATGGCATGGAGACAGCATTCATCCCGGCCATGGAAGAGCTTCAGATGATGGTTGACAGAGGTCAAACACCAGTTCTGATATTGCTTGACTTATCAGCCATGGTTGACACTGTTAACCATCAAATAGTTCTATCCAGATTTGAAGATATGAGCGTGGATGGGATATTATCACGATAGATAGAATCTTACTCTCATAGAACTCAAGCAATCTCCCCACCCCCATTCCTTTTAGAATTACAAAAAGTGCTCTGCCCTTTATTCATATCCTTTTTAAGGTCAAGCTAGCGTCGCATGTGCTTGCGAGACAATTTAGGAGTCAGAAAAGGGCTCGGAGCACCGTTCACGTCACGTCACATTGGTTCATGTGCTTGCCTGTTAAAATCTGCTTACTTTCATTAGTGTAAGGCACGGATATGTCATGCCTTTTCCGGTGGTTAGCGCCCCTCGAGCGCAGCAACCAAGTACAGAAAACATGCGAGACTCGCTGTTTCCCGTCCGGTTTGTGGACTACTTTTTATTTTTTGTTTGCTGCACGATCTCGCTTGCCAGAAGTCGAGTGTTTTGCATAACATCGACGATGTTAGATAGCTAATTGCACTTTTGCCGGTTACGTAGATAATTGCACTTTTGCAGATAGGTTTCATTACGAGAGAACTGTAGCAGCGCGATCGTGCTGTTTTTTCCTTTCAAAGTAAAAAGAAAAATCCGGTTGGGAGTTTACAACTGCTAATAGCTGTAACTCAGAGAAATGAAAGAGCCTAGTTCATTGTAAATACTTGTTAATATTTACCTACACCCATTGATGAAAATGAGTCAATCGTGCAGCATTAGTTTTGTGAACTACACCAACAATTCACAACTGATCTTTTTGCCACATTGAGAAAGGCATACATCACTAGAAGCATTTCATAACTGTTTATGAGAGGTGCACAGTGGTTGAACTGTAATTCATTAAAATTCAATGGTGATAAAACTGATTTCTTATGCAGGTAGCCTTCAAAAACCCTTAATTTACTCTTAAATAATTTTTGGCTTTAGACATGCACCAGCATTTAAACCCTATTGTGACTTGGACGAGGTGGTCTCGTCCCAGCACACGGTTCCCGTGTGCCTGGGATGAGACCACCTCATCCTGCACCGGGACCACGGGGGAACCGCTAGCGCTCCCCCATGGGCCCCACACCCCCAAGTCAAGGATGGAAGGGGAATCCCTTTCCCTTCCACCCCCGAACCCACCCCTCGGCAATCTGATGATGTCAGCGCGCTCACAGCACGCCAACATCATCAGAAGCTGCAGAGGACGCGCTGGAAGCCATTTGCTTTCAGCGTGTCAGCAGGAGAGGGCTTCAACAGGTGAGTCTCCCTCTTTTGGGGACTTTTGGGGGGGAAAACAGACACAGGGGAAAAGGAAAGAGTTTTTCCTTCCCCCCTGTGCCTGTTTTCAGTGGATTCCTGGGGCCCGCGATTGTGGGCCAGGAATCCCCACTAGGCACCAGGGATTTATTTTCATATTTATTTCTGGGAGCGACCCCTTGGGCAAGGGTCGCTCCATGGGGGGCTATTTTTTATCATATTTTGGCCCCGTGGAGGGCAGATCAGCCTTTTTTTGGCCGTTCTGCCCCAAGGGGGGGGGGTCAAAAACCACTAGACACCAGGGATTTTATTTTCTTTATGATTTTTGGGGAGTGACCCCTTGGGCAAGGGTTGCTCCCCTTTGGGGGCCATAAAGAATCCCATTTTTTAGGCCCATCTGCCCCCAAGGAGGGCAGAAACCACCAATACGCCAGGGATTTTATTTTTTGTTCCCTTTTTTTTTTGTTTTGTGCTGGGGGTATCCCCTTTGGCAAGGGTCGCCCCCTAAAGGGGGCACAGAGCTGTTGGCCATTTCTGCCCCCCTTGGAGGCAGGTCGGGCAATTTTTATTACGCCCATCTGCCCCCAAGGGGGGCAGAATCCGCTTAGGCACCAGGGATCTTGTGTGTGGGTGTGTTTTGTGTGGGTGGGGGGGGTGTCCCCCTTTGGCAAGGGTCATCCCCCATAGGGGGCACATTACTGATGGCCACTTCTGCCCACCTTGGAGGCAGATCCGCCTATTTGTTTAGGCCCATCTGCCCCCAAGGGGCAGAAGGCACCAAGATGTCAGAGATTTTATTTTTCATTCCCATTGTTTTTTTGTGTGCTGGGGGTGCCCCCTTTGGGGGTGGGGGCACAGAGTTGTTGGCCATTTCTGCCCCTCTTAGGCAGATTCGCCTATTTATTTAGGCCCATCTGCCCACAAGGGGGGCAGAATCCACTTAGGCACCAGGGATCTTTTGTGTGTGTGTGTTTTGTGTGGTTGGGGGGGCGCCCCCTTTGGCAAGCGTCGCTCCCCAAAGGGGGGCACATTACTGATGACCATTTCTGCTCCCCTTGGGGGAAGATCCGGTTATTTTTTTAGGCCTATCTGCCCCTAAGAGGGCAAAAGCCACCAAGACATGAGAGGATTTTTTTTTTTTGCTCCCCTTAGTTTTATTTGTGCTGGGGGCACCCCCATTCGCCCCTTTTGGCAAGGGTCGCCCCCCCACAAACAGGGTACAGAGCTGTTGGCCATTTCTGCTCCCTTGGGGGCAGAACGGCCTATTTTGTTTAGGCCCATCTGCCCCCAAGGGGGGCAGAAGCCACTTAGGCACCAGGGACAATTTCTAAGTTCTTGGTGGCGGGGTGTTTGTCAACTGGCAAAGTATATGTATTCGTGATTATAACAGTTTATTTCTTCTTTTTGTTCTAGTTCAAAGCTTTTGCTTCCTTTGCTGTGGATTCTTGCAGTTTTGGCAGTAGTTGTCCTCGGGTTTGCACAGTTACATATTTTAGGTAGGTGAAAGCAATTTACTCCAAAGGACTGTTGTTGAAATGCACGAATGACATGTTTGTAGGTGGTGTACTAAATGCAGTATTGTGTGTGAAATAGTCCTTAGATTTGAGCACAATGATATTTATGTTGTCAGATGTCTAATTTGTTTTTTTCTTTTTTCTTTTTAGTGGGATGTCATTGGTGATTGCTGTGTCTGTGCAGAGTAGTTGCTGGTGAGTAGCTTTTTCAGGCAAGTGAATGACATAGTTTTTTAGTACATAACTCTTTGTGATAAGGCTACACTTTGTTTATTACTTAATTTAGTGATAGTTGTTGCTGGCAATCCATTTGTTGTTAGTGAGGATCATGGCTAGCCACAGAGTGACCGCTCAGCAGGTTGTTGGTATGCTCTTTGAGTCGACTTCAGACCATGATTACGAGACTGACTCTGTATCTGAGGCAGAGGAGGAAGTGAGAGATTCTGGCAGTGAGTTTTCCGTCCGAGAGGATTCTTCTGATAAGGAAGCCATTTTCAGTGCAGATGAAGGGCCTGTTTTAGAGGAGGACATTGATGTGTCAAGAGTGCAGCAGCCTGGGGCTGAAGGGTTTCCCATTAGAAGACCTGACACCTGGATTGCCCCAAACATGGAGCAGCCACAGATACCTGCATTTACTGGTCACCCAGGGTGTAAAGTCAATACGGAAAACGTTTTGCCTGTCAATTTCTTTCACTTGTTTATGGACGATGTATTTTTGGAAGAGGTTGACGAGCCGGCTAGTTTGTATGCAGAACAATATTTGAGGGACAACGCAGCCAGAATTAGGCCTCAGTCTAGATTTACTCAGTGGGTTCCCACATATCTGGAAGAGATTAAAAAGTTTTTAGATTTTACTTTTTTGATGGGGTTGATAAGGAAGCTGTCACTGGCTTCTTATTGGTCTACTAGTCCCTTGATGGCAACGTCTATATTTACTGCAACTATGACACATAATCGTTATTTGCTTCTTCTTCGTATGCTGCATTTTTTAGACAATGCTTTAGCCTTGCCACGAGATCACCCTGATTGTGACCGTCTTTTTAAGATTAGGCCTGTCCTTGATCATGTTGTAGATCGATTTTCAGAGGTCTATGTTCCAGGCAAAGAGATAAGTGTGGACGAGTCTTTGGTCCTTTTCAAGGGGCGTTTAGTTTTTAAGCAGTACATTCCTAGTAAGAGGGCACGGTATGGGATTAAATTGTATATGCTGTCAGAAAGCAGTACAGGATACGTGTATAATTTCCGGGTCTACACTAGTAGGGATTCCAGTATTGACCCTCCTGGTTGTTCGGCCACTTTTGGAGTTAGTGAAACAATTGTGTGGGAACTTGGTAGACGACTGTTTAACAAAGGTCACCATATGTATGTAGATAATTTCTACACTGGTGTGCAGTTGTTCAAGGAGTTGTTTAGAGTGGACACTGTTGCTTGTGGCACAATCCGTTCTAACCAGAAAGGCTATCCAAGGGAGCATGTCTGTAAAAAACCTGAGAGGGGACAGTGCAGTGCCTTGTGGAATAATGAGCTGCTAGCTCTGACATTTTCAGACAGGAGGGATGTGTACATGCTATCTATCATCCACGATGATAGTGCTTCCCCTGTGACTGTTTGGGGTCATGTTGCTGAAGTGCACAAACCTGGGTGCATATTGAACTACAATAGGCACATGGGTGGTTTTGATAGAGTAGATCAGAGGTTGGAACCTTACACTGCTCTTCGTAAGTCTTACGTGTGGTATAAAAAGTTGGCCCTACATTTATTTCATTTGGCAACTTTTAATGCTTTTATTGTGTTCAAGGATCGTTCACCTGAGTCAAGGATGAAATTTGTTAAATTTCAGGAGTCGGTGATAGAGAGCCTTATTGTGGTGGAACAGGCAAGAGTTCCTAGAGTAGCAGTAGTGGAGGATGTGGCTAGATTGAAAGATCGCCACTTTCCAGGATCACATTCCTCCCACTCCCAAAAAATACTTGCCTACTAAGAAATGTAGAGTATGTGCCCGAAGAGGTATCCGGAGAGAGAGCCGGATGTACTGTCCCGATTGCCCTTCAAAGCCTGGGCTGTGTGTGGCCGGCTGTTTTAGAAGTTACCACACAAAAAATATTTTTGAGGAAATACAGTGAGCGTAAACTGCCTATTTTATATTTTCATATGTTCAATTTCACGGTAGGCATTACGGTCATGTATTTAGTTAGAGATTTTGTGTTTGTAATTTTGTACTTATTTTATAATTAGTTAGTGGTTTCTTTGTTGTTTTCAAACAAAAAAAAAGTGATGGCTGTGTGCGTGGGATGGCGCTTGGCTGACGGTGTGGGTGGGGTGGCGCTTGGCTGGCAGTGTGCTTGGGGTGGCGCTTGGCTGGCGGTGTGTGTGGAGTGGCGCTTGGCTGGCGGTGTGGGTGGGGTAGCACTTGGCTGGCAGTGTGGGTGGGATGACTGAAGCATCAGGCATGTGGGCGTATGTAAGTGATGGGCCCTTGAGTGATGCTGTCTGTCGATGCGAGTGTTGTAATGTGCTGGGCCCTTGGCTGGCGGCGTGAATGGTCTTGTGCATGTCATGTATGAAAGGTGTGTGAATGGACTGTAAAACGGTTGTTGCCTTGACACAGCTTTACAGCACATGAGATGTCAGCCATTGGTTCAGCTTTTTGGCCTTTCAGTTATCAACAGTGCATTTCACTTTTGTGAAATCTCTTGTTAATAAAATTTGATCTACTGAACCATCACTCACGCTTGTGCCAAATCCAACCAGTATGTGTGGTACAAATGACAAAACCTACTCCGTTGTAATCAGGCGTCGCAGCACACTTGTGACACGCTAGGTGTCTCAGGTGGGACCCCGATGATGAAGCATGCCACCAACTTGATTGGTGGGTGAGGGGTCTTTTTCACATAACCTAAGTGTGTTTATTTTCACAATTTTAGTGTTTGGCACATCACGGACGTACCTGGACACATCAAAATGATATATTGCAATACTACCTGTGTTTGGGGTGGGGGGCACCTAAGTTTTTGGTCCTGGGTGTGGCCTTCATCTAGGGAAACCTACCAAACCCAGAAATTTTTTAAAACTAGACACACCAAGGAGTCCAGAGAGGTGTGGCTTGCTTAGATCCCTCAAAATTTTCTTACCCAGACTCCTCTGCAAACCTCAAAATTTGCCTACAAAAGCATATTTTCCTCACTTTTCTTAGTAGGATCACCGCTCCAGCACAAACTTCCTACTCCCCAGGGTTCCCCTAAGTCTCCCAAGTAAAATGACACCTCAGTTGTGTGGGTCCCCAAAGCAGAGTCAGCCTAAAGATGTATAAAAGAAGAATATGTGCTTATCAACTCGCTGTACTATCCCCTCAATCTCTACAGGTTTTTGGCCTTTTCCTGTCGCAGGCACTAGGCCTACCCACACAAGTGAGGTATCATTTATATCGGGAGACTTGCGGGAACGCTGGGTGGAGGGAAACTTGTGGCTCCTCTCAGATTCCAGAACTTTCTGTCACCGAAATATGAGGAAAAAGTATTTTTTTAGCCATATTTTGAGGTTTGAAAAGGATTCTGGGTAACAGAACCTGGTGAGAGCCCCACAAGTCACCCCACTATGGATTTCCCTAGGTCTCTAGTTTTAAAAAAAGCACAGGTTTGGTAGGTTTCCCTAGGTGCCGGCTGAGCTAGAGGCCAAAACCTACAGGTAGGCGCTTTGCAAAAAACACCTCTGTTTCCTGTGTAAAAATGTGATGTGTCCACGATGTGTTTTGGGGCATTTCCTGTCGCGGGCACTAGGCCTACCCACACAAGTGAGGTATCATTTTTATTAGGAGACTTGTCTTTCTCTACATTTTTTCCTTCCAAATACAAGCAAGTGTGTAAAAAAGACGTCTATTTGAGAAATGCCCTGTAATTCACATGCTAGTATGGGCACCCCGGAATTCAGAGATGTGAAAATAACCACTGCTCCTCAACACCTTATCTTGTGCCTATTTTGGAAATTAAGAGGTTTTCCTGATACCTATTTTTCACTCTTCATATTTCAGCAAATGAATTGCTGTATACCCGGTATAGAATGAAAACCCACTGCAAGGTGCAGCTCATTTATTGGCTCTGGGTACCTAGGGTTCTTGATGAACCTACAAGCCCTATATATCCCCTCAACCAGATGAGTCCAGCAGACGTAACAGTGTATTGCTTTCAAAAATCTGATATCGCAGGAAAAAGTTACAGAGTAAAACATAGAGAAATATTTTTGTTTTTTTCACCTCAATTTCAATATTTTTTTAATTCAGTTGTGATTTTCTGTAGGAAACACTTGTAGGATCTACACAAATTACCCATTGCGGAATTCAGAATTTTGTCTATTTTTCAGAAATGTTTAGGTTTCTGGGATCCAGCATTGGTTTCACGCCCATTTCTGTCACTGACTGGAAGGAGGCTGAAAGCACAAAAAATCCTAAAAATGGGTATGTCCCAGTCAAATGCCAAAATTTTCCTGAAAAATTGAGTTTTCTGATTCAAGTCTGCCTGTTCCTGAAAGCTGGGAAGCTGGCGATTTTAGCACTGCAAACCCTTTGTTGATGCCATTTTCAGGGAAAAAAACACAAGCCTTCTTCTGCAGCCCTTCTTTCCCATTTAAAAAAAAAATGAAATTGTCACTGTATTTTGGCCTCCTTCAGGGGAACCCACAAAGTCTGGATACCTTTAGAACCCCTAGGATGTTAGGAAAAAAGGATGCAAATTTGACATGGGTAGCTTATGGTGACAAAGAGTTATGAGGGCCTAAGCGCGCCCTGCCCCAAATAGCCAAAAAAAGGACTGGTACCCGAGGGGGAAAAGGCCTGGCAGCAAAGGGGTTGAGAGACATCAAAGTCAGTGTGTAATCTAAAAGCACATATCAATGGCAAGCTCTCAATGGAGACACGTTAACAAGACAGTAGCAACCTGCTTTGGACAACTCTGGGATTTATGGAAAATTGCACATCTATTGCCACAACCAGGAAGAAAGGTAGTGATGCAAAGTATAGTTGTAAAGTAGAATTAACTTCTGCAATACACTGCTGGTCAGAGTCCCAGATTATTATTTAAAAAAAAAGGCTCTATAGAGTGCATACAGCAGCTGCAAAACTTGCACCACATAAATCCAGACACACCTCCTCTTCTGGCACTCTTAAGGAACCCGATTGGCTCCCAGTGAAAGAGGGGATCACATTTAAATCAATGTGTATTGTGTACAAGGCAATAAAGGAAACAGGACCAAGGCTGCTACAAATAAAATGTAAACACTACACTCCAACAAGGAATATACACTCCTCCTCAGCTAATCTATAATGCATTTTGAAACTTCAGAAAATGAGACATGGAGGCCGGGCATTCTCAGTGAGGACTGCCAAGTCACAGGCTTGCTCCTGGCATAGGCAGTGCGGGGCCTCCTCTGGCCAGCACCATCGAAATGTTCACTGTCTGCTGTGCAGACAATGAACATTGTGATCGGTGCTGGTGCACCCTACGCACTACAAGATTGCCACCGGCTCTATTACGAGCCAGAGATAATACTGTAGGCCATTTCCCATTGGGACAGCAGGCATTAACTGTGGTTCCGCCCTCTGACCCAGCGGGAAACTCGTGATGGGCCCGGCGGGGATGCAGCCACAATGGCTTATTTTCGCCTGCCAAAAGTATAATGAGGCCCTTAGTGTCTGCATGTATTTTCATCATCTTAAGAGAGAGCCATGTCAGTGCTCCCATCAAAACCACCAAAAGACTTTGCGAAATGCTAGTACCTTTGATGTCATTTCCAACTTCTCTGACTCTATTTTGGACTTGTTGGTTTCCTGCAGGCATGCAATTTAACCCTTCGTTTAAAGTAAAATAAATCTCTATATTGCTTAACTGGTATACTAAGAGAATCAAACAATTCAATTGGACACTCACCCGATACTAAGGCGTTTTTGGCTATGTAGGACACAGAACAAGCTGTAGTCCAGAGCTCCAGCATCAATGCTTTCATGAGTACTATGATCCAAGATGTGAGTAAATGACAGTGTGTGTGTTAGGACAATAGTACAAACCAACCCTCAGCTGAGGTTTGTAGAATCATCTAGCTATTACCTTTGTATTACCCTAAAGCAAACATGAATGGTTTTTCCCAATTGGACAAACTGAGCGTGTGAATCAGGAAAACAAACAAATAGTATGTGCAGTCTGACTCTGCTCCTGTCCTGTCATTAAATCACCCTAGAGTCCCTTTATCATGGCACTGTTGAAACTCTATATCTTACATTAAGGCACATTCAAGTAGAATAGTTATGTAACCATGTATCAATACAGTGAGAGGTAAAATTATAGCCATTTCCTGGACTCTCCAGGCTCTCGGGTTATTAGATCAGCAGTCATGTGATTCAGGCCTGGGCCTTGGAGCAACATCCCTGATGTAGTTGCCTTGTCTGTATCAGCCACTGCACCAGAGACTCCATTATCCTATTCTGAGACAGAAGAGTGGTACATCTTCTGCAACAAAATATTCTCAACAAAATATGAGCATTCTGCAGCTGCCTGTCTTTGGCTGGGGCAACTCCCCGGAGCCACTCACAGTCTCCTCTACACCACCTGTAATTTCTGCTTTCACTTGCTAGCGTCTCTGGTTTCGAAATCCCCTCCCTCTCCAGTCAGCTCCACACAGTTCTGGGTGCTCGAAGAATAGTGTTTTGTTCATCTGATCTACTAGCAACCTAAATGGGTAAAGGAGTTCATACTGTACATCATGTTTTCAGAGACATTGTTTGATTTCCCAAAAAACTGTGAGCTATGTTGTTGCACCAAAACCATATAGTCTGGAAAAATGTTGCCTTTGGAGTTCCCAACAACCTGTGGGCATGTTCTTGAGCAGTTGCCAGTATTAGGTCACAATCCCTAAAATTCGGTAACAGTCATCTGTCTTAAGGGATGCCTGCACTGGCTTCCTCCCAAGTACTGTCCCAGGTATACCCATGAGAGGCCTCTCTTGTGTCTGTAGTTTTTGCACTATGGGATGGGGCTGTCAAGTTATATTCATTACCAGTGCTCCTATCTGATAACTTCTTTTGATCTCCACTGAGCTGCGTGATGTCTGCAACAACGGCTTCAACATCTTTTGCTACAGCTATTTTCGAGTTCAATGGTACCTCCAGATTTGCAGCACACGTTTCATTACTGCCTTCAAGTGTGCTTTCAACTTCGTTGAGTGAGACCACTGTGCTAGTTTCCAAGTCATAATCTATGTCTGCTGCATCTCCATTATCCACTTGAGACCACCCCACTTTAGGATTCATCTTGGTGCTACCAAATAGACATCTTGTGGTCTTATATATACAACATTTGCTACAATTGGACTTCTAACATATCCAACAAGATTCCAAAAGAAACACATCCAAAGTCTCAAAGCATCATACCATGCAAACCTGTAGCAAGAATTTAGTGCAGGGTCTACAGTGTGCTGCATCTTAGCTGTAAGTACCTTCTCCAGTGGTCTTTCAGAGTCAAAATTCCCCAAGCTTGGCCACCGGGAACACATCTAAGAGGGAAAAGAGGTTTATAAGTAGAGCCGGTTAGGATATCACAGAAGGCCCTCCTCAGTTCCTTATAGTGCCTGCTGTTTGGCGAGAAGAGCACGTCACCATTGAAACTTTATGTTGGAGTGAGACGTGCTGATCATAGGTGATGTGAGGAGCCTTAAAGTTCTGGATGTTTCCCTGTAGGTAGCTTGATTTAAGCCTGGATAAGTGCCCTCTGATGCCAGCCAAAGTTCCTCAACCTTGGGGACACCTTTTGGGGATTAGGACCCACTCATGCAGAGGCCAGTAGCAGGGCTCAGGTTGGTCCACATAGTGTTGTACAGCTGGGTAGTTGCAGGAGGGATATTTTGAGGCTTGTTCTATCCCTATAGCTCAAACACAAGGTCAGTTCTGGGGGTTCTGGTTTCTAGGCAAGCAGGTCAAGTCTTCCTTCTACAGACAGCAGGGCAGTCCTTTGTCTGAATCTTCCACATGCCCTGAGTGTTCTGATTGAAGGTGCTGTGTGTGCCAATCTTATGCGCAGTGCCAGCCTGTGTGTGTGGGATGCTCCCTTTGTCTTACATTCCACTTTTCCTTGGTTTAGCTCCAATCTGTCTAGGTGGACAAAAGCAGAAAGGCCTGGATATGAGCTATGTTTGTGAGCGCTTTGTCCATTGGTCAAGAGTTCTACTCAGGGCATGTGGAAGATTCAGACAAAGGACTGCCTTGCTGTCTGTAGAAGGAAGCCTTGACCTGCTTGCCTAGAAACCAGAACCCCCAGAACTGACCTTTTTGTGGTCTCCCTGTTCTTGTGTGCATCAGCATCATCAGGCGGAGGTACAGTGGCACCAGAGCACGAAGGAGCTGCATCCCACATGGCCATGGAGGGCCACACCACGGACTCTGAATACACCAGTGGGACGGAGGGCGAGGGGAGCTTCACGGCAGTCACAGGATCTGCAACCAGCGACACAGACTCGTCCTCCGATGGGAGCTCCCTTGTGGTGGTGGCAAAATCTGTGTCCCCCACTTCTACAGGTACAGCCGCCACCCCCCCTACCAGCACCGCCCTCCCAGCAGCCCCTCAGCCTTCGCCCCGTGCCCGCTCACCCAGGATGGTGGGCATCACCTTCGCCCCAGGCACCTCAGCCCCTGCCCCTGTCACCTCACTGAGGAGGCCATTGATTTCCTCTGGTCCCTCACTGTTGGGCAGTCTACCATTTTGAATGCCATCCAAGGTGTAGAAAGGGAATTGCAACACACAAATGCATTCCTGGAGGGCATTCATTCTGGTCTGGCTGCCCTTCATCGAACCCTGCAAACTCTGGCCTTAGCACTGATGGCAGCCATTGTCCCTGTCTCTAGCCTCCCCCCTCCAACTTCCTCTACCCAGACCCAATCCCCTGTACCCCAGCCTATCCCAAGCACACCATCAGACCAGCATGCACACACCTCACCACACAAGGGAAGCTCAGGCAAACATAAGCACCACACATCCCACAGGCACTCACGCAAGCATCACACACATACAGACACACCACATCCACTGCCTCCACTGTGTCACCCTCCTCCTCGTCTCCCTCCTCCCTCCCAGTCTCGTCTACACTCTCACCTGCATGCACTACCACTACAGCCACTAGGTCCCGCACCAGCACACCCACCACCACACCCCGCTCACGTGCAGTAACCACCCCCACTACCATTTACACGTCCCCTGTGTCCTCTCCCAGTGTGTCTGTGACACCCCCCCCAAAGTACACAAACGCAGGCACACACCCACCCAACATACATCCACCTCACGACAGCCTCCAGCGCATGCACCTGCACCCAAAGCCACAAAAGTTACACCTCCTGCTACTACCTCCTCTTCCTCCACTCCCAAACCCCCTCCAGCTACCCGTCCCAGTGTTCCTCAGAAACTTTTCATGACCAAGCTTGACCTCTTTCCTACCCCCCCCCCTCCAATTCATAGGTCCCGTACTAGCACCTCAGCCAAAAAATCTCCGGGACCAGTGGTGCCTGTTGTTACAGGTATGTGGAGTGCACCGGGCACCAGGGCAGCCAGTGTGACACATAGCCAAAGCACAGCCAGGTCCCCCCCCAGGAAGCACCAGAAGTTGGAAAGTGCCCGGCGGGAGAGGGGGAAGACTCCAGCCAGCAAAGCCACTCAAAAGGGTCCCGGGGGGAGTGTCGACTCAGCTGTGACTCCTCCCAAGGTGGGGAAGGGGCAGAAGAAATCACTAAAGTCTGGGAGGAGCAGCACGGCGGGGAAGACCGCCATCATCCCCGCTGCCCAGGAGGCCACCGCCAGAGTCAGTGCCCAGGAGGGCAGCTCGATCGTCAGTGGCCAGGAGGCCACCGCCAGTGTCAATGCCCAGGAGGGCAGCTCGATCGTCAGTGGCCAGGAGGCCACCACCAGAGTCAGTACCCAGGAGGGCAGCCCGATCATCAGTGGCCAGGAGGCCACCGCCAGAGTCAGTGCCCAGGACGGCAGCCCGATCGTCAGTGGCCAGGATGCCACCGCCAAAGTCAGTGCCCAGCAGGGCAGCCCGATCGTCACTGGCCAGGAGGCCACCGCCAGAGTCAGTGCCCAGGAGGGCAGCCCGATCGTCAGTGGCCAGGAGGCCACAACCAGAGTCAGTGGCCAGGAGGCCACCGCCAGCCACAGCCCAGCTGCCCAGGAGGGCCCCGGCAGCCACAGCCCAGCTGCCCAATGAAGGACCGCCAGCCCCAGCCCAGCTGGGCAATGAAGGACCACCATGGCAAGCACCCCTGAACAGGGAAAGCACCGCTGAACAGGTCAGAAACTGCCAACTCAAGCACCGCTGAACAGGGCAAGCACCGCCAAGTCAAGCACCGCTGAACAGGGCAAGCAACGCTGAACAGGTCAGAAACTGCAAACTCAAGCACCGCTGAACAGGGCAAAGACCGCCATGGCAAGCTCCGCTGAACAGGGCAAGCAACGCTGAACAGGTCAGAAACTGCAAACTCAAGCACCTCTGAACAGGCCAAAGACCGCCATGGCAAGCTCCGCTGAACAGGGCATGCACTGCTGAACAGGGCAGGCTCTGCCATGGCAAGCTCCGCTGAACAGGGAAAGCACCGCTGAACAGAGCAAGCACCGTCAAGTCAAGCACCGCTGAACAGGGCAAGCACCGCTGAACAGGGCAAGCACCGCCGAACAGGGCAAGGACCGCCAACTCAAGCACTGGTAGCCCATGAGCGGCAGGGGCAGTGACGCAACTGGGACCGTCACGGGGTGAGTGATGCACTCTGGGCACCAGTCCCCCTTGAGAACCAGTGGAGACCTGCATCCACTCCGTCTGTCCTGCACAGGATGAAGCTCTCTGGGCACCAGTCCCCCTCCAGAACCAGTGGAGAAATGCATCCACTCTGTCTGTCCTGCACAGGATGAATCACTCTGGGCACCAGTCCCCCTCCAGAACCAGTGGAGAGATACATCCACTACCTCAGTCCTTGGCAGGATGAAGCACTCTGGGCACCAGTCCCCCTCCAGAACCAGTGGAGAGATACATCCACTACCTCAGTCCTTGGCAGGATGGAGCACTCTGGGCACCAGGCCCCCTCCAGAACCAGTGGAGAGATACATCCACTACCTCAGTCCTTGGCAGGATGAAGCACTCTGGGCACCAGGCCCCCTCCAGAGCCAGTGGAGACTCTTATCCACTTGAGAGACTGTGGCTTTGCACTCCCCATGATAAAGCAGTGGGGAACCCACCCACTGTAGAGACTTGAGAGACTGTGGCTTTGCACTTCCCAGGATGGTACAGTGGGCAACCCACCCACTGTAAAGACTTGAGAGACTGTGGCTTTGCACTCCCCAGGATGGTACAGTGGGCAACCCACCCACTGTAGAGACTGTGGCTTTGCACTCCCCAGGATGGTACAGTGGGCAACCCACCCACTGTAGAGACTTGAGAGACTGTGGCTTTACACTCCCCAGGATACATCAATGGGCATGGAGCCCTCTCGTGGATCTGGCATGGTGCACTCATCTGGCTGAGGTGCCCCCCCTTCCCTTCCCCCTGAGGTGCCTGTTGTATTTCTATCTGATGCCCCAGCAGTGTTCTCTCCGTTTTGATCAGGTATCGTGTGTGGGCCTCGCCCATGCATTTTGGGCCCAGTGGTCCACGGACAATAACTTGTGCATTACCTGCACTACTAATCGTGGTGTATATTTTGTTTTATGTGTATATATTATATGTAGATATTTGGTTACTGTATTTTGATATATTACAATGGTGTCACTCATTTCCTTTGGTCTTTGTATTCTTCCGGGGGTGTTGGGGGTTGTTACTGTGATGTTTGAATATGCATTGGTGTGTGTGTTGTAGTGGGTGAGGGTTGGGGTGGGGGTGGGGGTGTTTGGTGTGTGTGTCCCTGTCCTTTGCCTCCCTCTCCCCTATGTCGTAGGTGCAGTACTCACCGTTGTCTTCGCCGCCGGCTTGATGATCGTCGTATAGGAGCAGGAAGACTAGTGCAGGAAGTATATGGAGTTCCGGCTCCATGGTGCCCTCCTTCCTCGCGGAGTGTGTAGAGGTGAGCGTTTTCCCTTTGAAATGGCTGTTTCCGCCATGTTTTTATCCGCGTTGAATCCGCCCTGCAAAAGGTGGCAGATTGGTAGGTTGTGATACTGTGGGCGGTACTTTGTCTCCCGCTTGTCTGTTGGCGGTGACCGCCGCGCTGTTTGTCTGTACCGCCGTGGCGGTCGGAGTGTTAAAGTGGCTGTCTTTGTTGGCGGTTTCCGCCATGGTCATAATTCCCATTTTTTTACCGCCAGCCTGTTGGCGGTCTTACCGCCGCTTTATCACCGTCCGCCAGGGTTGTAATGACCACAATAGATGTTCTGCCTTTATTTTTCACACAGACCCCTTGTTTTACTCCACTTAAAACTCGTGAAGCCCAGGCTTCAGTGTAACTCACAATATTATGTTTTTTACCCATGTTTGATGCAACATGTACTTTGACTTTTATTGCAAGAGTAATTATAGCAGTTTCTGAACTTGGGTCTATTGGTGCCCGTGGTACATGTATTGATACTAAATTTGCAGCTGATCGAGGTCCAGATTAATCATCTGTTTGAGGCTATAAACATCTTGTAAATACACTTTTTACCTCAACAATTTCATTGTAGTGTTCAGAGTCCCTTGACCCAGCAAGACATCCTGTGGCACATACATCATTTTGTTTCTAGCAACAGGCTTAGTTTAAAACCAAACCTTAACTTGGGGTTGTGAGGTTGGTTAATAGGATCTATCAGGTCTCAAATGGCCTTGGGCAGAGCTGTCTTTTCAGATCTCCTCCAATTCTCCATTGAGAACAGTCAGGGATAGACAAAAAACAGAGCCTCAATCCTTCAGAAGCCATTGTCTGCATTTGTTTTTCTGCATTCCTAGGCTGTTGTATACTCACCGTGAAGCAATTGAGCATGCTCTCCTTTACTCTCACTGCTAATGCAGGCTCCAGATTCTCCACAACCATTGAGCACACCTGGAGTACATTTTGTCCTTGGCACCACAACAATACTGGCCCCATTGAAGTCAGTGGGGCTGTGGCTGCACATCAGCTGCTAAGGTGGTAATGGCAAGACCAATATTTGTGGATGCTGGTCTGGTTGCTCCACTAGATGACTGTCATTTGGTTGTTCCATTAGATGAGTGTCATTCATGACAGCATGGAGGCATAATCAAAATGGAAACAATGCAACAGAAATAGTGAGTGCAGAATACATACAGGGGCTGATTCACAAAGGGCCTCTGCCCTTGTGGCAGATGCCCTGCAGTTGTGACAGGGGCCACGCACTTGTGGCAGAGCGTCCTCACAGCAATCACTGATCGCAGAGGTCCCACTATGGGTGCAGCCCACCTGCCACAACTGAGGGGCCTCTGCAATGAATGAATCTGCACAGACTGCGTGAAGTGTCAACACACCTCTGCACTAGTTGCCTATCAGTGGGCCCACCCACCTATATTTTGAAGAGCTTCTCAATTTCAATTTCAATTTTATTGCATTCAATTTATCAGAGCCTTTGCATAACAAATAGCCTAACTCAGTAAGTCTCCCTTAATGTGGCCAGGACAGATGAGACCAACTCATGCACAGCATGGGTGGGCTGTTCGTGAGTGGTTCACTGCTAGCAACATCAAGAACGAAGAAGGGCATTGGAGGTTTAGTGTTGGCTTTATGTATGGTGATAAAATATTACACAATGTTAAAAAACTCTAGAAATTTTAGTTATGTTATAGTCAGGGCCACTGTAATTATGTGACAGTAGAGGGCCAAATTATGCAGCAGGATTGACTAAATTATGCAGCAAGAAAAGGCACATTATGCTGCATAATTTAGCACATATTATGACAGTATTTCTCCATTATTTTATCATTTTTCAACTTGTTAACACTGGTGAGGCATTGGTTGCACCTCATTAGTACCAGTATAACGCTCAAATATAGAAATAAGCAGATGGTGACCAGTCAACTATCGCAAGGGGTTTTCCACTGCGCAGCAACGGGTGTTGCTGTATTTTTAGTAACTTTAGAACAATTTCAACTAGAAACCAAATCCTTCTTGTTGAAATCTGCAAATTATACAGCAGATGATGGATCATGTGGAAAATGCAGAATATTCATAATATTGTGAAAAACGCCACCACCGCACAATCATATAATTCTAGTGGCCATGGTTATAGTTAAGTAAGGTATTAGTATTTTACTGTGCATTAAAAGAACTTAAAAATAGTTATTTAAGCTAAATGTAACTGGTGAATTTAACTGATTTTGTTAGTTTAAGACCGTATATTTTGACTAACATTTTCACTTAACTATAGCATCCCTTTAACCCTTATTTTTTCATAAAAACTAAACAAATATATATATATATATATATATATATATATATATATATATTTATATATATGCACTTAAAAAACATAGGTTACAGGGTTGTTACAGTAAAGCTCACATTTTAAATGTACAAAACCATGGAAATTCACCAGTTATAGTTAGAGTTGCATCAAGTAACTATATACTTGTGCCCTATGGTAACTATAACTCGCGCCATCACCATGCACAGTTTTGTCATCAAAAAACTACAAATATTACATTGTTATTATCAATGATGTTATGAAAGATATCTTGAGTGTCATAATTTGTGGGGTCATTGGCAGAGCATGACGAGAGCGCGAGTTATAGTTACCTTAGGGCATGAGCTAAAGTTACTTGAGGTAACGCTACCTTTAACTGGTGAATATCTATGGTTTTGTATGTTTAAAATGTGAGCCTAACTATAACGTCTCTGTAACCTTTTTCTTAAGTGAATTTCTATGTTTTTTAAAAACTCTGGCCATCATTACGACCCTGGCAGAAGGCATAATTTTGGAGGAAGGCACTGCCGGTACCTTTCCCCAAAACATGACATTGGAGGTTTGGCTCAAGCCAAACCGCCAATGTACCACTCCGTCTGTCAGAGCAGTAACAGCCACCGGGCTGGAGACTTCGGTCACCAGCCAAGCGGCAGTCACAATCCCACCCTCAGGATTATTACCCCACCTACCGTCATGGTTTTCATGGCATTCATACCGCCACGAAAACCATGGCGGTAGGCACTATCAGTGCCAGGGAATTCCTTCCCTGGCACTGATAGGGGTCTCCCCAGAGTCATTTACCACCCTTCCCCTCCCTCCCCCTCCCAAACCCCCTTCACATACACACATACATGCACATACATACACACTCATACACACACGCATACACACATTCACCAACGCATGCATACACACATACACTCTCACATCCAAACTCGCAAACATACATCCAGGCACACACGGAGGCACACAACACAATATGTAAGTACACACACACCCACTCATGCACACATGCATTACACACGCATGCACACATACACTCACAGTCACACACACCCCCACAAACGCACACAACACCCCCACCCCCCTGTCCTGTCGGAGAACCCGACTTACCTGCTTGCAGGGGGCCTCGGCAGGAGACGGGACACGGCGCTGCTACCAGCAGCAGCATCTGCTAGCAAAACACCGCCAGGGCATATCATGGAATATGATACAGTAGGCAGTGTTTTGCTGGTGTGGGGCTGCTGCTGGCAGCAGCGCCACCTTTCCGCCATCCACCGCCATGACCGTGGACGGAATTCTTCCAGCCTTCTTGCAGAATTCCAGCTTTAGTCATAATGGCATGAACGGTCGGTGGCCACGGCGAAAGTATGTTGGCGGCCGTCGCCATGGCAGTAGGCGTCATCTGCTGCCAATCTTGTAATGAGGGCCTCTACTTGTTAACTATAACGTTTCTGTAACCTTTGGTTTTTTCAGTGTATTTCTATGTTTTTTTTAATGAATGGTAGTTTTATTTAATATATGTTAATCCAACGTCCACGCAGCTGTAAGCACCCAACATTGCACCATGCACGGCTTTCACCTGTGCGCTGGGGAGGTTGCCCGCAAGACCTGGCCTGCAGGCAGACCATATGGCCAACTCCATCAAACCTCCTAATCCCATGCTGGCCGTGCATGGCAGAAGTAGGCTGCAGCCCTCTCTGGCTGTGAGAAGAGGTGTGAGAGGGTGTTTCTGGGGTGAGAGTGGCTTTGAGATTATCAGTCTGTTTGTGATAGTGCGTACATCAGTGTTTTAGTGCATGCAACAGTGTGTGTGCGCGGGTCTGTGAGTGGATGCATGAGGGTGTCAGTGGGTCTGTGAGTAGGTATGTGACAGTCTGAGTGGGTCACTGAGTGGGTACGTAACTGAGTGGGTCTGTGAGTAGGTGCGTGAGGGTCTCACAAGGGTGGTGAGTGGGTGCATGGGCGTCTGTGTGGGTCTGTGAGTGGATGTGTTGGTGTCTTAGTGGGTCTGTGGGTAGGTGCATAAGAGTCTGAGTGGGTGTTTGAGTGGGAGAAAGATTGAAAGATATATATATATATATATATACATATATATATATATATGAGAGAGAGAGTGAAAGGGTCCCCCACAGTCCCTATACATTTATATATTTTTTTGTAGAAATCGTTAAAAGGTTGATTTTATGTAAGTTAATTTTTAATGTTTTCAAATTGCTTCAAGAGTATTGTAATATTTGTTTATGTTGTTGTCGAATTAGAAGTAATTAGTAAAGGTTTTTGTAATAATTTATAAAATATGTCACTTGCATCCATGCACTTGGTAATGGCGTGCAGTCCCAGACCATGCAGAAGAAAGTGAAGCCTCCATACCCACATCAAGGGCAGGCTGGGGAGACCGTTGCAAAGATCACGTGAAGCTGTGTGGTGTGAAGTATGTTTGATGAACATAACTAAACCGTCACTACTCACTTCACGTGGTCCACTGCCATCCCCCACTGCTTGGCGGTCAGTGTAGCTCCCAATTATCCCAGTACAGTTAGCTACAAACAGCCCACTCAGCCCCCGTCAACAACATTGAGTAGAGTGCAGTTATTGCCCTATGAACTATGCAATGTGTGTGGAAACATTGCAATCCCAGATGTAAACTCTACCCATCTCTGCCTGTTGTCCATGTATCGCGAAGGGTCCATGTGAGTGCATAATATGAGAGGAAGAAGCACACATTTAACCTGAAGAGGTCTTGCAGGTCCTGGAATGAGCGAAGGGCCCCCTAGAACTACCACCCCATCTCACTGCTATGCTTCCCAGCTAAAATCACCAAGAAGGCAATCAATAGTCAGATACGACAACACATCAAGGACAAGAACATCCTGGACATCTCCAATCGGGATTCAGTACCAACCACAGCACTGAAATCACCCTGCTCGCAGTGACAGATGACATTTGCTCCATCCTTGACCAAGGACAAACAGCAGCCCTAGTCCTACTCAAACTCACAGCCGCGTTCTGTGCAGTATCCCACTCTATACTATGTACCAGACTCCACGGAGCAGGCCTACGAGGCAAGGCAGAACACAAAAAGTCAGGGTCCTGCCCCACCAATCAGAACCGACTGACATCAGCTGCGGAGTACACAAAGGATCATTGCTGAGCCCCACGCTTTTCAATATCTATATGATTCCAACTCGCCCCTATCGTCAGAAAATACAGGACGAACATCGTCTCCTATGCAGATGACACCCAACTGATCCTCTCCCTGACCGAGAACCCATCAACAGCCAAGAAGAATTTCAGAGAAGGGATGGACGCAGTAGCCACCTGGATGAGGGAAAGCTGCCTCTAGCTGAACCCGGACAAAAGTGATATCCTTGTCCTAGGACCCTCATCGTCGGCCTGAGATGACTTCTCAACACTCAGCAAACCTCCCACCCCTACAGACCACATACGCAACCTCAACTTCATCCTCGACTCAATGAACACCATGACCAGGCAGGTCAAGTCCGTTGCCCCATCTGCTTCCACACCATCCGACTCCTACAAAAGATCATCAGATGGATACTAACCGACTGCCAGAAAACCACCCTAATCACAAGCAGACTTGACTATGACAATGCCCTCTGTGCTGGAACCTCCAAGAAAAACAAGTTACAACAGATCCAGAATGCCACTGCCACACTCGTCCTAGACCCCCCGATGATAACACATCACAGGACACCTGAAGAACCTCCACTGGCTCACCGTCGAGAAGAGGATCAACTTCAAACTCCTCATATATGCCTACAAAGCCCTCCACGATGATGGACCCAACTACCTCAACAACAGCATCAACTGGTACTCCCCTCCCAGACCTCTCTGCTCGTCCCAATAGTCACTTGTCAATGTACCCCAAATAAAGAAGTCCTCAGCTGGAGGAAGATCATTTTCATACCTGGTAGCAAAAAGCTGGAAAACCTTACCACTGCACCGCAGATAGTCAGAATTGCTGCCTAAGTTAAGGAAGGACCTCAAGACATGGCTCCTCAACTGATCTGTGGGTCCACTCCTCAATGCGTTCAGACCCTATGGATGAGTAGTGTGCTATACAAGACCGTGATTGATTGCTTGATTGATTATATAGGTAATTTATAGGAATCACCCCAGGCTGTGGCAATGGTATTGGATGATGGATCCCTAGTAACACTCTAGCAGTGGGCACCACCCATATCAGGAGTTGTAGTGCATACGTGATCTGGTACCATCAAGGCTGAATGTATCTATTGAAATCCAGCTAAGCTACCCAAGCAAGCTTCCCAAGGTCTTTCGCTGGACCACCATCTGTGAACAGCCACTCTAGTAGGCCTGTGTTATCCAGTGAAGCCAGACCTTATCTTCGTTCTCGCATTTTGTCCCCCACTATCCAGCTCATGGGCCATCGCAATTGTACCACTGTATAAATATAATTCAATGTCAGGTACCCACAGGCCACCTTCTATAATCGAACGTTGGAGCATTTGGACCGAAACCCATTTACAGGTAAGTCCCCACATGAGGTCAGACATCAGTCCTCTCGTTTACTTAAATAAAGACCTATCTGGCATCACTGGTAAGGCCACAAAGAAATATATTAGGCTAGGAGGGACTAACATTTTGGCAACTGCAGCTCTTGTCTGTTGTTCTCATTCAGTAGACCTTTACCCTCGCGGCACACATTCACCTCCAAGTAGCAGAAGGTTTTAAAGCTCCACGGGAGCCGACCGGGCTTCAGAGCGTCTTGGTCAACCTTGCAAAGGGGGAAAATGCAAGATTGGCCCCAGTTCACTGTGAGGCCTGCTAGGTCACCAAAATGATCCAGCAGGGCATTGAGGGCAGGAAGTATGTGCAGGTGATTCTGTAGATGTATCAGCATATCATTACAGTGGAGTGAGACTGTATGCCAGTCGACATGGATTCAGATGCCACAAGCAGGGCCTTTTACACACAATAATGCAGCCAAAGGTGGGAGGAAGCAGCTTTGACAGGTTCCCCGGTTTATAGTAAATTCTTGTGAGCTATGTCTTCCTGTGCGCATCCTGGATCGTGGCTGCGGGCAGAGAAGTCTAATCCACTTAAGGTATGCCATGCCCATCCCCATGACCTTAAAAACCTCAAGCAGGTACAACCAACACAGAGCTTCAAAGGCCCTTTCAAAGTTCAAAGAGACCACCACCAGAAGGTCGTTCACCCTTTCACTGCATCCATAATGTGTCACAAGCGCAGCGTATGATAATAAGTCGCTTGTTGGGGAATAAACCAACATTGGACAAGGTAGACCGGTAATCAATATTAAGCATCAATAACTGGCAATAGGAGCCCACCAAGAGTAGGTCCTTGCCTGGTTTCAGTACCACTACAATGAGTGCCTCACGGAGTGACTCCGGAAGCATGCTTCTCTGGTGGGCCTCCTGATAAACCTCCAGCAACTTAGGGGCAAGGGTGGCTCGAAACATCACATAATACAGTATTCCACGGGGAACCCATCCATGCCCGTGGTTTTACCCTGCGCCGTCTGGCAAATTGCCAAGGGGAATCTCCTCTACCTTCAAGGGGGGCTCCAGGTCTGATAATTGCAGCTTGGACAGGTGAGCTCATTGCCTTTTGTCGGATGTTCCTGATAGCATTTGGGGAGGGTCCTGGTGGGGCAGGGGGTAAGAGTTCAGATGCTCAAAGAACTGAACAAAAACCTTGTTGATGTCAGCTTGTGTATTGACTACGTGACCTGCCATGCCACGGATCACGCCCATCACAGTTCTAGGAATATCCAATTGCAGTAACCAAGCCCAGCATGTGTCCAGGTTTATCTCCATCTGTGTGCAGGTGGGTCAGGCAGGTCCTATAATTGAGGTAACTCAACCATGTCACCTCCTCGTAGTATGGATGCCGGAGTTCTGCTAAGTGGGATCACGCACCTAGCACTGTCATCACCTGGATTTCCACACTCCACAAGCACAATTTCACAGCCATTTTCACTGCACCAGGTCACTTATAAGTCACCTATATATCTAGCCTTCAGACCCTGAAGGTTAGGTGCCTAGTACCTGTGTGTGAGGGCACACATGCACTAGCAGAGGTGCCCCCACGTCACCAAGGCCCATTTTCCCGGACTTCGTGAGTTTTGTAATAGATCATTTTGATGTGTCCACGTTGTGTTTTGAGTGGAGTATGAGTGGAGTACCATTTGCATTGCACCTCACATGGCCATATTCGGGGTTACAACTGTGAAGCTGCATATATGTATTGACCTACATGTAGTGCACACTTATAATGGCGTCCCCACACTCACGGGGTCTGGAAAAATGGGCCTGGATAATGTGGGGGCATCTCTGCTAGTACATTGACTGACTGAGAGCAATTGTATGGGCCACCCTAGGCCCCCTTGGGCTATAGCAAACCGTATCTGAGTGACTGCAGTATATGCTGTATCATACAGTGTTTGCTCCACTCCTCCTGCCCAGATGACACTGGAATCCAGAGGCACTTCATTCACTTCTTTAACCTAGGTGCTGGAGCACTGACCTTCCACCAAAGGAGGCCATGATTTCCGCACATCTTGCCAACCGCTAATGTATTACATGGTGGGAGAGCCCCCATGAGCCAACTAGCAACTCCCTGCTAGGGAATAGACTTTCTCTGGGGCTTTGGGTGTGCTATGTCCAGCATAATACAATTACAATGTCACTATAGATGTGAGGTTGACCCACATACTTGCTCAGCTTGTAACCCTCAGCCTGCCTCATGCCTGGTGACTTTCTTGGGCAGGGCTGTGCTGGTACCATATGATGTCTTTTCACTTTGGTTGGATTTTTCAAGTGCTCAGGAGGGTTGCTCCACAGGGCATTGGAGGTAGTGATAGTGGGGTATGGTGCGCCCAAAGACCACTAAGTCCCCATCCCAGAAGTCAATCATGGCCATGCTGTCAACTGCTCCAACTGATCCAATCTGTCAATTGGAAAGTACATTGAACAAGCACACGGGCATCTTAGATGAAAATCCTGCAAGCTATCTATGACTCCAAAACTGGCATGAAGGCCTAATTTGGGGGTGATGCAAAACAAAACTGAACTCTAGCAAGAGGATCACACTACGCTGACACAGCAAATGGATGATTTAAAATCTGCTTTAACCACCCTCCGGCCCTGTGTGGGGACTATTCAGGATCAATGTAAGGCGCTACAATCAGAAGTGCAAGATCTTAAGGCGGGGGCTGAAGATGCAGAAGGATGCTCTATAGGAAATTACATACATTTCCTGGGCTCTCCACTGGACCCTAGCATCCCAGAAGTAATGATAGGGGCCGGTCGCTTCTACCTTGCCAGGAAACTCCGCCACAGGCACCAATCAAATGGGTGCACAGCTTTTGTAAAGTTGATGGGGCCTCACCAGGTTAGTACCGTCAGCAGACCTGACTCGCAAACTGGTAAGGTGCGGCCAAAGTCTCCCTCAGTCAGAAGCACTGCCAGTTGAATAGCGGGATCATGTGGCATCTTCCCACTGCTGGGGGAGCTCGGGCAGCAACCTGCTGGCGAATAGAGCCGGACGGGCAGCATAAATGTATAATACTTAACAGACTGGGAGTGGAACTTACTACAAGGCATCCAACGCAGCTGCCATCATCGCCACACCTCAATGTTGTTATATTTGTCTAGAATTATTGATGGAACATTTATTAAATATTATAGTTTTTTAAGTTTGTAATTAAACATAAACAAATAATGTTTTATTTAAAATGAATTAGAGTAGTATAATTTATTTTTTATTTCTTTATTTCAATAGAGAAATAAAATGTTTTACAACAAAATATATTAGACTTTTATTGTTATGTTGGTTGTAGTTTACTATATTTTGGTTCCATGGTTTGCTGTTTTTTTTTTATTTTGTATTAACACATCTGATGTTTATTTAACTTTCAATTTTAAATATATTTATTTTTTCATTAATATTATTAATAGATAATATATCAGTAGTGTATATTTGTAATTTTTAAGTTATATTATTCAATTGAATGAATTAGTTTAATTATATTTAATATTAAATTGTTTTTATTTGATCCTGAAAATGTGATACAATATTTATTATAATGGATTGTAAAATATAAAATCTGATATCTTTAGTGTCAAATTCCTTACCCACATTAGTTTAGATTAAAGTGGGACTAGTAAATATGACCCCTTTGGTATCCAACAAATACCCATAAATGACTTGGGGCTTGATTACGAGTTTGGCAGTGGGACTGCCAGAATGCCATGTCAGCCTTATTACGATGCAATTAGGCTGGTCCGCCGCATGCCAAGCAAAAAAGACAGACCATCAGCAGGGCAGCTTCTATCTACGCAGTCCAACCTCAAACGTTATCAGCTCTGTGACCAACCACTGAGCATACTACAAACACACAGTTACTGTGGTGGTCTCCTTGTGGGGATTAGCCAATGGCAGTCGACTACAGCTGTACACATCTAGCAAAGTAACAAACAAGTGCTTATTGAATGAAATCAAAAACAAAACAGCTGACATACATTGGTCCAGTGGACACACCTGCAAATCACATTATAAAACACACCCCTTCACCGACCACAATCCTTTGCATTTCCACAGGGAGCCAAAGAAATCCGTTCACCACTTATTACATTTTTCATAGATTAGGCACCCCTTTTTCCACCATCTCATAGAACACCCTGCACACACTTTTGTCCATTCACTCCCTATTGCACTTCCCCTGTTAAGTAAGTCCCTGTCAACCACTTTCGTTGTCCACAATGTCATGTGCCAAAAATCCCAGTGTTTCAGAAGATGAGTTGAGAGTCATGGTGGATGAAATCATAGGAGTAGAGACACAATTGTTTGGAGCCCAGGTTCAACACACTACTCTCAGCAGGAAAATAGAAATGTTGGACAGGCTAGTTGACAAAGTTAATGCTGTAGGTACCTGTCAACACCAGTACAATGTGCGCTCTACGGGCAACATAATGCAAAGAAAAAAAACTTGTGCAATGTAATAATTCATGCATTTTGTGCTGATATTGCATATTAACTTTTTGCATTGCAGGCATTTATATTGATATGTTGTCAATACTGTTTGCAATGTATTGCTCATTTTCAAGCCTTTCATGCAACCTGACTAGGTGTGGCTGGGTGTGGCAGTGGGCGGGGCTTGGGTCTATTAAAGGAACCCAGCTTAGCTCCAAGTGCTCACTATTCAGATGGTTGAATCGGCAGCAGTGTGCCTGATTCATTCTTGGCCTTTAACCCTTGCATTTCAGATCGGCAGAGTGCGCGATCATTTCCTGGCATTTGAATCTTGAGGTTAAATCGGCAGCAGTGTGCGCGATTCATTCTTGGCTTTTAACCCTTGCAGTTCAGATCGGCAGAGTGCGCGATCATCTCCTGGCATTTGAATCTTGATGGTTTAATCTGCAGCAGCGTGCGTGATTCATTCTTGGCATTTAACCCTTGCATCTCAGACCGGCAGAGTGCGCGATCATTTCCTGACATTTAAATCCTGATGGTTGAATCGACAGCAGTGTGCGCAATGCATTCTTGGCATTTAACCCTTGCAGTTCAGATCGGCAGAGTGCGCGATCATTTCCTGGAATCCTGATACACAGTTTAGCAACAAGATGCATAGTAATTTCTGGGCAATTGATTCCTGAAACTCAAATCAAAACAGAGTGTGACTTTACAGTATTATTCATGAATCTTTCACTGTTCATGTTTTGGGAATTAATGTGTTATTTGACTTTTCTCATGCCATAGTTACTATTCCAAGAACTAACTTGAGAGAGTTCCATGGTCAGTGCATAAGGTGTTATTCTGGAAATGTTTAAATGAAAGTTTGCGTAATCCTTCTTTTGCTTCCACGTATCCAGAACTAAAACGTCATGTTATTGAGAAGCTTTTGATCTCTCATGTTATCAAAGTATAGATATTTATGAACAAAGTTCATGAAGATTAATGTGAATAACTTTGCTATTGGGCTCCTAACTCTTGCTTCCACAGGTCTCCTTCCCTTCTGTTCCCAACCTAAAACCCATCCCCCACTTGGCCATTCTATAACTCTGTGCTATAACGGCTAGTAGAGTTTGGAGCTGCCAAGAGGTGGACATATTGGGAATAGGCGCAAACCCAGAGGATCCGGTCTTGCTGACAGTACCACCATGCACACAAAGGAGGACATTAGGAAGAAATGGAACAACCTCAAAAGGCAAGGTCCATTCCCTGGTCTCCAGGTAGCAGCTGGAGGCTCAGAAGATTAGTGGTGGCCCTTCCAGTGTCCCATTAAGACTCTTTTCCTGGGAGGAGATGGTCTTGGTCATCTTGCATCCAGAAGGCTTGATAGGAATACTTGTGGGAATGGTGTCTGGTAAGTTACAACACAAAAACTGTCACAAAAATGCAATGCCATGCATGTCCACAGCTCAGCTTTTGTCACTGTCTTGTTCGTGTATCTCCTCGTATCTAAACAGGGTCCCTGAGCTAGATACAGAGAGTAACACACAGGGAAGCAATACTATGAGTATAACGTAGTTTACTCTCCATTAACATAGCAAACATAGGAATGGAAATCTTAAATTCAAATATACAACATACAATATATTTCAATTTAGATATTTATTATAGCTAATTAAACATTCAGTTCGCACATAATATAATCAACATAGAATCAACCAAAAAAATTATAATACAACCCCCTACCCTAAATGAAACATACATATATGAAAACATAAATAACATACCAGTAAATACGCAAAAATAAACAAATAACACAGAACCAACAAAATCACAAAATAATATACATACAAATTTACAACTGCCTAATACATGAGAGGATATTTAAACCGCACAATAAAGTTACTGCTTTGATGCTCCAATTATGCGTTGTAGTTTGGATTGTATAAATTTCAACATAATAACAGCCAATTCTAGGTTATAATTTCCTGATTCAAATTCTCGTGTTACAGGCCTGATGGTAGCCAATCCTGGTCAGGGCTTCAAATTTGCCAATTTCAAACACTTCATGCCAATGTTCAAGACATGCCAATTTACAAGCCGACGCGCGTTTCGGTGAGTGAAGAAAAATATAAATACACCTTCATCAGGACTTTATGATTCAGTATAATTGGCATACGTACATCTATGTTGATTATATTATGTGCGAACTGAATGTTTAATTAGCTATAATAAATATCTAAATTGAAATATATTGTATGTTGTATATTTGAATTTAAGATTTCCATTCCTATGTTTGCTATGTTAATGGAGAGTAAACTATGTTATACTCATTGTTCGTGTATCTCACCAACATTCAATACCCAGAGTATCTGAGTTTAACACTGTCAATGTGTATTATTGGAGCCAGCATCACAGTTACCAAGGCCCATCACATGCCCTATGTTCAAATGGTGCCTGTGAATCTCACAATGTCAAAACAAAATTCCAGGATTCATGGTCCCAAAATGTAAATGTATGTTCAAAACTAAATGCAGTTTACATACAGCTATGTAATACCCAACATTTGTCAAGCATTGGGGAGTAGAGGGAGTAACCGGACTGCAACTCCCAGGAGGCCTTGTTTCTGTAGCTCCAACCACCAGTCCAGTAGTCTATTGCCCCTATAAATCTGTTAGAGAACTCTCAAATTAAGTTTCCTTACCTGTGAGGATACCATATGTCAAGTGTTGGGAAGTAGATATAGTGACCTGATTGCAGCTCCCAGGAGGCCATGTTTCTGTAATTCCAACCACCAGCCCACTCTCCACTTGTCCAAATGCGCTTGCTTGGTAACTCTCAATTGAAGTGTACTCACCTGGGAGGATACCATTTGTGTAGTGTGTGTAGCTGAGAGAGTGACCAGACTGCAAAGCCCAGAAGGCCAGGTTTCTGTCATTCCAACCACCAGCCCAGTGGTCACTTGTCCAAATACCTTTGTGTGGTAAATCTCAATTAAGGTTTGCTCACCTGGGAGTTACCAAGATACATATCATGCTTAACTCAGAGACGTGTCTGCCTACCTAGCTCCATCTTCACCTGATAACCCACGATGAAACTATTGAGGACAGGAATGACACTTACCCAGTGTGTACAACAAGTATTCCTAAGGCCTCAAGCTGCATCACTTGATTGGTGTTGGCAGCAGACACATTGACACAGCACTGTGCACATGGCTCCAGTCACATTTACAACAAAGTCCTCTGTTTGCCTGCATCCCACTCAGCTAGGCCTCCAAATGGTCAAAGCCTTATGTTGCCTCTATATTGTGTTGGCTTCACTGGTGGTAAGATTTCATTTTCAGGCCATCTTCCAAAGTGCAACTGATCTGCATATCTCACCAACTGCTTTAGTCAAATAGGTTAAGCATGCTTCACACATGTCATGTCAAATAACCCAATACCATGGTAACTTAGCACAATAAGATACCTACAACCTAACTGGGTCCAAAATCTCTGCTCACTGCAACACAAAACCTTTGGAGGTAGATGTCACATTTCAACCAATAACAATGTATGTTCTTCATCAAACAGCTGAGCTGCCACGGGGCACACAGAGGCCACAGAACAGACTACCACTTCCCCCTTGATGAAGCCATCAGTGACGACAACACTCTTGGACTTGTGAACATGGAGGAAGTTCCGACCCATATGAGCAACCTGGTCAGACGGCAACAGTGAGTCTCACTGTGGGCACAATGTCACCTTCCAGCCCTGTTGCTTCCTTCAACATCTCAGTCAATGATCCACCCCCCCAACCTGTGTATCCAGCACAGTTTCCACAATCTTGTGCCCCCCCCAATCCTGGATCCTCACTGCATCTCAACACTCCGGACACTGAGGGTACAGGACCCAGTTGGAAAGGGTAACCTGTGCCAAGTGCATAGGCTCCTGGGTGTAGGGTGCACCGGGAGATGCTGTGGCCCGCAGAGTGAGGCCACTGGGGCTGCTGTTGGCCAGGGCACCATTGGCCAAGTCTTGGGGTTTTATCAGGAGTCCCAAGGCATGATGGGCCAGGTGTTGACCGAACTCTGGGACATTAAGCAGCTGCAGAGTTTCACGAATGAAAAGATAGATGCCCCTACACCGAAATAAACACCCTAACAGTGGTGCTAAGGGACATTAACACTACACCGATCAGGGCTTTATTGCCAACATCTGCCCCTTCCTGTGTGGCAAGTACATCATTCCACAATACATCTGTGGCAGACAAAGGAAGGGATGACCTGACAGAGGCACAAACAGCCTCAGGCACCCCTGCCTTGGCAGCAGATGACTCTCCCACACCCCTCACAAGCAGGAATGTCCAGCAATGAATCCAGGAGGCGCATATGGCAAGAGACCCACGGCAACCATCAACAATCCTCTTCCTTAAGGTCCTCCTTTGTGTCTCACACATTCGCTCTGTGTACTGATCCTGAACCACTTTCCATTTCCAATGGGAGGAGTACTCTGGACTTTGGCCTTCCAATGGTGTGGCCTTTTCTCCAATGATTTCATTTACCATGACTAATCCTTTCACATTTCTTTTTTGTTGAGTCATGTCACATATATTTTCTGTTAGTTGTAGCTTCCCAATAAAATCACCCATCACTGACATTGTCTGCAGTTTTTAATTTGACATTTAGCCATGTAGTTAGGTCAGAGCATGTGAACCATACAATGATGAACCAGGGTACTTCTTCAAGATGGGATTTGTTGCACACACACAGTGTTCAGTTCAGGAATACAACCAACCCATATAAACACATACATACAAGTGTCTGGTCAAAGAAGAAATTTTATTACACCGTTTAGCGCATATCCTGTCGATATGTCTGAAATATTTCAAATCATAAATGATTTAATCATAATGAGTAAATAAACATATTCACAGGTACATACCTCCAGACAATGGAAGGAAGGGATTTGCCAGACATTGTCCTGTAGAAGAGGCAGACATTGAAGGGGTCGATGTGATCAGCAGGAGCCATATTATCTACCACACCAAAGTAATCCAACATCATATACTCCAAGTCTCAGACAGGTGGCAGTACAACAGTTTCTAATCACAGGGTCATTATGATCCAGTGCTCATGCATCTGGTGGTATGGCACACACATATGTCAGTGATTTGGCACAGGCACTGTGGCTACAGTTACGAAACAGCTGCATACAGGTGACACAAAAAGAATGTTTAGTCAATGTGATAGGTAACTGACATGGTTGTGGCCTAGCACTACATATATTCGGACCACATTATGACACCCATGATGCATCAAGGTAGCCACAGGACATGAAACACTTCCAATTAAGTCTTCTAAACTTCCATCCCAAAACTGTGCAGGCTGCCTTGGCACAGATCTCATACACCCAAACTCTGTGACCTATATTCCCTAGAACAATCGATGTCCACTTTGCATGTCAGAATAGCATCACATACATGCCAAGGCACCAACTCTGAAACACCCTAATGAGGATATCATGATGAAGGTACCTGTACAAAGAACAAAACAAGGAGTATAGGCATAAAACCATGCATATGATACAAGTTACATTGCAAGAACCTGGAAAACAAAGTACATTGCACTACATCTGACACAAACAAAGCAACATTATCAAGGTTAGGATGTGTAAAAAGCTTTCTCATCAAAAAGTCTTTGGTTGATGTTGGCTGAGTATTAGCTCCTAACTCTTTTTAAAAAATCTACTCAACACATTCTCAGAACTACAGTGCATTGTACAGTCACAGCCATGACATACCATGACATACTTACACTCAAGAGAAGAAGCTGTCAATGAAATCTTTTCACAAATCAGCTCCTTCCTCTTCATCACTGTCAACTTCATTTGGCATTTCAGGATTCTCACCTGGTGGCACTGCAGGCTCCTCTTCCTCTTGCATGTATGGGATTTTCCTATGCAGGGCGATGTTGTGGAGCATACAGCATGCCACAGTGATCTGACACTCTTTTTCGGGTGAGTAGAGGAGGGCTCAATCAGTCCTAGCCAGTCAGCTAAATCTGGTCTTCTGCAGCTGAAAATCCCACTCCACTGGATGCCTTGTTCTTCCATGGGCCTCTTTAAATCAGACTTCCCCTGGCATAGTTGGATTTCTCAGCAGTGTCAATAGCCAAGGATAGTTTGGATATGCTGAGTCTCCTGTTAAGGAATAGGACATAAGTGCAACAATGAGTCACTGATTTGATGATTGCAACACCTGATACTGCTCAGACACAATCAGGACAGATGTGACTTACCAACCAGCCAAGCCCTCTCTGGTTGCAGTTGTGACATGAGCTGGGGTATAGTGCTGTTCTGCATCATAAAGGAAATCATAGGCTGCTCCAGGGAAATGGTCATGGACGTTTGAGATATAGAGTTCAGATAAACAGACAACTTGCACGTTGATGAAATGGAAGTTTTTTCTGTTCCAATAGACTTGTTAAGTGGCCTGTGGTGACACCAAGGCAACATGTGTGCCATAAATGACTCCCATTACATGTGGGAGGTGGGTAAAACCATAAAAGTCAGCAGTCACATTAGCTAAATCCTCACATTAGGGGAATGTTATAGAGCTGTCCATGTGTTTCAACACTGCCAAAAGTAAATCTCCCAATACCAGACTGAACATAGGTTGGGGATACCACCCGATAAGGCCAATGTATGTTGGACGGACTCTGTGGCCAGGAAGTGCAATACTGCCATGACTTGAACAATGGACAGTATACAGTATGGATTAGTGTTGACTGGCATCAGATCTGGCTCCAACTGACGGCATAAATTCACTATTGTTCGCCTATTCAGACAGTAGAGCTGGATTATGTGGCATTCCTCCTTGGTTTGGAGGTCTGGCAATGGACGATATACACGAGGTTGTTCTATCCTCCTTCCACCAGGGTACCTGGAGCATTAGTCTCTGTGTCCTTACCAACATACATAACACATGCAAAGAAAATCATGTGACAAAACATTTCCCGACTGGAAATACATTACAACCACTACACATCACAGCGATCAACTACGCAAGGATCAAATGTTAACCTCGTGATTGTTAACACATTTGTTCATAACATGGATTCGGGTGACACCCAACTGTCTGCCACTGTTTTTTTTTTATAGAAAAAAAACCTTAGCAATTCAAAAAACAAAGGTTAAAGTAACATTATAGTTCAGTGACTGTCATTGATAACATTCATTTTTTGAACTAAAAAAACACAGATATTCACCAGTTATAGTTAGCAGTGCTAACTATAACTTGCTCTCCTGTCAATCGCTACTTATGAACTCACATTGCATCACTCATAACATGTTCTATGACATAATTTATGACATCACTGATATTATCTCAAATGACATCATTAAGGACATTGTTGATGACTTCACTGATGATATCACTGATGACATCCTGCAAAGTGTGTGCTAGTTTTTTTTTTTTTTATGGTTTACATAGTGGTGGGTAAGTGCCATACTACTTGTCTATCTAAATTTGCACAGCATGGGTCTAGTTAATGGGTGTAAGTGAACACTTTATAAAACTTTGGGCCAGATATACAAGAAAGTGTTGCATCGTTTTCTGGCGTGCCCCTACCGCAATCTAAGGACACCGTATTTGCACTGTATTTACAATACAGCGCACCATGCTGCACATTAGAACAATAGTGTAAAAACTGTTGGTGCTATTGTGGTGCTTTGCTGCACTAGCGTTAACAGTTTTGATGCTAGTGCAGCGAAGTGCAAGGAGGACCATTGATTACAATGGGTGCATCTCTTTAACGCCTTCATTGAGCCGGTGTTAAAAATGGTGGTAAATATGGCACAGTGAAATCTTATAGTTTTCACTGCACCATTTCTGCGGGCCTCCTAACACTGGAATGCCCCCTTGCATACATTATGCCTGACACAGGCATAATGTGGCGCAAGGGGTTGCACTTTGTTAATATGGCACAGTGAAAATTGCCTCCTTGAACCACATTAGCATACAAAATGACACTAATGTAGCGTAAGGAGGCACTAAGACCTTTAAAACCTGGTCTTTTGTATTCAAAGTGACAACTGATGACTTGTGTTCATTATGTTCCACACAAGGTTTTTGGCACTGCAGAAAAAGTCTTACACAATAGAAATATTCTATGTAGTAAATACAAACTTTTGCAAGCAGCCTTGAGTTATTAAACATAACTGTGCCAGAATAACAATTTCTACATACCTTAGATTACTGTGTGAGGGTTATAGCTACTTGAACTAACTCTAATGATAGCTGTTGAATTTCTCTGTCTTAGTGCGAGTAAATTCAGAACCTAACTATGCAGCCCATGTAACCTTTGTTTTTTTAAGGGAATTTTCAAATTTTTTAAATTCTATTTCCTAACTATAACGCCCTTGTAACATTTGTCTTTTACAGTGAATTTATATGTTTTTTTAACATAAAGTAATTTTCATTACTACATGTTCATCCAACCACCATGGCACACAGCCTTTGGCCGTGGACGGTGGGGGATGTCCATAGGACTTGGCCTGTAGCCAGGCCCAGCGGCCAACCACACATAACCACCCAATCCCACATTGCACATGACCAGTCCCTGCAGTTAACCCGCTAACCACCCAACCCCACGCTGTGCATGGTCTTTGGCTGTGTTCGGAGGGAGTTGGCCATAGGGCCGGTCTCTCTGGGTGTAAGAATAGGTGTGAGAGGGTGCCTCTGGGTGAGAGTGGGTGTGAGAGTGTCTGGGTGTGAAGGGGTATATGCGTATGTGTATGTGTATGTGAGAGTGGGTATGAGAGTGTCTAGGTGTGAGAGTAGGTGTAAGAGGGTGTCTCTGGATGTGACAGTGGGTATGACAGTGTCTCTGTGAGTGGGTGTGTAAGTGTCTGTGTGGGTCTGTGAGAGTACGTATGAGAGTCTGAGTGGGTCTGTGAGTGGGTTTGTGAGTCTCTAAGTGGGTCTGTGAGTGGGTGCATGAGTGTCTGAGTGCATCTGCGAGTAGGTGTGTGAGTGTCTGTGTGGCTATGTCAGTAGTTGTGTAAGGAGCTTCCCTTCTGGCCATAAGACTCATTTCACAGAACACTAGGACGCACTTACAATTATAAAAGTAGCAGGTGACCCAGTTGAGGCTTTCCTTCTGGAAAGAACAAATTATTCTAACTCCTGAGCTTGGCGAAGACTAAGCAAGTGTGCTTACTCCACAATTCCATATTGAAAAATGATCTGAAATCCTTTGTGGAAGTGAATGTATATGACTGTGAAAAGTGGGTTCTTTCTTGTCCCCTCCCCAGCTGATTTCGGTCCTGGGGACGCCATCCCCAGTGTCCACTTCTATTCAATGGGAGAGGGGGCCATGTGGCCTATTTTGTCCTGGGACCTCATCCCCTGGGGTCCTCCTCTATCAAATGGAAGAGGGGGCCACCTCCCTAGGCTGATTTTGGCCCTGGGGGTCCCATCCCCCAGGACCAAGCCATCTCTCTTAAGTGCCTCCTTGGAAACCCAGTGTGCAATGGAACTGCCCGAGCCTCAAGGACCCTGCAGTCCCAGCGGTCTCCCATACCTGTTTTAAAAGAGCACCCAGGTGAGCCTGGTCCCAGGAGCATGTCAAAAATAAGGAGGTGGCATATGGGGACCCCTCCTGAGCTTATGTATGCCCCAGGGACTGCTACCTCCCCGGGGATGAAGAAATAATGAATGTAGGTGCCCACATGAAGGGTGTCTGTTTCAGTCCCCCGGGGACCACGACCTCCCCAGGGCAAATACAATAATGGAGGGGCCACGTGGCCCCCTCATGGAGCCGATAATGGCCCACGGGACCACCACCCCCCATGGCCGGCTCCTTCTGTGTCCTGGGATACCCACCCCTGGGACATAGCTGCTTGCTCTGACTTGATGGGAAATTTGACAGCTCCAGTTCCAGCAAGCGAGAGCTGTCAAAAAGCTCTCACTTGCTGGAAGTGGAGGTTTCCTCTGTTTCCCTGCTTGCAGACATGTGGGCAGGGAAACAGAGGAATTTATTGCTCTTACAGACAGAGGGCCCCTCGCCTGGCCGATTTCATTTCCCAGTGCCCGGCATTAATATATTTATTTATTTGATTGAGGGGTCCGACTGGCCCCTCTCCCCATGCCGATCCCAGCTCCGGGGACCCAATCCCCCAAGGCCCGACCTTCTATTTTTTGGGTGGGGAGTGGGCCTCATCTAAACATTAAAAATTTTTGAGGGGGAGAGAGGCCATGCTGGACCCCCTCCCCAGGCTGATCTCAGCCCAAAGACTTCATCCCCCAGGGCCTGGCCTAAACATTATTCTTTTTTTTAGGGAGGGATGGGGCTGCATGGCCCCTGTCCTCACACCGATCTCAGCCCCAGGAACTCCATCCCCCGGGGCCCACCCATGTCACCTAGGTGCCCCCCAAGTCACCCAGTCAAATTGGTTGGTGACCATGGGGGGAGCCTGAAGGCCCCTGCGGTCCCAGCTGCTCCCTGCTTCATGCGGGCGCCAGCATTGCTGTCACAAAGAAGGAGCTGCTAAAGAAGCAGCTCCCGCCCTGTGAGAGTAATTGTTTCCTCTGTTTCCCGCCTGCATGCAGCAGGGAAACGAAGGGAACCTCTGCTCACAATGAAGGAGAGCTGTTTGACAGCCCTTACTGCTGTGAGCAGAGTGTTTGCTCTGACTTGGCGGGAGCTGTCAAAGCTGCTGCCAAGTGAGATCAAACAGCTATGTCTCGGGGTGGGCATTCCGAGACATAGCAGGAGCCAGCCCTGGAGGGTGGTGGTCCGTGGGGCCATTAATAGCTCCATGCAGCCTCTTCATTGATTTTCTTTAAAGCTCCGGATAGGTGGCGGGTCCTGGGGCTGCCGGTAGGGCAGGCGTCCCCTTCACATTCGTTTAATTTAAAGCCCGGGGAGGTGGCAGTCCCCGGGGGTGCTGGAGGGACCTGCAGCCCCCCCACATACAATAATAACTAAGCCCTGGGGAGGTGGTGGGCCCCAGAACAGAGATAAGCCCAGGAGAGGGGCACGTGCATCACCTTCCTTTAAACATGTCCCCGAGACCTAGCCCATCCAGGGGCTTTAATGAAACAAGTACAGGAGAACCCACTTTTTTTTTATTTTTCTACACAAATATATACATATATATTACCTACTGGTGGTCACCAGAAGGTAGTTATAGTTAGGACCATGTTTCCATAGGAAAAGCGTTTTTTGACTTGCCTATATCTTTGGCACCGTTTGGCAAATCTTCACAACATTTTCCAAAAAAAGTGTTGCGGTGATTCTTGTAGCGTATGGAAAGTTTCGGGTTGATCCGTCAAGCTGGAGCCAAGAAAAAGGGGGTTAAAAAAACAGCATTTTCCATGTTAATTTTCATAGGATTCTTCAGACATGACTACAGGACGAACCACTGGATGGAGTTGCACAAAATTTGGAAGAAAGCTTGCTGTGGTACACAGATCACACTTTTGCTTATTTGGGGTAAATCTGTTCAGTAGTTTTTGAGAAATTTAGGAAAATTCAAATTTGTATATCTCTGGCCGAGAAGTATTCAAAAACAAAGATGAGCTTGTGCAGGGAAATGCACAACTCTGATTGATTGCCGACACTTCAAACCAGGATGTGTTGGCAGCCATCTTTGCCACAAGTTTACGAGATAATGATAACTCACGCCTTCACCATGCACTGCTAATTACTCCACATATTATATCAATGATTACATATTCTGTGCCATCTTTCATACTCTAACTGCAATATTTACAATACACTTATTGATGAGACAACTATGCATGGCGAAGAGTTATAGTGCAACGCGTGAGTTATAGTTACCTTAGGGTGTGAGTTTTAGTTACATGAAAGAACTCTAACTATAACTGCAGAATCTCTATAGCTTTGTATGATTAAATACAGAACCTAACTATAACGTCCTTGTAACCTTTGGTTTTTCAGTTTTTTTCTGTGGATATATATATACAAATATATATATATATATATATATCTATATATATATATATATATACACACACACACAATCCTATATATATATATATAGATATATATATATATATATATATTTTTTTTTAATACATCCATAGAGATAGGTTTTATTTATCTTAAATATACTTACTAGGCATGGTAAAGGCATGCCTAGATAAGTCACCTGAGTGGTACTGATGAACTGCTAGCATTGCTAATGCTAAGCCATACACCACAAAAGTTAGATTTACAAGGATATAACTGAAGTTTTTTTACACATGATGAACTATCACCCATTGGGCATTGAAATGTCACACATGTGCACACTGAAAATATGAAAATGTCACACATAAGCAATGATAAATCTTGTCAGTTATGTCTAATTGGCTTGCTCAGTTCTACCTTCTTCCGGTGTTGCCTTATAATATCTACAAACCTGAGTGTTTGATGCCATCCTGTGAACATCATACAAGAAAATTACAAGTCACTTAAAGCAATGTATTAAAAGGGAGAGCTGACAGAACGTGTTACAAGGGGTGGGGGAGCTGCTGAAGTCAGGAACCAGATGCTTGGCTCTGGCTCAGTTGAGGTTCTCTTCGACCATCGAGCCCAGAAGGAGCAGAGCTTTCTTGTGGCTTCTGCCTACCACGCATGCTCTAAAGTCATTTGCCAAGAATTAAAGACCTTTTTTAATACTAAAAAGGAAAACAGGTGAAATTAGAAATACAGATCCGGGGGCTGAGTTGCATGTAAAACCAGAAGACATGCTATCAGTGAGGGTGTCCCCACTTGACTGTATTGTGTGAACCTAGGCAAATATTTTATTTCACCAAGCCTTTTTTTCTTCATTCTCTTCATTCTCACGTAAGCGCACATTCATTTAGGGGAGTTCAGGAAGTTTGCCACAATGTAGGCCTCATATTGGGAACACCACTTCACTAATGGCATTGTCATCTTGGCAGAAAGCAGGAATTTTCTCAGTTTATGTTTGTAACTATCATTTTTAATGAATGGCACTCAATGCAACTCTTGCTCCCACTGATAATTTGTTGGCTATCCAAGCTCTAAGTCTCATTGAATTTACAGCCACATGGCACATTTGTGGCCTTATGCAAATATGGAAACTGTACGCTACTGATGTTCATGGTAATCTGTGCGGTACCTTAGTCGATCTTGGGAACGTTTTATTATTGAAAGGCAAAATATTTCCTTTCACCCTTTTCCTCTTGCTTCCACTCTCAAACTATCACCCCCGCTTCTCTCTCAAGTTGCATTATTTTCTTCCCATCAGTATTTGCTTCCCTTTAATCAACTTTCCCTCGTATTCATTTATTTCCATTTCTTTACTTTGCTGTTTCTTTCACACTCCAGATTGTGGAGTTATCCGTTATTTTTTAAGTTTAATTAAAAAAAAATCTATTTTGATGAGACTGTCATGAGTCCATCGGGGCTGTAGTCAGTGCAGATGGCAAGGTAATCAAACTGCACCCGTTTTATTGTTGTAACTGTATCCTATCTGTATGTCTTGATCGGGACAGTGATGGGGTCATGACAGCAGCAACTCAGCTCAGAACGCTGCTGTTTTTGCCTGCTGAAGCATAGGAAGGGTCGACATTTGTCTCTTCTGAAGTGGGTGAGGCTGCTGGGGGCGCGTCTGACCTATCCAATAGGGCAGACCTCCAAAGACTTTCGAAAATCAGGGGATACATGATCCTACATGGATCAAATCAAACCAGGGTTTATAAACCTCAACTACTCACCCATAAGTGTACCAAGGCACTAAAGGGGTTTGTCCTTTGAGCTTTAGTTGAAGAGCCAGGTTTTAGGGTCCATCCTGAATTGAGGTAGTGAGGATGACTGCCTGAGGGGCAGGGTGTTCCAGCTCTTTGCGGCAAGGTAGGCGAAAGATCTCCCACCAGCTGAGGCCTTCAGTATGGGGGATATGGTGGCTAGTACTTGTTGAGTGGTAAGGTCTGGTGGGGGAGTAGAAAGTGATGAGGTGGCCGAGGTAGGCACGTCCTAGGTTGTGGAATTCTCTTCTCAATAGGGAGCCAGTGGAAGATTCTTAGGTGATGGGAGATATGCTTGTGGTGGGGAATGTCCAGGATGAGTCCGGCAGAGATGTTTTTGATGTGCTGTAGTTTCTTGAGATTTTTCTGGGTGGTACCAGCGTAGAGGGTGTTTCCATACTCGAGTCTGCTGGTAAGCAGGGCATGGTTTACGGTTTTGCAGCAGTCCTTTGGGTTCCCTTTGTAGATCTCTTGGAGAAGTCGGAGTGTGTGAAAGCAAAAGGATGTGACTGGGTATACTTGCAGGGTCATGGTGAGCGATGAGTCCAGGATGACTCAGAGGTTGCATGCGTGGTGGGTTTTTGTGGTGACGGGGATACTGGGGGGCAATGGCCACCAAGAGTTGTCCTAGGTTTGTGTGGCTGATCCCAGGATCTTGGTCTTGTCAAAGTTGAGCTTGAGGCAGCGGTCTTTCATCCAGCCGGTGACAGCTTCCATCCTGTTCAGAAAATTCTTCTTGCAGTAGTGGGGTTTTCAGTCAGTGAGATAATCAGCTGAGCATCATCGGCTTAGGAGAGGATGTTCAGTCTGTGGACCCCGCCGATGGGTGTGGGCGGGGCCATGTAGATGTTGAAGAGTGTGTGGCTCAGGGATGAACCCTGTAGAACTCTGTAGCTGATTTCCATAGGTTCTGACAGGTAAGGTGGGAGTCTCACTCTATGTGTCCTGCCAGACAGGAAGGACCGTATCCATTGTAGGGCCATTCCACAGAAGCCTGCTGCATGGAGCCTGGTGCAGAGGGTAAGGTCTGAGACCATGTCGAAGGTGGTCAATAGGTCCAGTAGGACGAGGGCTGCTGTATGGCCATGGTTGAGGAGCGAGCGGATGTCATCTGTGGTGGCTAGCAGGATGGCATCCATGCTGTGATTGCCCCGAAGCCTGATTGGGAGGTATCCAGGATGTTGTTGTCCTCAATGTTCTTATGGAGCTTGAGCTTTGGCGGCCTTTTCGATGACCTTGGCTGGGAAAGGCAGTATAGGGATGGGGAAGTAATTCTTGAGGACTAGTGCATCAGCCGTGGGTTTCATCAAGAGTGGGTGGATCTCGGTGTGCTGGGAAGCGGTGTTGGTGTCATTGCTGTTGTCAATGTGGTAGTTGAGGTCACTGAGGAGGAGGTAGTTCGAGGAGGTGAAACCGTGAGGAGAAATAATGTAGACGATAGAGTCGCTGAAGGTGGGACGGGGGCCGGGTGGCCTGTAGATGAGGGTGCGGTGGAAGGTTGACTAATGTGTGGCGTATACCTGGAAATGGAGGTGCATGATGAGGGGGGAGTGATCTTCTGCGTTGGTTGTCAAGCTGTTGGAATTTGCCCTTTTGAAGGGTCAGCCTCAATCTTTTTGCCTCCTGCCTCCTATTTTCTCTGACCTGTTTCTATTGGCTTTTGAACTCTGAGCACTTTACCACTGATAACCAGTGCTAAAGTGCATATTCTTTCTGTGTAAATTGTATGGTTGATTGGTTTATCCATGATTGGCATATTTAATTTACTAGTGAGTCCCTAGTAAAGTGCACTAGAGGTGCCCACGGCCTGTAAATCAAATGCTTCTAGTGGACCTGCAGCACTGGTTGTGTCACCCACATAAGTAGCTCTGTAAACATGGCTCAGAACAGCCACTGCAGTGCCTGTGTGTGCAGTTTTAAACTGTAAATTCGACTTGGCAAGTGTACCCACTTGCCACACCTAAACCTTCCCTTTTCTTACATATAAGACCCCCCTAGGTAGCCCCATGGGCAGGGTGCAGTGTATGTTTAAGGCAGGACATATAGCCCCTCATTACAACCTTGGCGGTAAATCCCACTTACCGCTGTGCAGAAGACTGCCAACATACCGCTGCGGCCTCGGAATTCCACTACAGCTATTATGACCCACAGCCCGGAATCCGCCATAATACAGACACCCACACAAGTCCGCCACACCAAAGGTCAGTGATAAACTGGTGATAACAAAACCGACACCGTCACGCCAACAGGAATACGCCCACACTATCACGACCCACGAATCAACACGGCAGTCTTTAAACCGCGGTATTCCATTGGCGGTACACACTGCCGTGCTCAAAATACACACACATTTACAAAACACAACCACATTGAACAAATCGAAATACACACACCTGATACACATACACACACCACACACCCAATCCAATATAAAACACAAGCACATGACCCACAAACCCTTACTACCAGAATTCTGAAACCACGCCAGAAAGAGACACCACCATAAACAACACCAGCATCCACAGACACACAACACCATCACATACACAACATCCACGCACTTCAAACAACACACACCAACACATCCCCTCACACAACACTCACCACCTTACACATCACCCACACCACTTCATGGCACCTCAACGACACCCCAGGTTCTCTGAGGAGGAGCTCAGGGTCATGGTGGAAGAATTTGTCCGGGTAGAGGCACAGCTATTCAGATCACAGGTGCAGCACACCTCCATTGCAAGGAAGATAGAGCTATGGCAAAGAATTGTCGACAGGGTCAACGCAGTGGGACAGCATCCTAGAACTAGGGATGACATCAGGAAGAGGTGGAATGACCTACGGGGGAATGTGCGTTCCGTGGTCTCCAGACACCAGATTGCTATACAGAGGACTGACGGTGGACCCCCACCTGCTCCCCACAACTAACAACATGGGAGGAGCAGGTCTTGGCAATACCTCATCCTGAGGGCCTCGCAAGAGTAGCAGGAGGACTGGACTCTAGTAAGTCAACTCTTTACTACCTTATCCCCACCACCCTACCTGCATGCCATCACATACTCCCACCCTCACCCTCACCCCCATCACTCCAACACCTCACATATGCCCTACTATCACAACCCACCCATCCCAATACCAAGTCCTGCATGCAACACCAAAGCATGGACACCCATCACCAAAGCATGTCCACTACAGATACCCACACAGACCCCAAACCAAATATCACACAAGGACCAAGTCAAGAATGCAAGCACTGGAGTACAGGGTCTCTCACCCATCGCACACAATGGCACAAACAGATGCAATAATCATGACTTTACACCCCTGCAGGACCCCTACCCAACGTCACCGGACAGGAGGTACAAGACATATCCAGTCCCCTCACAGAAGAGACCCACAGTGATGACAGCAGCTCTGCAGAACTGGATCAAGATGACGAACCCGGCCCATCAGGGACCTCAGGACAGTCCATTCACCTGACACTGGCACAAGCCACCACAGAGCCTCCCCACTCAGGAAACACCACCACAGCACCCACCCAGTGGGCCCATCCCTCTGTCCCCAGGACACGTCAATCAGCAGTGTGTCCACCACTACAGGGAACCCAGGCAAACCCACCAACCCAAGAAAATCATGGACCTGGGGGCTGTGGCAGTGGGCACACGGTTCAGGGGACAGAGGCACAGGATAACAGGGAAACTGGGAGGACTGCTGTGCAACAGTGAGAGGACAGGCCCAGGGAACCCACTCTCCACAAGGCAATCTTCAACATCATGGGAGCTTACCATCATTCCTAGGAGACGATGGCAACGGTACTGGCCAAGTTTCAGGAGACCCAATGGCTGCAGGAGGAACACTATCTGGGGATCAGGGAGGACCTGGAGTCCATTAACAACACCCTGGTCACCATTGCAGGGGTGCTGCAAGACCTTGTCAACACCAGGAGGGACACTGTGGCACAACAAGGGGCCCCTGACACTAGCCTGGACGATGAACAGCTCCCCACCTCCGCCGGCGCTAATGGACAGGAACACGACACCAGCACCCCACCCCCTGCAGATGGACAACCACCCCGCAAACGCTCCCTGAGATTCAGGAACAAGACAGAGAACATTGCCAAGAACCCCGCCAGGAAATGAGACCCCCTGAATGTCACTGTTCTGTCCCACTTTGTCACCCTGTCCATCCTTCAACTGCCATTGCTCCACTTCCTATGCCCCTTTGGACAATGCACCTTTGAAACAAATAGACTGGACTCTGCCATGGACATTCCTCCACCATCCCCCCCGCCCATTTTACAACCCCCTCCATTTATTTGCACAGAAATAAACACACTTCAATCACAAAACAATCTGGAGTCAGGCTGTGCTTTGACAAACGTGTAATTGCAATAACCATGGAATATAGCAATGTCAATTTACTTGTGCACATACCGATGTAACACAGCTGTAGGCCTGGAGGAAATTTAGCAGAGGGCACAAAGTAGGACCCATATCTGTGAAATGGAAAACCAAAGTGACACGTCATGGGCCATAGACTGAGTGTAAAAGACAGACTTATGCTAGCTCCAATAATAGTATGAGATATGGGAGGCAGTGACATCTTATTACCTGTGTCTCACTGGAAGTATTGCATGATTATGTTGTTTCTGTTGTTGATATCCTCTTCTTCTGCCTCCTCTTCTACACTGTCCACAGGCTCCACGGCTGCCACAAGACCACCATCTGGCCCATCCTCCTGCAGAAAAGGCACCTGGCGTTGCAAAGCCAGATTGTGCAGCATACAGCAGGCCACGATGATCTAGCACACCTTCTTTGGTGAGTACTAGAGAGAACCACCTGTCATATGGAGGCACCGGAATCTGGCCTTCAGGAGGCCGAAGGTTCGTTCAATCACCCTCCTAGTTCGCCCATGTGCCTCATTGTAGCGTTCCTCTGCCTTTGTCCTGGGATTCCTCAATGGGGTCAGTAGCCATGACAGGTTGGGGTAACCAGAGTCACCTGCAAATATCGAGGGACAACTGTTAGACACACCCCATAACCAGACACCTATTCACACTGTATAGGGTCCTTGTTCTCACCTATAAGCCACACATGGTGCCTCTGGAGTTGCCCCATCACATAAAGGAATGCTGCTATTTCTCAAAATGTAAGCGTCATGCACTGAGCCAGGAAACTTGGCATTCACATGGGAGATGTACTGGTCTGCCAAACACACCATCTGCATATTCATAGAATGGTAGCTCTTCCGGTTTCTGTACAATTGTTCACTCCTGCTTGGGGGTACCAATGCCACATGTGTCCCATCAATGGCACCAATGATGTTGGGGATATATCCCAGGGCATAGAAGTCACCTTCCACTGTGGGCAAATCCTCCACCTGAGGGAACACGATGTAGCTCCGCATGTGTTTCAGCAGGGCAGACAATACTCTGGACAACACGTTAGAGAACATTGGCTGGGACATCCCTGATACAATGGCCACTGTTGTTTGAAAGGAACCACTTGCCAAAAAATGGAGCACAGACAGGACCTGCACTAGAGGGGGTATCCCTGTGGGATGGTGGATAGCTGACATCAGCTCTAGCTCTAACTGGGCACACAGTTCCTGGATTGTTGCACGATCAAGACTGTAGGTGTCTATGATGTGTCTCTCTTCCATTGTCGACAGGTCCACCAGTGGTCTGCAGACCGGAGGACGCCGCCATCTCATCACCTGCCCCAGCAGACGTGCTCTATGGAGGAGAACAGCGAGCAGAGAGTCAGCCAACACTGAGAATCACAAAATTTAATTTGCACACATTTATTAATCCGCAATGTGCCTGTAACTGTATGTATTCAAGGCCTACATTGGTGTGATGCAGTTATTATTAATGCCATGTGGCCCCCTGAAATGGCAGCTGCCTGTCCTATAAGGTGGGACAAGGGGATATGAGGTAACTGCGCTGGCGTTGCACACCATTGCGGTGCGCGGTCGAAGACTGCGGTGCAATTCTGCATTTGTCAACATTGGACCCTATGGGTCCAAGGAGCCGATGACGATGTACGCCGGCGGTGACCGCATGCACCGCCACGGACGTGACCGCCATTTTCTGTCTGTTCACTCACTTGCTACCTGACCTTCAACAGGAGAGGACCTACACTGGAAGTGCTGCTGGGACCTGTGTCTGGAAGCGACGATGGCTCATGTGTCTGGGGAAAGGGCCCCTGCCTTCACTTCGGAGGAGTTGGAGAAATTAGTGGATGGAGTCCTCCCCCAGTAAACACAACTGTACGGTCCTCCAGACAAACAGGTGAGTACACTGTCAGCATGCTGCATGGGCAATGCCTGTTTGGAGTGGTGTGGATGGAAGATACATGGGGGAGCTGAGGCCTACATGTGTGGACAGTGAGTGCATGTGCGTCAGGGCAAGGGTGGGAATGGTGGCCAATGAGTATGACGGTCTGGTCAGGTAAAGAACTTTCTTTCCCCCTGTACCATTCCTCTAGGTCAGCACCCACCAGAAGAAGGCTATTTGGCGTGCCATCTCCAAGGATGTCCGGACCCTGGGGTTCCACCAAAGACGGAGCACCCACTGCCATAAAAGATGGGAGGACCTGCGCTGCTGGAGCAAAAAGATGGTGGAGGCCCAGCTGGGGATGGCCTCCCAACGTGGGAGGGGTGCCCGTCGCACCATGACCCCCCTGATGTTCCGGATCCTGGCGGTGGCGTATCCGGAGTTGGATGGGCACTTGAGGGCATCACAGCAGCCACAAGGGGGTGAGTACACTCTCATTCAGCTGATTCTGTGCACATTACAAGGTTTTTGGGTGGGGGAGGTGGGCAGTGGGTTCCCCTAGGCCAGGCCGAGCTTGGTAGGCAAGGTCCCTTGTGAGGCAGGCTATGTGGCACCCCAACCCCACTAGTGGTTAGTGCCATCTATACCTAGTCAGTCTCCTGTGACTTCCAGGTGTGCAGCAATCGAAGTTAGGCCTTGTACCCCATGGGCATGTGATTAATCTAGGAACTATAAGTGCATGGCGTAGTGCAGAGGGCTGCTGTGTCTGTTGTGTTCGCCAACGGTAGTGGTGTTGTATGCACTGAAAATGTCTTTCTCCTGTCTCCCCCCCTTTTTGTGGTCTACCTGTTCTTGTGTGCAATAGCATCATCAGGCGGAGGAGCATTGGCACCGGAGCAGGAGGGAGCTGCATCCCACTTGGCCCTGGGGGGCAAAACAACAGAGTCTGAAGCCACCAGTGGGACGGAGGGCGAGGGGAGCTCCACGGCGGGGACAGGAGCAGAGACCAGCGACTCCTCCTCTGATGGGAGCTCCCTTGCGGTGGCGGGCTCCTCTGTACCCACCGCATCAACAGGTACAGCCACCACCCCCCCTACCAGCACCGCCCTCCCAGCAGCCCCTCAGCGTGTGTCCTGTGCCCGCTCACCCAGGAGGGTAGGCATCTCCTTCGCCCCAGGTACCTCAGGCCCTGCCACAGTCAGTCCTGCTGCCCTCAGTGAGGAGGCAATTGACCTCCTGAAATCCCTCACTGTTGGGCAGTCTACCATTCTGAATGCCATCCAGGGTGTTGAGAGGCATTTGCAACAAACAAATACATCCTCAGCCACTACCTCCATCACCAGCACGCCCATCACCACACACCGCTCACGTGCCCTCACCAGCCCCACTACCATTCACACATCCCCTGTGCCCTCTCCCAGTGTGTCTGTGAACCCTCCTCCCAAAGTACACAAACGCAGGCACACACACACCCATCAGCCATCCACCTCAGAACAGCCTCCAGCCCATGTACCTTCACCCAAATTCAGCAGACGTACACCTCCTACAACCACTACCTCTTCCTACACTCCCAAACCCCCTCCATCTACCCGTCCCAGTGTGTCTAAAAAACTTTTCCTGGCTAACATTGCCTCTTCCCTACACCTCCCCCCCCGTCCTCCCCCTAGAGCCAGGCTTTTCAGGTCCCAGCCCAGCACCTCAGCCACTACATCCCCAGGCACAGTGGTGCCAGCAACTGTGGGGTTATGGAGTGCGCCAACCATCAGGGCTGCCAGTGTGCCACAGAGTGAGGGTAAGGACATTCCGCCTCCTGCCAAGGAAAAAAAGGTGCCCACATCCTAGAGGGAGAAGCCGAAAACACCTGCCACCAAGGGGTCAGCGAAAACGAAAGGGGATAGTGGCAAGACAACTGCGCCACTATCAGAGGTGGGGAAGGGCCAAAAACAGAAGGGCAGGTCAGGAGAGGGCATGGTGGCACAGACTGAGGGACCAGTGTCACACCTTCTGTCCACGTCCATGCAAACCTGTATGGCGGAGAACACCGCCACCTGCACCGCCACCAGCACCGCTACCTGCACCGTCTCTGGCACATCTACAGCCACTGCGCCAGCCTCTACCCCGGTGGGCAGCCGTCCGAGGCTGCAGGAGACATCCTGCTCTCTCACTCAGCTGGTGCTGACACATGCTCCGCCGCCACAGACCCGACTGCCAGCACCGCCGCCACAGACCCCACAGCCAGCACCGCCGCCACAGACCTGCAGCCAGCACCGGCACCACTGACCACGCAGCCAGCACCGTTGCCACAGACCCCGCAGCCAGCACTGCCGCCACGGACCCTGCCGCAAGCACCGCCACAACTGACACCACCGCAAGCACCGCTGGCGGCCCCGCGACGTCCTCAGACAGTGGCACCACCGCAGATGTGGTTACCATCCCCAGTGGTCAGTCGTCCGAGGCTGGTGGTGAGTTCAAGGACCCTGGGCAGCTTCCATGAAGCATCACTGTCATCACAGTTGTCACCTGCATATGGAATGCGAAGCCGCAGCAGTGTGGGGTATGTCTCTGCCTCCATGGCGTATCATGCAACCTGTACCTCGGCAATCTCGTGGCACACACACCCAGGAGAGTGTATTTTTCCAGCCACACTGCAAGTGGAGCACTCTGGGCACCATGACCCCTCCAGAACCAGTGGAGAGATACATCCACTACCTCAGTCCTTGGCAGGATGAAGCACTCTGGGCATAAAGCCCCCTCCAGAACTAGTGGAGAGATACATCCACTACCTCAGTCCTTGGCAGGATGAAGCACTCTGGGCACCATGCCCCCACCAGAACCAGTGGAGAGATACATCCACTACCTCAGTCCTTGGCAGGATGAAGCACTCTGGGCACAAAGCCCCCTCCAGAAATAGTGGAGAGATACATCCACTACCTCAGTCCTTGGCAGGATGAAGCTCTCTGGGCACCATGCCCCCTCCAGGACCAGTGGAGAGATACATCCACTACCTCAGTCCTTGGCAGGATGAGGCACTCTGGGCACAAAGCCCCCTCCAGAACCAGTGGAGACTGTTATCCACTTGAGAGACTGTGGCGTTGCACTCCCCAGGATACAGCAGTGGGCAAACCACCCACTGGAGAGACTTGAGAGACTGTGGCTTTGCACTCCCCAGGATAAAGCAGTGGACAAACCACCCGCTGGAGAGACTTGAGAGATTGTGGCTTTGCACTCCCCAGGATAAAGCAGTGGGCAAGCCACCCACTGGAGAGACTTGAGAGACTGTGGCTTTGCACTCCCCAGGATAAAGCAGTGGGCAAACCACCCACTGGAGAGACTTGAGAGACTGTGGCTTTGCACTCCCCAGGATAAAGCAGTGGGCAAACCACCCACTGGAAAGACTTGAGAGAATGTGGCTTTGCACTCCCCAGGACCAAACTGTGGGCATGGAGCCCCTTCGTGGAGCAGTGGCGTTGTGCGTTCATCAGGCTGAGGTGCGCCCCTCCCCCTGAGGTGCCTGTATACTTTCTATCTTATGCCCCTCCAGCGTTCTCTCTGTTTGGGGTCAGGTATCAGGTGTGGCCTCGCCCATGCATTTTGGGCCCAGTGGTCCTCAGACAATGATTGGTGCACTATCCAGACTTGTGTATTTGGTGTACATAATTTTATATACTGGATTTTGAATTTTGATAATGAGATTTCACAGTAAATTCATTCAAATCAATTCCTTTTGTCCTTGCGTTCTAGCGGGGGGGTGTATATGTAATGTTACAGCATGTATTTGTGTGTATGGTGTTGTGTGTGTGGATGGGGGTGTTAAGTGTTGCGTTTGTGTGTCACTCTCTTTTCCCTCCCCCCTCCCCTGTGTTGTAGGTGCAGTACTCACCGAGGTCGTCGCCGCCAGCGTTGGACCTCCTGATAGAGGAGCAGGAAGACCATCAACGGCAGCATCTGCAATTCGGGCTCCATGGCGTCCTGGTTCCTCGTGGGGTGTGGAAAGGTGAGTGTTTTCCCTTCTGTGTACTGTTTCCGCTGTGTTTTTGTTTGCGTTGGTTCCGCCCTGGAAAAGGTGGCAGATAGGTCTGTTGTGATGTGATAGGGTGGGCGGTACATTGTCTTCCGCTTGTCTGCTGGCGGTGTCCGCTGCGCTGTTTGTTTGTACCGCTGTGGTGCTCAGAGTGTTAAAGTGGCTGGCTATGTTGGCGGTTTCTGCCACGGTCGTAAACCCATTTTGTTCTCCGCCGGACTGTTTGTGGTATTACCGCTGCTTTAACACCGACCGCCAGGGTTGTAATGAGGGCCATAGTAATGTGTTTTATATGTCCTGACAGTGAAATACTGCTAAATTCATTTTCAGTGTTGCAAGACCTGTCCCCCTTATAGGTTAACATGGGGGCTACCTTTAAATATGATTAAAGTGTAGATTCCATTTGGGAGCTGATAGACATGTGGAGTTTGGGGTCTCTGAGCTCACAATTTAAAAATACATCTTTTAGTAAAGTTGATTTTAAGATTGTGTGTTTGAAAATGCCACTTCTAGAAAGTGGGCATTTTTTTGCTTAAACCATTTCTGTGACTCTGCCTGTTAGTGGATTCCTTGTCTGGGTCAGTTTGACAGTTGGGCTGATTGCACCTCTCACTAGACAGTGACACAAAGGGAGCTGGGGTGTAGTCTACTTTTCCTGATGAGCCATCTGTGCTAGGTGGGAGGGTAGGAGTGGTCGCTCACACCTCAAAGGTCTGTGCCTGGCCTCACACAATGCAGTTTCAAACCCCCCAGGTGTGTGTCTGGGGCCTGGCCTGGGCAAGGCAGGATTTCACAAACAAGAGAGACTTTTCTTTGAAGTAAACCTACTTCAAAGGGCAAAATGGGTATAAGAAGGGCACCCAAAACCACAGACTTTATAACACTTCTGGAAACCAAGAAGAACCTCTGCCTATAGAAGAGCTAAAATGCTGAGGAAGAAGAGCTGCCCTGCCATGGAGCTATCCTGCAGTTGCTGCTTCTGCCTGTGCTAGAGGACAAAGACTGGCCTTTGTGTTGCCTTCCATCTTGTGAAGAACTTTCCAAGGGCTTGATTTAGAGCTTGCCTCCTGTTTGAAGTCTCAGGGACAGCAAAGACTTCTCTCTGCCAGCACCTGGAGCCTCTGCTGAGACTCCTACTCTGCCAAGTGATGCCCATCCAGTTTCTGGGACCCTGAAAGGAGAAGCTGGCAGCCCAAGAGTGAGAAATCCATGCACCGACTGCCGTGCGGGAAAAAGATCGACGCAACTCCGATCTGCAGCTGAAAAATCGATGCGCCGCCTGTAACGAGACCAGAAGATCGACGCCCATGGCTGGAGAAACGACACGCAATATCGCTGATGAAGGCTGGTGAGATCGCAACCTGCGCTGTTTTGTTTTCGGATGCGAATGTTGAGGAGGATACAGCTAAGACGCTACAGGTTGGTGTTCTAAATCTGGGATACCAGATACTACACAACACCAGTCCTGATCCCAGCAGCACCAATGCTCATCCATGCATCAAACGTGAAATCCTTTAACATGCTTTAAGAGCACGTTCCCTTCTTGGTTTTGAATGTAATAGTGAGCAATTCCAAACAGGCTGACAGTCTCTTTGCCATAAGGATAATGATAATGCATTCTAGCTGCTCCTTTGCTGGACCGCCGCTTCTGTAGTGCGTCATCGCTGAGATATGGGCAAAAGCATACGGTCTCAAACTGTAGGTGGATACAGGAACCTAGGGTTCCCTCTCACACCATCTAATTTGGGTGAATCATTGAATGTGAGATGCAAAAGAAAAAAACAATGGAAACAATTGTGAAAGTGGGGACAGTTAATAGTGAAACTGTAAACGGCTCATGATAGCTCCCTCTTAAGCTGAAGCTGCTCATCATTTGTGGCAATCATCATATCTTTTACTAAAAATCAATGAACGAAAAAATGAACGTTTGCTCCATCAAAAACATATAGGCCACCATTTTAACATTGGTGATATAACACGCTTACCACCAGGGTGACGGCTGCCAACAAACAGCTGCGGTGGCTAATATCCGTTCCCCATGTTATGACACACACACACCATTCCGACAGAATACTGCCACATTCACAAATCCGCAAGCTCAAAGGTCAGTGCTAAACTGGCGGTATCAACACCCACACCGTTACGCCAACAAAACAACGCCAACCACATAATGACCCACGAATCACCATGGCAGATATTCAATGGCAGTAAACCATTGGCGGTACATTCCGCAGCGCTCAGAATGGACACCCACATACGAAACACCACTACATAGACCAACAGTAAAAACACACACTTGGCACTAATACACACACCAGACCCACCCACAGCACCATAAAACACACACCCACATTACCCACAACCCTTTATGAACAACAATTACTGCCAGGAGATTGACACAAACAGCACAGAGACAACTAGATACACACACCACATGCACCCATGCATCCCTCATGCACCCCACATCACACACCCGGCCACATTACTCAACACACTCTCACCAACACACACCACACAACACCCATGTCCCCACTAAAGCACCCCCATTTTCCCGATGAGGAATTAAGGGTCATGGTGGAGGAAATAGTCAGAGTAGAGCCACAGCTGTTTGGAGCACAGGTACAGCAAATATCCATTGACAGGAAGATGGAGCTATGGCGCAGAATCATGGACAGGGTGAACGCCCTGTGACAGCATCCAAGAACAAGGGACGACATCAGGTGGAAAGACCTACGGGGGAAGGTGCAATTCCATGGCAGCAGGGCACCAGGTCGCCATGGAGAAGACTGGCAGTGGCCCCCAGCTCACAACATGGGAGGAGCAAGTCTTAGCATTACTGCATCCTGAGGGACTATCTGGAGTAGACGGAGGGATGGACACTGGTGAGGCAATATTTACTACTTATCACCCTCCATACCTGCATGCCATCACACCCCCTCACCCTCACTTCCATCACTCCATCCCACACACTGCATCTGCACATTTGATTCACCCCAATGCCAAATCCTGCATGCCATACCAATGCATGGACAGCCCTCCCAGCCCTGCAAGGACACCCATCACTAAAGCATTCACAGCATAGGGAAACTAACAATCCCACAATACATCACCATACACGAACAAAGGTGGCAGGGCAACAGCAATGATAGAGGGGAAGCCAGGGATGCAAAATATGTTACAGACATGAACCATAATACATCACTTACATCCCCACAGGTGCCCCAGCCAATCCCAATGGAGAGGAGGTGCCACGACTATCCAGACCCTCAACAGAAGATGCCCCCAGTGATGACAGTAATTCTAGACTTCAGGATCTGGACCAACAACCTGGCCCATCAGGGACCACTGGAAAGTCAGTCACCCCAGCCCACTCACAGTCCACCACAGAGCCTCCCACATCAGCATCCAACACCACAGCACCCACCCACCATACCCACATCTCTGTCCCTAAGACACGTCAATCAGCAGTGTGCCCACCTGTACAGGGACCCGAGTCCAAACCTCGCCCCCAAGACAATCAGGGACCTGGGGTCAGTGGCAGTGGGAACACCGTTCAGGGGACACAGAGCAACAGGGACACTGGGAGGACCACTGTGCGCCAGTGGAGACAGGCCCAGGGAACCGACTCTCCAGGAGGCACTCACCGAGATTCTGGGAGCCTACCAACATTCCCAGGACACGGTGGGCCAGATCCTTGAATATGTGCTGAAGAACAGGCGGCTGAAGGAGGAACAGTATCAGGGGATCAGGGAGGACTTGCAGGCTCTCAACACCACCTTGATCTTCATAGCAGGGGTGCTGGCAGACATGGGCAACATCATGAGGGAAGCAGTAGCACAGCAGCAGGCCCCTACCACTAGCCAGTTCATTCACCAGCTCTCCACTTCCACTGCAGCTAGTGGGTAGAGGCCCCGAGACAGGACCCAGAGGCCACCAGCACCCCTCCCCCTGTAGAAGGTGAACTACCCCGTGAACGTTCCCTTTGACCCAGACAGAAGCCAGAGACACTTGCCAAGACCACCGCCACCTTGTCCACTTTTAACTGCCTTTGCTCCCCTTCTGATGGCCCCTTGGACATTGGACCTGTGCTACAAACAGACTGGAACAATACCCTGGACCTTCCTTCACCATCACCCCATTCCATTGCACTTTTCTCTCAATTTCATAGCACTACAATAAACACCCTTGAGCACAACTTGACCACTAGTATTTTCTGTGTTGAAAATGTGCATTTATGGAAACAGTCACTACTAGTGCAAATGATCTGAACACTGTGAGAGCATAGAAGTAATGACCTGTAGCTGTCTGTTGTCAGCACATCAGTACACAGTTGTTATCTCACCAACTTCTGTAAAATGACAAGCCATAGGTGACAGTAAATTGAGATGCAAAGGAAGTTAATGCCATCATGCTGCAGTCACACAGAAAAAAATCAATAGTCAGAGGAATGGTCAGTTGCACTGTCACACCTGTGTGTCATTGGAAGTATTGACGTATAACTGATGTTTGGTTGTCCTCATCCTCATCATCTGCCTCCTCATCCTCATTGCCCTCAGGGTCCACTGCTGCCAGAGGGGCATCACCAGTCTCCTCCTCCGGCAGAAAAAGTATGTGCCGTCTAAGGGCAAGGTTGTGCAACATGTAGCATGCCACTACTATCTGGCAGACCTTCCCGGGTGAGAACCACAGGAATCCACCTACCAGATGGAGGCACCTCAACCTGGTCTTCAGGAGCCCGAAGGCCCTCTTGATGATCCTTCTGGTTCGCCCATGTGCTTCATTATAACGTTCCTCAGCCCCTATCCTGGCATTCCTCACAGGGGTCAGCAGTCACAATAGGTTTGGGTAGCCAGAGTCACCTGCAAGCATTGAGGGACAACATTTATCCTCACTCAATGCTACGGGGATGACATCTGAAGGCATACACTAACATACAGTGGGTGGGGACCATGGCTCACTTATTAGCCACACCCTGTGCCTCTGTAGTTGGGCCATCACATTTGGGATGCTGCTATTCCTCAGGAGAAAGGTGTCGTGCATCGACCCAGGATACTTAGCATTGACATGGGAGACGTACTGGTCCGCCAGGCACACCATTTGCACATTCAGTGAGTAGAAACTCTTTCGATTCCTGAACACCTGTTAATTCTGGCGTGGGAACTAACGCAATATGTGTTCCCTCAATTGCCCCAACAATATTGGGGATATATACCATTGCATAGAATCCGACCTTCACAGTGGCCAAATCTTCCACCTGGGGGAAAGCTATGTAGCTGCACATGAGCTTCACCAGGGCAGACAAAACTCTTGCCAGCACGATTGAAAACATTGGCTGTGACATTCCTGCTGCCAAGCCCACTGTCACTTGGAAAGAACCAGTTGCCAGGAAATGGAGTACTGATAGCACTTGCACAAGAGGCGGATCCCAGTCGGATGATGGATAGCAGATATCAGGTCAGGCTCCAATTGAGCACCCAGCTCTGTGATTGTGGCCCTGTCTGGTCTATATGTAAGTATAATGTGCCTGTCTTCCAGTGTACCAAGTTCACAAGGCGTCTGTACACAGGGGTTTGTCTCCTCCTCCTATTCATCTGCAGCAGTAGGTATCTAGGGGACACAAGACTGAGTAGGCTGTCACAATTTGAACAATGGAACCACCACCTCAGTGTACATAGTGCATTTATGTGATGGGACAATGGGAATGGCGAGGTATGTGCTAATCTAGGCTGTGATGCAATTAAGGTTGATATGATCATTGTCCACCACCATGAAATGGCGATGGCCTGTCCTGTATGTAGGGACAGGTGGAAGTGAGGTAACTCTGCCGACGCTGGGCGTCGTGGCAGAAGACTGCCGTGCACCGCCGTGAAATTACTCATTGGATAATATGGGGCTCTATGGAGTACAGTGGCCAATGTGGATCAGCGCTGGCAGTGACGGTGTGCGCTGCCGTGGACGTGACTGCCATTTACCATCAAATTCCTTACTTATTTACTGACCTTCAACAGGAGAACATCTACACTGCGTGTGCTGCTGTGACTTGTGTCTGGAACCTACCATGGCCCGTGTGACTGGGGTAAGGGTCCCTGCCTTCACTGCGGAGGAGCTGGAGTGATTGGTGGATGGGGTCCTATCACAGTACGGACTGCTGTATGGGCCTCCAGACCAACAGGTGAGTACACCTTGGACACAGTGCATGTGTGAAGGATACAAGGACATGTGTGTGCAAGAATCGTGTCACCGGGGGGAAGTCTTGTGGTGGTGTACATGGTGTGCTCCGGGTGATGTGTGTACCAATGGTGATGGAAACGGGATTGGTCGGCCATATGTGTGACAGGCTGGATTGTATGTGTAATGGAGTCACTCTTTCTGTTTTACCTCTGCAGGTCAGCGCCCATCAAAAGAAGGGATTATGGCATGCCATCACCAAGGACGTGGAGACCCTGGAGGTCTATGGCAAGCGGAGAACCCACTGACGGAAAGGGTGTGAGGACCTGAGACGCTGGGCATGGAAGACTGCAGAAGATCAGTTGGGGATGGCCACCCAACGAGGAAGGGGTGCCCGTCAGAACCTGACCCCCTGATGGCCTGCATACTACTGTGGCCTACCCAGAGCTGGATGGGCGCTTGAGGGCATCACAGCAGCCCCAATGGGGTGAGTACAGTGGGCATTACTACAATAATTGGTAGGTGGCATGGGATCCGGGTGGTGGGGGTGAGTTACTGCGTGCCTCTTAATGCAGGTCAAACATTGCAGCATGATCCAGCTTTAGGGTAATGGTTGTATGGCAAATGCAGGTAACCTAGCTTCTTAGCATTCCATGTGAGTCAGGGATTTCTGGGTCCCAGGAGGGATGCAGTTGGCAGTATGTGGCCCTCATCTTGCCATGGCATCTAGCCAGATCACTGGCAGTGTAATGCATAGTGCTCAATCCTGATCTTTGTATGTGACGTGTTGTGTATGCTGTAGGTGGCTGGCCTGGCTTATAGTGGGTACTTGATGGTGTAGGAAAGTACCATCTTGCCTGGCATGTTACCCCCATTCTTACTTATATGTATGTTTGTGTTTGCCTGTGTCACTGGAATCCTGCTAGCGCTCATAAGTTGTGCCCCGTATGTGTTCCCTGTGTGGTGCAAAACTCTATCACTGAGGCTCTGATAACCAGAACCTCAGTGTTTATGCTCTCTCTACTTTTAAAATTGTCACTGCAGGATAGTGACTAATTTTACCAATTCTGATTGGCACACTGGAATACCCTTATAATTCCCTAGTATACGGTACCTAGGTACCCAGGGTATTTCGGTTCCACGAGATCCCTATGAGCTGCAGCATTACTTTTGACACCCGTAGGGAGCTCAGACAATTCTTACAAAGGACTGCCACTGCAGCCTGAGTGAAATAACGTCCATGTTATTTCACAGCCATTTTACACTGCACTTAAGTAACTTATAAGTCACCTATATGTCTAACCCTCACTTAGTGAAGGTTAAGTACAAGGTTACTTAGTGTGTGGGCACCCTGGCACTAGCCAAGGTGCCCCCACACTGTTCAGGGCAAATTCCCCAGACTTTGTGAGTGCGGGGACACCATGACACGCTTGAACTACATATAGGTCAATACCTATGTGTAGCTTCACAATGGTAACTCCAAACATGGCCATGTAACATGCCTAGGATGATGGAATTGTCACCCCAATACCATTCTGGTATTGGGGGGACAATTCCATGCATCCCCGGGGCTCCAGCATGGACCCCGGGTACTGCCAAAACTAGCTCTCTGGGGTTATCTCCGCAGCTACCGCTGCTGCCAACCCTCAGACAGGTTTCTGCCCCCCTGGGGCCTGGGCAGCCCAGTCCCAGGAAGGCAGAACAAAGGATTTCCCCTGAGAGAGGGAGTTACACCCTCTCCCTTTGGAAATAGGTGTTAAGGGCCTGAGAGGAGTAGTCTCTCCTGGCCTCTGAAAATGCTTTGTAGGGCACAGATGGTGTCCTCCTTGCATAAACCAGTCTATACCACTTCAGGTATCCCCCAGCCCCTGCTCTGGCATGAAACTGGACAAAGGAAAGGGGGGTGACCACTCCCCTGTCCATCACCACCCCAGGGGTGGTGCCCAGAGCTCCTCCAGTGTGTCTCAGACCTCTGCCATCTTGAATGCAGAGGTGTGAGGGCACAATGGAGACCTCTGAGTGGCCAGTGCCAGCAGGTGATGTCAGAGACCCCTTCTGATAGGCTCTTACCTGGATCGGTAGCCAATCCTCCTCTGAGGGTTATTTAGGGTCTCTCCTGTGGGTTTCTTTTCAGATAACAAATGCAAGAGCTCACCAGAGTTCCTCTACAGTTCTCTCTTTGACTTCTGCCAAGGCTCGACCGCTGACTCCTCCAGGACGCCTGCAAAACCACAACAAAGTAGGAAGAAGACTACCACCAACATTGTAGCGCCTAATCCTGCCGGCTTTCTTGACTGTTTCCTGGTGGTGCATGCTCTGAGGGCTGTCTGCCTTCACCCTGCACTAGAAGCCAAGAAGAAATTTCCTGTGGGTCGACGGAATCTTCCCCCTGCCAACGCAGACACCAAGTTTCTGCATCACCGGTCCTCTGGGCCCCCTCTCATCTTGACGAGCGTGGTCCCTGGAACACAGGAGCTGGAACCAAGTGACCCCAACAGTCCAATGGACCTTCTGTCCAAATTTATCGGAGGTAAGTCCTTGCCTCCCCACGCCAGACAGTAATCCTGTGTACTGTGTGATCTGCAGCTGCTAGGGCTTCTGTGCACTTTTGCAAGACTTCCTTTGTGTACAGCACAGCCCAGGTCCCCAGCGCTCCGTCCTGCATTGCCCAACTCACTGAGTTGACCTCTGGGTTCGTGGGACCCTCTTTTGTTGTGCTGAGAGGACCGCCGTGCTCAGATTTCCTGCATGCCTGTTCTGGTGCTTCTGCAGGTGCTGCCTGCTTCTGCGTGGGCTCTTTGTGTTGCTGAGTGGCCCCTCTGTCTCCTCTTCCAAGGGGCTAACTCCTGGTCATTCTTGGGCCCTGGCAGCACCCAAAACCTTCATCTGTGACTCTTGCAGCTATCAAGGCTTGTTTGCGGTCTTTCTGCGTGAAAACAACTCTGAATCCTCCAGCATACCGTGGGACATCTTCTTTCAAAAGGAGAAGTTCCTGGCACCTTCCGTTGTTGCAGAATCTTTGGTTTCTTCCACCCAGAGACAGCACTTTTGCACCTTCTTCCGGGGTTGAGTGTGCTCCTGCCCCCCCTGGACACTTGCATGACTCTTGGACTTGGTCCCCTTCTCTTGCATGTCCTCAGGTCCAGGAATCTGTCTTCAGTGATTTGCAGTCAGTTGTTGCCTTTGCAGAATCTCCTATCTCCTATCTAGACTTTACTGTCTTTCGGGGGTAGTAGGGTAAATTTACTCCTACTTTTCGGGGTCTTGGGGCGGGGTATCTTGGACACCCTTAGGGGATCATTCTGATTCTAACATTGTTAGCGCCCACCGGCCCAGCGGGAAGGTGGCCTGCAACACAGAAGCCGGCTCCGAATGGAGCCGCCGGTGTTGTGGGTGTGCGACGGGTGCATTTGCACCCGTTGCGCTTTTCACTGTCTGCTAGGCAGACAGTGAAAAGCCGCCCTGGGCCCTGTTAGGGGACCCCTGCACTGCTCATGCCAGTGGCATGGGCAGTGCAGGGGCCCCCAGGGGCCCCAGGACACCCGTTCCCACCAGCCACTTCCTGGCGGTGAAAACCGCCAGAAACAGGCTGGCGGGAAGGGGGTCAGAATCCCCAAGGCAGCGCTGCTTGCAGCGCTGCCCTGGCGGATTCGCCCTGCCGGGGTTAAACCGGCGGGAAACCGCTGGCTCCGGTTTTCTGACCGCGGCTTTACCGCCGCGGTCAGAATGGCCATGGAAGCACCGCCAGCCTGTTGGCGGTGCTTCCGTCATTCGCCGACGCCAGGGGTCGACCCCCTTAGTGTTTTATTACACTCCCAGTGACCTTCTACACACTACACTAGACCTGGGGTCCATTCGTTGTTCGCATTCCACTTTTGGAGTATATGGTTTGTGTTGCCCCTAGGCCTATTGTCTCCTATTGCATTCTATTGTGTTCTACAGTGTTTGCACTACTTTTCTAAGTGTTTTACTTACCTGATTTTGGTTTGTGTGTATATTTTGTGTATATTACTTACCTCCTAAGGGAGTATATCCTCTGAGATACTTTTGGCATATTGTCACTAAGTACCTTTATTTTTAGTAACTCTGAGTATTGTGTTTTCTTGTGATGTAGTGCTATATTATTCAAGTGGTATAGTAGGAGCTTTGCATGTCTCCTAGTTCAGCCTAAGCTACTCTGCTAAAGCTACCTCTATCAGCCTAAGCTGCTAGAACACTACTAATCTACTGATAAGGGATAAATGGACCTGGCACAAGGTGTTATAAACCAGCAGGTACCCACTATAAGTCAGGCCAGCCTCCTACATTGGGGGTGCAGCGGGGGGATAAGTACTTGTAACTGCTTTACCACTTTGTCATTGGTGCTTTTCATAAGAAAAACATATACCAAATACTTCAGAATATACATAGTAACCTAAACAGTTTAACTTTCCTTCTCTAACAAATTTCTAAAAGCTTTTCTGAAAAGTTTCTGAAAACTTTCGAAAGTTTGAAAAAGTTTGTCTCAGTTCTTTTAAAAATCCTAAAAACTTTTTTTTTTCTCTGTCCTAAACCTTTTCTGTCAAGTCTGCAGTAGCCCGTACTCCCACAGTTGTCCAGGCAACAAATGGGAATCTAAAGTTTAAAAGTTTGAGGGGTCTCTGCATTGAAAGAGGTTTAGCAATTGGTAAGAATCCTACAAAAGATCTTCTGCTTAGCCTTCTCCTAGAAAGTGACCAGAACCAGTCTTGCCCATCCCATGATCAGGAGGTAGAGGAGGGGGGTACCCAGCCAGACTCAGAGGAGTTCTGTGAGGATGCTGGGGAGGGTTCTACCAAGGAACTGCCAGCTAACCGGCCACCTAGTGACACTGGTAGTGGGCGGGGGTCACACACTAGTAGGGCACCTTTCACTTCTAAAGGCCAGGTTACTAGATTCCAGCCAGTTAGGGACAGGTCTCTCTCTGCCAATTCCCACATTTCTTCTGTGTCTCACAATTCCCAAGCCTCCCACCCTGATGATAACTTACTGGAAAGGGAACTCAGAAAGCTGAGGTTGGAAAAGGCCAGGCTGAAGCTTAAACAGCAACAGCTGGCCTTAGACAGGGAGTCTCTGGATGTGGAAAGGGAAAGGCAGAGGTTGGGGTTAGTTCCCCATGGTGGCAGCAGCAGTGTTTTTGATACCAATCCTATTAAAGAGCAAGATTCCAGAAACCTGCATAAGATAGTCCCCCCTTAAAAGGAGGGGAATGACATTAACAAGTGGTTTGCTGCACTTGAAAGGCCCTGTATGGTAAAGCTGGTCCCTCAAAGGCAGTGGCCTGCTATCTTGTGGCTATCTTTCACTGGTAAGGGTAGGGATAGGCTCCTTACTGTCAGAGAAAGTGATGCTAATAACCACAAAGTTTTGAAGGATGCACTTTTGGATGGATTTGGCTTAACCACTGAACAATGCGGGATTAAGTTCAGAGACACCAGAAAAGAGTCCTCTCAAGACTGGACAGACTTTGTAGACTGTTCAGTGAAGGCCTTGGAGGGTCGGTTACATGGCAGTAAGGTGACTGACTATGAAAGCCTGTATAATCTAATCCTGAGAGAGCATATTTTGAACAATTGTGTGTCTGATTTGTTGCACCAGTACTTGGTAGACTGATATCTGACCTATCCCCAAGAATTGGGAAAGAAGGCAGACAAATGGGTCAGAACAAGAGTGTACAGAAAAGTTCATACAGGGGGTACAAGGATGGCAAGAAAAAGGATGGTAAGTCTTCTGACAAGGGTGGGGACAAAGATAAAAAACATTATGAGTCTTCATCAGGCCCACAAAAATCCTCTTGGGTGGTGGGTCCAAATCCTCCTCTCACAATCAGAAATAGCCATGGTTGTATTTATGTAAAGTAAAAGGCCATTGGGCAAGTGATGCCACTTGTCCAAAGAAAAACACCAAGGCTCCTGCTACCACAACCCCAACTGCAACCTCTAGCGCCCTTAGTAATAGCAGTGGTGGTAGGAAGTGTACTACACATAGTCAATCCAAGGGTGTAGCTGGGCTCACTATTGGCAGTGTAGTTGGGGTTGGTCTTGTTAGGGAGACCACAGAGGCTGTTTTAGTCTCTGATGGTGGCATTGACTTTGACACCTTGGTTGCTTGTCCCCTTAATATGGGTAAGTACAAGCAACTACCCTAATTAATGGTGTTGAGGTTGTTGCCTACAGGGACACAGGAGCCAGTGTAACTATGGCTATAGAGAAACTGGTTCACCCTGATCAACACCTCCTTGGTCAACAGTACCAAGTGACTGATGCCCCCCATGGCTGTTGTGAATCTCAACTGGGGGGGGGGGGGTGTAATGGTCCAAAGAAAGTTGCGGTAGCCACTGAATTACCTGTAGATGGCTTACTGGGCAATGATTTGGAGACATCAGCTTTGGCTGAAGTGGAGTTGGAGGCTTATGCAGCAATGCTGGGCATTCCTGGGCATATTTTTGCTTTGACAAGGGCTCAGGCCAAAAGGCAAAAAGGACAGGGAAACTTGGATCCTGGAACAATGGACTAAGTGCTCCCAAAAGCTAGGGGTAGGAAGGGTAAATCCTTGCCCACTATCCCTCCCTCACCAGAAGATTCCCCTTTTGAGGAAGAGAAATCCTCCCCCTGTGCAGAACCTACACCAGATAAGCTGGCAGCAGACACTGCTGAGCTTTGGGTGCAGGGGGGCCTGCTAGGGAAGCGCTGCGTGTGGCACAGCAGACCTATCCCATACTAGAGGGTTTGAGACAGCAAGCTGTCAAAAAGCAAAATGGGGATGTCAGTGATAGCCATACAGTGTATTGGGAAGACAACCTCCTGTATACTGAGTCAAGGGACCCTAAATCTGGAGCTGCCAGGAGATTGGTCCTCCCTTTGCAAAACAGAGAGTTTCTTCTTACCTTGGCACATGACATTCCTTTGGCTGGGCAAACTAATCCTGCCAGCTTTCTCGACTGTTTCCTGGTGGTGCATGCTCTGAGGGCTGTCTGCCTTCACCCTGCACTGGAAGCCAAGAAGAAATCTCCTGTGGGTCGAGGGAATCTTCCCCCTGCCAACACAGGCACCAAATTTCTGCATCACCGGTCCTCTGGGTCCCTTCTCATCTTGACGAGCGTGGTCCCTGGAACACAGGAGCTGGATCCAAGTGACCCGACAGTCCAGTGGTCCTTCTGTCCAAATTTGGTGTAGGTAAGTCCTTGCCGCCCCACGCCAGACAGTAATCCTGTGTGATCTGTAGCTGCTAGAGCTTCTGTGCACTTTTGCAAGACTTCCTTTGTGTACAACACAGCCCAGGTCCCCAGCGCTCCGTCCTGTATTGCCCAACTCACTGAGTTGACCTCTGACTTCGTGGGACCCTCTTGTTGTGCTGAGAGGACCGCCATGCTCAGATTTCCTGTATGCCTGTTCTGGTCCTTCTGCAGGTGCTGGCTGCTTCTGCATGGGGACTCTGTGTTGCCAAGTGCCCCCTCTGTCTCCTCCTCCAAGGGGCGAACGCCTGGTCCTTCCTGGGCCCTGGCAACCTAAAATCTTCAACCACGACTCTTGCAGCTAGCAACGCTTGTTTGTGGTATTTTTGCGTGGAAACAACTCTGCATCCTCCACCACGCCGTGGAGCATCTTCTGACCAAAGGAGACGTTCCTGGCACCTTCCGTTGTTGCAGAATCTTTGTCTTCTTCCACCCAGAGGCAGCGCTTTTGCACCTTCATCCGGGGTTTAGTGGGCTCATGCCCCCCCTGGACACTTGCGTGTCTCTTGGACTTGGTCCCCTTCCTTTGCAGGTCCTCAGGTCCAGAAATCCGTCTTCAGTGCTTTCCAGTCAGTTGTTGTCTTGGCAAAATCCTCTTTCTCGACTTTATTGTCTTTCTTGGGTAGTAGGGTGACTTTACTCCTACTTTTGAGGGTCTTGGGGTGGGGTATCTTGGACACTCTTAGTGTTTTCTTACACTCCCAGTGACGTCTACAAATTTCACTAGGCCTGGGGTCCATTCGTGGTTCGTATTCCACTTTTGGAGTATATGGTTTGAGTTGCCCTTATGCCTATTGTCTCCTATTACATGCATTCTATTGTGTTCTACAGTGTTTGCACTACTTTTCAAAGTGTTTTACTTACCTGATTTTGGTTTGTGTGTATATTTTGTGTATATTACTTACCTCTTAAGGGAGTATATCCTTTATTTTTAGTAATTCTGAGTATTGTGATTCTTCTGATATAGTGCTATATGGTATAAGTGGTATAGTAGGAGCTTTGCATGTCTCCTAGTTCAGCCTAAGCTGCTCTGCTATAGTTACCTCTATCAGCCTAAACTGCTAGAACACTAATAATCTACTAATAAGGGACCTGAAACTCAGCATGGTGGTCATCTCAACACTACAAATGGAGGTCCCACGACACCAGAGATTAACTCAGGGAGCTGAGCATCGCAGGACAGAGTGCTGGGGACCTAGGCTCAGCTGTGCATGCAGGATCTCTTGAAAATGTGCAGAGAAGCCCTTGTAGCTGCAGTTCACACGGTGCACAGGATTACTGTCTGGAGAGGGACAGCAAGGACTTGCCTCCTCCAAATTTGGACAGTTTGACCACTGGACAATCTGGGTCACTTGGGTCCACCACCTGTGCTCCAGGGGCCACGCTTGTCAGGATGATAGGGGACCCAGAGTACTGGTGAAGCTGAAGTTTGGTGCCTGCTGAAGCAGGGTGGAAGATTCCGTTGACCCACAGGAGATTTTTTTGTGGCTTCCAGTGCAGGGTGAAGGCAGACAGCCCCCAGAGCAAGCACCACCAGGAAACAGTTGAGAATGCCAGTAGGATTAGGCGCTACAATGTCGCTGGTAGTCTTCTGGCTACTTTGTTGCAGTTTTGCAGGCGTACCGGAGCAGTCAGCGGTCGATCCTTGGCAGAAGTCAAAGAGAGAAGTACAGAGGAGTCCTGCTGGATTCTTGCAAGTCGTTATTTGAGGAAAAGCCCACAGGAGAGACCCTAAATAGCCCTCAGAGGAGGATTGGCCTCCTAGTCAGGTAAGCACCAGGAGGGGTCTCTGACATCACCTGCTGGCACTGGCCACTCAGAGGCCTCCATTTTGCCCTCACACCTCTGGATTCGAGATGGCAGACGGTCTGGGGCACACTGGAGGAGCTCTAGGTACCTCCCCTGGGGTGGTGATGGACAAGGGAGTGGTCACTCCCCTTTCCTTTGTCCAGTTTTGCGGCAGAGCAGGGACTGGGGGATCTCTGGACCGGTGTAGACTGGCTTATGCAAGGAGGGCACCATCTGAGCCCTTCGAAGCATTCCCAGAGTCTGGGGGAGGCTACTAATCCCCAGCCCTTAAGACCTATTTCCAAAGGGAGAGGGTGTAACACCCTCTCTCAGAGGAAATTATTTATTCTGCCTTCCTGGGACTGGGCTGCCCAGATCCCAGGAGGGCAGAAGCCTGTCTGTGGGTTGGCAGCAGCGGTAGCTTCAGTGAAAACCCCACAGAGCTGGTTTGGCAGTACCCAGGGGTCAATGCTGGACCCCCGGGGATGCATGGGATTGGCATCCCAATACCAGTTTTGGCATGGGGGACAATTCCATGATCTTAGACATGTTACATGGCCATATTCGGAGTTACCATTGTGAAGCTACATATAGGTGTAGACCTATATGTAGTGCACGCGTGTAATGGTGTCCCTGCACTCACGAAGTCTGTGAAAATTGCCCTGAACTATGTGGGGGTACCTTGGTTAGTGCCAGTATGCCCTCACACTTAGTAACTGTGCACCTAGCCTTCACCAAGTGAGGGTTAAACATATAGGTGACTTATAAGTTACTTAAGTGCAGTGTCAAATGGCTGTGAAATAACATGGATGTTATTTCACTCAGGCTGCAGTGGCAGTCCTGTGTAAGAATTGTCTGAGCTCCCTATGGGTGGCAAAATAAATTCTGCAGCCCATAGGGATCTCCTGGAACCCCAATACCCTGGGTATCTAGGTACCATATACTAGGGAATTATAAGGGTGTTCCGGTGTACCATTAGAATTGATAAAAATGGTCACTAGCCTACAGTGACAATTTTAAAGGCAGAGAGAGCATAAGCACTGAGGTTCTGATTAGCAGAGCCTGAGTGCACAGTTATGCACTACACAGGGAACACACATTCAGGCCACAACTATGAGCACTGGGGTCCTGGCTAGCAGGATCCCAGTAAGAAAGGCAAAAACAAACTGACACACAAGTAAAAATGGAAATAACATGCCAGGCAAGATGGTACTTTTCTACACAACCCTCCCCCCCCAAACGAGGGACAATAAGGCAAACCTTGCCCAGATGAGTCTTCATTGTCAAAGTGTAAATATCTGGAGAGTTCATCTGCATTGGAGTGGGTACTCCCAGGTCTATGTTCCACTGTATAGTCCATTCCCTGTAGGGAAATGGACCACCTCAACTGTGTAGGGTTTTCACTCTTCATTAGTTTAAGCCATAATAGAGGTTTGTGGTCTGTCTGAACAATAAAGTGAGTACCAAACAGGTATGGTATCAACTTTTTCAGTGCCCAGACCACAGAAAAGGCCTCCCTCTCTATGGCAGACCAATGCTTTTCTCTAGGGGTCAACCTCCTGCTGAAAAAAGCAACAGGTTGATTCTGGCCCTCAATGTTAAGCTGTGATAGAACTGCCCCACGCCTAATTCAGAAGCATCAGTCTGGACTATGATTTGTTTGGAGTGAAAAGGGCTTTTTAGGACAGGTGCAGAGCACATGGCCTGTTTTAGCTCATCAAAAGCCTTTTGATGGCTAGCTGTCCACAATACCTTTTTAGGCATCTTCTTACTAGTGAGGTCATTAAGAGGAGCTGCAATGGAGCCATGATTCTTAATGAACCTCCTATAGTACCCTGTATGGCCTAGAAAGGCTCTCAATTGGGTTTGAGTTGTAGGGGGAGCCCATTCCATAATGGTCTGGATCTTCCCCTGCAGTGGTGCAATCTGTTCCCCACCTACCAGGTGGCCCAGATAAACCACTTTCCCCTGCCCTATCAAGTACTTTGAAGCCTTGATATTGAGCATTTTGCAGGGCCTCGAAAACTTCCCATAGGTGGACCAGGTGCTCATGCCAGGTGGAGCTATATCATCTAGATATGCTGCACTAAAAGCTTCCAAACCTTGCAGGACTGTATTCACCAACCTCTGAAAAGTGGTAGGTGCATTTTTTAAACCAAAGGGCAGAACAGTGAACTGATAGTGCCCTCCAATGATGGAAAATGCTGTTTTAGGTTTAGCATCTTCTGACAACCTAATCTGCCAATACCCTTCAGTTAAGTCAAAAGTGCTTAGATACTTGACAGAAGGCAGTGTATCTATTAGCTCATCTGCCCTGGGTATAGGGTGAGCATCGGTTTTGGTTACTTGATCCTCTATAGTCAACACAAAACCTCATTTCCTTTTTACCATCTTTAGTGTGAAGTTTTGGGGCAAGCACCACTGGGCTTGCTCATGGGCTCTCAGAAGGCTCAATCACTCCCAGCTCCAACATTTTCTGTACCTCTTGTTTTATGCAATCTCTGACATGGTCAGGCTGCCTATAAATCTTACTTTTGACAGTTAAACTGTCTCCAGTGTTGATTGTGTGCTCACACCAGGTAGTTGTACCTGGTATCAGTGAGAAGAGGTCAGAGAATTGGCTTTGAGATTTATACAGTTGTCCTTCTGTACAGCAGTATAGAAATCTGCAAGCACCACTCCCTCCACTAAGTCATTAGCTTTAGTGGTGGAGAAGAGGTAAGGGTCACTCTCTTCTTCCTGCTCCTCATCAGCTGCCATGAGCAGGGTTAAGTCAGCCCTGTCATAGTAAGGTTTCAGGCGATTGTCATGGAGCACCCTAAGGGGACTCCTGACAGTGCCCAGGTCTACCAAGTAGGTGACCTCACCGTTCTTTTCAACAATGAGATGGGGTCCACTTCATTTGTCCTGGAGTGCTCTTGGGGCCACAGGCTCCAATACCCACACCTTATGTCCTGGGTGGTACTGGGTCAGGACAGCCTTCTGGTCATGCCATTGCTTTTGGAGCTCTTGGCTGGCCTGAAGATTTTTACTGGCCTTTTTTATGTACTCAGCCATTCTGGATCTTAGGCCAAGTACATACTCCACAATGTCTTGCTTTGGAGCTTTTAAAGGTTGTTCCCAACCCTCCTTTACAAGAGCAAGGGGGCCTTTTACTGGGTGCCCAGAGAGGAGTTCAAAGAGGCTAAAGCCCACTCATTTTTGGGGTACCTCCCTGTAAGCAAAAAGGAGGCATGGCAACAGGACATCCCATCTCCTTCTGAGTTTTTCAAGGAGTCCCATTATCATAGCTTTGAGAGTTTTATTAAACCTCTCAACCAGACCATTTGTCAGGGATGATAAGGAGTAGTGAACTTGTAAGTTACACCACACTCCTTCCACATAGCGTTGAGGTATGCAGACATGAAGTTACTACCTCTGTCTGACCCCACTTCCTTAAGGAAACCCACTATGGAAAGATTCCCAGGAGAGCTTTTGCCACTGCAGGAGCTGTAGTGGTCCTTAAAGGGATAGCTTCAGGATACCTAGTGGCATGGTCCACTACCACAAGGATAAACCTAATGACTGAAGCTGTTGGAGGGTCAAGGGGGGCAACTATTTCAACCCCTACCCTTTCACAGGGCACTCCAACCGCAGGGAGTGGAATTAAGGGGGCCTTAGGTGTGCCACCAGTCTTGCCGCTGGCTTGGCAGGTCACAGAGGAGCGACAAAACTACTTAGTGTCCTCTGACATGTGAGGTCAGTGAAACAATGGAACAAGTCTGTCCCAAGTTTTTATATGGCCCAAATGCCCAGCCAAAGGAATATCATGTGCCAAGGTCAGAAGAAACTCCATATACTGCAAAGGGATGACCAATCTCCTGGCAGCTCCAGGTTTAGGGTCCCTTGACTCTGTGTAGAGTAGGGTTATCTTCCCATTAGACCTTGTGGCTATCAGCGATATCCCCATTCTGCTGTTTGACAGCTTCCTGTCTTAATCCCTCTAGTGTGGGACAGGTCTGCTGTGCCACACTCAGCTCTTCCCTACCAGGCCTCCCTGCACCCAGAAGCTCAGCAGTGTCTGCTGCCAGCTCATCTGGTGTAGGTTCTGCACAGGGAGAGGATTCCTCTTCCTCAAAAGGGGAATCCTATGGAGAGGGAGGGATAGTGGGAAGGAGTTACCCTTTCTAACCCTAGCTTTTGAGAGTGCTTGGACCATTGTTCCAGGATCCAAGCTTCCCCGTCCTCTTTGCTTCTGGGCCCGAGCCCTTGTGAGAGCAAAGATATGCCCTGGAATGCCCAGCATTGCTGCATGAGCCTCCAACTCCACTTCAGCCCAAGCTGATGTCTCCAAATAATTGCCTAGTAAGCAGTCCACAGGTAAATCAGTGGCTACCACAACATTCTTTGGACCAGTAACCCCCCCTATCAAGAGGGGTCTCTGACACCACCTGCTGGCACTGGCCACTCAGAGGCCTCCATTGTGCCCTCACACCTCTGGATTCGAGATGGCAGCGATCTGGGACACACTGGAGGAGCTCTAGGCACCATCCCTGGCGTGGTGATGGGCAGGGGAGTGGTCACTCCCCTTTCCTTTGTCCAGTTTCACACCAGAGCAGGGACTGGGGGATCCTTCAACCGGTGTGGTCTGGCAGATGCAAGAAGGGCATCATCTGTGCCCTTCAAAGCATTCCCAGAGGCTGGGGGAGGCCACACCCTTAATACCTGTTTCCAAAGGGAGAGGGTGTAACACCCTCTCTCAGAGGAAATTCTTTGTTCTGCCTTCCTGGGACTGGGCTGCCCAGACCGCAGGAGGGCAGAAGCCCGTCTGTGGTTTGGCAGCAGCGGTAGCTGCAGTGAATACCAAAGAGTCCTGGTTTGGCAATATCCGGGGTCCATGGTGGAGCCCCGGGTATGCATGGGATTGGCACCCCAATACCAGATTTGTCATGGGGGGACAATTCCATGATCTTAGACATGTTACATGGCCATATTCGGAGTTACCACTGTGAAGCTACATATAGGTATTGACCTATATGTAGCACACGTGTGTAATGGTGTCCCCGCACTTACAAAGTCTGGGGAAATTGCCCTGAACTATGTGGGGGTACCTTGGCTAGTGCCAGGATGCCCTCACACTTAGTAACTGTGCACCTAACCTTCACCAAGTGAGGGTTAGACATATAGGTGACTTATAAGTTACTTAAGTGCAGTGTCAAATGGCTGTGAAATAACGTGGACGTTATTTCACTCAGGCTGCAGTGGCAGTCCTGTGTAAGAATTGTCTGAGCTCCCTATGGGTGGCAACAGAAATGCTGCAGCCCATAGGGAGCTCCTGGAACCCCAATACCCTGGGTACCTTGGTACCATATACTAGGAAATTATAAGAGTGTTCCAGTGTTCTAATTCAAATTGGTAAAAATGCTCAGTAGCCTGCAGTGACAATTTTAAAGGCAGAGAGAGCATAAGCACTGAAGTTCTGATTATAAGAGCCTCAGTGACACAGTAAGGCAGTAGTCCGGGAACACACATTCAGGCCACGACTATGAGCACTGGGGTCCTGGCTAGCAGGATCCCAGTGAGACAGGCAAAAAGAAACTGACACACAAGTAAAAATGGGGGTAACAAGCCAGGCAAGATGGTACTTTCCTACATATGCCAACTCTTGTGTTGTTGCAGTAATTGACCCAGTGTTTCCTTTCTCTCTCTCTCCTTTTTTTCTTCTGTCATACTGTCCATGTGTGCATCAGCATCATCTGGTGGAGGAGCAGATGCACCAGCGACAGTGGGAACTGCATCCCACAGGACCTTGGAGGCAGAGTCTACAGACGCTGAGGGAACCAGTGGAACGGAGGGCGAGGGGAGCACCACAGTAGAGACATGAGGTGACAACACAGACTCTGATACCTCCTCAGATGGAAGCTCTCTGGTGGTGGCGGATACCTCTGTGACCACCCAAGCTTCAGGTACAGCTGCCACCCCCATACCAGCACTGCCTTCCCAATATCCAATCAGCGAGTTGCCCGTGCCCGCTCACCCAGGAGGGTAGGCATCTCCTTCGCCCCAGGCACCTCAGGCCGTGCCCCAATGAGTCCTGCTGCCCTGAGTGAGGAGGCTATTGACCTCCTGAGGTCCATCTCTGTAGGGCAGTCAACCACTGTGAATGCCATCCAGGGGCTGGCATCCCAGATGCAGCAATGCAATGCATTCCTGTAGGGCATGCACAGTGGACTGGCGGCCCAACAGAGATCGATTCAGGCTCTGGCATCCTCTCTGATTGCAGCCATTGTCCCTGTTCCTACTGCCCCTCTTCCAACTACCACTATCCAGTCCCAGTCTCCTCCACACCATGCACACATCCCATGCACACATACAGATGAGCATGCACACAAGATAAAAAACATATGAGAGGCCCAGTCAAACAGAGGCACCACACTTCATCCCACAAGCACTCAAGCAAACACCAGTCAGTTGCAGATACAACCACATCCACTGCCTCCATTGTCTCCCCCTCCTCCACCTCCCACACAGTCACATCCACACTCACACCTGCATGCACTGCATCAACATCCACCACTGGCATCACCACACCAAGCAACACACACACCTCACTAGCAGACACCTCCACTACATCCATCCACGCATCCCCTGTCTGTCCCCCCTCCTAAATGACACAAACATAAGCACTCCGACACCCAACAGCCATCCATCTCACATCAGCACACTGCCCATTCACCTGCACCACGCCCAGCAGACATGCACCTCCAACAACCACTCCCTCAACCTCCACTCCCATCCCTACTCCATCGTCATGCCCCACCATCCCTAAGAAGCTTTTCCATACCAAACTTGACCTCTTCCATCCCCCTCCCCCTGTCCTGCCCTAAGAGCAGGGTCCCAAACGACTCAGCCAAGCACCTCATCCAAACAGTACACGCGGACAGTGGAGGCACCTCCTAGTCGTGGTGGTAAGACAGTGAAGGATCCCACTCTACCATCTTGGAAGGTTAAGGATCCCACACTTCTTTCCATGAAGGGGAAGGAGCCCGCACCTCCTCCCATGAAGGGGAAGAAGCCCTCGACTCCTGCCAGGAAGGCTAAGGAGCCCGCACATCTTCCCATGAAGGGGAAGATGCCCTCAACCCCTGCCAGGAAGGCCATGGATCCCACACCTCCTGCCATGAAGGGGAAGAATCCCTCACCTCCAGCAGAGGCTGTCAGGGTGACACCACCACCACAAGTGGCCATGGAGCCCTCACCACGAGCTGAGGAAGTGCAGCCTTCTCCTCGTGCGGAGGATGCCCAGGAGGCACCTTCACCTGCTGAGACAGATGAGTCCTCATCTCCAGCAGCGGCTGCCCAGGAGGCACCTTCACCTACTGACCCAGTGCATCCCTCACCTCCAGCAGAGGCTGTCAGGGTGACACCACCACCACTACCACCAGTGGTCATGGAGCCCTCACTACCAGCTGAGGAAGTACAGCCACTTCGTCCTGCAGAGCCTGCCCAGGAGGCACTTTCACCTGCTGAGACAGTGCAGCCCTCACCTCCAGCAGAGGCTGCCCAAGAGGCACCTTCATCTGCTGACATAGTGCAGCCTTCACATCAAGATGACACAGTGAAGCCCTCACCACCAGCAGAGGGCATGTAGGCCACCCTCCAGGTACTGCTGTACAAGGGCCCCCTCCAGAAGCAGTGGGCATGTTCCACACCTGAGAGACTGTGATCGTGCACTCCCCAGCAGAGAGAAGTGGGCAAGAAGCCCCCTCCAGAAGCAGTGGACATGTTCCCACCTGACAGGCTGCGCCCTTGCACTCCCTTGCAGAGAAAAATGGACATGGAGCCCCCTCCAGAACCAGTGGGCAAGTGTAGGAGGCTGGCCTGGTTCGTAGTGGGTACCTTAGGTACTTACACCTTATACCAAGTCACGTTATCCCTTATTAGTGAAATGTAGTAGTGTTCTAGCAGCTTAGGCTGATAGAGGTAGCTGTAGCAGAGCAGCTTAGGCTGAACTAGGAGACATGCAAAGCTCTTGCAATACCACTATAGTTACACAGTACTTATACACAATAAAAGACAATAGTCAGGGTTACCAAAAAAAAAAGGTACTTTATTTTAGTGACACAAGACCACAAACATCTTAGAGGCAATACTTCTTCTGGAGTTATGTACTATACACAATATATACACTAGACACCAAAATCAGGTATGTAAATAGTCATGGGATAGTGCAAACAATAGAAAATACCATAGAATGTAATGGGAAGAAATAGGCCTATGGGCAACACAAACCATATACTAAAAAAGTGGAATGTGAATCACAAGTTGTTGAGAGTCGCTGGGAGTGTAAGAAAACCACAAAGGTGAGTAAAATACCTCACCCCAGAGCCCAGGAAAGTAGGAGTAAAGTACTGCAAGTTTCCTCAGGACACACTACAAATCATGATTAGAGTTATTGCAATAACCAAGCAAGACTGCAAGCAACAATTGGTGGATTCCTGGACCTGAAGACCTGTGAAGAGAGGAGACCAAGTCCAGAAGTCTCAGAAGATTCCAGGAAGGAAAGGAGCCCCTGCCAACCTAGAAGATGGTGCAAAAGAGGATTCTCCGGTTGGAAGAAGTCCTCAGAAGAGCCCCAAAGACGATGGCTGTGGGTTCCTGCATAATCCAAAGGATGTCCCACGTGGAGATGTTGGATGCAGGTGAATTGCAGTGCTAGATACGTCCAACAAGCCTTGGTTCAAGCAATGTTGCGGTTTGTGTAAAAATGGAGCTGCCTGGGCCCAGGAGGGACCTGGGGGCCTCAACTCAGACTGTGGAGGCAGAGGGGGCTCCCAGCACTGGAGGGAACCCACAGACAACCGGGCAGCACCCACGGAGGTCCCAGGACATGGGGACAAAGAAGGTGCAAATTGCCATTGCTGCAGCACTACAAAAGAAGGTCCCACGCTGCCGAAGAACAACTCAGCGAGTTGAGCGTCCCATGATGGAGTGCTGGGGACCTGGGCCAGGCTGTGCATGAAGGATTCTTGCAAATAGTGCACAGAGGCCCCAGCAAGTGAAAATGACGAGGTGCACGGGGTACTGTCACAAACGGGGAAGGTAAGCTCCTACCTCCTACAAATTCGGACAGCTGGACCTTAGGACAGTCTGTGTCAAAGGGGTCTACCACCTGTGTTCTAAGGAGCACACTTGTCGCTGGAAGAGGAGTCCAAGAGAACAGGTCGTCGTCTTAGAAGGTGCCTATTGGAGCAGGGAAGTGACTCCTTCACTCCACGGCAGATTTCTTCGGTCCTTCTGTTGCAGGGTGAAGACAGGGAGTACCCAGAGCATGCACACCATGGAAATTTGTGCAGTTGCTGGCTGGAGCTGAAGTTGCAGAGTCCAAGTAGCCCTTCTGGATACTTTGTTGCAGTTACATCGGTTCCTGGAGCAGTCTGCATTTGGTCCGAGGTCAGAGGATGAAGCAGTGGTTGCAGAGAATTCCTGATGGAAACTTGCAAGCAGAATCTGAAGAGAAACCAAGAGGAGAGACCCTAAATATGTCTATCAGGAGGGGTCTCTGATGTCAACTTCTGGCACTGGCCACTCAGAGGCCTCCAGAGTGTTCCCACACCTTGGAAAACAAGATGGCTGAAGTCTGGGACACACTGGAGGAGCTCTTTCCTTTGTCTAGTATCACGCCAGAGCAGGGACTGGGGGTCCCTGAACAGTTGCAGACTGGCTTATACAAGGAGGGCACCATCTGTGCCCTTCAAAGCATTTCCAGAGGCTCTGGGAGGCTACCCCTCCCAAGCCTGTAACACCCATTTCCAAAGGGAGAGGGTGTAACACCCTCTTCCCAAAGGGAATGCTTTGTTCTGCCTTCATGGGATTGAGCTGCTCAGACCCTAGGAGGGCAGAACCCTATCTGTTAGATGGCAGCATCTGTAGCTGCAGTGCAAGCCTCCGACAGCTGGTTTGGCAGTACTGGGGGTCCATGGTGGAGCCCCCAGGATGCATGGAAGTGGCTCCCCAATACCAGATTTGGAATGGGGGGACAATTCCATGATCTTAGACACCTTACGTGGCCGTGTTCGAAGTTACCATTGTGAAGCTACATATAGGTATTGACCTCTATGTAGTGCACATGTGTAATGGCATCCCCACACTAAAGATGTCCAGGGATTTGGCCCTGGACAGTGTGGGTCACCTGTGCTGGTTCAAGTGTGCCCTCACACTTAGTATATTTGCACCTAGCCTTCAGTAAATAAAGGTTAGACATATAGGTGACTTATAAGTTACTTAAGTGCAGTGAAAATGGCTGTGAAATAGTGTGTGCACTATTTCACGCAGGGTGAAATGGCAGTCCTGTAAAAGGGTTTGTCTGAGCTCCTTAGGGATGGCAAAAGAAATGCTGCAGCCCATAAGGTTCTCCTGGAACCCCAATGCCCTGGGTACCTAGGTACCATATACTAGGGACTTATAAGCGTTGTCCAGTGTGCCAATTGGAATTGGTAAATGAAGTCACTAAACTATAGTGACTAGTTTGGAATTAGAGAGAGCATAGGCATGCAAGTTCTGGTTAGCAGAACTTCAGTGACACAGTTAAGCACTACTGACAATACACACATTAGGCCACAACTTATGAGCACTGGCGTTCTGACCAGCAGGATCCCAGTGACACAGGCAAAACACACTGACAAATACAGTTTTCACTATGAGCACTGAGGTCCTGGCAAGCAAGATCCCAGTGAGACAGTAAAAACATACTGACACACACTCACAAACAGGCCAAAAGTGGAGGTAACCATGCTAGAAAGAGGCTACTTTCTCACAGCAAGTCAGCCACCTGAGAGACTGTGACCTTGCACTTCCCAGCAGAGAGAACTAGGCATGGAGCCCCCTCCAGAAGCAGTGAGCATGTTATCTACCTGAGAGACTGTGACCTTGCACTCTCCAGCAGAGAGAAATGGGCATGGAGCCCCCTCCAGAAGCAGTGGACATGTTCCCGTATTAGGCTGAGATGCCCCCCACCCCCATCTCCCTGAGGTGCCTGTTCACTTGCAAACTGATGTCCCTGCAGAGTTCTATCCTGATTATTTCAGGATTCGAGTTGGGCCTTGGACTGTGCCCTGTGGCCATGTGGGCCCTTAGTACTTTGGACTGGCCATTGGACCTTTGTGTACATTTGTACATATCTGTTTTTTGTACAATTGGTTCATTTGGTAGCTGATCACAATGAATACATTCTCATTACTGCATTCTTGTTGTCCTTGCATTATTATGCCGTGTGTTATGTGCCATTGTTGTTTGTCTGCAGCTGGTTGTGTGTATGGTGTGTATGTGTGTCTGGTGTGTGTTGTGCATATGTGTGTGTCACTCTCCTTTTCCTCCCTCCCTCCCTTGTGTGTTAAGCAGCTGTACTCACCGTTGTCTTTGTCGGCATTGGTGTTCCAGGTGGAGCATGGTGTAGATGAGCATGGGGAAGACCTGCAGTTCCGGTTCCATGGCTGCTTTGTCCTTCTCTGTGTCTCCGATGGTAAGTCTTTGGTCTTCTGTCATGTGGTTACACCAGGATTTTGATGGCGCTGGTACTGCCCCGGAAATCGTGGTGGTTTTCTGTGTCATGATATGGTCGGTGGTACTTTGTCTTCCGCCTGGCTGGTGGTAAGTCTTTGGTCTTCTGTCTTGTGGGTACACCAGGCTTTTGATGGCGCTGGTACTGCCCCAGAAATCGTGGTGGTTTTCTGTGTCATGATATGGTCGGCTGTACTTTGTCTTCCGTCTGGCTGGCGATGGCTACCGCCGTGGTCAGTGGTGCTAACGCCCTGGCAGTTAGTGTGGTACATTGGCTGTCTATGGGAGTTCTCACCGTCATGGTCATAGTTCGGCAGTAATTACCGCAAGCCTTTGGTGGTATTACCGCCAGCCTGTTGGCGGTATTTGCACCACTTTATCACTCACCGCCAATGTCATAATGAGGGCCATAGTCAGACACATTCTATTTGTGCTTTTGTTTTGAGGTCAATTCCATAACTAGATGGCAGCTAAGAGGATAATAAGCTCCGCAGATGCTCATGGGGTGTGTTTAGTTTCTACTGCATATTACAGAGGGTGTGTGTTTCTCCCCTTCCTTTACTGTATCACCCGTAGCATTGAAATGATTTTGTTAGAGTTCCTCATGTTAAACGTTAGAGGGTGTCATACTTTTATACAGACCTTATTATTCATTACAATGATAGTACCAATAATAACAAGAAAAACTCAATAACAGTATTGTTTTTATACAATATTGCTTTTGTCTTTACATATGAAAAGTAACTGACAAGTAAATACTGTTTTGAATAAGGGAACAAAAGCACGGAGTCTCTCCTGGGGTTTGTAGGCAGGTCATGGGAGTGAGAAAAGGACATTAGTGAGGCACAGAAAATTTAGGTCGTGTCCAGACATTAGTTTAAAATCCTTTTATTCTGTACGAAGAATGGATAAAAAATGGGCCATGCATTGTTTTGTTTTTTCTTTCATATTTGAAAGAACAAGTTATCCTTTGTGTAGAGAGAGCCTAGAGCACATTCCATAGGAGGGGATTGTGTGTCTTGCCTTGCTTCATAAAAAAAGCTATTTTTGTTCATTGAAATCATGTATTTGTCATGAATATGCCTTTAAAAGAACGGAAATTTCCCAGAAATATAAAGTTATTGTGGACTGTTTACGTAGGAAACAGAACTGAGCCGATACATCCGTTTTGCAGAAGCCATAGTGGCGGGTTATATTTTTGCAAATTGTGGTCACAAACGCTCTTTCTGTTTTCAAGTGTAACATTTACATTATTTGGACTTTGCCACTTAATGAAGGTAAAGTTGCTTTCATTTTGCACTATCTGTTAAAGTTTTGTTAGGAGTGAATAGTCTATGTCCCACATCCAATCTCGACATTTTTCAAGCTGTTTCCTACCCATTTAAATGTCTATTTCAATTCCCTTGAGGCTGTGAACACATAGGCCCAGATTTAAGAAAAATGGAGCTTCATGTGATGAAGCCCCATGTTTCTTGCGGCCCATTGTACCCCCTTCGCCACCATGTGTGCGTCGTATTTAACATATGGCATACAATGGCTCAGGTCATGGGCAATAGCGTCATAATTTTTTACGCTATTGTACTTTGCAAGAGTAGCGCAAAAATGTTGGCGCTAATCCAGCATTGTACGTGGAGGCCCATTATAATTAACGTTGTGCCTCCTTTTAACGCCTGCTCTATGCAAGCATCAGAAATGCAGCAAAAAATGGTGCAATGGAATCTCAGATTACACTGCGTCATTTATTTGGGCTCACTATTGGGGGAACGCCCCCCTTGCATACATTATGCCTGGCACAGGCAGAAAGTGGAGCAAGGGTTTACAAAGTGGTGCAATGCAAGCATTGAGCCACTTTGTGAATATGGTGCAGTGTTTTTGCCACCCTATCGCCACATTAGCGTAAAGAATAATTACGCTAATCTGGCGATCGTTTGCACTAGGCCCTCTTAAATTTGGGCCACAATTTGCAGAAAAAATTATCACCTCAAAGTTTCACATCTTTTTTTTTAATGAAAATCACTTTACACGACTGTTGATGAAGAAAAACAACTTCATTTCAGGAGATAGGTTATTTTAATGTTAAAATTACAATGTATTATTGTATAGCTCATAAATTAAAATTATTTTTCAAATTTGGCCATCCAGGCTTATACCATGAATGTTAACATATAAACCCATTAAGGCTTCTTTTGGAAGTTGCAGATTGTGTCTGCCCATTTTTCAGTTTCTCCGCCCTTTTCGGAGAGGACAAATACAAGATTTCTGCTGATGGAGGCTTAGCTGGAGTTTACAGCAGAAGCACTTTTATATCAGTCAGCCCATATCCTCAGGCCATCAGGTCACACAGACAGTCGCAGCAACCTATTAATCAATCACTTGGGTGCAGAGGATGCACCGGTTACGTCCTCGGATGCACCGCTCAGGTGCCAAGGACGTAACAGTTACATCCTAGACCCGGACCATGGGGGGAACACTAGCGGTCCCCTGTGGGCCTGCCACTCTCCTCCCCTGGGAAGGCATGGAAGGGAAATAGCTTTCCCTTCCACCCCCACCCCATCTAATGACATCAGCGCACGATCGTGCACTGACACCATTAGAGGGCGCCCTCGCGCTAGAAGCCATTTGCTTCCAGAGCGACGAGGTAGAAACAGGTGAGTATCTCCTGCGGCCGAGGAGGATTTTCTGTAAAAGGGGCATAAGGGGAAAGGAAAGGCCTTTGCTTTCCCTCAATGTCTCTTTCAACATTCCTGCTGCCCGATTGCACTGCGATCTGACAGCAGGAATGCCCGATAGACACCACAAAGTTTATTTTTGTAAATTTCATTTGGGGGGGAGCGGCCCCTTGGGCAAGGGTCGCTCCCCTTAGGGGGATTTAATGTTGCACGCCATGGGGGCAAATGTACCTTAAAAAAATAGGCCGATCTGCCCCCAAAAGGAGGCAGAAGTCACAATGACGCCAAGGATTGTTTATGCTTTTTTTTTGTGTGAGGCGGCACCTTGGGCAAGGGTCCCTCCCCCAAAGGGGGCACAGCACTGTTGGCAGTTCTGCCCCCCAAGTGGGCAGATCAGCATATTTTGTTAAGGCCCATCTGCCCCAAAGTGGTGGCAGAAGCCACAAAGACACCAGGGATTATTTTGTTGTATGTTTTCTTTTGGTGTGGGGGGCTGCCCCTTGGGCAAGGGTTGCCCCCCAATGGGTGCACACACCTGTTGGAAATTTCTGCCCCCCTTAGGGGCAGTTTGGCCTTTTATTTTTAGGCCCATCTGCCCAAGGGGTACATAAGCCACAAAGACACCAGGAATTTTTTTCAGTTTGTTTTTTAGTGTGGGGAGGCCCTTGGACAAGGGTCACTCCCCAAAGGGGGCACACTACTGTTGCTTATTTATGCCCCCATTGGGTGCAGATAGGCCTTTTTATTTTAGGCCCATCTGCACGGCAGAAGTCACTAAGGCGGAACATAACTGTTGGCCATTTCTGCCCCCCCCTTTGGGGCAGATCGTCCGGGTTTTTTAGGCCCATCTGCCCCCAAGGGGGACAGAAGCGCCTAGACACCAGGGAAATTTTCTAAATGTTTGGTGGCGGGGTGTTTGTCAACTGGCAAAGTATTTGCATTTGTGATTATAACAGTTTATTTCTCCTTTTTGTTCTAGTTCAAAGCTTTTGCTTCCTTTGCTTTGACTCACGGTGGTTTTGGCAGTGGATGACCTGCAGTTAGCGTAACTGCATGTTTTAGGTAAGAAAAAAACAATTTACCTCAAATGAGTATTGTTGCCATGCATGAATGACAGTTTTGTAGGTTGTGTACTAAATGCAGGATGGCATGTGAAATTGCCCTTCAATTTGTGCACAATGATATTTGTGTTGTCTTATTTCTAATGTTCTTTTTGTTTTTCTTTTTAGTGGGATATCACTGGTGATTGCTGTGTCTGTGTAGAGTAGTTGTTGGTGAGTCTAGCTTTTTCAGGCAAGTAAGTGGTATAGCTGAGTACATAACTCTTTGTGATAAAACCACACTTAGGGGGTGATTCTAACCCTGGCGGTCGGTAATAAAGCGGCGGCCAACCAGCCAACAGGCTGGCGGTCCAAAAAATGGAATTCTGACCCTGGCGGGAACCGCCATCAAAGACCGCCACATTAACACTCCGACCGCCATGGTGGTACAAACAAACAGCGCGGCGGTCACCGCCAACAGACAGGCGGCAGACAATGTACCGGCCACCCTATCACAACTCACCAATCCGCCACCTTTTCCGGGGCGGGAGCACCGCCGATAAAAACACGGCGGAAACAGACTACGAACGGGAAAACGCTCACCTCTACGCACTCCACGAGGACGGAGGACAGCATGGAACCCAAATTAAACATCCTACCTGCTCTCGTCTACCTGCTCATCTACCACGAGTACGAACTCCGGCGCAGACGAGAACGGTGAGTACTGCACCTACGACACAGGGGAGGGGGGAGGAGGAAAGATTACGGCACACACATATGCGACCCCCACCCCCCCCCAAACTATGTACACACCAATGCAGAGCAACAAGTCACAGTGACACCACCCAAACCCCCGTGAAAAATGCAAAGACATAATTAAATTGTGAATCAAAATTTATGTAAAAAATAGCCTCTGATAAGTCATGGTCAAATAGCAATAAAAATATTTAAAAAATAAAATAAATATTTTCTTCAATCGAGAAACCGAGGCAATTAGTCCTGCACATTTAATGACATTCTAAGTGTCCGTGGGCCAAAGTGTATCAACACAAGGGCAAAGCCCACACAGGAGACCTGAGTCCTTTGGAGAGAACACTGCAGGGGCATCTGATGACAAAACTACAGGCACCTCAGGGGGAAGTGAAGGGGGGGCACCACAGCCACATGAGTCCACGATGCCAGATCCACGAAGGGGCCACCATGCCCATTGTTCCTTCCTGGGGAGTGCAAAGCCACAGTCTCTCAAGTCTCTGCAGTGGGTGGCTTGCCCACTGTGCCATCCTGGGGAGTGCAAAGCCACAGTCTCTCAAGTCTCTACAGTGGGTGGGTTGCCCACTGTGCCATCCTGGGGAGTGCAAAGCCACAGTCTCTCAAGTCTCTACAGTGGGTGGGTTGCCCACTGTGCCATCCTGGGGAGTGCAAAGCCACAGTCTCTCAAGTCTCTACAGTGGGTGGGTTGCCCACTGTGCCATCCTGGGGAGTGCAAAGCCACAGTCTCTCAAGTCTCTACAGTGGGTGGGTTGCCCACTGTGCCATCCTGGGGAGTACAAAGCCACAGTCCATCAGGTGGATAACAGTCTCCACTGGTCAAGGAGGAGGCATGGTGGGCACAGTGAACCGTGAACAGTAGCTCAACACAGATCCGGCACTGTCATTGTGCCAGTAGTGCTTGACGGCGGGGCCCAGCGGAGCGGTGCTTCAGACGGCGGGGCCCAGCGGAGCAGTGCTTGACAGGAAGGGCCCAGCGGAGCGGTGCTTGACGGCGGGGCCCAGCGGAGCGGTGCTTGACAGGAAGGGCCCAGCGGAGCGGTGCTTGACGGCGGGGCCCAGCGGAGCGGTGCTTGAGACGGCGGGGCCCAGCGGAGCGGTGCTTGAGACGGCGGGGCCCTGTTCAGCGGTGCACTTCTGCACGGCGGGGCCCTGTTCAGCGGTGCTCTTCTGCACGGCGGGGCCCTGTTCAGCGGTGCTCTTCTGCACGGCGGGGCCCTGTTCAGCGGTGCTCTTCTGCACGGCGGGGCCCTGTTCAGCAGTGCTTGTCCAGTAATTCAAGGGAGCCAGACCTGGCCTGGACTCCCTGCTCAGTCGCCCTCCGACCGTGCAGTTGCAGGACCCTTCGGTGACGGAGTCCTGGGCCCTTTGGTGTCCTCCCTTACAGCCGGGATGGGGCTTGTGGGGCCCTCCTGCTCCGCGCTCCTGCTGGCTGACTTCTCCGCCCTGCTGCCCTTTCGCTCCTTAGAAGACGCTCTCTGGCCCTTGCCTCCCCTGGATATTGTGGCAGGTGAAGTGGCCGAACTTTGTTCCTTGGGGGGCAGCCGTGTCAGTCCTCTCACGGCGGCCCGTGACTTTCCGGGTCCTCTTGCCTGGGGGGGGGCTGGCTGTCCCCTTGCTGCTGATAGAAGTGTCACTGCTGCCAAAGGGTGGACTCCAGAACCCATGCACCACAGTGACACTCAAAGCTGGGCTGGTGGTGGCTGAGGTGCTCTTGGGACTCTTAGCAGATGGAGGGGGTGGGTCAGGGGAGGGAAAGAGGTTAAGATTGGAGAGGTAAACTTTTTTAGGACCAAGGTAAAGGGTGGGAGTAGTGGTGATGGGAGTGGAGGAAGAGGATGTGGTTGTAGGAGAGTCAGGTGTGCTGTCTTTGGGTGCAGGTGATTGTGACGTAGGCTGTCGTGAAGTGGATGGCTGTTGGGTGGGTGGCTGCCTGCGTTTGTGTGTCTTGGAAGAGGGGGTGACAGACACAGTGGGAGAGGACACAGGGGACGTGTAAATGGCAGTGGGGGTGGTGACTGCACGTGTGCGGACTGTAGTGGAGGGTGTGCTGGTGATGGAAGCACTGGCTGATGGTGGTGTGCATGCAGGTGTGAGTGTAGACGTCACAGGGAGGGAGGAGGGAGACGAGGAGGAGGGGGACACAGAGGTGGTAGTGACTGTTGGTATGTCTGCATCTGGATGTTGCTTGGGTGAGTGTTTGTGGGATCTGTGGTGCTTGTGTCTGGATGAGCTGCCCTTGGGTGTTGAGGTGTGTGCAGGCTGGTCTGATGGTGTGGATGGGATAGGCTGAGGAACAGGAGACAGAGACAGGGTGGAGGCAGTTAGAAGAGGGAGGCTGGAAACAGGGACAATGGCTGCCGTCAGTGCTGAGGCCAGAGCATTGAACGATCGTTGATGGGCAGCCTGACCCGAATGAATGCCCTCCAGGTAGGCATTGCTCCGATGCACCTCCCTTTCTACCCCCTGGATGGCATTCAAAAGGGTAGTCTGCCCAACAATGATGGTCTGAAAGAGGTCAATGAACTCCTCACTGAGGGCAGCAGGGGTGACAGGGGCAGGGGCTGAGGTGCCTGGGGCGAAGGAGACGCCCGCCTTCTTGGGCGAACGGGCACGGAGCGTAGGCTGAGGGGCTGCTGGGAGGGCGGGGCTGGTGCGCTGGGTGGCGGCTGTACCTGTAGAGGCGGGGGGCCCGGATGTTGCCGCCACCGCTAGGGAGCTCCCATCCGAGGACGTGTCGGTGTCGCTGGTGTCACCACCGGTCCCCGTTGTGGTGCTCCCCTCGCCCTCCGTATCACTGGTGCCCTCGGTGTCTGTAACACGGCCCACCGGGGCCTTGTGACTTGCAGCTCCCTCGTGCTCCGATGCCAAATCTCCTCTGCCTGATGATGCTAATGCACACATGCACAAGAAGATAAAGAAAAAGGGTGGGGGGAGAAATAAAAACAGGTTGAGTGCATGCATTGTCAACACCGTTGGCGGAGAGGACAGACACAGGAGCCTCATGCACTAAGCCGTGCAATCGGGGTACACTACTCAGTACTTCTGACTAGGCCAACAGGTATAGGGACAACAAACGCGCACATGGGTGATGCAGGACCATGGATAGCTGTACTTGGCACCCTACAGAGGTGGGGGGCGGGGGCACAGGGCCATGCCTAAAGGAGAGGGCTACACTACAGAAAGCGCCCTGGCCTAATGACACCCACAACCCTCCTCCCCCACCCAGACGCCTCCACTGCGCATAAAGATAGCAGAATGTGCTGATACTCACCCCCTTGTGTCTGCTGTGATGTCCTCAAGCGCCCATCCAAATCAGGGTAGGCCACCGCCAGGATCCGGGACATCAGGGGGGTCAGGGTACGACTGGCACCCCTCCTAGGTTGGGAGGCCATCCCCAGCAGTGACTCGGCGGTCTTCCTGGTTCCGCAGCGGATGTCCTCCCACCTCTTGCGGCAGTGGGTGCCCCGTCTGAAGTGGACCCCCAGGGCCCGGACTTCCTTGGCGATGGCACGCCAAATGTCGACTTTCTGATGGGCGCTGACCTAGTTGACATGTACAGGGTGGGAAATGAAATTCCATCATTTTTCTGCATGTTAGATGTGAATGCCCCCCCCTCCCCAACTTTGCCATGTGGCACATGCTCTCATCTGTCGTGCGTTGCACTCCTCATTCGCTCCCCACCCCACCAACTTACATCCACCCCACTCCACACAGGCATAGCCCATTCAATGTGCACCCAGTGTACTTACCTGTTGGTCTGGAGGACCGTAGAGTAACGCATACTGGGGGAGGACCCCATCCACAAGTTTCTTCAACTCTTCAACGTGAAGGCAGGGGCCCTTTCCCCAGTCGCAGCAGCCATTGTCACTTCCAGACCGAGGTCACAGCAGCACTTGCAGTATAGGTCCTCTCCTGTGGAAGATCAGGTCTCGAGTGATTAATCATGTAGAAAATGGCGGTCACGCCCGCGGCGGTGCGTACCGCGACCGCCGGCGCACATCCTCATTGGCTCCTGAAACCCATAGGGTTCAATGTCAACCAATGCGGCTTCGTACAGCGGTCTTCGACCGCCTACCGCCGCGGTGTGCCACGCCAGCGCATTGACCTCACATCCCATTGTCCCACTTCACAGGTCAGGCAGCCGCCATTTCAAGGGCCCACATGTCTTAATTTCAACTGTGTCACACAGGCCTAGGCCTTGCATTGCCACACATACACGCCTTTCAATACATAGATAACCGTGTGCTATGCAAGCTGTGGTGAACGTACCTGTGATTTGCTTGACTCTGTACTCCATGTTGTCCTTCCTAGGCACCGTCCGCTGGGACTTGCGAGGAGAAGGATGAATCCTCGCGTGTACCGACCGCTGGTGGACCTGTCGACAATGGAAGAACGCCATATTATACTACGATACCGACTTGACCGAGCCACTATACATGAACTGTGTGCCCAGCTGGAGCCAGCCCTGATGTCCCCCATCCGCCAACCCACAGGGATTCCCCCTTTGGTGCAGGTTCTGTCAGTACTCCATTTCCTTGCAAGTGGATCATTCCAAACAACAGTGGCCATGTCATCTGGGATGTCTCAGCCTATGTTTTCTAAGGTTTTGTCAAGAGTGTTGTCTGCCCTGCTGAAACACATGCGGAGCTACATTGTATTCCCTGAGGAGGAGGATTTGGCCACTGTGAAGGGTGATTTCTATGCCCTTGGACATATCCCCAACATCATTGGTGCCATTGATGGGACCCATGTGGCCTTAGTACCCCCAAAAGACGATGAGCCGGTGTACAGAAACAGGAAAAATTACCATTCTATGAATGTCCAGGTGGTCTGTTTGGCAGACCAGTATATCTCCCATGTAAATGCCAAGTTCCCTGGGTCAGTGCATGACGCGTATGTTATGCGTAATAGCAGCATCCCTTATGTGATGGAACAGCTACAGAGACACCGTGTGTGGCTAATAGGTGACTCTGGTTACCCCAACCTACCTTGGCTATTGACCCCAGTGAGGAATCCCCGGACCAGGGCAGAGGAACAGTAGAATGAGGCCCATGGGCGAACTAGGAGGATCATAGAAAGAACCTTTGGGCTCCTGAAGGCCAGGTTTAGGTGCCTGCATATGACTGGTGGATCCCTGATGTACTCACCAAAGAAGGTGTGCCAGATCATCGTGGCCTGCTGTATGCTTCACAATCTGGCATTGAGACGTCAGGTGCCTTTCCTGCAGGAGGATGCTACAGATGGTGGTGTTGTAGCAGCTGTGGAGCCTGTGGAGAGTGAAGAGGAGGAAGACGACGGGGACGACACAGACAACAGGGACACAGTTATCCAACAGTATTTTCAGTAGCACACAGGTAAGAATCACCCACGCCATTTAACATTTCCTGAAAGCCTCCTGCATCTTTACTTTGTGTATTTCCCCCCAGTTCTTTTAAACTGATGTTTGATTTTCCCTTCCCTTTTCAGTGCTGTATGACCCACTGCATGACTTCTGCTTGGTTAGCCCATGGACTAATGCTTATTGACATCGGTATGTTTTCATCACAAAGTTAACTGAACATTATTGATCAGTAATGTGTTATACATTTGTAAATAATACAGGCTGACTCCTGAATGATTTCAGTGCAATGAGTGATTTATTTTTAGTGCTAGATATTGGTACATGATATTAAAACGGTGATGGGTGAGGGTGGAGTAATGTCCATGGCAGAGTCCAGTTCTCAGTTTCACAGGTGCATTGTCCATATGCCTGTGGAAGGATGGTGCAGGGGCAGTTCAAGGTTGGACAGGGTGACAATGTGCGACAGTGGGATGACATCAGGGGGTATCTTATGCTGGCGGGTGTCTTGGCATCCTACTCTGTCTTCCTGTGAGATCTCAGGTTCCTCTTGCGGGGTGGTTGTTCTTCAGCAGGAGGTGGGGTTCTGGTGGCCTGTCGTTGTGGTGGGGCCTCCTGTCCACTAGCGCCGGCGGAGGTGGTAGGCTGTTCCTGGTCCTGGCTTGTGACAGGGGCCCTTTGTGGTGCAACATGGTCCCGCAATGTGGTTTCTATCCGGTTGAGGGCCTGGACTATGGTCCCCATAGCGGTACCGATGTTCCGGAGTTCATTGCTGAACCCCATGTAGCGTTCCTCCTGCTGTGCCTGGATCTCGGTGAACCTGGCCAGTACCGTTGCCATCATCTCTTGGGAGTGGTGGTATGCTCCCATGATGGTGGTGAGGGCCTCTTGGAGAGTGGGTTCCATGGGCCTGTCCTCCCCCTCCTGTCGCACAGCAGCCCTCCCAGTTGCCCTGTTTCCCCGGGCCTCTGTCCCCTGGACGGTGTGCCCAGTACCACTGCCCCCAGGTCCCTGTTGTTGTTGGGGTGTTGGGTCAGCCTGGGTGCCCTGTAGTGGCGGACACACCGCTGATTGACCTGTCTTGGAGACAGAGGCATGGGCCCGCTGGGTGGGAGCTGTGCTGGTGTTCCCAGAGGGGGTTGGGTCTGCTGTGGCCTGTGTCTGTGTGTGGGGACCCCACTGTCCAGAGGTCCCCGATGGTCCGGGCTGGTCATCAGGTTCTAGGTCGACAGAGCTGCTGTCCTCACTGGGTGCCTGTTCTGGGGGTGGGATGGACAAATCTGGACCCTCCGTGGCGGTGTGTTGGCGTTCGGGCCCTGCAGGTGTAAAATAGTGTCGTTATTGTTTTTGTGTGTGCCATGGCGTGCATTTTGAGTGCCCTTGTCCCCCAGTGCTGGCATTCCCTTGTGGGAGGTGTTGTGAGGGTGGTTGGGGGGGGGGTGTATGGGTATGTGCAATGGTCATGCTTTGGTGATGGCTGTCTATGGTTTGGGTTGGCATTCAGGGGTTGGTGTTGTTTAGGGTGGGTTGTGCTGGTGAAACATTGGCAGGGAGGATGTGTGCTGGGGGTTTGAGATTGGGGGTGAGGGTGGGGGTGTGGGTTGGCATGCTGGTGGTTGGAGGGGGGTGAAGTAGTTGAGATTCGACTTACCAGAGTCCATTCCTCCGTGTACTCCAGCGAGGCCATCAGGATGCAGGATGTTTACTACCTCTTGCTCCCATGCTGTGAATTGGGGTGGAGTGGGTGGGGGTCCGCCGCCAGTCTTCTGCACAGCGATGTTGTGTCACGACACCATCGAGCGCACCTTCCCCCGTAGGTCGTTCCATCGCTTTCGGATATCTTCCCGATTTCTGGGATGCTGTCCCACAGCGTTGACCCTGTCTACGATCCTTTGCCATAGCTCAGCCTTCCTTGCTATAGTGGTGTGCTGCACCTGTGTGCCGAAGAGCTGGGGCTCTACCCTTATAATTTCCTCCACCCTGACCCTGAGTTCCTGGTCCGAGAACCTGGGGTGTCTTTGGGGTGCCATGGGGTGGTGTGGATGAGGTGTGGGGTGGTGTTTGTGGTGATGTGCGTGGTGATGTGTGGTGATGTGTGCGTAGATGTGGTGTGGGTGATGATGTTGTGTTCCTGTGTGTGTTGTGCTTTGCGTTCCCTGTGCTCTCTCTCAGTGTATTGCGCCTTCTCTCAGATCTTTGTGGTTGTAGGGGTTTGTGGGTGAAGTGGGTGTGTGTTTTATAGTTAATTGGGTGTGTGGGAGTGTTGTGTGTATGTGTATCAGGTGTGTGTATTTCAATTTGTCCAATGTGGCTGTGTTTTGGAGCTGTGTGTGTATTTTGAGCGCGGCGGTGTGTACCGCCAATGGAATACCGCAGTTGAAAGACCACCGCGTGGATTCGTGGGTCAGAATGGCATGGGCGTGTTTGTGTTGGCGTGGCGGTGGAGGTTTGGTCATCTCCAGTTTATCGCTGCCCGCTGATGAGGCGGCCTTCCGTGGATGTCGGGTTTTTGGCGGTTTCACAGTTGGTGGTCAGAATGACCGTGGCGGTTTACCACGGCCGCGGCGGTAGAATGGCGGACTTCTGACCGGCGGTAAGGGCCTTTTACCGCCGAGGTCAGAATCACCCCCTTAGTTTATAATCTATTTTAGACAGTGCTGGTTGTTTTTGGCACATTTGTCAAGTTACTTTTCTTAGAAAGGATCATGGCTAGCTGCAGGGTGACCAATCAGAAGGTTGTTAGTATGCTGTTTGAGTCGTCTTCTGACCATGATTTTGAGACTGACTCTGCATCTGAGGCAAAGGAGGAAGTGTGAGGTTCTGTCAGGGAATTTTGTGTCTGAGAGGTATCTTATGATGAGGAAGCCACTCTCAGTGCAGATGAAGGGCCTGTTTTACAGGAGGACACATTTTTGCCAATAGTGCAGCAGCCTGAGGCTGAAAGTTTTCCCATTGGAAGACCTGAACTCTGGGTTGCCCCAAACATGGAGCAGCCAGAGTTGCCTGCCTTTACTGGTCTACCGGGGTGTAGAGTCAATATGAAAAACGTTTTGCTTATCAATTTCTTTCAGTTGTTTATGGATGATGTATTTTTGGAAGAAATTAATTTGCATGCTGAGCAGTATTTGAGGGACAACAGTGCCAGACTTAGGCCACAGTCTAGAGCTACCCAGTGGATTCTCACAAATCTGGAAGAGATGAAAAAGTTCTTCGGTTTATCTTTTTTGATGGGGTTGATAAGGAAGCTGTCACTGGCTTCCTATTGGTCTACTAGTCCCTTGATGGCAATGGCTATATTTCCTGCAACTGTGACTCGTAATCGGTATTTGCTTCTTCTTCGGATGATGCATTTTGTTGACAATGCTTGAACCTTGCCACTAGATGACCCTGATTCTGACCATCTTTTTAAGATTATGCCTGTCCTTGATCATTCTGTAGATCGTTTTTCAGAGGTCTATGTACCAGGGAAAGAAATATCTATAGATGAGCCTTTGGTCCTGTTCAGGGGCCGTTTGTTGTTTAGGCAGTACATTCCTAGCAAGAGGGTACGGTATGAATTAAGATGTACATGCTGTCTGAAAGTAGTGTGTGATATGTTTATAATTTCTGGGTCTACACTGGTACGGATTCCAGTATGGACCCCCATGGTTGTCTGCCTAGTTTTGGAGTCAGTGAGAAAATTGTGTTGGAACTTGGTAGACAACTGTTTAACAAAGGTCACCATTTTTACCTAGATACCTTCTACACTAGAGTGCAATTGTTCAGGGAATTGTTCCGAGTGGACTTTGTTGATTGTGGCACAATCCACTGTAACCAGAAAGGCTATCCAAGGGAGCTTGTGTGTAAAAAACTTGAGAGGAGACAGTGAAGTGCCTTGCGGGATGATGAGATGCTTGCTGTAAAATATCCAGACAGGAGGATGTCTACATACTAACTACCATCTGTGATGAGAGTCTTTCCCCAGTGACTGTTTGGGGTCAGGTTGCCGACGACAATAAGCACATGGGTGTTGCTAGAGTAGATCAGAGGCTGGAACCTTGCACTGCTGTTCGTAAGTCTTAGGTTTGGTATAAAAAGTTGGCTATACATTTGCTCCATTTAGCAACTTTTAATGCTTTTATTATGTTCAAGGAATGTGCCACTTCAAGTATGACATTTGTTACATTTCAGGAGTCAGTGATAGAGAGCCTGGTTGTGGTGGAAGAGGCAAGAGTTCCTAGAATAGCAGTGGTGGAGGATCTGGCTAGATTGAAAGATTTCCACTTTCCTGATCAGATTCCTCCCACTCCAAAAAAGACTTTCCCGCTAAGAAATGTAGAGTTTGTGCCCAAAGAGGTATCCAGAGGGAGGCTCGTACGTACTGCCCCAATTGTCCTTCTAAGCCTGAGCTGTGTGTGGCTGGCTGCTTCAGGAAATTTGTGGCAGTGCAGTGATCCTACAAAGAAAAGCTAGGAAAATATGCTTTTTTAAGCAAATTTGGAGATTTGCAGGGAGTCTTGGTAAGAAAATGTTGGGAGATCCACGCAAGCCACACCTCCCTGGTCTCCACCGGGTGTCTAGTTTAAAAAAATGTCTATGTTTCCTGATGACCATTACACCCGGGACCAGAAATTCAAGTGCCCCCCCCACCCCTGGAAAAACAGATAGTTTTGTAATAGATATTTTTGATGTGTCCACGTTGTGTTTTGGGGCACTTCCTGTCGCAGGTACTGGGTCTACCCATACAAGTAAGGTACCATTTTTTTATTGGGATACCAAGGGGAAAGCTGGGTAGAAGGAAGTTTGTGGCTCTTCTCAGATTCCAGAACTTTGCAGAGCCAAAATGTGAGGAAAAATTGTTTTTGCCTCATTTTTAGATTTGCAAAGGAATCTGGGTAACAGAACCTGGTGAGAGCTCCACAAGGCACACCATTCTGAATTTCCCTAGGTGTCTAGTTTTCAGAAATGTCCATGTTTGCTTGGTTTTCATAGGTGCTGGATGACCTAGAGGCCAAAATGTACAGCTAGGCACTTTGCAAATAACATGTCTGTTTTCTTTGGGAAAATGTGATGTGTCCACGTTGTGTTTTGGGCCATTTCCTGTCGCAAGCACTGGCCCTACCCACACAAGTGAGGTACCATTTTTATCGGGAGATGTGGGGAAATGCTGGGTGGAAGGAGGTTTGTGGCTCCCCTCAGATTCCAGAACCTTTCAACACCGAAATTTGAGGAAAAAGTGTTTTTTTTTTGCCAAAGTTTGAAGTTTGCAAAGGATTCTGGATAACAGAATTCAGTTGGAGCCCCACAAACCACCCTATTCTGGAATTTCCCTAGGTGTCTTATTTTAAAAAAAAATTATAGTTTGCTACGTTTCCCTAGGTTATGGCTGAGCTAGAGGCCAAAATCCACAGCTAGGCACTTTGCAAAAAACATGTCTGTTTTCTTTGGGAAAAAGTGATGTGTCCATGTTGTGTTTTGGGGCATTTCCTGTTGGGGCACTGGGCCTGCCCACACAAGTGAGGTACAATGTTTATCGGGAAATTGGGGGGAATGCTGGGTGGAAGGAAGTTTGTGCTCCGCTTAGATTCTGGGTAACAGAACTCAGTGAAACCCCACAAGCCACCCCATTCTGAATTTCCAAAGGTTTCTAGTTTAAAAAAATTTAGAGGTTTGCCAGGTTTCCCTAGGTCCCGGCTAAGCTAGAGGCCAAAATCCACAGCTAGGCACTTTGCAAAAACCATGGGCATTTTCTTTGGGAAAATGTAATGTGTCCACGTTGAGTTTCAAATTAGTTAAGTTAGTAGGTAAGTCTCTTATCTCCTTATCACTATTAGGTATATATGAACAACAATGCCTAGCGCTAATCATCCTACAGACTCCGCCGTCTTTTGCTAAAAGTATGTCTAAAGCAAGACTATTTTGAAGCATCATAGCTCTAGCCGCAGCTAATTCAGTATCTAACAGGAGTATTGCCCCTGTAGAATTTGTCAGCACGTTATCCACAATAGTAGACAACTTTTGTATCTTGATTGCATTCAAAATAACTCCTACAGAAGGAATTACTTCACCAAAAATATCTCCCACTATTGTAGAAGAGGTTTCCCTCCTGTGTCGCTCATAATATAATTCAGTCACTTTCGGAAATTTCTTTAAATCTTCTGTCTGATAAATTTTAGGGAAAACTATCCCCAAATAACATGTCCCATACCATCCTCTAGGTAGACGGTAATAAGCATTAAGTCCACAATTACAGTAGATTCCAGGAACTGCAGGGTCCTGACCATTCAGCTTAAAAGTCCATTTACTCTGAAACAAAATCACATGCCTTCATTAATTCGTTCCCACAAATAAAGTGTCAGTGCGTGATTTTGGCCTATATATACAAAGCTTCCCTACATGTAATGCATCTAAAGCTAATTTCCCTTGTGTTTTAATATCAGTGTAAGCATAATCATTCTTATAAGTTCTCTTCTCTAATTCTTTCTCTAACTTCTCCTTCAATGCCTTCCTCCTGTCATCAGTATGCCGTATAAAGCTCTTTTCTAATGGGGTAAGTAAGCAGGTTAGGTTATTTGTAGGAGCACAAGCGGTACCAAACATTAATGTTGGTTCAAAGAAGCCTCTAACTAATACTATATCATGCTCCTTAGCTACCTTACTTAAATATCTAATAATAGGAAGAAAAGAAAACACCACGTCATAGTTAGAATAAAAATACTGAATATACTCTTGGTTATAGAATCTTGTTAGTAGCAAACTACAACTTATGCCATAGGTTAAAGGCAAACTATGGGACGTAACCCCTTCTTCCACAGAGGAAGGAATTTGCATACACACAAGACAATTCCTTGCATTCATTGTCTCAACATACTCACTCAACAAGCGATAGAATACATTAGAAGAAAGCTCTCCTTGAGCATTAGTATAGTCATGCAAGTATCTTTCATCTAACTTAAACCTTTCTAAAGCTGTTAGTGTAGTAGTCTCAGGAACAGAAGCAATAATAGTCTCCTTCATTTCATGAACAGACATTCCCACTATCATTATTATAAACATTATTCCACACATAATTGCCACTCCAACACTCAAATACCTACAATACCTAATATTTCTAACGTGGTTATTTAACTCAGTCATGATCTGTAAAGAATCAGAAAGCAGAAATAACTCCTAGATAAAGTGCAACAGAAAAATCAAAAATGAAGAAAAATATTTCTTTCTCACAGTTCAGTTTCACAAGTAGGAACCCTTCCTCCTTTGTCAAAAATTGGATACCAGCTTGTCATATCTGGGTTTTCAATTGTCATATCAGATTATCAATGTCTTTTCCGGTTTTATTTCACAGTCTCTTTTCAGATTTATCTAGATCAGCTGAACAACTCAGTCTATTGATCACCTTCAGGTTGCATCAAAGTACTGATTCAGAACTTCTGTTATCAAAACAAAAAGACAAACTTGTTTTGCCATTCACTTGTTGCTGCATATGCCCACTTAGGACCTGCGTATCTTCGACTTGCTACTCTCTTTCTTTTCAACCTTTGTTCTCACCCTAGTTTGCCTTCACTCAGTTCTTCCTTTCTTGTAGTATCTTCTTCCTCTATAGTTTCATTTATGACTTATTCCATCTTTTTCCCAATTCGCGATTCAGGCCAATTATCTCCTTTTCTCGTTCCTTCAGTCAATATTCTCCTCAAGATTTGACTCTTTTCCTTTTCTTTCTCTATGGTGTTTTCTCTTGATGGACCTGCAACGGATTCAGGAGGCGTCGGACCACCTTGACTTTGATCCGTCTCAACTCTTTCACCCTCTTGATCTGGCACTTGCTCTGCATGCTTTTCAGCATAGTCTGTTTCTTGGAGAACCCCTGCTGTGCTCGGTTCTCCAGCTGTATCCGTTGAGTTAGACTCTTGCTCACTCTCCTGTAATTCTTCACTCTCGTCTCTTACATGGGTGATTGACTCATTTTCCACAAGCTCAGGATCAACTTCAGGTTCAGCCTGCTCTTGTCCTGGTTCTGTTATAGCCACTTGGTTTTCTGCTGTTGGTGCTCTCAACAACACTTCATGTTCTTGCGGACTCACCACCCTCTTAGTATGGCTTGCATGTATCCAGTTCACAGTCCTGCACACTTTACAGCTGTCATGGTTGTTAGCACCACCTGGTAGGGACCCTTCCAACGAAGTTCTAAACAGGTCTTTTGAACGTGCTTTTTGATGACAACCCAATCTCCAGCTCTCAGATTGTGACCTGGGTCATGGATGGGTAGCAGGGTAACAGCCTGCACCTGCTGAGAGAAAAAGTGAACCACATCAGCCAGACCTTTGCAGTAGTCCAACACCATATCATCTGTAATATTGACAAGTGCATTGGCTGGAATTGCTGGCAACCTCATTGCTCTGCCCTTGAGGATATCATGGGGTAACAGTCCTGTCTTTCTGTCAGGTATATTTTGCATTGACATCAGTACCAAAGGTAAGGCATCTGGCCATTTCAGAGTAGTTGCAGCACACAGCTTGTCTATTCTTGATTTCAATGTACAATTCATTTGTTCCACTAGTCCTGATGCTTCAGGGCGATAACTGCACTGCAACTTCTGCTCAATGTTTAATGCTGCAGATAAAAGTTTGATCACTTCATTATTGAAGTGAGTTCACCTATCTGATTCTAAAGAGATTGGAAATCCGAACCGTGGTATTAACTCTCTAAGCAACAGCTTTGCTACTGTGAGACTGTCATTTCTTCATGTGGGGTGTGCTTCAATCCAATGACTAAAGACAAACACAATCACTGACACGTACTTCAAATCACCACATGCAGGCATCTCAATGAAATCCAACTGCATTCTGCTGAGTGGTCCTCCTGCTCTTCCAATGTGGCTCAAATTCACCACTGTTCCTTTTCCTATATTTAGTTGCTGACAAATTACACATTGATGACACACTGCCTCCGCTGCCTGTCTGAATTTTGGATTGAACCAATCAACTTTGAACAACCTGACCATGGCATCCCTTCCAATATGTGCCTGGACATGATAATAACGGGCCATCTGAGTTAATAAACCTTTTGGCAACACCATCTGACCCTCCTCAGAAACCCAAATTTCATCAGATCTTTGAATACACTTTAACTTGACCCAAAGTTGTTACCCTTCTTTTTCTCTGCATTCTACTGTAATATTTTAATTCTTCTAGTGCCTCATTCACTTTAAGGCAAAGCTTGTGCAATTATTCTCCTCTCAGACATCAATTCCCACTTGTCTTTAAATGATATACAGTTCAATGCGCAAAACCTTGAGACTTGATCTGCATATCCATTTACCAATGAAATGTGATCCTGTGTCTTTTGATGTGAATTGCATTTTACTACCGCAATTTCTTCAGGTAACTGTATTGCATACAACAACTCTTTTATTCGGTTGCCATTTCTCACTGGTATTCCAGTAGAGGTCATAAAACCTCTCTGCAACCACAACTGCCCAAAACCATGAACGATTCCAAATCCATATTGACTGTCAGTACAGTATAGATTGTGACTCTTAATCTTGCAGAAACATGGCATGCTCTAGTAAGAGCTACTAATTCTGCTTCTTGTGCAGAATATATACCTGGAAGCCATGAAGCTTCTAATGTGCCTGTAATTGTGCATACTGCATATCCTGCTCTCAATGTCCCTGTTCCATCTCTGAGACACGAACCATCAACAGACAATTTGGTCATTTTCTTCCAAACGCATATCTCTAATATCAGGTTTTGGTTTTGTACACAATTCAGTTACCTCAAGACAATAATGCTCGATGTCTTCTTCCTTTTCAATTTCAACAGTATCACTTGGAATCAGTGTCGCTGGGTTCAGCACTGCACACCTCTTTAATGTTACATTTGGAGCACCCAATATGCTCATCTCATACCTTGTCAGTCTTGCACCTATCAAATATTGCATTTTCATCCTTGTCAGTAAAATTTCAATAGAGTGTGGTACCATTACCGTCAATGGGTATCCCTTGACTACCCCCTCACATTGGGAAAGACTTTGACCAACTGCGGCTACTGCATGCAGGCAACCTGGTAAAGCTGCTGTGAACGAGTCCAAGGTAGCTGAAAAACAAGCTACTGGGCGATAAGCACCTCCATGGACCTGTGTCAAAACAGACAAAGAACAAGCATTACGTTCATGACAAAACAAAGGGAAAGACTTTGTGTAATCAGGCATTTCCAACGCTGGAGCTCTGCACAAACTCTCTCTCATTCAGTGAATGCTTTCATCTGATCTTCATCTAGGGTAATAGGATCTGTAACTCCCTTATGTGTCAACTGCTGCAAGGGTTTAGCAATCTCAGCAAAATTCGGAATCCAATGTCTGCAGCACCCCACCATTCCCAGAAACATCCTGACGTCTCTCTGTGAAGTCGGGAGATTTCTCTGCAGAATCATGGTAATTCTCTCCAAGGAGATTCTCCTTAATCCCTTCTCAATCTGGTGTCCCAGGTATTTGACTGATTTTTGGCAATACTGCAATTTCACAGGTGAAACCTTATGTCCAAATTCTCCCAAATGAGTTAACAGGGCAATCGAGTCATACTTACACTCGTCCCTTGTTCTGGATGCAATCAACAAATTATCAATCTACTTCACTAAAGTCGATTGGTATGGCAATTCCAATGACTCCAGGTTCTTTTTCAAGATCTGATTAAACAGTGATGGTAACTCCGTATACCGTTGTGGAAGCCTGCACCAGCTGTAGACTCTGTCTAGGAATTTGAAACTAAAAAGAAACTGACTATCCTGTGAAGAGGCACAGAAAAGAAAGCTTGTGATAAACCACTCTGCATCGCAAGGAATCTGAAACAGTATCACTGCTGGATTTGGCACCACTGGACAACATTTAACCAACAAATCATTCACTTTTATCAAGTCCTGCACAACGCGTACTTTCCCACATGGCTTTTTCAAGCCCATTATTGGTGAATTGCATGGGCTGCTTAAAAGTTCAATCAAAACTCCTTGTTTTAGAATGTCTCCAATTATTTGTGCCACCTTCATCAAAACATCTTGCGGCATGTTATACTGTGGAAGCTGCAGAAATACTGCATTGGGCTTTAAAGTGATCTTAATTGGCTCCACTCCCTTAATCAGACCTACTTCTTTACCTGTCAGGTCCAAGACTTCTTCCTTCACCGTTCCCTGTAAGTCTGCATGTAATTCTTTCAAAGGAAACATTGGGAAAAATTAAATCAACGGGTATTCTTCACTAGCATTATTAATCATCATTTCAGCCACCTGCTCTTCTTCGTCATCGCTATTTGTTTGAACTTCTATTCCAGTGTCTGAACAACTAATGGAACATTTTGTCTTACGTAGTAAGTCTCTTCCCAGTAGGGATAATGGACTCCAATCACATACTACAAATCTAGGTAGTCCCTGATAATTGCCAATTACAACCTGCACTGGTTCTGTGATTGGGGTTGTCAACTGTCTAGTCTCCATGCCCACAACTTGAACTGTCCTGCCTGAAAGAGGTAAATTCTGGACCCCCATACTTCTCACTGTAGAGCATGTAGCCCCTGTAGCCCCTAAGAATGAGACCTTGTAATCCATCACCTTTCCCTTCACAAAAGGATCTTTCTGATCTACTTCTAAGGATGCTGCAAGCACACACAGTCCTTCATCCGAACTGTCAGTCATCCATTCTTCGTTTATTTCATCCTCACTGTAAAATGGAAATTGGTGCACTGTGTTATTACTACTGTCTTGTCTCTGACCTGTGACCTGCTGAGTAAGCATTAACTGTTGCTGCTCCATCGGGTCTAGAGGTATCTGCATTTGCTATCTAGGTACCATAGGAATCTGCTGCTCCATTGGCTGCAACTGTGTTAATTGTGCACGTGGCACTTGCATTTGCTACACCGGTAGAAAATGTTGCCCTTGATTCTGAACAATAGGAATTAATCCTTTCATTCTTGGGACTTTCACAGTTTGAAATGTACTGACATCACCACCTTGCTGAACGACACCATCTTGTGCCCTCAACGGGCACTCCCACTTCCAGTGTCCCACGTTTCCACACAAATGACACAGTAACATCTTTTTCATTCCTTGCATGTCATTCTGAACCACTACAGTCCCTAACTCCGGACTACGCATCATGTCAACTCCACGTCCTCTACCTCTCATTTAAGGCTGAAACATAACAGATCTCTGCTGCGCTGGGATAGGCAGTACTATGGCTCCCTGCACTCCTGTTTGAACTGCCTTTATTTGCATCACCATCGCTTTCTCCTTCAACTTTTTCTGTTTGAATTCAATCTCGTCACTAGAGTATTTTGCATACTGCAAAACTTCATCAATCAGCTTTGCCTGCCAGCAAATCAAATGATTCTTAATCATCTGCCCCACTTCGGGTCTTTAACCTTCAACGAACCTGAACACAAAATGCAACATGTCTTTTGGCTCAATTGCTTCCTTGCCACTGTACTCCTTGAATGCTTTTAACAATCTTTCATAGTAGGTGTGTATTGACTCTTTAGACTCCTGGACCGTTCTATCAATTCTCTGCCAATCAATATTTTTGGGAGAAATTCTTGTCTTCAAGAACTCGATCACCTTATAATAATTTTTCATGACCTCAGGTGAAGGTGCACCTGTTACCTTACCCCTTTCCGGTTCACTTTTTGGCCAATCCACTGCTCTTTTACATTCAACCCACAAGTCGGCTGGAACCACTATCTTGAACAATGTGTTTACGTCTTCCCACAAACATTTAGAAAGTTTTACAAATCTGTCTGTCTGCTGATACCACTTGACCGGCTTCTCTCTTAATTTTGGCTAATCATTTGTGAATGACAATATATCACTCCTATGCTATGGGACATGAACGAAAAGCCCCCCTGGAATCTCTCCTGTCGGAAACATTTTTACCGATTCCCTTTCTTTTTGAACACCTTCAGATCCCTCTTGTGAATCTTGCTTTTGCTTATCTTTTTTCTTTGTCCATCTACCTTCCCACTTCTCTAATGCTCCCCAAATCTGAGCACTCTGCAGCAATTCCCTCAAAGCCTTCATTCCAGCTGATCTCATGTGTTCAAAATCCTTTGCCTCAAAATCTAATCTGTCACTGCATTTCAAATGCTTTGTTTTCTCAATCTCAATGTCATATTTCTCTGCTAGCTCTGCCAATTTCTGATGTATTTTACTCACTTCTCTTATAATCTTTGGACACAAATACCTCAGCTATTCTTCAGTGTAGAACTCCAATCTGTTCACATCCATTGTTCCCTCAGCTAATTCAGTTGCTTCTATATTTAACCTCACACGATTTATCTGCTCTTTACCTTTGGATATATTTTGAGGAGTGTTTAGACTGTCTAACTATTCACTCAATTGCTATGCTGACAATCCCTGTGATGAGATGTTACTCACATTTGGCACTGGTAGCTGTTGCATCACTGCACCTGGAGTTCGCAGCGTCAAAAGTTTCAAACTTTGACTCACATTCGGGCCATTCACTGCATCTGGAAGTGCAACAAGTGGACTAAGATCCATTAATGGTCTAGATCCATTGAAGGTCTGACCTGCTGATGACATCATCTGCACAGGATCACTTACTCCCCTTCTGACAAGACTTTGCGACATCATTCTCTTTTCTCCCACACTTGCTTTCTTCTGTGCAAACAAGGGTACCTATGGTCCAAAAGTAATTGGGAATGATATTGCATCTGGAGCTGCCCTAACACTTGCGCCTTGCAGGAATGTTACCCCCATTGCCTGGTTCATGACTGGTGTAATATCTGACTGTGTTCCTGTCATTGATGTAAACTTTGGTATACCCTGTGACTGTGCCGGAGGCAATAACATTAGAGTCGGCTCTGTATGAACTAGCATTGGCCTCAGAAGCACTTGCTCCATTGGCACCATTAAGTTCGAAACTGTCTCGAGAACTGGCACATCTGGATAAATTCTCTGTACCGAAGGTGGATGCATCTGTGCTTGGACCACAGTAGTAGTCCCTGCATTGGATGTACTCTGTACTACCCCTGGTATCTGTCCACTATCTCTCTGCGCTGCTCCCTCAGTTCCCGGTACTTGTGCTGGAGCAGTTGTAGCAGCACTAGTACTTGGACCCCCTAAATATGTCGCAAAGGGTGGAGGTCGATCCCTCAGTAGCTGCGTAATGAAGTCCTCAACATCAGAATCCTCATCGTCAACATAGGACTTTCTCTTGTTCTTTTTTCCTGCACTCTCATCCTCTTTAGCACTATCTTCCTTCTCTGTCTCATCTTCCTCTGTAATTGCAGGAAACAATTTGATACCCTGTAGCGTCTCTGCTCTCCATCTTTTCTGTTCCCAATCCCACCTAGCTTCAGCTAAGGATTTTTCTACTCATTTCATCTTCTACTTCAACTTCATTTCTTGTTGCTGTCTGGCCACTAGCTCCCAAACCACTAAAGCATCAAACTGTGCTCCATCTCATATAATGCTACTAGCTTTTCATCCAAAATTCTCAAATTAAATGTTCCATGCTCTGGAAACGCTATGGACCCTCGCTTCTTTGTTAGCTTACACCAGTGCTACAACAAAGACACAGTGCTACACCTCGCTCCTCCATCACAATATAAGACAGAGAATTTTCCGGTGGCGTCAGCTCCCCCACTGACACTTTAATGTAAGTATCACCCTTCATTCACTTCTGAACGCCTTGAAAAACTTCATTTTGTCTGTTTTGTTTACTATGATTCAATAATGAAATGACTTTTACTCCAAAGATTCCCTTCAACTGCTTACTCAAGCGATTGCCTCTTACGGATGGCTGCCAATTCGCTCACAACTCTCTTTATTGATCATCCTATCCCAGAGCGGCACACTGACACCACACTTGCACACAGCAGCTGACAAAGTCTTGTCCTCCTACTTCAACTCACACTAATAATGCAAATTATTGCTAGCACTTTAATGAAATACCAATAAGTAAAACAAACCTGCTGGTTTACTACAAGAAGGGACACAATTGCTTCAGAGGCCTTATGGATTTTCACTAATGGCCCTTTCGCTCATGTAGCTATTCCTCTTTCTCAGTCTCCCACATTCGCAAGCAAAATTTGACCTGCAAATTTTACTCTCAACTGATCAGTGAATCTGTCCTGGTGCACATAGAACTCGCCAAATTTCAGTCAAAACATTTCATTTACTCATCTATCTCACACACCAACTTGTTGAACATGCCCGATCAACCTACTAAACCAGACTATTAGAAATGGGGTCTTTGATTGGCAGTCAGGTTAGCCCCTGTCCAAGCCAGGACCCTCACTCTAGTCACTGTAAGTCACACACAATTCAAATTATCCTGTGCCCCACCCTCTGGTAGCTTGGCACTGAGCAGTCAGGCTTAACTTAGAAGGCAATGTGTAAAGTATTTGTGCAATAAATCATACAATAACACCATATAACACCACAAGAATACACCACACAGTGTTTAGAAAAATATATATTATTTATCTGGGTATTTGCAGGTCAAAACGATCAAAGATGCAATAAGTAAATGTAGAGATATCACTGAAAAGTGATATAAAGTGTCTTGAGTCTTTTAAAAGCAAACAAAATCTCTTTCAAGCACAAAGTACTTGGTTTGCGTGAAAATTCTCCGCAAAGGGCCGCAGAGGAGGAGAAGCGTGGAAACAAAGGGGTGTGCCTCGATTTCTAGGGCCGCACACGGTCGATGCGTCATTTAGTTTCCACGCAGGGACGGCTGTGCATCGATTTCTGGTGCTCGGTCGTGGATCCTCTTCGGGTTGCGGAGTTTTCAGACGCCCCGGGGTCTGTGTGTGCGTCGATCCTATGGGCCGGTCCGGTTGCAACGCAGGCGCTGTGTCGATTTTTTCCTTGCGAAATCGAGCTGCTTCATTCCGGTTCGGCGTGCAGTGAATTTCTCACCGTGGGACAGGCTGTGCGACGGTTTTAGCAAGCTGTGCGTTGAATTTTCACGGCACAAGGAGTCCAGTTGCAGGAGAGAAGTCTTTTTGGTCCTGAGGGAACAGTAGGCAACCTCTATCCAAGAATTTGGAGAGCACTTCTTCACCACAGCCAGGGAAAGGCAAGGCAGCAGGGCAACAGCAAGGCAGCAGTCCTTCACTGAAAGGTGAGTCCTTTGGGCAGCCAGGCAGTTCTTCTTGGCAGGATACAGGTTCTGGGTACAAGTTTCTTCTCCAGGAAGTGCCTGAGGTGGTAGAGCAGAGGCCCTGTTTTTATACCCAAATGTGCCTTTGAAGTGGGGGGGACTTCAAAGAGTAGCTTAGAAGTGCACCGGATCCCCTTTCAGTTCAATCCTGTCTGCCAGGGTCCCAGTAGGGGGTGTGGCAGTCCTTTGTGTGAGAGCAGGCCCTCCCAGCCCAGGAAGACCCATTCAAAATGCAGATGTATGCAAGTGAGGCTGAGAATCCTGTGTTTGGGGTGTGTCTGAGTGAATGCACAAGGAGCTGTGAACTAAACCCAGCCAGACGTGGATTGTAAGGCACAGAAAGATTTAAGTGCAGAGAAATGCTCACTTTCTAAAAGTGGCATTTCTAAAATAGTAATATTAAATCCAACTTCACCAGTCAGCAGGATTTTGTATTGCCATTCTGGCCATACTAAATTGACCTTCCTACTCCTTTTAGATCAGCAGCTACTACTCCATCTAGGTATGAGGGCAGCCCCAATGTTATCCTATGAAGGGAGCAGGCCTCACAGTAGTGTAAAACCGAATGTAGGAGTTTTACACTACCAGGACATGTAGACTACACAGGTACATGTCCTGCGTTTTACCCACACAGCACCCTGCCCTAGGAGTTACCTAGGGCACACCTTAGAGGTGACTTATATGTAGTAAAAATGGAGTTTAAGGCTTGGCAAGTACTGTTAAATGCCAAGTCGAATTGGCAGTGAAACTGCACACACAGGTCTTGCAATGGCAGGCCTGAGACAAGGTTAAGGGGCTACTTAAGTGTGTGGCACAATCAGTGCTGCAAGCCCATTAGTAGCATTTAATCTACAAGCCCTGGGCACATATAGTGCCTTCTACTGGGGACTTATAAGTAAATTAAATAGTCCAATTGGGTATGATCCATTTTTACCATGTTTAAAGGGAGAGAGCATATGCACTTTAGCACTGGTTAGCAGTGGTAAAGTGCGCAGAGTCTAAAATCCAGCAAAACAGTGTCCAAAAAGTGGAGGGAGGCAGGCAAAAAGTTAGGGGTGACCACCCTAAGGTTGTCAGGTCTAACAAGTGTACCCCCCATCTGAAAGTGGGGAGAGCTACCCGACCTCCTGGGAGCTCTCATCGCTAAGGCAGAAGTATCTGGAGAGACCATCTGCGCTGGCGTGGTCAATCCCGGGCGATGCTCCACCGTAAAGTCCATCCCCTGTAGGGAAATGGACCACCTCAAGAGTTTTGGATTCTCACCCCTCATCTGCATGAGACATCTGAGGGGCCTGTGGTGTGTCTGAACCCGGAAGTGAGTCCCAAACAGGTATGGTCTCAGCTTCTTCAGTGCCCAGACCACAGCAAATGCTTGTCTTTCAATAGCACTCCACCTCTGTTCCTGTGGTAATAGCCTTCTGCTAATAAAGGCTATTGATTGGTCTGAGCCCTCCTCATTTAGTGGTGCTAGAACAGCCCCCATGCCAAGCTCTGAAGCATCTGTCTGCACAATAAATTCCTGGGAGTAGACAGGGGCCTTGAGCACGGGGGCCGTGCACATGGCTTCCTTCAGAGAATCAAAGGCTTTCTGACAAGCCTCTGTCCAATTCACCAACCTAGGTTGTTTCTTGGAAGTGAGTTCTGTCAAGGGTGACACAATGGTACCATAGCCCTTGACGAGTCTGCAGTAGTATCCAGTGAGGCCTAAAAAGGCTCTCACCTCAGTCTGTGTTCTAGGTGGTTGCCAGGCCTTGATAGTTTCAATCTTGGCCTGGAGTGGCTGCACGTTGCCACCACCTACTAGGTGTCCCCAGTACACCACAGAACCCTGCCCAATCTGGCACTTACTAGCCTTGATGGTCAGGCCTGCCTGTAGCAGAGCCTGAAGCACCTCCTTGAGGTGGAGCAGGTGTTCCTCCCAGCTGGAACTGTAGACAGCTATGTCGTCCAGGTAGGCTGCAAAGTATGCATCCTTGCCAGCTAGAACCCCATTAACCAACCGTTGGAAGGTAGCGGGGCATTTTTCAACCCAAATGGCATCACCCTGGGCTCTACTGGCTCCATCACCCAAACCTTGTCTCCAGGTGAGAACTCAACCAGAGTGGTATTCCGGTCATACCACTTCATCACCTCTTGACTGGCCTCGAGGTTTCTCTTGGCCTGCTTTCAGAAGCGTTGGGTTTGGTTGCGGAGGGCCAGCATGTAGCTGACCACATCCTGGGGAGGTGTCTTGGGAGCTTTCTCCCAGCCCTCTTTAACAATGCTTAGAGGTCCCCTGACAGGGTGACCATAGAGAAGCTCAAAGGGGCTGAACCCCACCCCTTTCTGGGGCACCTCTCTGTAAGCAAACAACAAGCATGGTAAGAGGACGTCCCACTTACGACTCATGGCTTCATTCAGGCCATTAATCATGCCTATCAGGGTCTTGTTGAACCTCTCAACAAGCACATTGGATTGAGGATGATAAGGGGTGGTAAACCAGTAGGTCACCCGACACTGATCCCACATGGACTTCATGTACGCAGACATGAAATTTGTGCCCCAGTCAGACACAACCTCCTTAGGGAATCACACATGGGTAAATATTCCCAACAGGTCTCTGGTCACCACCGGTGCAGTCACTGTTCTCAGAGGGATTGCCTCTGGATAGCAGGTGGCATGGTCCACCAAAACCAGGATAAACCTGTTGCCCAAGGCAGTTTGGGGGTCCAAGGGACCAACAATGTCGATGGCCCTCCCTTTCAAAGGGTGTACCAACGACGGGGAGTGGGAGCAGGGGAGCCTTAAGCTTTTTCCCTGGCTTCCCACTAGCCTGGCAGGTGGGGCAAGCTCTGCAGAAATTATCTGAGGCTAACCTCATTATGGGCCAATGGAAGTGGGTGACAAGCCTGCTAAAGGTCTTGTATTGGCCCAGGTGTCCTGCCAGGGGGGTTTCATGAGCCAGACCCAGTAGGAAGGCCCGGTAACACTGGGGGACCACCAGCACACGTGCTGCTTCAGGACCTAGAACCTTAGGCTCACTGTAAAGGAGATCATTCTCCCAGTAAATATGGTCAGTGCCAGAGGCGTCACCTGCTGTTTGGGCTGCAGCCTGTTGCCTCAGACACTCAAGGGTGGAGCATTCCTTCTGCGCTTTGCAGGATTCTTCCCTGGTTGGCCCACCCTCTACTTGCCAGCCAGCAAGTTCAGGTAGGTTACCCAGGTCAGCTATGTCCTCCCCAGTTGGCTCAGGGGCCTCCTCCTCCTCAGGGGCCCCGTCCACCACCGTAGGAACACTTGAGGCGGGCTTCCCGCGACTCTTGCCCTTCCTCTTTGAAGCTGTCTGGGCCATTGTTCCAGGCTCCGGACGCCCTTGATTCCCTTCCAGTGCAGCCATGGACCGTGTTGTCATTCAGACCCACTTAGGCAAACCTAACATCTCCAGGTGGGATCGGAGCTCTACCTCTTTCCAGTCAGTATGTTCAAGATCATTGCCTAACAGACAATCTACAGGCATGGCAGGACTCACAGCTACTTTCAGAGTACCAGAGACCCCCCCCCCCACTCAAAGGGAACTAGAGCCACCGGTAGGTGACTCTGCGATTCTCCACGACTATGACCTGGTGGAATTTATTTGGGACTATCTGCTCTGATGACACCAGCTGACTCTTGGAAGTAGTCATACTGGCTCCTGTGTCACGCAGAGCCTCCACCCTTTGCCCATCAATGGCCACGAGCTGCCTGTGCTTTGAAGTATTTTCTATCATGTAGGCTTTAGGCACCATATTTCTTTCTCCCAGGGACACTAGGGGAAACTCTGCCTGCTCCCCAAAGCTAACTGGGACTGTCTCCCCCCCAAGCGCTACACTAGCCAACCCAGGTGTCTGTCCAGTGGTGGACTGTGCCCTCTTGAGGCACTGGGAGTCGCCCTTGGAGTGTCCATGCTGGTAGCACTCTAAGCATTTGGAGATGAACTTCCCTAATGTTTTATCAAAATACCCTGGGTTCTTCCCAAATCTAGAAGAGGAATGGGGACCATCCCCCCCTTGGGAATTCTTTTGGGGGCCTTTTGAGAACTCCTTATCTTTAAGTTTTTCTCCCCCCTCTTTCTTCTGTTGGGAACCCTGACCACCTTTGTGGGAGTCCCCCCAGATGCCTTTTTGGACACTCTGGTGCTCACCCAGAGGTACGTCTCCTCAGCAAGCTTCCTGCGGTCAGTCAGCTTACTATCTACCAAGTGCTGGCGCAATTCTGTAAAAGAAGTATTGAGTATATGCTCTCTCAGAATCAAGTCAGATAACCCTTTTTAATCATCTACTTTGCTCCCCACCCCCATTTATTCAGTGCCTTACTGCAAAAGTCAAAGAAATCTACCCATGTTTGTGTGGACTTTTTGGTGCTGTCCCTAAACCTCTGACTGTATTTATCAGGGGTCAGCCCAAACTTGGCAAGTTAAATGGCTTTCTGAAGTGTGTATGTGTTTTGATCCTTTGGATCCAGTGTGAGAAGTGTGTCCCTCCCCAGTGCTGGCACATAACTCCACATAGCTGTACCCCATTGCCCTTCAGGAACCTCATGAGCCCTTAATGCAACTTCACAAGCAGCTAGCCATTTATCTATGTCATCTCCCACCACAAAACTGGACACCACATTTTTGGGTATACAAACCTTCTTTTCTCCAGCAGGTTCTGCCTGTATCCTGCCACCATTACTGCTGAACTCAGACTGTCTCGACTTGATCTCCAGCTCTTTGAGACTCAGTTCATGAGCCAACAATAGTTTCTTCTCAGCCAAGGCTCTCTCAGCTGCAGCTTCAGCTTTCAGCTTCAATCTGTTTGGCTGCTCTTTCCGCCTCAGCTTGCTTAGCTTCTCTCTCTGCCCTCCTTTCCTCCTGTTGAGCTTCAATTTTTAGCCCTGCCATTTGCAACTGAAACTCTCTCTCCTCTCTCCTTTCCTCTGCGGTCAGGCTTTGATCAGAGACACTGCTCCCTGGTTTTGTAGGAGGCACAGTTGTAGTGGTTACATCCACTGATGGCAAAAAATCCTCTGGGGAGCTATCTTCTGGCTCCTCCTCCTCAGCACCCTCCTCTGAATGGGCTTCTGCCCAGGCACTCAGCGCCTTTTGAAATTCCTCCTTTCTGGAGGCACCTTGGGTGGGTACTCCCATATCCCTTCAGAATCCTTTCAGCTGTTTGACAGTGTATGTCTCCAGCAGGGCTATGTCAAAATCTCCTGCTTGAGACCCAGCCTGAGACATGTTGAGTGAGGATTTTGGTCACAAAATTGACAGGAAAAACGAAATTGCAGAAAAAATATAAAAATCAAGTTGACCTTCAACTGTGGGTAGGTAGTGAAATACTTAGCTACTGTAGGTCACTGTACAAATACAAGTCCTATCCTCACCGCTGATCATCAATGTTAAAAATGGGGTCTTTGATTGGCAGTTAGGTTACCCCCTGTCCAAGCAAGGACCCTCACTCTAGTCAGGGTAAGTCACACACAATCCAAGTTACCCGGTGCCCCACCCTCTGGTAGCTTGGCACTGAGCAGTCAGGCTTAATTTAGAAGGCAATGTGTTAAGTATTTGTGCAATAAATCATACAATAACACCATATAGCACCACAAGAATACACCACACAGTGTTCAGAAAAACAACATTGGTGGTAAAAGCCGCTTACCACCGTGCAGAAGACCCCCAATACACCGCCGCGGAATACCATCACAGCTATTATGACCCACATCTCGGAATCCGCCGAAATACAGACACACACACAAGTCCCCCACACCAAAGGTCAGTGATAATACGGAGATAACAAATCCTCCACCGTCACGCCAACAGAAACCCGCCCATGCTATTACGACCCACGAATCCAAGCAGCGATCTTTCAACCGTGGTATTCCATTGTCGGTACACACCGCCGCGCTCAAAATACACACATGTAGGAAGTTGGCTCTGTATGTGCTATTTCAAAGTAAGGAATAGCATGCACAGAGTCCAAGGGTTCCCCTTAGAGGTAAAATAGTGGTAAAAATAGATAATACTAATGCTCTATTTTGTGGTAGTGTGGTCGAGCAGTAGGCTTATCCAAGGAGTAGTGTTAAGCATTTGTTGTACATACACATAGACAATAAATGAGGTACACACACTCAGAGACAAATCCAGCCAATAGGTTTTTATATAGAAAAATATATTTTCTTAGTTTATTTTAAGAACCACAGGTTCAAATTCTACATGTAATATCTCATTCGAAAGGTATTGCAGGTAAGTACTTTAGGAACTTCAAATCATAAAAATTGCATGTATACTTTTCAAGTTATTCCCAAATAGCTGTTTTAAAGGTGGACACTTAGTGCAATTTTCACAGTTCCTGGGGGAGGTAAGTTTTGGTTAGTTTTACCAGGTAAGTAGGACACTTACAGGGTTCAGTTCTTGGTCCAAGGTAGCCCACCGTTGGGGGTTCAGAGCAACCCCAAAGTCACCACACCAGCAGCTCAGGGCCGGTCAGGTGCAGAGTTCAAAGTGGTGCCCAAAACACATAGGCTAGAATGGAGAGAAGGGGGTGCCCCGGTTCCGGTCTGCTTGCAGGTAAGTACCCGCGTCTTCGGAGGGCAGACCAGGGGGGGTTTTGTAGGGCACCGGGGGGGACACAAGCCCACACAGAGATTTCACCCTCAGCAGCGCGGGGGCGGCCGGGTGCAGTGTAGAAACAAGCGTCGGGTTTTCAATGTTAGTCTATGAGAGATCTCGGGATCTCTTCAGCGCTGCAGGCAGGCAAGGGGGGGATTCCTCGGGGAAACCTCCACTTGGGCAAGGGAGAGGGACTCCTGGGGGTCACTTCTCCAGTGAAAGTCCGGTCCTTCAGGTCCTGGGGGCTGCGGGTGCAGGGTCTCTCCCAGGCGTCGGGACTTTAGGTTCAACGAGTCGCGGTCAGGGGAAGCCTCGGGATTCCCTCTGCAGGCGGCGCTGTGGGGGCTCAGGGGGGACAGGTTTTGGTACTCACAGTATCAGAGTAGTCCTGGGGTCCCTCCTGAGGTGTTGGATCGCCACCAGCCGAGTCGGGGTCGCCGGGTGCAGTGTTGCAAGTCTCACGCTTCTTGCGGGGAGCTTGCAGGGTTCTTTAAAGTTGCTGGAAACAAAGTTGCAGCTTTTCTTGGAGCAGGTCCGCTGTCCTCGGGAGTTTCTTGTCTTTTCGAAGCAGGGGCAGTCCTCAGAGGATGTCGAGGTCGCTGGTCCCTTTGGAAGGCGTCGCTGGAGCAGGATCTTTGGAAGGCAGGAGACAGGCCGGTGAGTTTCTGGAGCCAAGGCAGTTGTCGTCTTCGGGTCTTCCGCTGCAGGGGTTTTCAGCTGGGCAGTCCTTCTTCTTGTAGTTGCAGGAATCTAATTTTCTAGGGTTCAGGGTAGCCCTTAAATACTAAATTTAAGGGCGTGTTTAGGTCTGGGGGGTTAGTAGCCAATGGCTACTAGCCCTGAGGGTGAGTACACCCTCTTTGTGCCTCCTCCCAAGGGGAGGGGGTCACAATCCTAACCCTATTGGGGGAATCCTCCATCTGCAAGATGGAGGATTTCTAAAAGTTAGAGTCACCTCAGCTCAGGACACCTTAGGGGCTGTCCTGACTGGCCAGTGACTCCTCCTTGTTTTTCTCATTATTTTCTCCGGCCTTGCCGCCAAAAGTGGGGCCTGGCCGGAGGGGGCGGGCAACTCCACTAGCTGGAGTGTCCTGCTGGGTTGGCACAAAGGAGGTGAGCCTTTGAGGCTCACCGCCAGGTGTGACAATTCCTGCCTGGGGGAGGTGTTAGCATCTCCACCCAGTGCAGGCTTTGTTACTGGCCTCAGAGTGACAAAGGCACTCTCCCCATGGGGCCAGCAACATGTCTCTAGTGTGGCAGGCTGCTGGAACCAGTCAGCCTACACAGCTAGTTGGTTAAGTTTCAGGGGGCACCTCTAAGATGCCCTCTGGGTGTATTTTACAATAAAATGTACACTGGCATCAGTGTGCATTTATTGTGCTGAGAAGTTTGATACCAAACTTCCCAGTTTTCAGTGTAGCCATTATGGTGCTGTGGAGTTCGTGTTTGACAAACTCCCAGACCATATACTCTTATGGCTACCCTGCACTTACAATGTCTAAGGTTTTGTTTAGACACTGTAGGGGCACAGTGCTCATGCACTGGTACCCTCACCTATGGTATAGTGCACCCTGCCTTAGGGCTGTAAGGCCTGCTAGAGGGGTGTCTTACCTATACTGCATAGGCAGTGAGAGGCTGGCATGGCACCCTGAGGGGAGTGCCATGTCGACTTACTCATTTTGTTCTCACTAGCACACACAGGCTTGTAAGCAGTGTGTCTGTGCTGAGTGAGGGGTCTCTAGGGTGGCATAAGACATGCTGCAGTCCTTAGAGACCTTCCTTGGCATCAGGGCCCTTGGTACTAGAAGTACCAGTTACAAGGGACTTATCTGAATGCCAGGGTGTGCCAATTGTGGATACAATGGTACATTTTAGGGGAAGGAACACTGGTGCTGGGGCCTGGTTAGCAGGGTCCCAGCACACTTCTCAGTCAAGTCAGCATCAGTATCAGGCAAAAAGTGGGGGGTAACTGCAACAGGGAGCCATTTCTTTACACAAGCTCCCCCCAGCCCACAGGCCAGGAGACTCAGCCCAAGCTGGGAGAGTCTTCCTAGTCTGTCAGGCGAGGAAGAGTAGGAGAAATAGGCTGGTTAGTTGCAGGGCCTACTCTGCCTTACATCCTTCTGTTCAGGTCATTCCCTTTGGGGAACTGACCCACTTCCACAGTAATAGGACCTAGTCTGAATTGCCTCTTGTCTGCCTCTTCAATGTCTCCACCCATTCTTTCTATTTTGGTCTTAGAGGTGTCCACCTCTGCTAACCTTATCTTGGCCAGGCTCACCCCTAGCTTACCCAGAGAGGTTACCCAGAGCTGGAGTAACCCCACCATGACCAATAGGGTCAGGGGGCCTAACTTGCTATTTGGCATGGGGTCAGACCACCATGCTAAGGATAGTGCAGCCATAAAGGCTAACACCCAGCAGAGGCCACTGACAGCTGTCAGTGCCCAGAACCACACCTTTAGCTCTTCACCTAAAAGGGAAGGGGCTAAGTTACAGGCTTCTTTGGGTTCAGGTTGCCTGTCTGCTGTATTGGAGTGGGGGGTTACCACATCTTGTAGTAAACACCCTTCTTCCACTCTTTCTTCTGTTAGCTGAGGAGCCACCCACTCAGGTTTAACAGTTGCCTGACTAGCCAGGACTTCTTGTGGGTCAGGTTGGACTTTATCAGGGCCATTTTTGGAGTTCTCCCCTACTGGAGCAGAATCTCCTTGGCTTGCTGTAACCTTGGCTAAAGGTTGTCCACCCTTCCTACTCTGTTTTCTTTTCTTCTTCTTCTGGGGCCTGCTTGCATTTACTGCAGAGGCAGGACTTCCAGAATCCTTGGGAGAGGACTGGCACTGGACCAGTTCCTCTCTTGAGCTCTGACTAACCTCTGGGTAGTCATTTCCAAGGAGACAATCAAGGGGGAGGTCTGCACTGACTACTACCCTTCTCCAGCTAAGAGTGCCACCCACTTCTATGGGCACTAAAGCCACAGGCCTCTTAGTGACCCTGTCTAGGCTAACTCTTACCCTGGCAGTCTCACCTGGGATGTACTGGTTTGAGAGCACCAGCCTGTCATGCACAATAGTGTGACTGGCACAAGTGTCTCTCAGGGCAGTGGTTGGGATTCCATTCACCAGTAGGTGGTGGAAGTGTCTGCTTCCCTCTGGAATCTCCAACTCACCTGTTGGGCCCTGTTTCCAGTTGAAGGCTAGGAAGACCTCCTCATCTGAGGAGTCATCTCCCATGGCTACACTGGTTACCCCTAGAGTTTTGTTCTGGGGTTTGTTTTTGGGACAAGAAGTGTCCTTGGTGTGGTGCCCAGACTGTTTACAGTTGTGGCACCATGCCTTAGTGGCATCCCAGTTCTTACCCTGGTACCCACCTTTGTTTTGGGTTGTGTCCTGGGGCCCACCCACCTGTTCTGGTTTTTGGGGGCCTACAGAGGACTCTTTTTCTTTGTTTCTAGTGTCACCCACTTTCTCCTGGGGAGTTTTTGTAACCCCTTTCTTTTGGTCACCCCCAGTGGAAGTTTTGGTTACCCTAGTCTTGACCCAGTGGTCTGCCTTCTTTCCCAATTCTTGGGGAGAAATTGGACCTAGGTCTACCAGATACTGATGCAACTTTTCATTGAAGCAGTTACTTAAAATGTGTTCTTTCATAAACAAATTATAAAGCCCAACATAGTCACACACTTCATTTCCAGTTAACCAACCATCTAGTGTTTTTACTGAGTAGTCTACGAAATCAACCCAGGTCTGGCTCGAGGATTTTTGAGCCCCCCTGAATCTAATTCTATACTCCTCAGTGGAGAATCCAAAGCCCTCAATCAGGGTACCCTTCATGAGGTCATAAGATTCTGCATCTTTTCCAGAGAGTGTGAGGAGTCTATCCCTACACTTTCCAGTGAACATTTCCCAAAGGAGAGCACCCCAGTGAGATCTGTTTACTTTTCTGGTTACACAAGCCCTCTCAAAAGCTGTGAACCATTTGGTGATGTCATCACCATCTTCATATTTTGTTACAATCCCTTTGGGGATTTTTAGGATGTCAGGAGAATCTCTGACCCTATTTAAGTTGCTGCCACCATCGATGGGACCTAGGCCCATCTCTTTTCTTTCCCTTTCTATGGCTAGGAGCTGCTTTTCCAAAGCCAATCTTTTGACCATCCTGGCTAACAGGGGGTCATCTTCACTGGAGTTATCCTCAGTGATTTCAGAGGTGTTGGTCTCTCCTGTGAGGGAACCAGCATCTCTGACTATTATTTTTGGAGTCAGGGTTTGAGGGACCCTGTTCTCCCTAGATAGGACTGGTAGGGGGGAATTTTCCTCCAAGTCACTATCCTCTTCCTCTGAGTTGCTACCCTCAGAGGGTTTGGCCTTTTCAAACTCTGCCAAAAGCTCCTGGAGCTGTATTTTGGTAGGTTTGGGGCCCATTGTTATTTTCTTTATTTTACAGAGTGACCTTAGCTCCCTCATCTTAAGATGGAGGTAAGGTGTGGTGTCGAGTTCCACCACAGTCACATCTGTGCTAGACATTTTGCTTCTAAAAGTTGGAATACTTTTTAAGAATCTACAACTGGTTCTAGAATCTAATTCAAACTTTTACAAACTTTTAAACTCTAAAAGAAATGCTAAACAGGATCTAACACAAGGCCCTAGCAGGTCTTTTAAGAATTTAGAAAACTTTTCAAATTGCAAAAATCAATTTCTAATGACAATTTTGGAATTTGTCGTGTGATCAGGTATTGGCTGAGTAGTCCAGCAAATGCAAAGTCTTGTACCCCACCGCTGATCCACCAATGTAGGAAGTTGGCTCTGTATGTGCTATTTCAAAGTAAGGAATAGCATGCACAGAGTCCAAGGGTTCCCCTTAGAGGTAAAATAGTGGTAAAAATAGATAATACTAATGCTCTATTTTGTGGTAGTGTGGTCGAGCAGTAGGCTTATCCAAGGAGTAGTGTTAAGCATTTGTTGTACATACACATAGACAATAAATGAGGTACACACACTCAGAGACAAATCCAGCCAATAGGTTTTTATATAGAAAAATATCTTTTCTTAGTTTATTTTAAGAACCACAGGTTCAAATTCTACATGTAATATCTCATTCGAAAGGTATTGCAGGTAAGTACTTTAGGAACTTCAAATCATAAAAATTGCATGTATACTTTTCAAGTTATTCCCAAATAGCTGTTTTAAAGGTGGACACTTAGTGCAATTTTCACTGTTCCTGGGGGAGGTAAGTTTTGGTTAGTTTTACCAGGTAAGTAGGACACTTACAGGGTTCAGTTCTTGGTCCAAGGTAGCCCACCGTTGGGGGTTCAGAGCAACCCCAAAGTCACCACACCAGCAGCTCAGGGCCGGTCAGGTGCAGAGTTCAAAGTGGTGCCCAAAACACATAGGCTAGAATGGAGAGAAGGGGGTGCCCCGGTTCCGGTCTGCTTGCAGGTAAGTACCCGCGTCTTCGGAGGGCAGACCAGGGGGGGTTTTGTAGGGCACCGGGGGGGACACAAGCCCACACAGAGATTTCACCCTCAGCAGCGCGGGGGCGGCCGGGTGCAGTGTAGAAACAAGCGTCGGGTTTTCAATGTTAGTCTATGAGAGATCTCGGGATCTCTTCAGCGCTGCAGGCAGGCAAGGGGGGGATTCCTCGGGGAAACCTCCACTTGGGCAAGGGAGAGGGACTCCTGGGGGTCACTTCTCCAGTGAAAGTCCGGTCCTTCAGGTCCTGGGGGCTGCGGGTGCAGGGTCTCTCCCAGGCGTCGGGACTTTAGGTTCAACGAGTCGCGGTCAGGGGAAGCCTCGGGATTCCCTCTGCAGGCGGCGCTGTGGGGGCTCAGGGGGGACAGGTTTTGGTACTCACAGTATCAGAGTAGTCCTGGGGTCCCTCCTGAGGTGTTGGATCGCCACCAGCCGAGTCGGGGTCGCCGGGTGCAGTGTTGCAAGTCTCACGCTTCTTGCGGGGAGCTTGCAGGGTTCTTTAAAGTTGCTGGAAACAAAGTTGCAGCTTTTCTTGGAGCAGGTCCGCTGTCCTCGGGAGTTTCTTGTCTTTTCGAAGCAGGGGCAGTCCTCAGAGGATGTCGAGGTCACTGGTCCCTTTGGAAGGCGTCGCTGGAGCAGGATCTTTGGAAGGCAGGAGACAGGCCGGTGAGTTTCTGGAGCCAAGGCAGTTGTCGTCTTCGGGTCTTCCGCTGCAGGGGTTTTCAGCTGGGCAGTCCTTCTTCTTGTAGTTGCAGGAATCTAATTTTCTAGGGTTCAGGGTAGCCCTTAAATACTAAATTTAAGGGCGTGTTTAGGTCTGGGGGGTTAGTAGCCAATGGCTACTAGCCCTGAGGGTGAGTACACCCTCTTTGTGCCTCCTCCCAAGGGGAGGGGGTCACAATCCTAACCCTATTGGGGGAATCCTCCATCTGCAAGATGGAGGATTTCTAAAAGTTAGAGTCACCTCAGCTCAGGACACCTTAGGGGCTGTCCTGACTGGCCAGTGACTCCTCCTTGTTTTTCTCATTATTTTCTCCGGCCTTGCCGCCAAAAGTGGGGCCTGGCCGGAGGGGGCGGGCAACTCCACTAGCTGGAGTGTCCTGCTGGGTTGGCACAAAGGAGGTGAGCCTTTGAGGCTCACCGCCAGGTGTGACAATTCCTGCCTGGGGGAGGTGTTAGCATCTCCACCCAGTGCAGGCTTTGTTACTGGCCTCAGAGTGACAAAGGCACTCTCCCCATGGGGCCAGCAACATGTCTCTAGTGTGGCAGGCTGCTGGAACCAGTCAGCCTACACAGCTAGTTGGTTAAGTTTCAGGGGGCACCTCTAAGATGCCCTCTGGGTGTATTTTACAATAAAATGTACACTGGCATCAGTGTGCATTTATTGTGCTGAGAAGTTTGATACCAAACTTCCCAGTTTTCAGTGTAGCCATTATGGTGCTGTGGAGTTCGTGTTTGACAAACTCCCAGACCATATACTCTTATGGCTACCCTGCACTTACAATGTCTAAGGTTTTGTTTAGACACTGTAGGGGCACAGTGCTCATGCACTGGTACCCTCACCTATGGTATAGTGCACCCTGCCTTAGGGCTGTAAGGCCTGCTAGAGGGGTGTCTTACCTATACTGCATAGGCAGTGAGAGGCTGGCATGGCACCCTGAGGGGAGTGCCATGTCGACTTACTCATTTTGTTCTCACTAGCACACACAGGCTTGTAAGCAGTGTGTCTGTGCTGAGTGAGGGGTCTCTAGGGTGGCATAAGACATGCTGCAGCCCTTAGAGACCTTCCTTGGCATCAGGGCCCTTGGTACTAGAAGTACCAGTTACAAGGGACTTATCTCAATGCCAGGGTGTGCCAATTGTGGATACAATGGTACATTTTAGGGGAAGGAACACTGGTGCTGGGGCCTGGTTAGCAGGGTCCCAGCACACTTCTCAGTCAAGTCAGCATCAGTATCAGGCAAAAAGTGGGGGGTAACTGCAACAGGGAGCCATTTCTTTACAACACACATCTCCAAAATACCGCCCCATTGGACAATTCCAAATACACACACCTGATACACATACAAACGACACTCCCACACACCCGACACAATATAAACACACACCCACATCTCCCACAAACCCCTACGACCCAAAATCAGAGACGAAGGCGACAGAGAGAGAGCACAGCAATAGAGAATCCCACCACACAGAGGCACAAAACACCATCACCCACACAACATCCACACACAAAATTCCACACACCACTACACATCACCACACTCATCACCTCATACATCACCCCACACATCACCTACACCACCCCATGGAACGCCAAAGACACCCCAGGTTTTTCGAGGAGGAGCTCAGGGTTATGATGGAGGAAATCGTACGGGTAGAGCCACAGCTATTTGGATCACAGCTACAGCACACCTCTATAGCTAGGAAGATGGAGCTATGGCGAAGAATCGTCGACAGGGTAAACACAGTGGGACAGCACCCAAGAAATCGAGAGGACATCAGGAAAAGGTGGAACCACCTACGGGGGAAGGTGCGTTCAGTGTTCTCCAGGCACAACATTGCGATTCAGCGGACTGGCGGCAGACCTCCACCTCCTCCCCCACAACTAACAACATGGGAGGAGCAGGTCTTGACCATTATGCATCCAGAGGGCCTCGGAGGAGTCGGTGGAGGAATGGACACTGGTAAGTCAATTCTCAACTATCATATCCCCCGCCCTACCTGCATGCTATCACACACCCCCACCCTCACCCCCTCCCCTATCACTCCAACTCCTCACATATGTACTACTAACACAAACCACACATCCCAACACCAAGCCCTGCATGACACAACTAAGCATGGACACCCATCACTAAATCATGCCTACTGCACATACCCATAACACCCGAACCATCATCACACAAGCCCCCACACAGGAATGCTTGCACTGGGGTACACGCACACCCACCCATTGCACGCCATGACACACACAGATGCATTAATCATGCTTTTATACCCCTGCAGGACCACTACGTAACGTCACCACACAGGAGGGTCCAGACATGTCCACTCCACCCCCAGAAGAGGCCCACAGTGATGACATGAGCTCTGGCCAACTGGATCCAGATGACCAGCCCGGACCATCGTGGGCCTCGGGACAGTCGGTTCCCCTCGCACATGCACAGCCCAACACTGACCTTCCACCCTCTGGTAACAGCAGCACAGCACCCACCCAGCGTGCCCATACCTCCGTCCCCAGGACACGTCAATCAGCTGTGTGTCCACCACTACAGGGAACCCAGGATAACCCACCACCCCAACAACAGGGACCTGGGGGCAGTGGCAGTGGGCACACAGTCCAGGGGACGGAGGCACAGGAACACAGGGGAACTGGGAGGGTTGCCGTGCGACAGGGGGCGGACAGGCCAAGGGAACCCACTCTCCACGAGGCCCTCTCCTCCATCATGGGAGCATACCACCACTCCCAGGAGACGATGGCAACGGTCCTGGTCAAGTTTCAGGAGACCCAGCGCATGCAGGAGGAACAGTATTTGGGGTTCAGGGAGGAGCTCAGAACCATCAGCTCCGCCCTGGGCACCATCGTAGGGGTGCTGAAGGACATACAAAAGACCATGAGGGACACCGTGCCACTCCAAGGGGCCCCTGACACTAGCCTGGACGATGAACTGCCCATCACCTCCGCCGGCGCTATTGGACAGGACGCCTCGCCACAGGACCACCACACCAGCACCCCACCCCCTGCAGACGGAGAACCACCCCGCAAGCGGTCCCTGAGATCCAGGAACAGGACAGAGCAAGATGACAAGACCCCCGCCAGGAAATGAGACCACCCTGATTGTCCTCCCACTGTCCCACTTTGTTACCCTATCCAGATTGGAACTGCCCCAGCTCACTTCCTATGGCCATATGGGCAATGCACCTGTGAGACTAATAGACTGGACTCTGCCATGGACATTCCTCCACCATCACCCCTCACCTTTTACAACCCCCCTCCAATATTTAACACTGTAATAAACACCCTTGAAGCACAAAACAATCTGGAGTCAGTCTGTGATTTTCAAAATGTGTATAGCTATGACAGTGACAAAATCCGTTCTCAATAGCAATGTTAACATACCTATGTCACACATCACAAGTCCATGAAGGATGCAAGCAGATGACACACGTTGGTAACCACACCTGTGAAACCGTAATGGAAATGTATCACTCAGCAGATACTACTTCAAAATGACAGACAGGATAGAGGTAGAAGTGTGAAAGTGAATGTAATAGTAACAAAAAAATTCTCACCTGTGTGTCACTGGAAATATTGCTGTATGACAGAGTCCCTGTTGTCAATGTCTTCTTCTTCTGCTTCCTCCTCATCACTGTCCACAGACTACACAGCTGCCACAACCCTGTCATCTGGACCATCCTCCTGTAGAAAAGGCACCTGGGAATGCAAAGCAAGATTGTGAAGCATCGAGCAGGCGATGGTGATCTGGCACACCTTCCTTGGTGAGTAGAATAGGGAACCACCTGTCATATGGAGGCACCTGAACCTGGCCTTCAGGAGGCCGAAGGTGCGTTCGATCACCCTCCTAGTCCGCCCATGGGCCTCATTGTAGCGTTCCTCTGCCCTGGTCCTTGGATTCCTCACTGGGGTCAGTAGCCATGACAGGTTGGGGTAACCAGAGTCCCCTAATAGCCACACACGGTGCCTCTGGAGTTAACCCATCACATAAGGGAAGCTGCTCTTCCGCAGGATGTAGGCGTCATGCACTGAGCCAGGGAACATAGCATTTACCTGCGAGATGTACTGGTCTGCCAAACATACCATCTGTACATTCATCGAATGATAACTCTTCCGGTTCCTGTATACCTGTTCACTCCTGTGGGGGGGTCCAAAGCCACATGGGTCCCATCAATGGCACCTATGATGTTAGGGATATGTCCCAGGGCATAGAAGTCACCTTTAACAGTAGCCAAATCCTCCACCTGAGGGAAAACGATGTAGCTCCACACGTGTTTCAGCAGGGCAGACAACACTCTAGACAACACGTTGGAAAACATAGGCTGGGACATCCCTGATGCCATGGCCACTGTTGTTTGAAATTACCCACTTGCTAGGAAATGGAGCACTGATAGCACCTGCACTTGAGGGGGGATTCCTGTGGGATGGCGGGTTGGTGACATCAGGTCTGGCTCCAACTGGTTACACAGTTCCTGGATTGTGGCACGGTCAAACCTGTAGGTGATGATTAAATGTTGCTCCTCCATTGTCAACAGGTCCACCAGCGTTCGGTACACCGGAGGATTCCGCCATCTCCTCACATGTCCCAGCTGACGGTGCCTAGGAAGGACAACAGCGACCACAGAGTCAACAAATTCTGAGGTATGTACCCACAGCTACACAGAACACGACACCAAATACAATATCCTTCCTGTATGTGTGTTGAGTGTAGGCCTAGGTATGTGAGATGCAGTTGTAAATGAAGCCATGTGGGCCCCTGAAATGGCGGATGCCTGACCTCTAAAGTGGGACAATGGGATGTGAGGTAACTGTGCTGGCGTTGTACACCGTCGCGGTAGGCGGTCAAAGACCGCGGGGCAATGCTGCATTGGTTAACATTGGATCCTATGGGTCCCAGGAGCCAATGACGAAGTGCGCCGGCGGTGATGATACGCACCGCTGCGGACGTCACCGCCGCGGACGTCACTGCCATTTTCTATCTGTTGAATCACTCGATACCTGATCTTCGACAGGAGAGGACCTACACTGCAAGTGCTGCTGTGACCTCGGTCTGGAAGAGACAATGGCTGGTGCGTCTGGGGAAAGGGCCCCTGCCTTCACTGCACAGGAGTTGGAGAAGCTTGTGGACGGGGTCCTCCCCCAGTACACACTACTCTACGGTCCTCCAGACCAACAGGTAAGTACACAGGGAGCACATTGTATGGGCTATGCCCGGGTGGAGAGGGCTGGATGTCAGTAGGAAGGGGGCAGAGACCTGCGAGCATGAAAAAGTGTGAGTGCATGTGCCACATGGCAAGGGCAGGGATGTGGGCCACTCACTTCGACGGTGCTGTTGCTAGTAACTTCTCGTCCTCCCCTGTGCATGTCATGTAGGTCAGCGCCCACCAGAAGAAGGATATTTGGCGTGCCATCGCCAAGGACGTCCGGACCCTGGGGGTCCACCAGAGATGGAGCACCCACTGCCGTAAAAGATGGGAGGACATTCGCCGATGGAGCAAGAAGACGGCAGAGGCCCAGCTGGGGATGGCCTCCCAACGTGGGAGGGGTGCCCGTCCAACCATGACCCCCCTGATGTTCCGGATCCTGGAGGTGGCCTACCCTGAGTTGGATGGGCGCATGAGGGCATCACAGCAGACACAAGGGGGTGAGTACACTCACATTCTCATGACTTAACGCGCAGTGGAGGGGTCTGGGTGGGGGAGGAAGGCTGTGGGTTACCCTAGGCCAGGGCGAGTTCCGTAGGCTAGACCCCCCCGGAATCCAGGTCTTCTGCCACTCCACCCCACCTCTGTAGAGTGCCAAATACAGGTATACATGCCCCTGTGTCATCTATGTGGGTAGATGACACTCATAGCCATGTAGGCCATATCCCAGGAACTGCATCTGTAGAGGCCATGAGCACGGCGTAGTGCAGTGGGCTGCTGTGTCTGTATTGTCCGCCAACGGTAGCGGTAAGCCATGCACTCAACCTGTCTTTCTTCTGTTTCCCCACCCCTTTTTGTGCTCTCCCTGTTCTTTTGTGCATCAGCATCCTCAGGCGGAGGTACATTGGCAACGGAGCACGAGGGGGCTGCATCCCACATGGCCATGGAGGGCCACACCACGGACACAGAATACACCAGCGGGACGGAGGGCGAGAGGATCAGCAACCAGCGACACTGATTCATCCTCCGATGGGAGCTCCCTTGTGGTGGTGGCACCATCTGTGCTCCCCACTTCAACAGGTACAGCCACCACCCCCCTACCAGCAGCGCCCTCCCAGCAGCCCTTCAGCCTTCGCCCCGTGCCCGCTCATCCAGGAGGGTGGGCATCACCTTCGCCCCAGGCACCTAAGCCTCTGTCCTGTCACCCCTGCTGCCCTCAGTGAGGAGGCCATTGACCTCCTCAGTTCACTCACTGTTGGGCAGTCTACCATTGTGAATGCCATCCAGGGTGTAGAAAGGGAGTTGCAACACACTAATGCATTCCTGGAGGGCATTCATTCTGGTCAGGCTGCCCATCATCGAACCCTGCAATCTCTGGCCTCAGCACTGATGGCAGTCATTGTCCCTGTGTCTAGCCTCCCCCCTCCAACTTCCTCCACCCAGACCCAATCCCCTGTACCCCAGCCTATCCCAAGCACATCATCAGACCAGCCTGCACACACCTCAACACACAAGGGCAAACATAGGCACCACACATCCCACAGGCACTCACACAAGCATCGCCCACTTACAGACACAGCAACATCCACTGCCTCCACTGTGTCCCCCTCCTCGTCGTCTCCCTCCTCCCTCCCAGTCTCGTCTACACTCTCACCTGCATGCACTACCACTACAGCCACTAGGACTCGCACCAGAACACCCAGCCCCTCACCCCGCTCACCTGCACTCACCACCCCCACTACCATTTACACATCCCCTGTGTCCTCTCCCAGTGTGTCTGTGACGGCCCCTCCCAAAGTACACAAACGCGGACACCCAACATCCATCCACCTCACAACAGCCTCCAGAACCTGCACCTGCACCCAAATCATCTAAAGTTACACCTCCTACAACCACCTCCTCTTCCTCCACTCCCACACCCCCTCCAGCTACCCATCCCAGTGTTCATCAGAAACTTTTCCTGAGCAACCTTGACCTCTGTCCCACCACCCACACCCCTCCAATTCATAGGTCCCGTACTAGCACCTCAGCCAAAAAAAGTCCGGTACCAGTGGTGCGTGTTAGAGGTATGTGGAGTGCACCAGCCACCAGGGCAGCCAGTGTGACACGGAGCCAAAGCACTGCCAGTCTACCCCCTGTAAAGCACCAGAAGTTGGATAGTGCCCAACGGGAGAGGGTGAAGACTCCTGCAGGCAAAGCCGCCCACATGGGTCCCGGGGGGAGTGTCGAGTCAGCTGTGACCCCTCCCAAGGTGGTGAAGGGGCAGAAGAAGTCTCCAAAGTCTGGTAAGAGCAGCACGGCGGAGAAGGCCGCCATCCTCCCCGCTCGCCAGGACGCCACCGCCAGCCCCATCGTCACTGGTCCGGAGACCACCGCCAGAGTCAGTGCCATGGAGGGCAGCACTATTGTCACTGGTCCGGAGACCACCGTCAGAGTCAGTGCCCTGGAGGGCAGCACTATCGTCACTGGTCCGGAGACCACCGCCAGCGTCAGTGCCCTGGAGGGCCCTGGCAGCCACAGCCCTGCTGGGCACTGAGGGACCGTCATGCCACACACCGCTGCACAGGTCAGAGACAGCGAAGTCAAGCACCGCTGAACAGGGCAAGCACCGCTGAACAGGGCAAGGACCGCCATGGCAAGCACCGCTGAACAGTGCAAAGACCGCCATGGCAAGCACTGCTCAACAGGTCAGAAACTGCAAAGCCAAGCACCGCTGAACAGGGCAAGCACCTCTGAACAGGGTAAAGACCGCCATGGCAAGCATCGTTAGCCCATGTGCGGCTGGGACAGTGACGGAACTGGGACCGTAACGAGGAGCGTGATGCACTCTGGGCACCAGTCCCCCTCCAGAACCAGTGGAGAACTGCATCCACTACCTGAATCCTTCACAGGATGAAGCACTCTGGGCACCAGTCCCCCTCCAGAACCAGTGGAGAACTGCATCCACTTGAGAGACTGTAGCTTTGCACCCCCCAGGATTGATCAGTGGGCCAACCACCCACTGTAGAGACTTGAGAGACTGTGGCTTTGCACTTCCCAGGATGGTACAGTGGGCAACCCACCCACTGTAGAGACTTGAGAGACTGTGGCTTTGCACTCCCCAGGATTGATCAGTGGGCAAACCACCCACTGTAGAGACTTGAGAGACTGTGGCTTTGCACTCCCCAGGATGGTACAGTGGGCAACCCACCCACTGTAGAGACTTGAGAGACTGTGGCTTTGCACTCCCCAGGATACTTCAATGGGCATGGAGCCCCGTCGTGGATCTAGCTTTGCACTCATCTGGCTGAGGTGCCCCCCCCTTCCCTTCCCCCTGAGGTGCCTGTTGTATTTCTATCTGATGCCCCAGCAGTGTTCTCTCCATTTCTAGACAGGTATCGTGTGTGGGCCTCACCCATGCATTTTGGGCCCAGTGGTCCACGGACATTGAATTGTGCAAACCTGCACTACTAATCGTGATGTATATATTTGGAATGTGTATATATTTCTGTATATATGAGCTTACTGTATTTTTATACATTACAACAGTTATACTGATTCCCTTTTGTCTTTGCATTCTTCCGGGGGGTTGTGTGTTGTTTCTGTGATGTTTGGATATGCATTGGTGTGTGTGTTGTAGTGGGTGAGGATCGGGGTGGGGGTGTTGCGTGTGAGTCCCCCTGACTTTTGCCTCCCCCTCCCCTATGTCCTAGGTGCAGTACTCACCGTTGTCTTCGGCGCCGCCGTTGCTGATGTTCGTAGAGGAGCAGGAAGACAAGCGCAGGGAGTATTTGGAGTTCGGGCTCCATGGTGGCGTCCTTCCTTGTTCTCATTGCAAAAACTGTTTCCGCCGTGTTTTTATCCACGGGGAATCTGCCCCGGAAAAGGTGTCGGATTGCCCTGTTGTAATACTGTGAGTGGTACTTTGTCTCCGCCTGCCTGTTGGTGGTGACCGCCGCACTGCTTATCTGTACCGCCGTGGCAGTCGGAGTGTTAAAGTGGCTGTCTATGTTGGCGGTTTCCGCCACGGTCATAATTCCCTTTTTTTTTTCGCCGGCATGTTTGCGGTATTACCGCAGCTTTAACACCGTCCGCCAGGGTTGTAATGACCCCCAAAGTGTCTTTAGTCTTTTAAAAGCAAACAAAGGGGGTCATTACGTCCCTGGCGGCCGGGGGTAAGCTGGCGGTAACACCGCCAACAGGCTGGTGGTGTTCCGCCAGCTATTATGACCGTGGCGCAATAGCCACGGCCATACCGTCTGCCCCTCCAACATACCGCCAGCACCGCTTCCCTGGGGATTATGAGTCCCTGACTGCCAGCCTGTCCGTGGTGGTAAACACCGCCATGGAACGGCTGGCGGTAAGGGGACTTGGGGTGCCCCTGGGGGCCCATGCACTGCCCATGCACTTGGCATGAGCAGTGCAGGGGCCCCCAGGCATAGACCCGTCGCGCATTTCACTGCCCGAATTTCGGGCAGTGAAATGCGCGACGGGTGCTACTGTACCCGCTGTACATCAGCATTGCTGCCGGCTCTATTACGAGCTGGCAGCAATGTTAATGTGACTTTTCCGCTGGGCCTGCGGACGGTAACACTGTTACCGTCCGCTGGCCCAGCGGAAAAGTCATAATACGGAGCCAGGAATACCGCCGGCAATGGCGGTATTCTGGCTCCCGCAAAAAGAACGCTGAGGTTGTAATGAGGCCCAAAGTCTCTTTCAAGCACAAAGTACCTGGTTTGCGTGAAAAATCGCTGAAAAATGCCGCAGAGGAGGAGAAATGTGGAAACAAAGGGGTGTGCGTAGATTTCTCGGGCCGCACACGGTTGATGCTTTGTTTAGTTTCCACGCAGGGATTGCTGTGTGTTGATTTCCGGCACTCAGTCGTGGATCCTCTTCGGGTTGCAGGGTTTTCAGACGCCCAGGGATCTGTGTGTGGAATCCTGGGCTTGGGACAAGCTCTGCGTCGCTCCGGTGGGCGTTGCGGGGAAGTTTCTCCCGCACGGCAGGCGCTGTGTCGATTTCCCCTCTGGAAGTCGGGCTGCGTTGTCCCAGGTCAGCTGTGCATCGATCCGGTGGGCCGTGCGCCGAAGTTCTGGTTGCAACACAGGCATCACGTCGATCTTTTCCTTGTGAAGCCGAGCTGCGTCGTTCCGGTTCGGCGTGCGGTGAATTCCTCACCATGGGACAGGCTGTGCGTCGGTTTTAGCAAGCTGTGCGCCGAATTTTCGCCGCACAAGGAGTCCAGTTGCAAGAGAGAAGTCTTTTTGGCCCTGAGACTTCAGGCAACAGGAGGCAAGCTCTATCCAAGCCCTTGGTGAGCACTTTTTCACCACAGCCAGGGAGCAGCAAGGCAGCAGGGCAACAGCAAGTCAGCAGTCCTTCACAGAAAGCAGTCAGGTAAGTCCTTCAGGCAGCCAGGCAGTTCTTCTTGGCAGGTTGCAGGTTTTGGTTACAAGTTTCTTCTCCTGGAAGTGTCTGAGGTGGTAGGGCAGAGGCCCTGTTTTTATACCCAAATGCGCCATTGAAGTGGGGGAGACTTCAAAGAGTGGCTTAGAAGTGCACCAGGTCCCCTTTCAGTTCAATCCTGTCTACCAGGGTCCCAGTAGGGGGTGTGGCAGTCCTTTATGTGAGAGCACCCTCCCAGCCCAGGAGGACCCGTTCAAAATGCAGATGTATGCAAGTGAGGCTGAGTATCCTGTGTTTGGGGTGTGTCTGAGTGAATGCACAAGGAGCTATCAACTAAACCCAGCCAGACATGGATTGTAAGGCACAGAAAGATTTAAGTGCAGAGAAATGCTCACTTTCTAAAAGTGTCATTTCTAAAATAGTAATTTTAAATCCAACTTCACCAGTCAGCAGGGTTTTGTATTACCATTCTGGCCATACTAAATATGACCTTCCTACACCTTTCAGATCAGCAGCTACCACTCCAACAAAATATGAGGGCAGCCCCAATGTTAGCCTATGAAGGGAGCAGGCCTCACAGTAGTGTAAAAACGAATTTAGGAGCTTTATACTACCAGGACATGTAGACTACACAGGTACAAGTCCTGAAGACTACACAAGTACAAGTCCTGACTTTTACCCACACAGCACCCTGCCCTAGGGGTTACCTAGGGCACACCTTAGGGGTGACATATGTAGAAAAAGGGGAGTTTTAGGCTTGGCAAGTACTTTTAAATGCCAAGACGAACTGGCAGTGAAACTGCACACGCAATGGCAGGCCTGAGACAAGGTTAAGGGGCTACTTAAGTGGGTGGCACAATCAGTGCTGCAGGCCCACTAGTAGCATTTAATCGACAAGCCCTGGGCACATATTGTGCCTTCTACTAGGGACTTATAAGTAAAGTAAATTAAATAGTCCAATTGGGTATGATCCAATGTTACCATGTTTGAAGGGAGAGAGCATATACACTTTAGCACTGGTTAGCAGGTGGTAAAGTGAGCAGAGTCTACAAAACCAGCAAAAACAGTGTCCAAAAGTGGAGGGAGGCAGGAAAAAATTAGGGGTGACCACCCTAAGGCTGTCAGGTATAACACAGACAGATTGCAACATATAACCAAGTGTCTCCTACACTTGTCAATATACTCCGGAGTCTTAGACCACGCAGGGTCCGTACATCACCAACAACCACATGAAACAATTTTGAGCACAAAGAGCCACACACATGTGAAGTTCGACGACTTCCCTACTCTCATACTACGGAGTACGCACACTGCTACTAACCTCAACTGGAGTACGCAGACTCCCTACTTTACCTCACATACATTACAAATCACCTGTGGTTTGCTTAAGCCTATGCAAACACAACCTACCACTTTCACACTATCACAAAACACGCCGAGAACATACCCAACTTTACTAGCAGGATCTGGGAAAATCATTTATGGGCTTAGGGGGACATCATCTTTGCTACCATTGCCGTTTCAGAAAAAAAAATTGAAACCTCATAAAAATACACACAACTAACCCTAACTTAAACTACTACCATATCCAATAATCACCACATAACTACTTCTCTTCTGCTCTCTCTTCTTCTTGCTCCTTGTCATGACTTTTTATTACGGTCTCCCAGTCTATCTCCCTAATTGCTAATTGGTTGGTCAGTCGGCAGATATAACTTTAATCTATAGTTTTTGTTTACCAAATCTACTCATTTTCATATTTATTTGTTCACAGGATGTGGATTGGTTCCTCATGCAATGCCCTCATCACCCGGCTCATCAGATATTGAAATTGTTGCATATGCCACTTCAGTCAGTCCTTCTATTGTTCAAGTCCTGGGAAAGTACATTTAGCCTGCTCTACACATAATTGTATCAAATTGTCTTCATCATCTCCTGTCCGCCGGTACATCGCAGAAAATTCTAGCTAAGTAACTTGAACTTCGAGCGGGTCAAGACTATAGCGGCTTCCAGTTCTTTGCAAATCGTTCAGTATTTCAGCTCTTCATGTGTGTGAGGCCCAGGGAAAACTAGGCCTTTAGTCCAGCTAAGTTAACACTACAATTGAATGCGAAACATAGGTTATACATCTCATTATGACATATTATTACATTTTTCTCATATATTTTCATTATTTCATACAATTTCTGTCATTTTAGTACACATGGTGATCACCCCCTGTTAGAAATGGGGTCTTTGGTTGGCAGTCAGGTTACCCCCTGTCCAAGCAAGGACCCTCACTCTAGTCAGGGTAAGTCACGTACAATCCAAATTATCCTGTGCCCACCCTCTGGTAGCTTGGCACTGAGCAGTCAGGCTTAACTTAGAAGGCAATGTGTAAAGTATTTGTGCAATAAATCATGCAATAACACATTATAGCACCACAAAAATACACCACACAGTGTTTAGAAAAATAAATAATATTCATCTGGATATTTGTAGGTCAAAACGATAAAAGATGCAATAAGAGATTGTAAAAATATCACTGGAAAGTGATATAAAGGTGGTCATTCTGACCTCGGCGGTAAAAGGCGCCTACCGCCGGTCAGAAATCCTCCATAATCCCGCCGCGGTCGCGGAAACCCGCCACGGTCATTCTGACCCGCAGAAGGCAAACCTCCGAAAATCCGACCGCCACAACAGACCGCCAGACCAGCGGTCGGCGGAAAGGTGGAGGTGACCAAACCTCCACCGTCACGCCAACAGAAATACGCCCATGCCATTACGACCCACGAATCCACGCGGCGGTCATTCAAACGCGGTATTCCATTGGCGGGACACACCGGCGCGGTCAGAATACACACAAACGAACAAAACTCAGCCACATTGGACGATTTGAATCCCACACACCTGATACACATACACACACCACTCCCACACACACAATACAATATAAAACACACACCCACATCACCCACAAACCCCTACGCTTAAAAATTCGTAAAGAAGACAAGAGCGAGACACCAGCATCCAAAACATAACAGCCACAGCCACTCAACACCATCACCCACACACTATCCACACACAAAACAACACACACCACCACACTCAACTCACTTAAATACACATACTCCACCCCACACATCATACACACCACCCCATGGCACCCCAAAGACAACCCCGCTTCACAGACGAAGAACTCAGGGTCATGGTGGAGGAAATCGTTCGGGTAGAGCCCCAGCTGTTCGGCACACAGATACAATACACCAGCATTGCCCGGAGGACGGAGCTATGGCAGAGGATTGTCGACAGGGTGAACGCAGTGGGACAGCACCCCAGAAATTGGGAAGACATCAGGAAGCGATGGAACGACCTACGGGGGAAGGTGCGTTCCATGGTATCCAGGCACAACATCGCCGTGCAGAAGACTGGCGGAGGACCCCCACCTCAACCCCCACAATTCACATCATGGGAGGAGGAAGTCTTGAACATCCTGCATCCTGACGGCCTCGCAGGAGTCGGCGGAGGAATGGATACTGGTAAGTTGAAGCTTCAATACTGCTTCCCCCCCACCTGCATGCCAAATCAGACCCCAACCCTCACCCCCATCCTCGAACCCCACCCTCACCCCCACCCCCATCCTCACCCCCACCCTCACCCCCACCACCATCCTCACCCCCACCACCATCCTCACCCCCACCCCCAGCACACCTATTCCCCGCCAATGTCTCACCATCACAACCCACACATCCCAAAACCTAGGCCTGCATGCGTCCACTAAGCATGGACACCCATCACCAAAGCATGCCCAATGCATATACACATCCCCCCCACAAGCCACCCTCACCAAAGCCCCCACACACGAATGCCAGCACTTGGGGACACGAGAACCCACAGATACACCCATATGCCACACATTGAAACTATAACCATACCTCTATACCCCTGCAGGACCCGACCGTCAACACACCGCGGCGGAGGGGCCAGAATTATCCACACCCCCCACCCAAGAGGCCGTCAGCGATGACAGCAGCTCTGTCGATCTGGACACCGATGACCAGCCCGGACCATCGGGGACCTCTGGACAGTCGGTTCCCCTCACACAGGCACAGGCCACTACAGACCCTAACCCCTCTGGGAACACCAGCACAGCTCCCACCCAGCGGGCCCATGCCTCTGTCTCCAGGGCGCGTCAATCTGCGGTGTGTCTACCACTACAGGGCACCCAGGATAACCCACCACCCCAACAACAACAGGGACCTGGGGGCAGTGGTAGTGGGCACACCGGCCAGGGGGCAGAGGCCCAGGGAAACAGGGCAACTCGGCGGGCAGCTGTGCGACAGGGGGGGGAGGAGAGGCCCAGGGAACCCACTCTCCACGAGGTCCTCACCACCATCATGGGAGCATACAACCGCTCCCAGGAGACGATGGCGACGGTACTGGCCCGGTTCCAGGAGATCCAGGTGCTGCAGGAGGAACACTATCGGGGGTACAGGGAGGACATCAGAGCCATCAACACCACCCTGGTTACCATGGTAGGGCTGCTGCAGGACCTCGTAAACAGCAGGGCGGACACTGAACAACACCCAAGGGCCCCTGCCACTAGCCTGGACCAAGAACAGCCATCCACCTCCGCCGGCGCTAGTGGACAGGAGGCCCCCGCACAGCAGCAGCCCACCAGACCCCCACCTCCTGCAGGAGAAGAACCACCCCGCAAGAGGGCCCTGAGATCTCGCAAGAAGACAGAGTAGGATGTCAAGACCCCCGCCAGCAAAGGATACCACCTGATGTCATCCCACTGTCCCACATTGTCACCCTGTCCATCCTTGAACTGCCCATGCTCCATCTCTCCACAGGCCTCTGGACAATGCACCTGTGTGACTGTTACTCTGGACTCTGCCATGGACATTCCTTCACCATAGCCCCCACCCACTTGAAACCACCCATCCCATTTTGAGCACTTCAATAAACACCTATTTTGCACCAAAATATCAGGAGTCTGGCTGTGATTTCAATAGATTGTAATTGACATGACAGTGCAAATATGTCCTTGTACATGGTGAAGTCAACAAACAGCTGCCACAAAGCTGTAGTCCATGGGGAAACGAAGCACAGGACTCGTAGTGGGGACCCCAGATCTGAAATAGGGAGGGAAAAGCCAAAACTCAGTCATCATACACTGGGGCAAATAGACAGGCAGCAGAGATGCTGCAGAGTAGTTAACATTTACTAAATTATCTTTGAAATGTTACCTGTGTCCTATTGGAAGTACTGTTCAATGATTCTGTCCCTGTTGTCTGTTTCAGCCCCGTCGTCTTCCTCCTCGTCACTCTCCTCAGGTTCCACCGCTGCCACAACACCACCGTCTCGACCATCCTCCTGCAGGAAAGGCACCTGGCGGCGCAAAGCCAGGTTGTGAAGCATGCAGCAGGCCACGATGATGTGACACACCTTCTTAGGTGAGTACATTAGGGATCCACCGGTCATATGCAGGCACCTAAACCTGGCCTTTAGGAGGCCAAAGGTGCGTTCGATCACCCTCCTAGTACGCCCATGGGCCTCATTGTACCGTTCCTCTGCCCTGGTCCGGGGATTCCTTACTGGGGTCAGTAGCCACGACAGGTTGGGGTACCCAGAGTCCCCCACTAGCCATACACGGTGTCTCTGTAGCTGTTCCATCACGTAAGGGATGCTGCTATTCCTGAGGATGTAGGCGTCATGCACTGACCCTGGGAATTTGGCATTTACATGCGAGATGTACTGGTCAGCCAAACACACCACCTGGATGTTCATTGAATGGTAACTTTTTCTGTTCCTGTACACCTGCTCCCTGTCTCTTGGGGGAACCAAAGCCACATGGGTCCCATCAATGGCACCAATTACGTTGGGAATATGTCCAAGGGCGTAGAAATCACCCTTCAATGTAGCCAATTCGCCCACCTCAGGGAAAATGATGTAGTTCCTCACGGATTTCATCAGGGCAGACAACACTCTGGATAACACCTTCGAAAACATGGGCTGAGACATCCCGGAAGCAATTCCCACGGTTGTCTGAAATGACCCACTTGCCAAGAAATGTAGTACTGACATGACCTGCACCAGAGGGGGAATCCCTGTGGGTTGGCGGATGGGGGACATCAGGTCGGGCTCCAGCTGGGCACACAGTTCATGGATAGTGGCACGGTTAAGACGGTAGGTCAGGATAATGTGGCGTTCTTCCATTGTCGACAGGTCCACCAGCGGTCGGTACACGGGAGGATTCATCCGTCTCCTCGCCCAACCCAGCGGACGGTGCCTAGGAAGGACAACATGGAGCACACAGTCAGGCAACCCACAGGTACGTACTCGCAGCTAGCACAGTATACGATTCTCTATGCAGTGAATGGCGTGTCTGAGTGGCTATGCAAGGCCTAGGCCTGTGTGACGCAGTTGAAATTGAGCCATGTGGGCCCTGGAAATGGCGGCTGCCTGACCTGTGAAGTGTGACAATGGGATGTGAGGTCAATGCGCTGGCGTGGCACACCGCGGCGGGCGGCGGGCGAAGACCGCGGCGCGAAGCCGCATTGGTTAACATTGAAGCCTATGGGTTTCAGGAGCCAATGGCGAAGGGCGCCGGCGGTGGCGGGACGCACCGCCGCGGTACGCACCGCCGCGGACGTGACCGCCATTTTCTATCTACTTATCCACTTGCGACTTGAACTTTCACAGGAGAGGACCTATACTGCAAGTGTTGCTGTGACCTCGGTCTGGAAGGGACAATGGCTGCTGCGACTGGGGAAAGGGCCCCTGCCTTCACTGGAGAGGAGTTGGAGAAACTTGTGGATGGGGTCCTCCCCCAGTATGCGCTACTCTACGGTCCTCCAGACCAACAAGTGAGTTTAATTCAATATGGATTTGGGGCCACTGGCTGGCTTGGGGGCCTGGCGGGGATGGGGGGCATGTTGGGGCTGGCGGGGGGCCTGGCGGGGGGCCTGGCGGGGATGGGGGGCATGTTGGGCATGGCGGGGGGCCTGGCGGGGATGGGGGGGCATGTTGGGCATGGCGGGGGGCATGGCGGGGATGGGGGGCATGTTGGGCATGGCGGGGGGCATGGCGGGGGGCCTGGCGGGGTTGGGGGCATGTTGGGCATGGCGGGGGCATGGCGGGGGGCCTGGCGGGGATGGGGGGCATGTTGGGCATGGCGGGGGGCATGGTGGGGGGCCTGGCGGGGATGGGGGGCATGTTGGGCATGGCGGGGGGCATGGCGGGGGGCCTGGCGGGGATGGGGGGCATGTTGGGCATGGCGGGGGCCTGGCGGGGATGGGGGGCATGTTGGGCATGGCGGGGGGCATGGCGGGGGGCCTGGCGGGGATGGGGGGCATGTTGGGCATGGTGGGGGGCATGGCGGGGATGGGGGGCATGTTGGGCATGGCGGGGGGCCTGGCGGGGATGGGGGGCGTTGGGCCACTGGAAAGGAAAATGCTGAGAAACTTGAACGTGGTATTTCTCCCTCCCTGTACGTGTCACATAGGTCCGCGCCCATGAGAAGATCGGGATTTGGCGTGCCATCGCCAAGGAAGTCCGGGCCCTGGGGGTCCACCATCGACGGGGCACCCACTGCCGCAAGAGGTGGGAGGACATCCGCCGCGGGACCAAGAAGACCGCCGAGTCTCTGCTGGGGATGGCCTCCCAACGTAGGCGGGGTGCCTGCCGTCAACTGAGCCCCCTGATGTTCCGGATCCTGGCGGTGGCCTACCCTGAATTGGATGGGCGCGTGAGGGCAGCACAGCAGACACAAGGGGGTGAGTACAAGCATTATGTACTCTGTTGTCGCGCAGTGGAGGTGTCTGGGTGGGGGAGGAGGGCTGGGAGTCCCCCTAGGCCAGGGCGATATCTGTAGGCTGGGCACCCCCGTAAGCCCCTGTGTCCCCAGCCACCACCCTCAGTAGTTTGTCAGTACAGCCATCCCTGGGCCGTGTCATCCATGGGTGCAGTTGTCAACTCTAGGCGTGTAGGCCATGTTCCACGGAATGCGTAGCGTACCCCAAGTGCGCAACTTAGTGCAGGGGGCATCTGTGTCTGTCATGTCCGCTAACTGTACCGGAGATCCATGTACTCAATATCCCTTTATTTCTCTCTCCCCCCCCTTTTTGTTTGTCTTTCTGTGCTTGTGTGCATCAGCATCATCAGGCGGAGGAGAAGTGGCATCGGGGCAGGAGGGAGCTGCATCTCACATGGCCCAGGAGGGCCATGCCACAGAGTCAGACTGGACCAGTGAGACGGAGGGCGAGGGGAGCTCCACGACGGGGACGACTGGAGCCTGCAGCGACACGGACACGTCCTCGGAAGGGGGCTCCCTTGCGGGGGTGGCACCATCCGTGCCCCCCGCCATTACAGGTACAGCCGCCACCCAGCGCACCATCTCCGCCCTCCCAGCAGCCCCTCCGCGTTCGCCCCGTGCCCGCTCTGCCAGGAAGCCGGGCATCTCCTTCGCCCCAGGCACCTCAGGCCCTGCCCCTGTTACCCCCGCTGCCCTCAGTGAGGAGGTCATTGACCTCCTCCGAACGCTCATTGTTGGGCAGACTACCCTTTTGAATGCCATCCAGGGGGTGGAGAGGGAGGTTCATCGCAGCAATGCGTACCTGGAGGGCATTCATTCGGGTCAGGCTGCCCATCAGCGATCGTTCCAGGCTCTGGCCTCAGCACTGACGGCAGCCATTGTCCCTGTCTCCTGCCTGCCTCTACTAACTCCCTCCTCCCAGTCTCCTGTTCCTCTGCCTGTCCCACCCACACCATCAGACCAGCCTGCACACACCTCAACACCCAAGAGAAGCTCATCCAAACATAAGCACCACAGATCACGCAGACATTCACACACGCAACATTCCGATGCAGACATGCCAACAGTCACTACCACCTCTGTGACCCCCACCTCCTTGTCTCCCTCCTCCCTCCCTGTGACGTCTACACTCACACCTCCATTCACCTCACCATCAGCCAGTGTTTCCATCACCAGCACACCCTCCACTCCAGTCCGCACACGTGCAGTCACCACCCCCACTGCCATTTACACGTCCCCTGTGTCCTCTCCCACTGTGTCTGTCACCCCCTCTTCCACACCACACAAACGCAGCCACCCACCCACCCAACAGCCATCCACCTCACGACAGCCTATCCCTCCTGCACCTGCACCCAAAGACAGCAAACGTGACTCACCTACAACCACATCCTCTCCCTCCACTCCCATTCCCACTGTACCTACCACTCTCCATTGTCCCAAGAAGCTCTTCCTCGCCACTACTAACTTCTTTCCTGACCCTGAGCCCCCCCCTCCTTCTCGTCGGGGTAAGAAGAGCACCTCAGCCACCACCAGCCCTGCAGCCCCCTTGACAAGGGTGCAGGGGTATTGGAGCCCGCCAGCCCGCATGTCTGGATCTTCGCCCAGCAGCAAGGGGACAGCCAGCCCACCCCCTGGGAAGAGGAGCAGAAGGCGGAAGGGGCGCCGCAGGAGCCCGCCTTCTACATCCCCCCCGGACACCACCCAGAGACAGTCACCAGCCACAGCTCCAAAGGGAGGAAAGGGCCACAGGCCGACGACTAAGGAGGGCAAGGGCAGCAAGTTGGAGAGGTCAGGCAGCAGGCCTGCTGCCCAGGAGGAGCCCACAACCCCCATAGCCGCTGCCCCGGGAGGAACCGGCACAGCTGCCCCGGGAGAGCCCACCACCCCCATAGCCGCTGCCCAGGGAGGACCCAGCCCAGCTGGCCAGGAGGGCCCCACCACCCACAGCCCAGGTGGGCAGTGAAGGAGCACCATCCCCGCTGCCCAGGAGGGCACCACCAGGCAATTAGCAGTTGGCCATAGACCGTCCGCCGTCTCAAGAACCGCTGAACTGGGCCCCGCCGTCTCAAGAACCGCTGAACTGGGCCCTTCAAGGCAAGAACCGCTGAACTGGGCCCCGCCGTCTCAAGAACCGCTGAACTGGGCCCCGCCGTCTCAAGAACCGCTGAACTGGGCCCCGCCGTCTCAAGAACCGCTGAACTGGGCCCGCCGTCTCAAGAACCGCTGAACTGGGCCCCGCCGTCTCAAGAACCGCTGAACTGGGCCCCGCTGTCTCAAGAACCGCTGAACTGGGCCCCGCCGTCTCAAGAACCGCTGAACTGGGCCCCGCCGTCTCAAGAACCGCTGAACTGGGCCCCGCCGTCTCAAGAACCGCTGAACTGGGCCCTAAAAGGCAAGAACCGCTGAACTGGGCCCCGCCGTCTCAAGAACCGCTGAACTGGGCCCCGCCGTCTCAAGAACCGCTGAACTGGGCCCCGCCGTCTCAAGAACCGCTGAACTGGGCCCCGCCGTCTCAAGAACCGCTGAACTGGGCCCTTCAAGGCAAGAACCGCTGAACTGGGCCCCGCCGTCTCAAGAACCGCTGAACTGGGCCCCGCCGTCTCAAGAACCGCTGAACTGGGCCCCGCCGTCTCAAGAACCGCTGAACTGGGCCCCGCCGTCTCAAGAACCGCTGAACTGGGCCCTTCAAGGCAAGAAGCGCTGAACTGGGCCCCGCCGTCTCAAGAACCGCTGAACTGGGCCCCGCTGTCTCAAGAACCGCTGAACTGGGCCCCGCCGTCTCAAGAACCGCTGAACTGGGCCCTTCAAGGCAAGAACCGCTGAACTGGGCCCCGCCGTCTCAAGAACCGCTGAACTGGGCCCCGCCGTCTCAAGAACCGCTGAACTGGGCCCCGCCGTCTCAAGAACCGCTGAACTGGGCCCCGCCGTCTCAAGAACCGCTGAACTGGGCCCTTCAAGGCAAGAAGCGCTGAACTGGGCCCCGCCATCTCAAGAACCGCTGAACTGGGCCCCGCCGTCTCAAGAACCGCTGAACTGGGCCCTTCAGGGCAAGAACCGCTGGCCCTTTGGCAGACGTGGCAGGGCAGGATCTATCTCGGGCAGGGCTGCAGGATGTCCTCTGGCCAACTTGCCTCCTCCAGTGGCAGTGGGGTCTGTTATGGACTGTATGGACTGTGGCTTTGCTCTCCCCAGGATGGCCCAGTGGGCAGGCCACCCACTGTATGGACTGTATGGACTGTGGCTTTGCTCTCCCCAGGATGGCCCAGTGGGCAGGCCACCCACTGTATGGACTGTATGGACTGTGGCTTTGCTCTCCCCAGGATGGCCCAGTGGGCAGGCCACCCACTGTATGGACTGTATGGACTGTGGCTTTGCTCTCCCCAGGATGGCCCAGTGGGCAGGCCACCCACTGTATGGACTGTATGGACTGTGGCTTTGCTCTCCCCAGGATGGCCCAGTGGGCAGGCCACCCACTGTATGGACTGTATGGACTGTGGCTTTGCTCTCCCCAGGATGGCCCAGTGGGCAGGCCACCCACTGTATGGACTGTTTGGACTGTGGCTTTGCTCTCCCCAGGATGGCCCAGTGGGCAGGCCACCCACTGTATGGACTGTATGGACTGTGGCTTTGCTCTCCCCAGGATGGCCCAGTGGGCAGGCCACCCACTGTATGGACTGTATGGACTGTGGCTTTGCTCTCCCCAGGATGGCCCAGTGGGCAGGCCACCCACTGTATGGACTGTTTGGACTGTGGCTTTGCTCTCCCCAGGATGGGCCAGTGGTCATGGAGTCCCCTCGTGGATCTGGCGTCGTGTACTCAAGTGGCTGAGGTGCCCCCCCTTCCCTTCCCCCTGAGGTGCCTGTCCTATTTTCTTTCTGATGCCCCTGCAGTGTTCTCTCCGTGGAGTTCTTGTCGTGGGACTGGGCCTTGCCCCTTTGCACAGGACCCCTGTGATCCACGGACAGTGGTTGGACTACATTTAGTAGCTGTATATATTTTGTACATAGTTTATTTATTTATTGGGATTAATGGTGTACATATTTCAATATATCTGCCCGTTTATGATCTCTTCTTTTGGTCTTTGCATTATTTCGGAGGGGGGTGGTTTGTGGGTTGTGACAGTGATCTGTGGGAATGCATTGATGTGTGTGTTGTAGTGGGTGTGGGTGGGTGGGTGTGTGCCGGTAATCTTTTCCCTCCCCTGTGTCGTAGGTGCCGTACTCACCGATGTCTTCCGCGCCGCCGGGCGTGCTCCTGGTATATGAGGAGGAATAGGAGTGCGGGGATGACCTGCAACTCTGGCTCCATACTGCCGGAATCTCGCGTGGAGTGCGTAGAGGTGAGCGTTTTCCCGTTCGTAGTCTGTTTCCGCCGTGTTCTTATCGGCGGTGCTCCCGCCCCGGAAAAGGTGGCAGATTGGTGGGTCGTAATAGGGTGGGCGGTACTTTGTCTGCCGCCGGGCTGTTTGCGGGAACCGCCGCGCTGTTTGTTTGTACCGCTGTGGCGGTCGGAGTGTTAAGTTGGCGGGCTGTGTTGGCGGTTCCCGCCAGGGTCAGAATTGCATATTTTAGACCGCCGGCCTGTTGGCGGCTTGGCCGCCGCTTTATCACCGACCGCCAGGGTCAGAATGAGGGCCAAAGTGTCTTAAGTCTTTAAAAAGCAAACAAAGTCTCTTTCAAGCACAAAGTACCTGGTTTGGAGTGAAAAATCTCCACAAAGGGCCGCAGAGGAGGAGATGCATAGAAAATGGTGTGTGCGTTGGTTTCGCCCCTTCACACACAGACTTGCGTCGTTATTTTACACGCAGGGAAGACGTTGCGTCGATTTCTGGCACGCGGACAGGTCTCCTATGTGGGTCGCGGGGTTTTCAGATGCCTCGGGGTCTGTGCGTGGAATCCAGGGCTTGTAATCTGGCTGTGCATCGTTCCGATGGGCTGTGCGTGGAATTTTCTCCCTCACGGCAGACACTGCGTCGATTTCCTCTCTGGAAGTCGGGCGGCATTGTCCAGGCGGGCCGTGCGGCGAAGTTCCGGTTGCACCGCAGGCGCCACGTCAAACTTTTCCTTGCATACTCGAGCGTCGTTGTCCCGGGTCGGCATGCGGTGAATTTTTCACTGCGGAGCAAGGTGTGCATCAAATGTTTCGCCGCACAAGGAGTCCAGTTGAAAGAAAGAAGTCTTTTTGGTCCTGAGACTTCAGGAAACAAGAGGCAAGTTCTATCCAAGCACTTGGAGAGCACTACTGCAGCAAGGCAAGAGTTCAGCAAGGCAGCAAGGCAACAGCAAGGCAGCAGTCCACTGTAGAAAGCAGTCAGGTGAGTCCTTTGGGCAGCCAGGCAGTTCTTCATGGCAGGATGCAGGTTCTGGTTCAGGTTTCTTCTCCAGTAAGTGTCTGAGGTGGTAGGGCAGAGGCCCTGTTTTATACCCAAAAGTGCTGTTGAAGCGGGGGAGACTTCAAAGAGTGGCTTAGAAGTGCACCAGGTCCCCTTTCAGTTCAATCCTGTCTGCCAGGGTCCCAGCAGTGGGTGTGGCAGTCCTTTGTGTCAGAGCAGGCCCTCCACCCTCCCAGCCCAGGAAGACCCATTAAAAATGCAGATGTATGCAAGTGAGGCTGAGTACCCTGTGTTTGGTTTGGGGTGTGTCTGAGTGAATGCACAAGGAGGTGTCAACTAAATAGTAATATTAAATCCAACTTCACCAGTCAGAAGGATTTTGTATTACCATTCTGGCCATACTAAATATGACCTTCCTACTCCTTTCAGATCAGCAGCTACCACTTCAACAATGTATGAGGGCAGCCCCAATGTTAGCCTATGAAGGGAGCAGGCTTCACAGTAGTGTGAAAACGAATTTAGGAGTTTTACACTACCAGGACATGTAAACTACACAGGTACATGTCCTGCCTTTTACCCACACAGCACCCTGTTCTAGGGGTTACCTAGGGCACACATTAGAGGTGACTTATATGTAGAGAAAGGGGAGGTTTAGGCTTGACAAGCACTTTTAAATGCCAAGTCGAAGTGACAGTGAAACTGCACACACAGGCCTTGCAATGGCAGGCCTGAGACAAGGTAAAAGGGGCTACTTGAGTGGGTGACACAACCAGTGCTGCAGGCCCACCAGTAGCATTTAATCTACAGGCCCTAGGCACATACAGTGCACATTACTAAGAACTTATAAGTAAATTAAATAATCCAATTGGGTATGATCCAGGTTACCATGTTTAAAGGGAGAAAGCATATGCACTTTAGCACTGGTTGGCAGTGGTAAAGTGCGCAGAGTCTAGAAGCCAGCAAAAACAGTGTCCAAAAAGTGGAGGGAGGCAGGCAAAAAGTTAGGGGTGACCACCCTAAGGCTATCAGGTCGAACAACCCCCGAGGGCATATTTTCAAACGTGCACATTATTTCTCTATAATTAATTTCTCTACGCAATTTCTCATTACTAATTACATATAGATCATTAATAATTTTCTTAATTAGCATATCTGCTTCAACAGGGCATTTCCTGTTGAGGGCACTGGGCCTACCCACACAAGGGAGGTACCATTTTTATTGGGAGATGTGGGGGAATGCTGGGTGGAAAGAAGTTTGTGGCTTCCCTCAGATTCCGGAACTTTGAAGCACCAAAATGCTAAGAAAATTGGGGGGGATTTGCCAAATTTTGGGGTTTGCAAAACACGTCAGATTTTAATATAATTATGTGTTGGGTTTTGGGGCATTTCCTGTCACGGGCATTAGGCCTACCCACACAGGTGAAGTACCATTTTTATTGGGAGACTTGAACAACACAGAATGGAAGAACAAATGTTATTTCCCACTGTCTTTCTCTACATTTTTTCCTTTCAAGTGTTAGACAGTGTGTAAGAAAGAAGTCTATTTGAGAAATGCCCTGTAATTCCTCTGCTAGTATGGGGACCCCGGAATTCAGAGATGTGCAAATAATCACTGCTTCCCAACACCTTATCTTGTGCCTGTTTTGGAAACACAAAGTTTTCCTTGATACTTATTTTTCACTCATTATATTTTACCAAATGAATTACTGTATATCCGATGGACAACGAAACCCATTGCACGATGCAGCTCATTTATTGACTCTGGGTACCTAGGGTTCTAGATGAATCTACAAGCCCTTTTTATCCCCACAACCAGAAGAGTCCAGCGGACATAATGGTATATTGCTTTCAAAATTCTCCAGTAGTTGGAAAAAGTTACAGAAGAAAACGTGGACAACAATGGCTCTTTTTTCACCTCAATTTCAATATTAATAATTTATTGTAGCTGTTACTTTATGTAGAAAAACCTTGAAGGATCTACACAAATGACCTCTTGCTCAATTCAGAATTTTGTCTACATTTCAGAAATGTTTAGCTAACCAGGATCCAGAATTTCTGTCACTAACTGAAAGGAGGATAAAAGCACAAACATAGTAAAAATGGGGTATGTCCCAGTAAAAGGCCAAAATTGTGTTGAGAAATGTGTTTTTCTGATTTAAGTCTGCTTGTTCCTGAAAGCTGGGAAGATGGTGATTTTAGCACTACAAAAACATTGTTGATGCCATTTTCAGGGAAAAGAAACACATGTTTTCTTCTGCAGCCCTTTTTCCCATTTTTAGCTGTATTTTTGCCAATTTCTTGGCCTCCTCCAGGGGAACCCACAAACTCTGGGTACCTTTAGAATCCCTAGGATGTTAAAAAAGAAGAATACAAATTTGCCGTGGAATGCTTATGTGAACAAAACATTATGAGGGCGTAAGCGTGAAATACCCCAAATAGCCAAAAATAGGCTTGGCACCTGAGGGGGAAAAGGCTTGGCAGCAAAGGGGTTAAGGGCAAGACAATTGTCAGTGGGTTTTTATGCCTGTGACCACCATTCAAAGCGTAGCAGTCCTAGGCAGGGAACACAAACAATACTCCTGATGTGCAGCACTAAATCTCAATGTTTATCGATATTTAGCAGTTTGTCTCTGTAAAACTAAAATAGAATGCAAAGTAGGCAAAAAACATAGGCCCTCATTACAAGTCGGGCTGTCTTAAGATGGCCAGACTCACGGTAGCAGTTGGACCACTGTGATCGTGGCAATCTGAACTGCCACATTACGAATGTAGCGGAGCCACCAAGCTCCGACCGCCAACACAGCCAGTCAACAGCTTGGTGGTCTGTGCTGTTGTAATCTGCCAGGGTGGCGCTGCATGCAGCGCTGACCTGAAGATTACAACTTCCCAATCTGCTAGCCTTTTCATGGCAGTTGGACTGCCATGGAAAGGCTGGCGGAATGGGGGGATTTTAGATGGACAGTGCAGGTGCTCCCATGGACATCCACGTTGCGCTTTCCACTGCCCGAATTATGGGAAGTGGAAAGGGCAGCGGGTGTTACTGCACCCGCTGCACCACCACATTGTCGCTGGCTCGATCACGAGCTGGCTTCAATGTTAAGGCCCTTTTTCATACTGGGCTGGCGGGCGGAAATGCTGTTTCCACCCTGGGCCGGCAGTGTTCTGGCCGCATTGGCAGTCAGATGGAGGTACGAGTTTGGTGGCCAGTGTCCGCCACCTGCCAAACTCGTATTGAAGGCCTTAGTGCCTGCTAGGATCTCATCTCTACCTTTCGGGCATATGAAGATCAGTCTGATATCTTTAAGCCACAAAGATCCTCTCTGGGCATGGTTGGGAATCAGTAGGTTTGGCGGGTGACAGGCTTGTGTAAGTCATGACCTTCACAAATATAGAAGACTACTAAGCCTTATACCATGATCTAAATTGCCCACTAAGATTTTGCTACAAATATCATGAACTGCTAAGTTCACATACATAAGGCAAGTACTCTATGTGCCCAGCAGATTTACAAAACCACTGCAAACGTTACCCCAGGATTGCCTGTTCTAGTTTTGTGTAAGCATGGGGTATGTGCTAGTGAGAGACTGGCAGAGCAGAGGTGTCTAGGAGGTTGGTGGAAATTAATGTGGATATACAGGTAAGCGGGGCCTGTGTTGTAGTGTACTTTGTAAGTTTGGTTGAGGAGTTTGAAGTGTGCGCTCTTGTGTATCATAAGCCAGTAGAGTTCTCTAAGGTGTGATGTGATGTGGGCTCTCATTCAGCACTAGTTTGGCTGCTGGGGTTTGGATGGTCTTCACATTTCTTGTGAGCTTGTTGGTTATCCCTGTGTACAGGATATTCCCATAATCCTGTCTTCTGGTGATGAGGGCTTGGGTGATCATTTTTGTGATGTTGTGTGGAAGCAACTTGAAGATTTCTTGAGAATCTCTAGGGTGTGGAAGCAGGACATGGCCACTGCGTTGACTTGGGTGGCCATGGCCAGTTTGTTGTCATTCATGATTTAGAGGGTTTCTTCTTGTGAGCAAGGCATGCGGAGGGTCAGGTGTGTGGGCCACCAGGTGGAGTCCAAAGGTGAAGCATCTTTCCTGGAGACCACCCCTTTGGTCTCGTCCAAGTTCAGTTTGAGGCAGTTGGATTTTATCAGGTGGCCACTTTGATCATGCATGTGTTGAACCAGTTCCTAGTGTAGAGTGTTTTGTCTGCGAAGGACAGTATCAATCTGAAAGCATCTTTTTTTGCTTCTCCTTTGCTGGTTCCCCATTTCCATTCCAGTTGTCTGCAGTGCTGTTCGGTCTTTCTGAGGTCATCCACATACCAGCTGGGTTGTGCTCTAGTGTTTGCCAGGTGACTTTGTTTCTCATGGGCCAGAGTGTCAGTGCAATTGGTGATCCACTTGTTGATGTTTTCGATGACATGTGCCTGGAGGTCCATGGGTGGCAGTTTGTTCTTGTACAAGGCAGACGCCAATCCACCTCTGTTAGGTTTTTCCAGTGTTGGTGTGTCAGGCCAGCTGTGGAAGTTCTTCTGTGTTGATGTATGTTGATTATGAAACTGACTATGTTGTTGTCGGTCCAGGTGAAGGATCTGGTGTGTTGATTTTGAGGTTGTTGAAGGATCTGAAGATGCGATCTAGGATGTGTTCCTCCTTTCAGCTTGTCTGAGCTGTCTTGCCTGGTGATCTTGAATCTGGTAGGGATGACAGCAGCAATGTCCAGCTTTCAAGCTGTGGTTAGCCATAATTCCTTGAAGACGAAAGGGCCTGGAGCAACGCTGTCCAGCAGGTCCCAGATCTCTGTGGCATGCTTGCTGGTATTGAAGAGCATGCATGATGTGTGTGAGGAGTGCAAGTGTGTTGGTGTTTGAATGTTTGTGAGGTTGGGTGTTGTGTGTTTGTTCTTGGATGGAGTTGTGGCAGCAGTGTTGCAGGTGAAACAGCAGAGGGTAAAGGTGAAGGCTTCTTCCATGTTGTGCAGCGTGGCACACCAGCAGAGAGTGGTTCAACATCCGGAGTTCAGAGCGTAAAGTAGAACAATGGGGTAGTGTGGGGTTGGAGGAGAGCCAAGGTTTCTGGTGATGGTCATGGTCCAGACATGGATGAGCTTACTATTGCATTCCTTTGGCATACCAGCAGTGCAACCTTGGGACTGAAGGAAGAGAGCAGATGGTGGGCAGGCTGAGAAGGAGAATGTTAGCCAGGAAAGAGTGAGGTGTGAGTGATCGAGTGTGGGAAGGAGGGAGGGGCACAAAGAGGGCGTGAAAGGGGAGCGGGAAGGGAGCACATGCAGAAGATCAAGAGGTCACAGAAAGAGCAATAACGATGGCAAGAAATTCAGGAAACTAGCAAAAGAGAGGCAAAAGGAGCATGCCAAATGGCCCAATATGTGAGAAATTGCAAAACAAGCTAGAGAAATGCCGCAATTAGAGAGAAAAGTGGTATAAAAGTCACAGAAAAGGTGAAAGAAAAGGCACAAAGAGGGAGAGGAAAGGCACGAAGAGCAGGAGAAGCTGTAGAAAGGTAATAAAGAGAGCAAAGTGAGAGAAAGAGAGAGAGAGGGTGAGAGACATGAGGTGGGTACCTTGAGGCTCTGAAGCCAGGTCCGGAAGGGCCTTAATACTCAGAGGACTGGTCGCAGGTAAGACCAGGAAGGGCTGGGCATATGCATTTTCTTTTTGGAAATCTTGCATTTTCTTTTTGTCACTATATTTCTGTCTTTCTCCATTCCCCCTTTTGTGTTTTTCCTCGTCCTTCTGGGCCAAAGTTCAATGAGGAAATATAAGTGCTGCTGCCCCAATATAAATGCAGGTGGGCCGCACCATCTCAAACTAAGCTTTGGGCAATGGATTCTGAGGACCAAACACTGTATAGTCTGAAGAAATGTGTCCTAGACATAACCACTGCAGGCTCAAAAAGGGAACCAATGTTCTGAAGATGAACTGCATGACACAGGAATAGGAATTGAGGAGTCAAAACTTAGCATTTGCCAGCAAAATCAATGATGACCAGAGGAACATTCACAGGCTATTCCTACTCAGCATTTCTTATGCAAATGAGGACTTCTTAGCAGATCCAGAAGCAAAGGCTATGCAGCCTCTATAAAAGTTAACCACGTAACCTGTTGACCTAAGTGCACTAGCCAAGTCGGTGGTCAATGTCCTGGGCATATTGCTGGAAGTCTGTGATGTCAGAAAAGATGTGAGTGCCACGGCTGACAAGAATGATAGTGATAATGCTCAATCACAAGTTTCATGCACAGTACATTTATGAGTGATTCGCCTTCTGCATGACACATTTTGCAGTTCCACCCCACTTTATGAGCTTGGACCTATTTCCTATGACATTAGGGCCCACATTTATACTTTTTGACGCAAATCAGCGCTGGCGCAGATTTGCAGCGAAAAGTTTAATGCCGGCTAACGCCATTGCAACGAGCCAGCCAGACTCCTTATTTATTGAATGACGGTAGTCGGCGCTGCGGCCAGGTTAGCGTCAAAATAAATGATGGTAACTGGGCAGTGGAGGCGAAGGGAAGACTGGGGGTTGTGCGCCAAAGAATGGTGCAAGTCAGGTTAGAGTCAAAAATATTGACTCTAACCTGACTAGTGCCATTGTTTTACTCACTACCCCCATGGAAATGACTCCTGTCTTAGCAAAGACAGGAGTCATGCCCCCCTGCCCAATGGCCATGCTCAGGGGACTTCTGTCCCCTGGGCATGGCCATTGGGCACAGTGGCATGTAGAGGGGCCTATGCCACTTTAAAAAATGAAAAGAAATACTTACCTGCACTAACCATAGATGGGGCCCCCATCCATGGGTGTCCTCCAGGGGTGGCCAAGGGTTGCAGAGGGTGTCCCTGGGTGCAGGGAAGGGCACCTGTGGACTGCTTCCAAGGTCTCCCACCATAGAAATGAGCCCACAGGTCCCATAACGCCTGCCCTGACCCAGGCGTTAAAAAATGGCGCAAATCTGGCTTGCTGCCATGTTTTAAGGCCCTCCTCCTCCTGTGCGTCATTTTGACATCAGAGGATAAATAAGGCGCACATGCCTTAGAGTAATTTTTTGCACGGGAATGCCTACCTTGCACGTCATTAGCGCAAGGTAGGTTTTCACATACAAAAACTGGCGCACACTCCATAACTTTGGCGCTAGATGGGCCTAGCGCCAAAGTATAAATATGGAGTTAAGTTTGCGTCAAATTTTGCACCTAAATAAATGACACAAATCCAGCGCAAACAGAATATAAATATGGTCCCAAGCCTCTTTGAAAACTGGGGAATCATCATGTCCATGAACCACTGTTCAAATAAAGGGTTGTCATTAGGTGTGTCTGCATCTGCTAAAAATGGTAACCATGTCTGTGAATAAAATCTGAGTGTTTGCATCAGCATGATTTTGCACCTGTTGATTTAACTTTTTTTTTATTCCACATTTCAACTCATTCAGCCTGAACAAGTCCATACCTCAAATTTACATACACCCAGCCATCACTATTCACTCATGTGAGTACTTCCTGAACTCACCTTTTACCAACGCCACATTGCCTTTGCCATAAGTATTAAGAATGATCTGCATTTTTGTCACATTTAATTGCCAACAAAAGACTTGTTTCCTACCTTTTAATAGTTCCTCTTAATAGCAGCCAAAGATGTTGAGTTCCATATTTTCTTTGTCTTTCTGTAAATACATTTCTATTTCATTTTGGGGTTCATTATCACTTGAAGCCAATGTGGTGCCAGAAGGATATGTTTCTTGCTCTGATTGGGGGATTGGGGGTGGGGTACGGGGGTAGGAGAGATTTCTGACTGTATCTGCTCTTCAGCATGTGTGAAATATATAATACTGATTACCGGAGTGACAGTTCCATGTGTTTCCATGGCCCTCCTAATGCAATGGAATACATATTTGCAATGCTCACACAGTCAAGAAAGTGTCATTATGAAGTGCAGTTCTTTTAATATATACTATATAAATAGGCTTTCCCCAAGGCTAATCTTTTCCTACCTTATCCAATATGATTTGAATCCTAACGTGGGCCATCATCATTATATTTTTCAATCAGAAGAGTTAGTCTCATAAAGCTTAACCTACAACACTGTGTAAGAGTGGGTGGAGGCCAAAGGAGAATGCCCAAATGGAGAAAGCGGGCAAAGAGAATAGCTGATAAGTAAGATAAATTCACTTGTCATTTTTACATTCACAGGGGCACCTATGGATCTAAAAAGTTAATCTTCACTTCCATATGTGGAAGCCAGATTCACAGAAGCAGGAATTTCTAGAGGACATAGATTTCCAGTGGAGGAAAAAAGTGTGCATGGTTGGGGGAGAAGGGGGTAAGCATGCAAAGGTTTTCTGAACACCCACAAAGCCAGAACTTTGTATGAGTTACAAAGATTTGGTAGGTATTATCCTCTCCACCAACCACATGTAAATGTGGACACCCACCATTTTGTTGCCTTGAGACTTCAAATGGCAAGTCCTAGGGACATCTGATATGAGTTTGGCTGGCATGTTCACGCCTGCTGTGACTAATGATGAGCCATCACTATCTATCAGGGGATAATAGGAGGGGAATGAAAATCTGACAGGTTCTCAAACTCAACACCTACAATTGGGCCCAGACCGAAAGAACCATAACCCAAATCCCTTTCTAATACCTTACTGAATAAAAGTGGAACATAGTGCGTGGGGGTTTTCACCCTCAGCTAGTAAAATACCACAATTGCTAATAGGTCCAGTCAAGTCTCAGTAAAGTAATCCTTGCTCAACCCTTGGCAGCATAGCAAACGAGCAGTCAGGCTTAATTTAGGAGGCAGGTATGTGTAAAGCATTTAATACCCACTAAACAGTAAATAAGTTAAAAAACAAACAAAAAAAAAAAAACAACACTAATTTATCAAAATAACAATATATATATCTTCTATCTTCAAAACAACACCAACATGACAAGAATCCAATGTAGGGAACTGGGTAAATGGGTTTTTAATGATTAAAATCAAAGATTGTGCATTCTAGTGCCAAAAAGCTTAAAGTGCATATAAGGTGGGTTTGGCTTTAAAGTTACTCCAGACACCACAGCAGTGTACACTTATGGGCATCACATGGCGTCTGTAAACCTACACCCCCTGCCCTATGCTAGGGACTAACAGATAGGTTTAGAGGACAAAGCAATGTCTCTGGGCCTTGATAGCAGAGCCCAGTGCACTTTCAGAGTCAGTAACAACCAGCATCAGTCAAAATAATGGGAGTGATCCAGGCAAAAAGGCTTTCCTACAGTTAGGCTAAGCATGCTATCATTTGGTTAAAAAGAAGCAAACATTCGCTATTTAGAGAGCCTTTCAGCACAGAAGGATGTGTTTGAGGTGTAGTAAGTATGGAGTTAGAATGAACAAGACCATAAAATATATAGGCAACCCAACTGTCCTCCATCTTATCCTACAAAGAGAGGCCAAGATGTTATGGACCAGGAGACCCTCTCCACCCATTGTTTGACCAGTTCCCTGTAGTGCAAGTTTTGCTGCCTGTAAAAGTTGGAGAAGGGAACACTCCATTCCTACTGATCTGCTCAGGTGCCTACAAATTCATTGCTTTCTCAGGATGACAGGCAACTTACTAATCAACATCAATGTATAGCCCTGTCATTGTGAGACAATCCAGCATCCCTATCTTAGCACCTCCCACACTTATGCAGCTCAATATTTTTTAGGACCACAGATCTAGAGGGTCGGGGAGCAAAAACAGTTAGTCTCAGTATTGGCAGAAATATGGAGATATACTTATCAAGGTTTTGCTACACGCTTGGACAAAGGCAGGGGGCACAAGAGCAGCATAAATACTAAGTAGAATTTGTTAAGCCATGCAAGGCCACCTTGCTTGACGCTGCATGACTTGACAAATTTAGACTTGCGTAAGGCAGAGCAAAATGCTGCCTTGCATTACTATGCATCAGGGAGGAGTTCACAAGCATTTACCCATAGATTTTGGCACATTCCCAGATTTACCATTAGTGGTAGACCTGGGAATGTGTCAGACTACTACACCCCACCAAGTGAGGCATAACCAGAAGGAATATCTTTATTTCTCCTAGTTGTTTCCACTTTCTACGTGTCCTGCATTCAACAGCACACAAACAAAAGGGAAATGCCTCTCTGAGTTGTTTTTGGGCAGGAGGCTTACCTTCCCGCACAAAAACAACCCTGCTCAGAAAACAGGCACACTTGCAACATGACACAAGGGTGCCTGCTTTGGCGCTAAGCAGCCAAAAGTGTGTCAGTGCTAGGAAAGGATGGGAATGCGTCATAGAATGGCAAGTACAGCACAATCCTGCCCTTTCCCTTTCAGGCTGTGCAGCACAGCATTATTGCCTGTGTTGTGCTGTGTGAAAGGTTGATGAATAAGCCTCATGATGCTTAACCCGTTCTGTGCCCAGGACGTGATGGTTACGTCCTGAGGCACAGTGCTGCTGTGCCCAGGACGTAACCATTACGTCCTGTGCACAGAGCCCAGAGGGAGCGCTAGCGCTCCCTCTGTGGGGTTACCCCCCACCCCCCCAAGTCAGGGATGGAAGGGGAAGCCCTTCCCCTCCCACCCCGAGCCCCCCAACCCCCCCTGTGATGTCAGCGCGCAAGCGGGCGCTGATTAGTCACAGGGTCTCCCCCATCGCGCTGGAAGCAGAGAAATGCAAAGCATTTCTCTTTCAATCCCATGGGGGAGGCCCGGAGGGGCTTCAAAGGGAAGGAAATGTATTTCCTTCCCTTTGAAGTCTCTCACAGGGTTTCAAAAGCCGGATTGTTTACAATTCGGCTTTTGAAACCCCACTAGACACCAGGGATTTTTTTTTTCCTGAAACTGTCAAAAGGGAGCGACCCCTTGGGCAAGGGTCGCTCCCAGGGGAGGCATTTTTTTGGGAAGGCCTTTTCTGCCCCCCCCCTGGGGGCAGATCGGCCTATTATTAGGCCGATCCGCCCCCAGGGGGGGGCAGAAACCTCTAGGCACCAGGGATCTTTTTTTTTTTTTTTTCTGTAATGTTTTCTGTTTTTTTTTTAGGTGGGAAGCGACCCCTTAGGCAAGGGTCGCTCCCCTAGGGGGCAATATATATTTAGGCCATTTCTGCCTATTGGCCTATTTTGATGAGGCCAATCTGCCCCCAAGGGGGGCAGAAACCATTAGACACCAGGGAGTTGTTTTATTTTGAGTGAATTTCACGCAACGGGAGCGACCCCTTGGGCCTATTATTAGGCCGATCTGCCACCGGGGGGCAGAAACCTCTAGGCGCCAGGGCAAAACATTTTTTGTGTTTTTTTTTTTGTTTGTTTGTTTTTTTAGAGATGGGGAGTGACCCATCAGGCAAGGGTCGCTCCCATGGGGGGCAAATTGTATTTACACCATTTCTGCCCCCCTTGGGGGCAGATTGGTTGATTTTAGGTCAATCTGCCCCCAAGGGGGCAGAAACCACTAGGCAACGGGGATTTGTTTTTTGGCACCAATGTCACGCAGGGGGAGCGACCCCGTAGGCAAGGGTCGCTCTCGGGGGTGGGGGGGGGGTGAGGGTTGGGGGGGCAAATTTATTTTAGGCCATTTCTGCCCCCCCTGAGCCTCTTATTAGGCCGATCGCCCCCGGGGGTGGCAGAAACTTCTAGGCACCAGGGCAAATTTTTTTTTGGTGTTTTTTTTTGGGTTTGTTTGTTTTTTTAGAGATGGGGAGCGACCCATCAGGCAAGGGTCGCTCCCCTGGGGGGCAATTGTATTTAGACCATTTCTGCCCCCCTTGGGGGCAGATTGGTCGAAACCACTAGGCACCGGGGATTTGTTTTTTGGCGCCAATGTCACGCAGGGGGCGCGACCCGTAGGCAAGGGTCGCTCCGGGGGGGGGGCGGTTAGGGGGGGCAAATTTATTTTAGGCCATTTCTGCCCCCCCTGAGCCTATTATTAGGCCGATCTGCCCCCAGGGGGGGGCAGAACGGCAGGGCAATTTTTTTTTTGGTGGTTTTTTTTTTGTTTGTTTGATTTTTTAGAGATGGGGAGCGACCCATCAGGCAAGGGTTGCTCCCATGGGGGGCAAATTGTATTTAGACCATTTCTGCCCCCCTTGGGGGCAGATTGGCCGATTTTAGGTCAATCTGCCCCCCAGTGGGCAGAAACCACTAGGCACCGGGGATTTGTTTTTTGGCGCCAATGTCACGTAGGGGGACCGACCCCGTAGGCAAGGGTCGTTCCCGGGCAGGGGGGGTTTGGGGGGATGTCAAATTTATTTTAGGTCATTTCTGCCCCCCCGGGGCCGGCTGAGCTAGAGGCCAAAATCCACAGGTAGGCACTTTGCAAAAAACACCTCTATTTTCTGTGAAAAAATATGTTGTGTCCACGTTGTGTTTTGGGCCATTTCCTTTCGTGGGCGCTAGGCCTACCCACACAAGTGAGGTACCATTTTTATCGAGAGACTTAGGGGAACGCTGGGTGGAAGGAAATTTGTGGCTCCTCTCAGATTCCAGAACTTTCTGTCACCAAAATGAGAGGAAAAAGTGTTCTTTGGCCATATTTTGATGTTTGCAAAGGATTCTGGGTAACATAACCTGGTCAGAGCCCCGCAAGTCACCCCATCTTGGATTCCCCTGGGTTTCTAGTTTTGAAAAATACGCTGGTTTGCTAGGTTTCCCCAGGTGCCGGCTGAGCTAGAGGCCAAAATCCACAGGTAGGCACTGTTTTCAATGAAAAAATGTGATGTGTCCATGTTGTGTTTTGGGCCATTTCCTGTCGCGAGCGCTAGGCCTACCCACACAAGTGAGGTATCATTTTTATCGGGAGACTTGGGGGAACGCTCGGTGGAAGGACATTTGTGGCTCCTCTCAGATTCCAGAACTTTCTGCCACAGAAATGTGAGGAACATGTGTTTTTTATCCAAATTTTGAGGTTTGCAAAGGATTCTGGGTAACAGAACCTGGTCCGAGCCGCACAAGTCACCCCATTTTGGATTCCCCTAGGTCTCTAGTTTTCAGAAATGCACAAGTTTGGTAGGTTTCCCTAGGTGCCGGCTGAGCTAGAGGCCAAAATCTACAGGTAGGCACTTTGCAAAAAACACCTCTGTTTTCTTTCAAAAATGTGGATGTGTCCACGTTGCGCTTTGGGGTGTTTCCTGTCGCGGGCGCTAGGCCTACCCACACAAGTGAGGTATCATTTTTATCGGGAGACTTGGGGGAACGCTGGGTGGAAGGAAATTTGTGGCTCCTCTCAGATTCCAGAACTTTCTGCCACAGAAATGTGAGGAACATGTGTTTTTTTTGCCAAATTTTGAGGTTTGCAAAGGATTCTGGGTAACAGAACCTGGTCCGAGCCACACAAGTCACCACATCTTGGAGTCCCCTAGGTCTCTAGTTTTCAGAAATGCACAGGTTTGGTGGGTTTCCCTAGGTGCCGGCTGAGCTAGAGGCCAAAATCTACAGGTAGGCACTTTGCAAAAAACAGCTCTGTTTTCTTTAAAAAAATGGGATGTGTCCACGTTGCGTTTTGGGGCATGTCCTGTCGCGGCCGCTTGGCCTACCCACACAAGTGAGGTATCATTTTTATCGGGAGACTTGGGGGAACGCTGGGTGGAAGGAAATTTGTGGCTCTCTCAGATTCCAGAACTTTCTGTCACTGAAATGAGAGGAAAAGGTGTTTTTTGGCCAAATTTTGATGTTTGCAAAGGATTCTGGGTAACAGAACCTGGTCAGAGCCCCACAAGTCACCCCATCTTGGATTCCCCTAGGTCTCTAGTTTTAAAAAATGCACAGGTTTGGTAGGTGTCCCTAGGTGCCGGTTGAGCTAGAGGGCAAAACCTACAGGTAGGCACTTTGCTAAAAACAGCTCTGTTTTCTGTGATGCGTCCATGTTGTGTTTTGGGGCATATCCTGTCGCGGGCGCTAGGCCTACCTACACAAGTGAGGTATCATTTTTATCGGGAGACTTGGGGGAACATAGAATAGCAAAACAAGTGTTATTGCCCCTTGTCTTTCTCTACATTTTTCCCTTCCAAATGTAAGACAGCGTGTAAAAAAGACGTCTATTTGAGAAATGCCCTGTAATTCACATGCTACTATGGGCACCCCGGAATTCAGAGATGTGCAAATAACCACTGCTTCTCAACACCTTATCTTGTGCCCTTTTGGAAATACTAAGGTTTTCTTGATAGCTATTTTTTACTCTTTATATTTCAGCAAATGAATTGCTGTATACCCGGCATAGAATAAAAAAAAAACACTGCAGGGTGCAGGTCATTTATTGGCTCTGGGTACCTAGAGTTCTTGATGAACCTACAAGCCCTATATATCCCCGTAACCAGAAGAGTCCATCAGACGTAACGCTATATTGCTTTCGAAAATCTGACATTGCAAGAAAAAGTTACAGAGTAAAACGTAGAGAAAAATTTATGTTGTTTTCACCTCAATTTCAATATTTTTCTTTTTCAGTTGTTATTTTCTGTAGGAAACCCTTGTAGGATCTACACAAATTACCCCTTGCTGAATTCAGAATTTTGTCTACTTTTCAGAAATGTTGCGGTTTCTGGGATCCAGCATTGGTTTCATGCCCATTTCTGTCACTGACTGGAAGGAGGCTGAAAGCACAAAAAATCGTAAAAATGGGGTATGTCCCAGTAAAATGCTAAAATTGTGTTGAAAAATTGAGTTTTCTGATTCAAGTCTGCCTGTTCCTGAAAGCTGGGAAGCTGGTGATTGTAGCACCGCAAACCCTTTGTTGATGCCCTTTTCAGGGAAAAAACCACAAGCCTTCTTCTGCAGCCCCTTTTTCCCATTTTTTTGAAAAAAACTAAATTTTCACTGTATTTTGGCTAATTTCTTGGCCTCCTTCTGGGAAACCCACAAAGTCTGGGTACCTCTAGAATCCCTAGGACGTTGGGAAAAAAGGACACAAATTTGGCGTGGGTAGCTTATGTGAACAAAAAGTTATGAGGGCCTAAGCGCGAACTGCTCCAAACAGCCAAAAAAAGGCTCGGCACAGGAGGGGGGAAAAGGCCTGGCAGCGAAGGGGTTAATACACTTCAACACTAAACAGTGGAATCTTGGGGGTCCACGAAGGCGATCTAATATAAGCAATGTGTTGTTTCTCAATAATAGTGCATGGTATTACAGAATAAACAAACATTGGCAACGTCAATAGGTCTTTCCTTTTATTTCAGGTGCTGATGTAATTGCTTTGCCACATTTTTTCGCCCGATGACCACGGAGTGTACTCATTTTTGCACAGTACCACTCTTACAATGTTTTTTCAATCAAGCTGTAGGAAAAAAACATTACAAGATGGCTGCCATGCATAAGCACACCTGCAAAGCAGTTGTCTTGCATCTAAATAAAAAAACTGCAAGATAGCTTCAGGGCTTGAATGTGCATGCTCTGTAAACAATTGTGACAAAACAGTAAACTAGCTATCATGCTTGCAGACACATGTATGCGTTGAAACTTTAAACACATTTGCCAGGGTTAACATCACTAAAATTGCTTCAACCATGATTTCTTGTCATGCTAACATTACACATATCATGCACTAGTCTTAGCCTTTAAAGAGCACTAGGTTTTGGTACTGGAGGCATCAAGCTGTGAAGGAACTTGCTGAGGCAAAAACTGGTTTCATTTCTACTAATGTGAACACTTTCTTCACATTATAACGAGCTCAGACAAGGCACCTACTTCAATTCTTGGTTTAAACTCTTCAATGTGATCAGTTCTAGAGACGTGTGTCTTTCCTACTTCCTTGCTTAGGAGAACGTCAACATCTTGTACTCAGAGGAGGTTTTGAAAATCCTTCTTGTGCTCGCACCAGAAGGACTTTTTCCAGAAAAATGTTTTGTGATGCAAGGGAATAACTACTCTTATATCCAGAGATTATTTTTCCTCACACTGAGGGAGTGCACTGTGCACAGTGCGCTGACATCATAAAGCGCTTCACTTTCATTGGTACTTGGGTGGAAAGCAGGCGCGCCGAACACGTTACCGTTCCTTACACCGACCTCTAGGGAATACTGTTACTGGAACAAAGTGCAGAGTGAAATCAATAACCCAGAACTGCTAAAAATCCCCTAGAAAATACGCTACAAAATATATTTAAAACAAAATAGAGCAGCGCAGTTGCGGCATATACCTTTCTTCAACTAGAGTGTGGACGCACAGCAGTTGCTCCTAGGTGCTGCTGGGTAAGGTGGCACTTGAAACACGAGACTGTCGCATGTCGCCTCCCTCAAAGATGGTGGACTGGCAAGTGTAGCAAAGCTAAAACTAGAGGTGGAGAGTGGGTTACAGCTTCCTACACCCACCTCTGAGTGTTACTGTTTCAAAGTGCACAGCGCAAATCAATAGCCTACAATGGTAAAACTGTCTCAGAAGATACACTGCATAATATATTTAGAACAAAGTATAGTAACAAGATTTCAGCAGCTGTTGAGCTTAACCCCTTTGCTGCCAGGCCTTTTTCCTTCCTGTGCCGAGCATTTTTTTGGCTATTTAGGGCAGTTCGCGATTAGGCCCTCATAACGTTTTCTCCACAAAAGCTACCCATGTCAAATGTGCATCCTTTTTTCCAACATCCTAGGAATTCTAGAGGTTCCCAGACTTTGTGGGTTCCCCTGAAGGAGATCAAGAAATTAGCCAAAATACAGCAAAAATGTTGTTGGGAAAATAGGTCTGCAGAAGAAGGCTTGTGATATTTTCCCTGAAAATATCATCAACAAAGGGTTTGCAATGGTAAAATCAGCATCTTCCCAGCTTTCAGGAACAGGCAGACTTGAATTAGAAAACCCATTTTGCAACACAATTTTGACATTTTACTGAGACATACTCCGTTTTTACTATTTTTTGTGCTTTCAGCCTCCTTCCAGTTAGTGACAGAAATGGGTGAGAAACCAATACTGGATCCCAGAAAACTAAACATTTCTGAAAAGTAGATAACATTTTGAATTTAGCAAGGAGTCATTTGTGTAGATCCTACAAGTGTTTCCTGCATAAAATAAAAGAATATTGAAATTGAGGTGAAAAAACCCAGCCATTTTTCTCCACATTTTACTCTGTAACTTTTTCCTGCGATGTCAGATTTTTTAAAGCTATATACCATTACATCTGCTGGACTTTTCTGGTTTCCGTCATATATAGGGCTTGTAGGTTCATCAAGAACCCTAGGTAACCAAAGCCAATAAATGAGCTGCACCTTGCAATGGGTTTTCATTCTATACCGGGTATACAGCAATTAATTTGCTGAAATATAAAAAACGAAAAATAGGTATCAAGAAAACCTTTGTATTTCCAAAACGGCCACAAGATAAGGTGGTGAGAAGCAGTGGTTATTTGTACATCTCTGGATTCCGGGGGGCCCATACTAGCATGTGAATTACAGGGAATTTCTCAAATAGATGTCTCTTTACACACTGTATCACATTTGGAATGAAAAAATGTAGTGAAAGACAAGGGGCAATAACACTTGTTTTGCTATTCTGTATTCCCCCAAGTCTCCCAATAAAAATGGTACCTCACTTGCGTGGATAAGCCTAGCGCCCGCGACAGGGAATGCCCCGAAACACAATGATGACACATCACATTTTCACAAAGAAAACAGAGCTGTTTTTTGCAAAGTGCCTAGCTGTGGATTTTGGCCTCTAGCTCAGCCGGCACCTAAGGAAACCTAGCAAACCTACACAGCTTTGAAAACTAGACACCTAGGGGAATCCAAGATGGGGTGACTTGTGGGGTTCTGACCAGATTCTGTTACTCAGAATCCTTTGCAAACACAAAATTTGGCCAATAAAACACATTTTCCTCTCATTTCGGTGACAGAAAGTTCTGGAATCAGAGAGAAGCCACAAATTTCCTTCCACCCAGCGTTCCCCCAAGTCTCCCAATAAAAATGGTACCTCATTTTTGTTGGTAGGCCTACTGCCCGCGAAAGGACATGCCCTAAAACACTATCTGAACACACCAAAATGATTTAATACAAAACAACCTGTTTTTGAGGGGAGGCATCTGCGTTTTTGGTCCTGGGCTCAGCAGCCATCTAAGGAAACCTACCAAACCCAGACATTTCTGAAAACTAGACACCTGAGGAAGTCCAGGGAGGTGTGACTTGTGTGGATCCCCTCGTGTTTTCTTACCCAGAATCCTCAGTAAACCTCAAATTTAGCTAAAAAATAAATAAAAAAAAATCTAATTTTTCCCACATTTCTGTGGGGGATCACCACACTGGGACAAATTTCATACCACACAACGTTCCCCTCAGTCTCCCGGTAAAAATGATACCTTATTTGTGTAGGTGGGCCAAGTGCTTGTGACAGGGAAGAGCCAAAAACATGTCGGAATTGAGGGGGAACCAAAGCGGGTCCAAAAGGGTAGTTTGAAAAAAAATAACATTTTTAGGCTGACAAGTGCAGCAGAATTGTAATCGGTATAGATGAGACAATGCTGGGTGGTAGGAACTCTGTGGATTCCTGCAGATTCCGGAAGGTTCCATCACAAAAATGTGGGGAAAATGTGTGATTTCCAGCAAAGTTGGAGGTTTGCAGGGCATTGTGGGTAAGAAAATGATGCGGTGCATGTGACACACAACACCCAGGAATCACCCAGATGTTTAGTTTTCAGATGTGTCCAGGTCTTGTGGATTTTTCTACATGGCAGGGTCCCAAAGTCCATAAAGTGCAGCGCTCACCATTACAAGTGGCGCGATTTTGAGAGTTAGCCAAGCTCTCATGGCCCAAATGTAAAACCAAAACCCAAAATAATCAAATGTCTTCTTGCTTGCTGTGGGATGGGATGTGTGAGGGGTAGAGCTGAAAGTGTTACCCCCTTCAGTTGGGGTTGGGGCATTACCAGGCTCATACTGGTTGGCAGCCACCATTCCACTTTTTTTTTTAATTCCCTGTCATATAGTATACTTTCTGCCCCCCGGTGTTTGGATCAGGAGTAATTGTCCCATCTGCCCTCTTGTAGGCAAAACTACTTTGGCCCCATTTATTTGGGGTGGGGGTATGGCCATGCCCCCACCCTCTTATTTTGAAAAAAAAACTTCCCTCGTCTCTGGTGGGCTTTCTGCCACCCCTTGGGGGCAGATGGCCCTTCCAAAAATAGGCCAATCTGCCCCCAAGGGTGCAGATATGGGCAACAGTAATGTGCCCCCATGGGGAGTGACCCTTACCCAAGGGGCTGCCCCCAAAGAAAACACACACATACACACACACACATCTCCCGTGCTTAAGTGGTTTCTGCCCCCCTGCAGGCAGATAGGGCTAATAGAAATACACGGATCTGCCCCAAAGGGGAGCAGAAATGGTCAAAAATAAATTTGCCCCTCCAGGGGAGCTACCCTTGCCTAAGGGGTCGCTCCCCTTGCGTGAAATTGGCACAAAAAAAAATCCCCGGTGCCTAGTGGTTTCTGCCCCCCTTGGGGGCAGATTGGCCTAACGAAAATCACCCCATCTGCCCTCAAGGGCAGCAGAAATGGCCTAAAATAAATATGTCCCCCCCCCAGGGGAGCGACCCTTGCCTTAGGGATCACTCCCCTTGCATTAAATTGGCGCAAGGAAAAAAAAAAAACCCTGCACGAGTGATTTTTGCCCTCCTTGGGGGCAAACTGGCCTAACGAAAATCGTCCCATCTGCCACCAAGGGGGGCAGAAATGGTCTAAATATAATTTGCCCCCATGGGTCGCTCCCCACCTCTATATAAAAAAAGAAAAAAAAGAACCCAAAACAATGATCCCTGGCGCCTAGAGGTTTTTGCCACCCATGGGGGCAGATTGGCCTAATAACAATAGCCCGATCTGCCCCCCTGTGGACCAACCCTTGCCCAAGGGGTCGCTCCCCTTATGCCAATTTCATTTTTGCTATAAATCCCTGGTGTATAGTGGGCATTTCAGAAGCTGGATCGCTCCACGATCCGGCTTCTGAAATGCTCTGAGAGACTTCAAAGGGGAGGGAATTCCTTTCCTTCTCTTTGAAGCCTCTCAAGCCGACATGATCGGAAGAGAATGCTTCCCATCGCGCTCCCTCCGAGCTCCAGGCTGAGGACAAAATGGTTACGTCCTCGGGACAGGAGCACTATTGTAGGGGGCGTCACATGAAACACTAAACTGTGGGTTTGTAAAACAAGTAACCACTTAAACATATCACTTGTGTTACTGGAACAAAAAGCATTAGCCTAGAATCAAAACAGGAATCCCCCCAAAGTCATGCTTCTTCATATATTTAAAACAAGGTAAAGATGCAAAATGTCAGTATAAATCTTCCTTCTTGGCATAGGCCCCTACCCTTTCACTAGACAGTATTTCTGCCACAACAGGAGGCAGAATGTGATGGTTACCTCGTCCATCAGTCCATACAGCACCAGCACCATACAGCACCAGTTTTAGCGCTGGTGGCGCCCTGTGTGACAGTCTTTTTTGGCACCCCTGACCACCACTTGGATTCCCTAACTACCACCTGGAAAACGTGTCCCTCATCTCTCCATAGCTGCCCTTTCGCATACATTGATTTTTTTGAAAGCGCTTTACTAACCCACTCAGCTATCCACATAAAATATAGTTCAGGTATATTAACACTCTACCTATTTAATGGCAAGTCAAAGCTGCAGGAACCTTTATCTCAAGAGTTACCTTGACATTTTAATTGCATCCTGAAGTCTGGAGCAGTTTTTAGCAGGTGCTTTTAAATTGCATGTTTCTAACTTATTGCTGAACACAGCGCCCCCTGAGGACCGCGCCCCCCAATCTAGGTCAGCACCCGGTGCGGCCGCACCACTCGCAATGTCCTAAAGCCAGTCCTGAGCCCATATGTGAAAATTACACCCCACAAATATTAATTTTGACTCACTTGTCATTGTGAATGGCTGTACTGTTTGGGCTCTGTGCCAAATGGCAGCCAAGAAATCCTACCAACCCTGGCTATTTATTAAACCTAGAGACCCAGTGTAATGCAGGCTGGTGTGGTTTGTATGAATTCCATCATATATTGCTACCAAGTAAGCCCTGTCAATGCCAAAACATGGGTCAAAACAGGCTATGTTCTGTTTATTTTTGTTACAACCCACACTTCTGATTGAAACGCTGCCTTCGATGTGGAGGTGATCCTAACTCACATCATTGAAATTGATCAGACAAATAATCGTGTGAATACCCTATTGACACCAATTAACTATATCACCAGATGTTCCATGTTTTTACTATTTCCGGTCATGTCAAATAGGCCTAGCCACTCAACTGCTTTTATCAGGAGAAAGGTGGGAGTGTTGGGTGGCAGAAATATAATGGATCTCAACAGGTTCCAGAAGGTTCCCACTCAGAAATGGAAGAAAATTGTGGTTTTAGCATATGCTCGGCTTTCTAGGTATGAAACGTTAGTAGGAGATGTGCAAATCACACCACTCTAGACTCATCTTGGCGTATGGCTTTCAGAAATATCTGAGTTAGTTATGTTTTCCTCCATGGTGGCCAAGCCCTGGGCCAATTCCATATCTACCCTGTTTCTCTTTTGCATTTTGGACATCCAGACATGGGGGGATAGGGCGTTTTTTATTGGGAAAAGTATGAGGCTATGTAATAGTATAACACTTGTCATTGTCAATTGAATTCCTCTCCATTTTTGGCTCCCAAATGTAAGCCAGTGTGCAAAAAAACACTTTTGAAAATGCCCTTCTGGTCACATAATAATGTGGGCAACCCTTAATTCAAGATTTTGCAAATAATAATTATTCCTAAACTCACTGTATTGGGGCCATGTCATAAATACATACCTTTCCTGTATTCCCCCTTTTCATTATCTCATTTTATCATATAAATTGATGCAAAGTAGGCATACCATAAAAATATCTTTATAAGCTGCAGCACAGCTGTTAGCTTTGGGTATTGTGTATTTTGGACAACCAAAAAACACTATGGTGGTCATTATGACATTGGCGGTGAGTGATAAAGTGGTGGAAATACCACCAACAGGCTGGCGGTAATTACCGCCAAATTAAGACCATAGACAGCCAATGTACCACACCATCCGCTAGGGCATTAACACCACTGACCACGGCGGCAGCCATCAACAGCCAGGCGGAAGACAAGGTACCGCCCACCACCTTATGAAACTGCAATCCGCCAATATTTCTGGGGCAGGACCAACGCCATTGAAAGCCCTGTGGAAACACTGCTCAGAAGACCAAAGACTCACCATCAGAGAGACAGAGAAGAACAATGCCGCCATAGAACCGGCATTGCAAGTCTTCCCGATGCTCTTCTACGTCATAGTCCACCCGGAACACCAATGCTGACAAAGACGGCAACAGTGAGTACAGCCACCTAGAAGGAGGGATGGAGGAAAAGAAGAGTGGCACACACACACACACACACACAACACACACACAACACACACCAGACACACACACACACCATACACACAACCAGCTGCGACTAGAGTTTGGACGTACTGAAAATATATTAGCATGGCAAAAGCCACCAAATTAACCAGATATCTACAATTGTCCAGAAAGGGCCAATGCCCAGTCTAAAGTACTAAGGGCTCACATGGCCACAGAGCACAGTCCAAGGCCAAACTCGTTTCCTGATGACATCCTCACAGAACTGTGCAGGGGCAAAGGCTGCTGTGTTGCAGCTGGAGGTCAGGGTTTCTTCCCTTTCATGTCAGGAGGTGAGAGCTTCTTCCCTGTCCTGGCTGTTGGAGTGGGATCCTTCCGCTTCCCCTCTCTTGTTTCCCTTCCTGGCTGTTGGAGTGGGATCCTTTCCCTTCCTGGCTGGTGGAGTGGGATCCTTCCCCTTCCTAGGTGGTGGAGTAGGATCCTTCCCCTTCCTGGGTGGTGGAGTGGAATCCTTCACTGTCTTGCCTCCACGACTAGGAGGTGCTTCCACTGTCCGCGTGGACTGTTTGGCTGAGGTGCTGGGCTGGGTCAATGTGACCCCTGCTCCTACAGGCAGGATGGGGGGAAGGGGGAGAGAAGAGGTCAAGTTGGGCAAGGAAACATTTCTTAGGGATGGTAGGGCGGGATGAGGGAGGAGAGATGGGAGTGGAGGTTGAGGGAGTGGTTGTTGAAGGAGTACGTCTGCTGGACTTGGGTGCAGGTGCATGGGGAATGTGCTGATGTGAGGTGGATGGCTGCTGGGTGTATGAGTGCCTGCATTTGTGTCCTTTGTGGGGGACAGACAGGGTGGGAGAGGACACAGGGGACACATGGATGGATGTTGTGTTTGTGTCTGCAAGTGAGGTGCGTGTGTTGCTTGATGTGGTGATGCTGGTGGTGGATGTTGAAGCAGTGCATGCAGGTGTGAGTGTGGACGTGACTATGAGGGAGGTGGAGGAGGAGGAAGGGGAGACAATGGAGGCAGTGGATGTGGTTGTATGTGCAAAGGTCTTGTGTTTGTGTGAGTGCTTGTGGGCTGAAGTGTGGTGCCTATGTCTGACTGTGCCACTCATGTGTGCATGCTGGTCTGTATGTGTGGATAGCAAGGGTTCGAGTTGAGGAGACTGGGACTGGGAAGTGGTAGCTGGAGAAGGGCCATTAGAAACAGGGACAATGGCTGCCATCAAAGAGGAGGCCAGAGCCTGAACTGATTTCTGTTGGGCCACCAATCCACAGTGAATTCCGTCCAGGAATGCACTGCATTACTGGATCTGGGATGCCAGCACCAGGATGGCATTCACAATGGTTGACTGCCCTACAGAGATGGATCTCAGGAGGTCAATAGCCTCTTCACTCAGGGCAGCAGCGCTCACTGGGGCAGGGCCTGAGGCGAAGGAGAAGCCCACCCTCATGGGCTAGCGGGCATGGGCAACTTGCTGAGGGGCTACTGGGAGGGCGGTGCTAGTATGGGGAGTGGCTGCTGTACCTGCAGCTGGGGTGGTCACAAGGGTATCCACCGCCACCAGGGAGCCTCCATTGGAGAAGGTATCCGAGTCAGTGTTGTCACCTCCTTTATCTGCCGTGGTGCTCCCCTCGCCCTCCATCCCACTGGTTTCCTCAGCTTCGATGGACCCTGCCTCCTGGGTCCTGTGGGATGCAGCTCTCTCTGTGGCCGGTGCCTCTGCTCCTCCGCCAGATGATGCTAATACACACATGGACAGGATGATAGAAGGAAAAAGGGGGGAGAGAGAGAAAGGGAACACTCAATTACTGCACTAACACCACAGTTGGCATGCACAGCACTGTCACACACAGGGATACGGATTGAGCACTATGCATTGCACTGCTACTGATTTGGGTAGTTGTCACAGCAAGATTAGGGCCAAACACTGCCAACTGCACACCTCCTAGGACCCACAAAGCCCTGACTGACATGGAATGCAAACAAGCTAGATTACATGCATTTGCCATACACCCGTTACCCTTGAGCTGGATCATGCTCCAATGTCTGGCCTGGCATTAAGGGGCACCCACTAACTCACATGCAGTACCCAGATCCCATGCCACCTACTATATTAGTAATGCCCATTGTAACCACCCCCTTGTGGCTGCTGTGATGCCCTCAAGTGCCCATTCAGCTCTGGGTAGGCCACCGCCAGTATGCAGGCCATCGGGGGGGTCAGTTTCCGACGGGCACCCCTTCCTCATTGGGAGGACATCCCCTGCTGGTCCTCTGTGGTCTTCCGTGCCCAGTGCTCAGGTCTCCCATAGTATCCTGCAAGTGGTGCACCACCTGCTGTAGACCCCAACGGTCCGTACGTTCTTGGCGATGGCACGCAACAATTCATTCTTTTGATATGCGCTGACCTGCAGATGGAATGCAGACAGGAGGACACCATTACACATACAATCGATCCTGTGAAGCATATGGCCCACCAATCCAGTTTCCATCACCATTGGCACAAACATCGTCTGGCGCTCACCATGTACACTACCACCAGACATCCCTCCCAATTACACAATGCTTGCACACACATCCTCATGCATCCTTCCCACATGCATCGTGCCCAGGGTGTACTCACCTGTTGGTCTGGAGGCCCATGCAGAAGTCCATAGTGGGGCAGGACCCCATCCACCAGTCGCTCCTTGAAGGCAGGGGCCCTTTCCCAGGTCACACGTGCCATGGTAGGTTCCAGACATAGGTCACAGCAGCACATGCAGTGTAGGTGTCGTCCTGTGTAAAGTCAGGAAATAAGTGAGTACTTGGATAGAAAATTGCAGTCATGTTCGCGGCGGTGTACACCATCACCGCAGGCACTAATCCCTATTAGCCACTGTACTCCATAGATCCCCAGATTAGCCAATGAGGAATTGCCCAGCGGTGCAAGACCGCCTTCTGCCACGATGCCAACATCAGCAGAGTTACCTCACTTCCACCTGTCCCAAGATACAGGACAGGTGATGAACAATGATCAGAGCAACCATAACTGTGTCATTCCCTAAAATAGCACATACATTGCCTTTCCCACTGTCCCATCACATTGATGCTGTGTGTACACTGAGGTGGTGGGTCCTTTGTTCAAATTGTGACAGCCTACTCACTCTTGTGTCCCTTAGATACCTACCACTGCAGATGACTAGGAGGAGTAGACAAACCCCCGGGTGCAGAACCCTTGTAGACTTGGCTACGCTGGAGACAGGCACATTATACTCACCTATAGACTGGACAGGGCCACAATCACAGAGCTGTGTTCCAAATTGGAACCTGACCTGATATCAGCCATCCGTCATCCCATTGGGATCCCCCCTCTTGTACAAGTGCTATCAGTGCTCCATTTCCTCGCAACTGGTTCTTTCCAAGTGACAGTGGGCTTGGCAGCAGGAATGTCGCAGCCAATGTTCTCAATCGTGCTGGCGAGGGTTCTGTCTGCCCTGGTAAAGCACATGTGCATCTACATTGTTTCCCCCAGGTGGAAGATTTGGCCACTGTTAAGGCAGGCTTCTATGCAATGGGGCATATCCCCAATATTATTGGGGCGATTGACTGTACACATATTGCGTTCGTCCTCCCTCCCACCAGAATGAACAGGTGTTCAGTAATTGAAAGAGTTTCCACTCAATGAATGTGCAAATGGTGTGCCTGGCGGACAAGTACTTTTCCCACATCACTGCCAAGTATCCTGGGTCAGTGAATGACGGCCTTGTCCTGAGGAATAGCGGCATCCCAAATGTGATGGCCCAACTACAGAGGCACAGGGTGTGGCTAATAGGTGAGCCAGAGTCCCCACCCACTGTATGTCAGTGTATGCCTTCAGGTGTTATCCCCACAGGATTGTGTAAGGCTAAAGTTTGTCCCTCTCTATTTGCAGGTGACTCTGGCTACCCAAACCTATTGTGACTCCTGACCCATGTGAGGAATGCCAGGACAGAGGCTGAGAACCGTTATAATGAGGCACATGGGCAAACCAGAAGAATAATTGAAAGGACCTTCAGCCTTCTGAAAGGCAGGTTCAGGTGCCTCCATCGGACAGGTGGATCCCTGTGCTACTCACCCGGGAAGGTGTGCCAGATAGTAGTGGGATGCTGCATGTTGCATGTCTGACCCTCAGACGGCATGTGCCTTTTCTGTGGGTGGAGGAGGCTGCAGATGCCCCTGTGGCAGCAGTGGACCCTGAGGACAGTTAGGATGAGGAGGCAGAGGATGAGAATGTGGACAACAGAACATCAGTTATACGTCAATACTTCTAATGGCACACAGGTGAGACAGTGGAAATGATCAATGCTCTGAATATTGATTTCATCTGTGTGCCTGTGGCATGATGGCATGATGGCATTCACTTCTTTTGTATCTAAACTTACTGTCACCTATGGCTTGTCATTTAACAGATGTTGGTGATATGACAACAGTGTCCCGATGTGATTACTACAGACAGTTACAGGTCATTAATTTTATGCTATCACAGTGTCGATATCATTTGCACCAGATGTGACTGTTCCACTAAATCCAGATTTTCAACACATAAAATACTATCAGTCAAGTTGTGTTCAAGGGTGTTTATTGTAGTGCTATAAATCTGAGGGTAAAGTACAATGGAATGGGGTGATGGTAGAGGAAAGTCCAGGGTATTGTTCCGGACTGTTTGTAACACAGGTCCAGTGTCCAAGGGACCATCAGAAGGGGAGTAAAGGTAGTTCAAAGTGGACAAGGTGAGATGTTGGGTCACAAGGGGACAATCAGGAGAGTCTCATCTCCTGGTGGTGGTCTAGGCAAGTGTCACTGGCTTCTGTCTGGGTCGCACGGAATGTTTAAAGGGTGGTTCACCTTCTGCAGGGGGACGGGTGCTTGTGGCCTGTGGTTCCTGTGGTGGAGCCTCCTGCCCACTAGCTGCAGCAGAGGTGGTGGACTGGTCAATAGACCGGCCAGTGGTAGGGGCCCGCTGGTGTGCTGTTGATTCCCTCATGATGTTGGCCATGATGTGGGGGTGCTGGGTGGGTGCTGTGGTGTTGGATACTGATGGGGAGGCTCTGTGGTAGACTTTGAGTGGGCTGGGGAGACCGACTGTCCAGTGGTCCCTGATGGGCCAGGTTGTTGATCCAGATCCTGAAGTCCAGAGTTACTGTCATCACTGGAGGCATCTTCTGTTGGGGGACTGGTTTGTAGTGGTACCTCCTCTCAGCTGACATTGGCTGGAGCATCTGTGGGGATGTAAGTGATATATTATGCATCATGCCTGTGACATATTGTAGATCCCTAGCTTCCCCTCTATCGTTGCTTTTGCCCTGCCACCTTGGTTTGTGTATATTGATGTTTTGTGGGATTGGTAGTTCCCCTATGCTGTGCATGCTTTAGTAATGGGTGTCCATGCAGGGCCGGGAGGGCTGTCCATGCATTGATATAGATTGCAGGGCTGGGCATTGGGGTTAGTCATATGTGTAAAGTGCAGTGTGTGGGATGGAGTGGTGTGATGGGAGTGAGGGTGAGGGTGTGTGATGGCATGCAGGTATGGGGTTTGATTAGTAATAAATGTTGACTTACCAGTGTCCAGTCCTCTGGCAACTCCACTAAGTCCCCCAGGATGCAGTAATGCCAGTCCTCTGTATGGCGAGCTGGTGCCTTGCTGTTATGGAATCTACCTTCCCCCATGGGTCATTCCATCTCGTCCTGATGTCGTCCATTGTTCTTGGATGCTGTCCCACAGTGTTCACCCTATCCACAATTCTCCGCCATAGCTCCATCTTCCTTGCAATGGATATTTGCTGTACCTGTGCTCCAAACAGCTGTGGCTTTACCTTGGCTATTTCCTCCACCATGACCCTCAACTCCTCATCAGTGAAATGGGGGTGCCTTTGTGGTGACATGGGTGTTGTGTGGTGTGTAAGTGTGTTGTTGTTAGGTACTGTGGTTGGGTGTGTGAGGGATATATGGGTGTATGTGGTGTGTGTGTCTAGTTGTCGCAGTGGTCTTGGTGTCAGTCTGGTGGCAATGATTTGTATTCATAAAGGTTTGTGAGTGTGTTTTTTATAGTGCTGTGGGAGGATGAGTGTGGTGTGTGTGTGTATGAGTGTCAGGTGTGTGTTTTTGGTATTGGCCAATGTTGTGCAGTTTAGTATTTGGGTGTCCATTCTGAGCGTGCTGGTGTGTACGCCAATGGTTTACAGCCATTGAATGTCTGCCGTGGTGATTCATGGGTCATGATGTAATGGGCGATGTTTTGTTGGCGTAACGGTATGGGTGTTGGTACCTACACTTTAGCACTGACCTTTGGTCTGGCGGATTTGTGTATGTGGCAGTATTCTGTAATATTGGTGAGTGTGAGTGTCATAATATGGAGAATGGATATTTGCCACCGCACCGGTATGATGGCAGCCATCACCGTGGTGGTAAGCAGCATTTACCGCCAATGTCATAATGAGGGGGAATTTATCCCTATCATCAGAAAGGTCTAACTGACCTATTGGTAAATTACCTTTGTAAATCAGCCATTGAGGCAAAACATTCCAGAAAAAAGGCCATCTAATTTTTTTTTTCCATTCCTCTTTTCATTATTTTATTTTGTTTCAATAATTATATTCCTGTGTGTCTACATTTTAGAAATGTATCGTTTTCTGAGTGTACCTATGGGTTTTACACTTGTTTCTACCACAAACCACAAGTAGGTAGAAACAATGAAATAACAATAGGAAAAATCATCTACCACTTACAAAAATGCAAACATGGACTTATAAAAATATGTTTTAAATTCTATTCCTCAAATCTGGGAATGGTTACCTTAGTACAGCAACGTTTTCCTAACTTTTATTAAAAAATACACCTTACTGCACAGCATTTTTTCTTGTCCCATATTTATCAACAACCCAACTATTACTATATTTTGACTATTTTCATTGTCCCCTCCAAGAGAAACCACAAACCCTGGATATCTTTAAAATCCCCAATATGTTGCAAAAAAGGATGTAACTTTGGCCTGGATTCTTTTTGTGGGAAAAAGGTTATGATGGCTTAAGCATGAACGTCCCCAAACATCAACACAGGGTTCGGCAATGGAGGTGGGAAGGAGAATAAGCCTCTTCATATAAGGGGATAACACATAAGTAAAAACATTACAAGAAGGCTGCTGTGCAGCCGTGTGCACCATAGGCAGCCATTGCATGAAAGCCACTTTAAAAAATAATAGAAAAGCCATGTACCTTCCACAGAATGCTGTGGCTTTAAGAACAGTCCACTCAGCGAACAACAAATCTTAAAAAATTCCAACAAGGAAAAGCTGAAGGGGACTGCCCAAACACCCACTCTCCCTGCACTGTACGTGTATGTATCATGTATGTTGTATTGTATCAATAGCCTGTAGTCTCTGACTGACAGTTATAAATGCCTGTAAGCCAGACTTAATAAACAGTAATTATTCAACTGAGGTTGAAGTATTCCTTGTTCACAAATACTATATACACCAACTATTCAGTAAAAAGCTACTTGGCATATGCATGGTTATTTTCAGTTTTCAAGAGTAATTTTATTTCTTTGTCTGATAAACTGATAATCCTCCCACTCTATTTATAATTGGGTAGTCTGTCATCTTTACTGTGCTTATGGTCTGGTGGCTCCACTGGTCGATATCGCACACCAACAGCCCAACCGACTTGAGGCTGTTGGAAGTACATTAGGCCTTCTGCCTTATTAAGAGTGAATGATCTGATGTACTTTTTTTTCCTCTTCAGAACAGTCAATGTAAGCCTTGTGTTCAAAAATTAAAAATGAGCCCATAGTCTAGGAGAAAATAAATGGGTGTCAGGGTCATTATTTTTTTGTTTTACAAAAGTAAACTCCCACCATTGGAATCACTATGGCTCTGGCATCGAGCTCGATCTCAACGTATGGTGGGCAGTAGTCCACTGGGCCCCAGACGTAAGAAACTCTGTTCTGCTCGCAGGTACGTGGTGTCCATAAACTGCTCAATATGGCCCAAAGTCTTGCTTAAAATGTTTTCAGCAAGCAAAACTACTGTAATGCTAATTCCTTGGGTAAGGGACTCAATGTACTATGGTAGGTGGCCATTTTTCACCGTAAGACTTTTGTCGTCACTGCAGATGATTGTATGCAACATAAAAAGTAAAGGGCTGCAATACTCAGCAGGAATAAGTAGATTTATTCTGTGTACTTGGTAGAATTGCAGTCTATGCAGTTGCATAACACAGTAAAACTTACAAGGGCCTATCCTATCAAGCAAATAGTGGAGGGAGTGTACCTGCATATTGAGCTAAAAGTGAGCCAGCAAATTTAGGTTTACATATGTACTCAACAAATTACAAAATAGATGGCAAAAGGTACCCTTAGAATCCCCAAAATTTTGGAAAAAAGGAAATAATGTTTGCCTGGATTCCTTTTGTGGAAAACAATTATGAAGGTTTAAGCATGAATTGCAACAAACACCAAAAAAAGGCTCAACATAAGAAGTGGCGAGGGGAAGAAGCCTTATCATATAAGGGGATAACGCATAAGAAAAAAACATTAGAAGAAGGCTGTTGCGCATGCCTGTGCACTGTAGGCAGCCATTTAATAAAAGTCACTGTGAAACATATTAGAAAAAAACATGTACCATCCACAAAATGCCATGGCTTTAAGAGAAGTCCAACCAGCGAATGACAAATCTTAAAAAATTCCATTAGAGAAGAGCTGAAAGTGACTGACAAAGAGCCCACTCTCCCTGTACAGTATGTGTATGTATTATGTATTTTGTATTGTATTGGTAACATGAAGTCTGAGACTGACAGTTACCACTAACTGCTAAAAAGCAAACGGGAATGATTAACTATATGTGTTAACCTCAAATCTCTTATTAACATAAATATTGACATTTATCTCTTTTATAGAAACACCTTAATAAATGCATGATGGATGAGTTTTACACCATAAAATCACATACTCTCATCAAGTGAAATGGTGAGTCCCAGATAAACAAGACACTGCCGAGCAAATATGTCCATGTAAGGGACATCAGCATTTATGTGTCACCATAAGGTGATTTACTGCATTTGCTGTTTAGTGTGAAGCTGGTATTGTAGGAAAGTGCCATCTTTCTTGGCATGTTACCCCCAATATCTGCCTGATTGTCAGTGTGTTATGACTGTGTCACCGGGATCCTGCTAGTCAGGACCCCAGTCCTTATGGTTTGTGGCCTACATGTCAGTATGGTTTACTGTTTTGTCAGTATGCTTGACTGTGTCACTGGAGTCCTGCTAATCAGAACTCCAGTTCTTATACTCTCTCTGTTTCCAAATTTATCACTATGGTCTAGTGACTACATATTTCACTCCAGATTGGCATACTAGACCTCCCTTATTAGTACCTAGTATATGGTACCTAGGTACCACTGGCATTGTGGTTCTGGGTGATTCTTATGGGCTGCAGCATTTCTTTTGCCACCCATAAGGAGCTCATACAAACACTTCTTCAGGACTGCCATTGCAACCTGAGTGAAATACTGTAAGCACTATTTCAGAGCCATTTTTACTGCATCAGGGCACTTATAAGTCACCTATATATCTTACCTTCAGACCCTGAAGGTTAGCTGCATAGTACCTGTGTGGGATGGCACCCCTGCACTAGCAGAGGTGCCCCCATGCCATCCAGGCCCATTTTACCAGACTTTGTGAGTGCGGGGACACCATTATAAGTGTGCACTACATATGGGTCAATACATATATGTAGCTTCACAATGGTTACCCCGAATATGGCCATGTGAGGTGTCCAGGAACTGGAAATTGTGCCACCAATCTGATTCTGGTATTGGGGGCCAACTCCATGCACCCTGGGGGCTTCACCATGGACTCTCAGTGCTGCCAAACCAGCTCTCTGAGGTTTCCACTGCAGCCCCAGGTGCTGCCACCTCAGACAGGCTTCTGCCCTGCTGGGGCTTCAGCAGCCAGACCCAGGAAGGTAGAACAAAGCATTTCCTTTGGGAGAGGGGTGTTACACCCTCTCCATTTGGAAGTAGGTGCTACAGGAATTGGAGGGTTATCCTCCCAGAGCCTCTGGAAATGCTTTGAAGGGCAAAGATGGTGCCCTCCTTGCATAATCCAGTCTACACCAGTCCAGGGACCCACATTCCTTGATCTGGCGTGAAACTGGACAAAGGAAAGGGGAGTGACCACTCCCCTGTCCATCACCACCCCAGGGGTGGTGCCCAGAGCTCTGCCAGAGTGTCCCTGGGTTCTGTCATCTTGTTTTCAGGATGTCAGGGAACTTTGGGAGCATCTGAGTGGCCAGTGCCAGCAGGTGACATCAGAGACCCCTCCTGATAGGTGCTTACCTAGTTAGGTGACCATTCCCCCTCTGAGGGCTATTTAGGGCCTCTCCTTTGGGTGTTTCTTCAGAGTTTGTTTTGCAAGACTCCAGCAGGAATCTTCTACAACCTCTTTTTCACCTTCTACCATCAGATCAACTGCAGAACTGCTCCAGGAACTGTACAACTGCAACAAAATATCCAAGAAGGCTACTGCAACTGTATAACTTCAGCTCCTGACAGCAACTGCAACAGTTTCCAGGTCGTGCATGCTCCGAGGACTGCCTGTCTTCACAATGCACCAGAAGGACCGAAGGAATCTCCAGTGGAGCGATGGAGTCACTTCTCTGCTTCAGCAGGCACCTCTCTGAAGCAACAACCAGTACTCTGGGTCTCCTCTCCTGACAATGAGCGTGGATCCTGGTACACAGGTGGTAGACCAAAGTGACCCAGACTACCCAAAGGTCAAACTGTCCAAATTTGGTGGCGATAAGAGCTTGCCTGCCCAAGCCAGACAGTGCCCCTGTGCACCGCATGTTTCACAGCTCCTAGGGCTTCTGTCTGCTTTTCCAAGGAAACCTTTGTGCACAAAATTGCCCAGGTCCCCAGCACTCTATCCTGTGACGCTCAGCTCTTTGAGTTCTTCTCCAGCGGAGTGGGTTCCCTTTGTGTAGTGCTGCAATGACCACGATTTGCAACTCTTTTTTCCCCATGTCCTGGGACTCCTGTGGGTGTTGCCTGATCTTCTGAGGGTTCGCTGAAGTGCTGAGCTGATCTGAGCTGAGACCCCCAGGTCCCTCCTGGGCCCAGTTAGTGCCTTTTCCCACCAACCAAGTCTTTTGCAGGAGCCAAGGCTTGTTGGCAAAATCCAATAATGAAATCCAGCCTGCATTCTTCTACTCAATGTGGGACATCTCGTGCACCAAGCAGGAACCTGCAGCTGTCTTCTTTGGTATATTTCTGACTTTTTCTTCCAACTGGAGAGTCAACTTTTGCACCTTCATCCGGGTTAGCAGGGGCTCCTGTTCTTCCTGGACTCTTCAGCTGTTCTTGGACTTTGTCTCCTATCTCTGCAGGTGTTCAGGTCCAGGAATCCATCATTGGTGCCTTGCATAATTCTTTATCACACTTCTAGTGTGTTCTGAGGAAACTTGCTCTACTTTACTCCTGTTTTCCTGGGCCTTGGGGTGGGGTACTTTTCTTACCTTTGGTGTTTTCTTACACTCCCAGCGCCCCTCTACACACTGCTCTTGCATAGGTGGTAAACCGACATTCACAGTCCACTATTTTATTATATGGCATGTGTTCCCCCAAGCCCATTGTAACCTGTGGTTACTTTAACTATTTGCACTATTCTATGACTGTTTACTTACCTGAATTTGGTGACTAGTGTATATTTTGTGTATAATACTTACCTCCTAAGGGATTATAGCCTTTAAAGCATATTTGGAATAATGTCACTAAAATAAAGTACCTTTATTTTTGGTAACACTGAATATTGCCTTTCTTGTGTGTAAGTACTGTGTGACTACAGTGGTATTGCAAGAGCTTTGCATGCCTCCTAGTTCAACCTTGTCTGCTCTGCCTACAGCTACCCCTAGATAGCCTGGCTTCTAGTCACTGACTACATTTCACTAATAAGGGATAACTGGACCTGGTATCCACTACAAACCAAGCCAGCCTCCTACAGGTATTACAGTTGACAAATACATATATTTTCACATACCTGAATTAGCATGTACAAATCGGCATATGTCTGACAATTTTGTGTGTATGGTTTTATAGTGGAGATTATACATTTTTTACCCCATAAAACAATTTGTGTTTCAGGAATAACTTGTACTCCATAAACATATCTTATTCACACAGTTCAGAATAAGATATGTTCCCAATTCATAGTTTTCAATTGAGCTCTGAATGTTGCTGGAGATTTTTATGGAAAATAAAAACATATTAAGTAACTGACACTAGGCCTAACAAGGAGCCATATTTTAAAAAAATCTGCACTTTTCTTTCTAAACTTTGCATGACATATGTTTGTGTGACTCATTTAGTGTGATTAACATTGACAAATTCCATAAAACATATTCAGAATAAATGCAACAGATGTTTTTATTGTAACCTTTGGATGACCTATTGTAGTATCTTGGCAGATGAAGATCAAAGAGATGGCTTCAGATGTAGATTTATTTCAGAATATATACACAGACCCACGAAGAACCACTGCTTGTCAGGTGAAGATCAACAGTCAAGTGATCTCACCTAGCAACCAGGGCTCTACACAGGGAAAAGGAACATCACAATGGCAAGTGAGAACCTTCCAAAGTACATAGGAAATAGCAAAGATACGTATTTATACATTTGCATTAAACAGAGAATATTCAGATACTACACACCCTTCCCCATACAACAATTAGCTCAAATCATAATCTTGCAATCAAACAGGTAGTTTGCAAAGTCTTTTACTATTTACATTGGACTGGAATGAAGTAAAAGCAATAACATCCAACTTCTTATCTAAAGTATTATTTGGCACATTTTGAGAACTCCTATTGATCTCTTCGTTGGAAAGATTAGAAACTTGTTTGACTTCTAAAACATTAGGGTTGAAAGACTGAGCCTGGATCGATCTCTGTTGGGCCGCCAAGCCAGTGTGAATGCCCTCCAGAAATGCATTTGTTTGTTGCATTTGGGGTGCCAGCTCCTGGATGGCATTCACAATGATTGACTGCCCTACAGAGATGGATCTCAGGAGGTCAACAGCCTCCACACTCATGGCCGTAGGGCTCACTTGGGCAAGGCCTGAGGTGCCTGGGGCAAAAGAGATGCCCACCCTACTGGGTGAGCGGGCACGGGCAACTCAATGAGGGGCTGCTGGGAGGGCAGTGGTGGTACGGGGTACCAGGAAGCTTCCATCAGATGAGATATCTGTGTCTGAACTGTCTCCTCCAGTCTCTGCCGTGGTGCTCCCCTCGCCCTCCATCCCACTGGTGCCCTCAGGGTCAGTGGACTCCTGGGTCCTGTGGGATGCAGCTCCCTCCATCACCGGTGCCTCTGCTCCTCCGCCAGATGATGCTAATGCACATAAGGACAGGGTAACAAAACAAAAAGGAGGGGAAACAAAGGACACACCTGGTCAGTGTCTGCACCAACATCACCGTTGGCGTACACACTACTCACACACAGGTAACAGCCATACGCACTATGCATTGCACTACCAGTAATTTTGCTAACCACCAAGGCATGGGGAGGGGCACACAACGCCCAATGCAGCAGATCTGGGCCACATAGTCAAACAACAACAAGCAAGGCGGCGTGGACAACAAAGAACACATGCATGCCTATAGCAAAAGCATACTGGCTGACTACACAAAATAGACGCATGCCACATGTTCATTATTCAAACAATAACACACAAGGAGGCATAGATGACAAAGAACACATCCAGGTGTATGGCAAAAGGGTGCAGACTGGCTACACAAACTGGACCAGGGCAACATGCTCAAACAACATGAACGGAGGCATGGACAACAAAGAACACATGCAGGCCTGTGGATCCTGACTATACAAAATGTCTGCCAGCCACATGGCATAGAGTACAAAGACAACATGGTGGCAAGCACACACACACTGACCAGACATATGAGGCATGGTAAACAATGCTGAAAATGCTACCATTAATTCAATAAAAAATAAGTCAGCTATAAAAGTTTTACAGTAGCACACACCCTCCCATGACATCAAATATTAGCCCACCAAAATATACGTTTTGCAGCAAAAATACATGACATGCAAAAAAACACATTTCAGTTAATCCAATGCTATACCTCTCCTAAATCCTAGATGTTTTTAAACAAGGTATAATCAATAGTTGCTTCTGTTACCCAATGACTTGTACTGCCAGGATGGTTCATGGGCAGTCTCGGCCACATGGTAAAATAAATGAATAGTAAAAATGTAACAAACATGGAGAAAATGTACCTAACAGTGTAACCTTTTTCCCTTACAAAAAAACAAAAATGAAATGCAAATAAATGCTGGACCCCTACTGCAACTTTGTTCCACCCACCATAACCACAATCAAATTAAAAACTTGAATAAAGGTAGAAATATATACTAACCCATGCCCTCTATCAAACAATACCCTTATCCAAAAGTTTTTCAACGTACTTGTGATGTCACAAAAGTCCTTAAAACCCATTAGTGTATGAGCAGCGGGAATTGCACAGAGAGAGAGCGATCCTTTCAACTCAAAATCCAAATGAAAAGTGACCAACAGATAGACAAAGCAATCGAGCAGCCTTCTGGAGAGGAAGAGGAAGTTTGCTTTTCTGTGAACTTCCTTACTTTTGAAAAAAGTAAAATAAAACAATGTTTTTCACAGTAAAAAAACAACCTAAGCCATCTGTTTGGGTAGAATATTTACTTGACAAATCATATGATTTATTAACAGTGGATGAAGATCAATGTTGAAAGCAGGATGCATGTCAGGTACATTCTTGTATATCCTGGTCCCAGTCTGTTACCATTAACGGCGAGTGAAATTAAGTTAAATGTTTATTTGAAAAAATAGGAACCATCCTTAGAAATGATTAGGAAGTAATTGCTCCATAGTGATGTAGAACCCACTAAATAAATAACTACATTTCTCCAGTCCACTTTATTATATCATCCAAAGTAAGAAAATCAAACCATAAGAAAGCAGACAAGAGAAAAGATCTTCAGGGATTTCAAAATAGTAGCCCCTTTTAGCTAGTGGCTCTGTGGGCTCACAGTTCTGGCCTGATTTTGAGGTCTTGTCTTGAGACAGATTCATCTGTTACTACCTTTGTGTATCAATTAATGTCCATTACATATTATTACTGTCAGGAGATCCTCTCAGGATGAATGTAGCATTATTCTGTTAAAAACTGAGGATGACAAAAGTAACACAAAAAATAACAAAAGCTAGACAAAATAAAGTTTTTAAACAGTGATATGTTATTTCCTCTCTTATGGATGAAACCTTCTATCTTGAGCCCTCATGAAAAGGCATCTTATACTATCCAGATTGCAAACTGGATCTGGTAAACACTTGGGTGCGCTCACTTGATGCCTTTTCGCACACATGCTAGACACCAACATAACATTGGGAGAACAGGGAATCCTAAAATTATTAAAATTCTCCACACCTCTTGGGTACTGGTATAGACGAAAGCTGCAATTCAACATCAATAATATATTCAATATTATTCTTGGAGTCAATAGTGAGTTTTAATTATAGTTCAAAAGTTTTATTTTCCCATAAATGTTTTAGTTTTTCTTTATTAGGTCATCAAAGTTACAGACCATTGCATGAAGCATGTTCTGCAATCTATTAGTATTCTAATATTCTAAATTAATATAAGTAAACTGTTTTGTCCATGACAAGCTAAAAAAAATGAACCTTGCATCGGTTTAGTTTGTAGGAACTATCCGTACTCACATAGCCTACTGTAACAAACTGCTAAGTAGAGAATGGTCTAGGTAGAAATCAATCAGTCTGAGTCCAGAGCTCTAAAGCTAGAGGTTGGGTTTGAGAATTAATCTGCAGCTGCTGTCTCTTCTGTGTCCTATCACTCCCTCTAACAGCAGCCTTCTGCTCTCAGTGCTTCTAGTTGCGAGTTTTCTCACATTTTCCCTGGGAAAACATTTTATAAATATAGTACAAAGAATACATTTCTGCAAATAGATTCTTCCAAGATATTACACATACAATCATGTGTCCAGTTTTTCATGTGAAGGGAACACCTTCTGTTAGTGTGGCTTTCTGAATGAAGAGCAGTACGTAAATGTATCATAAAATGTTTCATAAAGCATTTGCCTGGAAACATGAACATTGTTTCTTGTACGCTTTACTCCCTGAAAAACAGAACACTTGTATAAGTTTAAAGTTCATTTATACTTTGTAATTTCATTGTCACGCATCTTCCCATCATGAGTCTATTCATAAAGAAGCAATTTTCTGATTAGTTTAGCAAGCTTTGAAATTCCAAAACAGGTCAATAATCTGGAATCCAATATACGTTTTGCAGCAAAAATACATGAAATACAAAAAAACACATTTCAGTTAATCCAGTGCTATACCTGTCCTAAATCCTAGATGTTTTAATACAAGGTATAAGAAATAGTTGCTTCTGTTACCCAATGGCTTGTACTGCCAGGATGGTTCATGGGCAGTCTTGGCCACATGGTAAAATAAATGAATAGTAAAAATTTAACAAACATGGAGGAAATGTACCTAACAGTTTAACCCTTTTCCCTTACAAAAAAACAAAAATGAAATGCAAATAAATGCTGGACGCCTACTGCAACTTTGTTCCACCCACCATAACCACAATCAAATTAAAAACTTGAATAAAGGCACAAATATATACTGATGCATGCCCCCTACCAAACAATACCCTTATCCAAAAGTTTTTCAATGTACTTGTGATGTCACAAAAGTCCTTAAAACCCATTAGTGTATGAGCAGCGGGAATTTCACAGAGAGAGAGTGATCCTTTCACCTCAAAATCCAAATGAAAAGTGACCAAGAGATAGACAAAGCAATTGAGCAGCCTTCTGGAGAGGAAGAGGAAGTTTGTGTTTCTGTGGAACGTCCTTACTTTTAAAAAAAAAGTAAAATAAAACAATGTTTTTCACAGTAAAAAAAAACAACCTAAGCCATCTGTTTGGGTAGAATATTTACTTGACAAATCATATGATTTATTAACAGTGGATGTAGATCAATGTTGAAAGCAGGATGCATGTCAGGTACATTCTTGTATATCCTGGTCCCAGTCTGTTACCATTAATGGCGAGTGAAATTAAGTTAAATATTTATTTGAAAAAATAGGAACCCTCCTTAGAAATGATTAGGAAGTAATTGCTCCATAGTGATGTAGCTAGGTGATATACACTCTCCTCTTCAATTGTAGTTTGTTTTCTTGTACTTCCATTTTACTGCTCATGTATAATTCAACATTGTAGTCATTCCAGAAAACTTGTTCTATTCCTCTCAATTTTTTTCAATCTAGTTTTTATGGCTACCAATGAATATGTTCTACATCCACCTCCATTTTTGTAAAAACCTGGCAAACCGGAAATAAAATGGAAACTGTGGATACGCATTTTTGATAATTATTTGCTGGCTATTGATGCTATTCAATACAATCCTGCTAGGAAATTGGCTTTATTACTTAGTTATTTAGGCACTGAGGGGCAAAAAGTATTTGACAATCTTTCTTTACTACCCAATCCAGGAGGAGATAGTGATTGAAACATTTATTTGGAAGCCAAAGAGAGGTTAAAAAAACAGTATTTTGATTAAGGCAGTGTACTTTTAGAAAGACATAGGCCCTCATTACAACCCTGGTGGTCGATGATAAATGAGCGGTAATACCACCAACAGGCCGGCGGAAACACACATGGAATTATGACCATGGCGGAAACTGCCCAGACAGTCAGTCACACACACACACACAACACACACCCCGCCCCCAACACCATACATGCAACCAGATGCAGCAACATAACATATCTATCCCGTGCCCCTCAGGAATAATGCAAGGTCAAAATGATTTGAAGAAAGTGAGTGTAATCCGATAAAATACTATGCATAGGTGCATCAAAATCAAAACGTATATACATATTTACAAATGTAGGGACACTGCCCAGTCCTCAATGTCTTTGGGCCACAGGCCCACAACACATAGGCCAAGGACTCACCTCACTCCTTCAACAACACGGAGAGAGCACAGCAGGGGCATTAGGTCACAAATAGACAGGCACCTCAGGGGGACAGGGAACAGGGGGGCACCTCAGCCGGAAGATGGTACAATACCACTGGTCCTGGAGGGGGCAACATGCCCTGTGCGCTGTCCTGAAGAGTGCAAGGCCACAGTCTCTCAAGTGGGTGGTTTACCCACTGCTTGGTCCTGGGAAGTGCAAGGCCACAGTCTCTCTAATGGGGGGTTTGCCCACTGCTTCCCTGTTGCAGCTGGGGGTGCCACCTTGCCCTTCCTTGAGGCATCTGGGAGTGCCTTCTTGGCCTACCTTGCAGTACCTGGTGCAGGCACCCTTTCAGTGTGGCTGCCTGGTGCCAGGTATCCTCTGCCACCTGGAGTAGCTGTCAACACTATTGTGGCCATGGATAAGTTGGCTGAGGGTCTCGCCTGGGCTCTGACCACCCTGGCCTGACGTGAAGGACGAAGGGGAGGGGTAGGGAAGAGGTCAACGGTGGAGAGGAAAAGTTCCTTAGGGACATTGTGGTGGGAAGAGGGTGAAGGTTTGGGAGTGGAGGAAGAGGGAGAGGTTGTAGGTGTCTGCCTGCTGAGTTTGGGTGCAGATGCATGGGCTGGATGCTGTTGTGAGGTGGATTGCTGTTGGGTGTCTGAGTGCTTGCATTTGTGTACTTTGGTAGGAGGGGACACAGACACAGTGGGAGAGGACACAGGGAATGTGTGCCTGGATGTGGGGGTGGTGACTGCCAGTGAGGGGTGTGAAGTGATGGTCGTGATGGTGGTAGTGGATGAGGATGTAGTGCATGCAGGTGTGAGTGTAGATGCAACTAGGAGGGAGATGGATGAGGAAGAGGAGGCAGACAGAGTGGAGGCAGTGGATGCTGGTATGTCTGCATCTGGATGGTGTTTGTGTGAGTGCCTGTTGGATGATGTGTGGTGCTTATGTTTGCCTGACCCACTCCTGTGTGTTGCCTTGGGTGCATGATAGTCTGCCTGTGTGCTTGTGATAGGTTAGGGTTGAGGGAAATGGGATTGGGTAGAGGAATTTGGATGGGGAGGCTAGAAATGGGGACAATGGCTGCCATCAGCGGGGTGGCAGAGCCTGGATTGATGTCTGTTGGGCCGCCATGCCAGTGTGAATGCCTTCCGAGAATGCATTTTTCTGTTGCATTTGGGCTGCCAGACACTGGATGGCATTCACAATGGTTGACTGCCCAATAGAGATTGATCGCAGGAGGTCAATAGCCTCCTCACTCAGGGCAGCAGGGCTAACTGGGGCAAGGCCTGGGGTGAAGGAGATGTACACCCCCTGGGTGAGCGGGCATGGGAAGCACGCTGAGGGGCTGCTGGTAGGGCGGTGCTGGTACGGGGGTAGCGGCTGTACCTGTAGTTGGGGTGAGCACAGAGGTGTCTGCCACCCCTAGGGAGCTTCCTTCAGGGGAGGTATCACTGTCCAAACTGTCCTCTCCTGTGTCGACCATGGTGCTCCCCTCGTCCTCCGTCCCACTGGTGCCCTCACCGTTGGTGGATTCGGCATCCTGGGTCCTGTGGGATGCAGCTCCCCCCATCGCAGGTGCCTCTGCTCCTCCACCAGATGATGCTAATGCACAGACGGACAGGATGACAAAACAAAAAGGGGAGGAAGAGACAAAGGATACACTTGGTCAATGACGGCAACAATACCACAGTTGGCGTACACCACACACACACACACACAGGGAACAGTCCTACGCACTAGGCAATGCACTACCAGTCACAATGCTAGTCACTAGCCCATGGGCAGTGACTCCTAATGCCAATTGCAGCACACCTGAGACTGACAGACCTCTGCCCAGTAGTGGATGCCTACTAGCTTGGTTGGAGTAAGTTTATATCAGACCCTGCCCAACATGGGACCTACACTGCAATGTCTGGCCTGGCCTAGGGGCACCCACAGGCCCTCATCCCCCACCCGGATACCACCCCACCACGCACAAGTTGCATATTGTGGCACTGTACTCACCCCCTTGTGGTTGCTATGATGCCCCCCAAGCGCCCATCCATCTCCGGATAGGCCACTGCCAGTATAGGCCGTCAGAGGGGTCAAGGTTCGATAGGCACCCCTTCCTTGTTAAAAGGCCATCCCCAGCTGGGCCTCTGCTGTCTTCCGTGCCCAGCGTCTCAGGTCCTCCCACCGTTTCTGACAGTGGGTGCTCCGCCTGCCGTAGACTCCCAGGGGCCTCATGTCCTTGGCGATGGCACGCCATATACCCTTTTTCTGATGGGCACTGACCTTCAGAGAAATACACATAGGAAAAGGTATCAGTCAGACCGTCCTGCCTGTTAAACTCATGGCTCAACATAGCCCTTCACATCCCCTTATGTATAGACATGGCCCAGCATACATGCTGCACGCTGCCCAGAGCCCATCCACCAACCCCCCCCACACGAGGCCTTCACACACACCACTCCATGCATTTATGCCCCATGCATCGTGCTCACAGTGTACTCACCTGTTGGTCTGGAGGCCCATACAGCATTCGGTACTGGGGTAGGACCCCATCCACCAGTCTCTCCAACTCTGCTGAGGTGAAGGCATGAGCCCTTTCCCCAGTCACACGAGCCATGGTAGGTTCCAGACACAGGTCACAGCAGCACAAGCAGTGTAGGTCCTCTCCTGTTGAAGGTCAGGTAGCAAGTGAGCGATCACATAGAAAATGGCAGCCACGTCCACAGCAGTGCACACTATCACCGCCGGCGTAGATCACCACTGGCCACTGTACCCTATAGGGCCCAATGTTAACCAATGAGGAGTTGAGCGTCGGTTCCCGACCACCTCCCGTAACGGCGCACAACTTTAGCGGAATTACCTCACTTCCATCTGTCCCTCCACACAGGACAGACGGATACCATTTTGGGTGTGGGGGGAGACAGGCCCTTGATAATAACTGTGTCACAGTTAAAATTTGTACATTCATGACAAATCCCACTTACCCATTACAAACTGACATCATGCATTGTACTGTTGTGGCTCCAATGTTCAGTTTGTGACCGGCTCCTCACTCTTTTGTCCATTAGATTGCTACAGCTGCAGATGAATAGGAGATGGAGACATACCCTCATGTACAGAACCCTGGTGGACTTGGCAACACTAGAGGACAGGCACATCATCCTCACCTATAGACTTGACAGGGCCACAGTCACAGAGCTGTGTGCCTAATTGGAGCCTGACCTGATATCTGCTATCCGTCACCCCGACTGGGATCCCCTGTCTTGTGCAAGTTCTATCAGTGCTCCATTTCCTGGCAACTGGTTCTTTCCAAGTGACAGTGGGCTTGGCAGCAGGAATGTCACAGCAAATGATCTCAATAGTGCTGACAAGAGTGTTGTCTGCCCTGATTAAACACATGTGCAGCTACATTGTTTTCCCCCAGGTGGAGGATTTGGCCACAGCGAAGTCTGATTTCTATGCAATGGGACATATCCCCAACATAATTGGGGTGATTGATGGAACTCATATTGAATTTGTCCCCCCATTACAATGAACATGTGTTCAGAAATCGTAAGAGTTTCTACTCCATGAATGTACAGATGGTGTGCTTTACCGGCCAGTACATTTCCCATGTCAATGCTAAGTATCCTGGGTCGGTGCATGATGCCTTTATCCTGAGGAATAGCAGCATCCCAAATGTCATGGCCCAACTACAGAGCTACAGGGTGTGGCTAACAGGTGAGCCATGGTTCCCACCCAGTAGGTGTCGTGTATGGGTATGGTGTGGGCCATATGTGATAGTGTGTAGCTAAATGTTGTCCCTCGATATTTGCAGGTGACTCCGATTAACCCAACCTATCATGGCTATTGACCCCTGTGAGGAATGCCAGGACAAGGGCAGAAGAACGTTACAAAAAGGCACATGGGCAAACAAGAAGGATAATTGAAAGAACCTTTGGCTTCCTGAATACCAGGTTCAGGTGCCTCCATCTAACAGGTGGCTCCATCTGCTACTCACCCAAGAAGGTCTGCCAGATAATTATGGCATGCTGCATGTTGCACAACCTTGCCTTGAGCTGCCATGTGCCTTTTCTGAAGGAGGAGGAGCCTGTGTGGCAGCAGTGGAGCCTGTGGACAGTGAGGGTGAGGAGGCAGAGGATGAGGACAACAGAATAGAAGTGATATGACAATACTTCCAATGACACACAGGTAAGACAGTGTTCACATTTCATTGTCATTATTTTGTATATCTTTGGCACTGGCATGCTGTTATTTCACACTCTATGCCCATTTACTGTACCCTTTGGCAATTCATTTTACAGACGTTGGTACCAACCTATCGCTCCTGGTGTGATCACTGTAGCCAACTAAAGGTCTTTCCTATGTGCACAATTACTGTACAGTTGAATTGCAATGTTTGAACCTGGTTAAGCGAATGCATACTTTAAAAATGTAACATACTCCATACTTGTTTTTTTCCAAGGGTGTTTATTAAAGTGCTAAGAAGAAGAGGGGCAAGTGCATTGGGATGGGGCGAAGATAGAGGAAGGTCTAGGGTATTGTTCCAGTCTATTTGTAGCACAGGTGTATTGTCAAAGGGGACATACAAAGGGGAGCAATGGCAGTTCAAGGTAGACAGGGTGACAGAGTAGGACACAAGGGTGACAATCTTCCTGGTGGGTTCTTGGCAATAGTCTTTGGCTTCTGCCTGGATCACAGGGGGATGGGTGCTGGTGGCCTGTGAGTCCTGTGACAGTGCCTCCTGTCCACTGGCGGCAACGGAGGTGGAAAGCAGTTCAGATGTCTTGCTAGTGGCAGGGGCCCGCTGTTGTGAGACTGCCTCCCTCATAATGTTGGCCATGTCTACCAGCACCCATGCAATGGAGACCAGGGTGGTGTTGATGGCCTGCAAGTCCTCCCTGATCCTCTGGTACTGTCCCTCCTGCAGCCGCCTGTTCTCCTACACATTGTCCAGGATCTGGCCAATCGTGTCCTGGGAATGTTGATATGCTCCCAGGATTTTGGTGAGTGCCTCCTGGATAGTCGGTTCCCTGGGCCTGTCCTCCCCCTGGTACACAGCACTCATCCCAGTTTCAATTCTGCCCCTCAGTCCCCTAAACTGTGTGCCCACTGACCCCAGGTCCCTGATTCTCTTGGGTATGAGTTGTGCCCTGGGGTCCCTGGAGAGGTGGACGCACTGCTGATTGACATGTCCTGGGGACAAAGGTGTGGGTACGGTGGGTGGGTGCTGTGGTGGTGTTTCCAGATGGGGGAGGCTTTTTGGTGGTGTGTGACTGGGCCTGGGTAACCGAATGTCCAGAGGTCCCTGATGGGCCAGGTTGGTCATCCAGATCCAGGCGACGAGAGTTGCTGTCATCATTGTGGGCCTCTTCAGTTGGGGGACTGGATCGTGCTGGCACCCCTTCTCTGGTGACATTGGCTGGGATACCTGTGGATATGTAAATTATGTGTTTTTGTTTCTGTGTGTGACATATTGTGCATTGTTGGGTTGCCCTATTTGTTTTTATTTGCCCTGGCAGCTTTCACTTGTGTAAGCTGGTATTTGGTGGGTTAGATCCTTCTCTCTAGTGTGCATGCTTTGGTAGTAGGTGTCCATGCAGGGCTGTGAGTGATGTCCATGCATTGGTAGTGCATGCAGGGCTTGGCATTTGAATACGTGGGATGTGATGGTGGGGTGTGTGGTGGAGCGATGGGAGTGAGGTTGAGGGTATGTGATGGCATGCAGGTAGGGGGTAGTAGTAGCACGGAGTTGACTTACCAGAGTCCAGTCCTCCTCTGACTCCGGCCAGGCCCTCAGGGTGCACGATTGCCAAGACTTGCTCCTCCCATGTTGTTGGTTGTGGGGGAGGAGGTGGGGGTCCACCGCCAGTCCTCTGTACAGCGATTTGGTGTCTTGCTGCAATGGAACGTACCTTCCCCCATAGGTCTTTCCACCTCTTCCTGATGTCATCCCTATTTCTTGGATGCTGTCCTACAGCATTAACCCTGTCCACGATTTTCCACCATAGCTCCATCTTCCTAGCTATAGATATCTGCTGCACCTGTGCTCCAAATAGCACAGGCTCTACCCTGGATGATTTCCTCCACCATGACCCTTAGCTCCTCCTCTGACAATCAGGGGTGTCTTTGTGGTGCATGGGTGTTGTGTAAGGTAAGTAGGTGACGGTGTGTAGGGTAATGTGTTGGGGTGTGTGATGTGGGACGAGTGTTGTATAGGTGTGAGTGGTATGTGGCTGTGGTTGTATCAGTGGTCTTGCTGTCTCTCTCTGGTGGCAATTATTTATAGTAGTAAAGAGTTGTGGGTAATTTGGCTGTGTGTTTTATAGTGGTGTGAGTAGGTGGGTGTGGTGTGTGTATGGGCCAGGTGTGTGTTACTTAAATTGACCAATGTAATCTTGTTTTGTATGTGTGTGTGTGTGTTTTGAGCGCGGCAGTATGTACCGCCAATGGTTTACCGCAGTTGAATGTCCGCCATGGTAGTTCATGGGTCATAAAGTGATGGGCGTTGTTTTGTTGGCTTGAGGGTGTGGGTTTTGACACCGCCACTTTGTCACTGACCTTTGGTGTGGCGGACTTGTGTCTAAATACTGACGGATTAGTGTGTGTGTGTCATATTATGGTGAACGGATATCTGCAGCGGAATGTTGGTGGCAGTCAGCATTGCGGTAAGTGGGATTTACCGCCAATGTCATAATAAGGGCCACAGCCACATTCTGAACACCTGCAGAGTAATCTGTACTAATTTTAATCATTCTTTTAAAGCCCAGAAGCAGTTGGGGATCATTCATTGTGCTAATAGAGTAATGATTTAAGCCCTTATATGGGACTTGCCAACACGTTGGACCTCAATCTACTACATGTTGTAACATCTGTGAGCAGTACAAACCAATCACCACCTATGTCCTTCAAAGAGGAGGGGATGTGACTAGGAACAGCATGCCCATGGAAATGAACAAATGGGGCCTAGTCAAATGCCCACACAAATGCAACTTCCTTTGGAGACTTTCAAATGGGAAGCCAGCAAGGGGAACAGTACAATGAGCCAAGCTATCCCCTAGTTTCATCTGCTACAGAACCAGTTAAAAAAGGAATTGCAAAGATTCGCCAGTGTGAAGCGTATGAGTGGTTCAGAGCTTAATCCTTCACTTGATTGTTAATACAAGGCTACAAAACGACAATATGTCCTCCAAACTATGCATTTGTACCACAATACTTTATCCATGATATAGAATGTACTGTCCACTTTCATTCCTTTTTCAGAAAGAGGACAATGCTGTTGGCTCGCAGTAGCCAACACCAGCAGCCTCACAAGCAACAAAAGAATTGGACCCAACCTCCACAATGGCTTTCTAAAAGCAAGGGTTAAGTTAAGTGCAGATGTAAAAGCAACAGAGTTTGAGCAAGAGGCATCATCAGTGACCATTCAGAGGATGGTTCAATATTATCTGGATGACCAAAAAGAGTTACACCTGGATCAAACCTATTGGTGTATTGGTTTAGGAAGATGCACCAAAGGCCAAAGCGCAGTAGGTAGGCAATAAAGTATCTGACTTGTCAAAGTGTGGAGAGACTGACCATGATTAAAAATAACCACAAGAAACAGCACAGGAGGTGGATGAGGGTGATCAGTCAGACTCAAATGTGTTAGCTGACCAACTTCTAGGCACATCCCTTCAGTTTGGGGAAAACATCTAGGGCCAGATGTAGCAAGACGCCAATTTGCGACTTGCAAATTGCGAGTCCCTGCGACTCGCAATTTGCAACTCGCAAATTGGTATGCAGTACGGTGTCTCAGACACCGACTGCGACTCGCTATGGGGTCGCAATGACCCACCTCATTAATATTCATGAGGTGGGTCGCTAATTGCGGCCCCATAGCGAGTCTAGGCACTCGCAAACATGGAGGCCTGCTGTCGTCAGCAGACCTCCATGTTCGTGACTGCTTTAAAAAAAGCAGTTTTTTTTTTTTAAGTGTAGGCCGTTTTCCTTAAAGGAAAACGAGCTGCACTTAAAAAAAAAAAAAAACCTTTTGTTTTGGTATTTTTTCAGGGCAGGGAGTGGTCCCTTGGACCACTCCCTGCCCTGAAAAAATATTTGTGGGTCCATTCACAAAGTGGAAGGGGTCCCATGGGGACCCCTTCCAATTTGCGAGTGGGTTACCATCCACTTCAAGTGGATGGTAACTGCGACTCCATTTGCGACCGCATATGTGGTCGCAAATGGAATTGCATTCCACTCCGAATCGCAAATAGGAAGGGAACCCCCCTTCCTATTTGCGATTCTGAAATGCATATTGCGAGTCGGTCCCGACTCGCAATATGCATTTCTGAATAGCAAAGAGGCTTTTGCGCCTCGCAAACGGCGATTTTCCCTGTTTGCGAGGCGCAAACCCTTTGCTACATCTGGCCCCTACTTCCCTGCCTGAGAAGGCCACAATAGAACCAACTTTCACATTATTGTCAAACTGCTTTGAAAATAAAATGGATGTAGCTAGGGGACAGTTTATATATTTGGTGCCTGACTCCTGTAGCCCCAACATTTATTCACATGTAAGGCTGAATTAGAGTTGGACCAGTGTGAATAGAAGAACATGTCTCTGTCCCACCTCTCTTCTTCATTTTTCATTCCTTAGCTGGCTGGCCTACCCTAGTAAAGATCATTCATTTTCAAGACTGCCATCCTGTTGCTTTCAAGGGAAAAGAAGAGATACAATAGACAGCCTGAATCCCAATATAATGAGGTGGTGAAGTTTCATTATCTTTTTTGTGAAGGATGTTTCTTTTAGGATTTGCCTTCTTACACTTACTGATATGATACCAAACAAGCTGTGAGACTGACAAAGATGCACTCCTCTTATCATTTACTGTGCTGTCATTTGAAATGTTACAACCTTCCATAATTATTTGTATTAGATTTAGCATAGTAGTTCTTACTGACTTTTCTTGCAATTTTGCTCAAACTGTCCACTAAATCTATTCACTTCAAGTTTAAACATTCTTTTAATAATAGCAGCTGCATTGGCCAGGCAGAAGAGCATATTGTTTACAGATACTGCATTTATTTTGTCACCTGTCATCTTTGCATATTAGAAGCTTTTGTTCAGCTGTAACTTCTGGCATGAACTCAAGAACCTTTTCATTTGCTGTGTACATATTTCACCGTATTTTCTACACCTAATTCTGTCATACAACAAACTATGAGTGATTTGATGTTAGATAAAGTAAACACTGGTGATACTTTGGAATTTCGAAGTCTGACAATTTCACCTAACACCATGCCATAGATTAATGTCAATTTGTTAAGTTTGCTTTTTTCTTTGCTCAGTATTTGCCGAAGCGGGTTTTAAAAACTAACAAGACTCTTTTGTGGTACTTTGCTTCGGTTACAACCTTATCACCACACTTAACTTGGCAAGCACTTTTGAGTCACTTAATGCAACTGCAGCATCTCAAACTCGATTACTCAATTTCAGTGTACCCACATTTATAAGCCCTGCCCCTGATGCTTTGTCACTTAAGAAACATGTATGTTTCAATTCACCAGCTATAAATGAAGCAACATACACCTTGGAGTTCTCTCTTGAAAATTGTCTTGAACTAGTTTTTTTTTTATTTCCTTGAAAGTGTGGGTTTGTCAAATTAGTTCCTGCAAGTTTGTGGAATTTTCCACCGTTTTCATATAACAGTTGTTTAACTACGTCATGATTTGTTAACAATTTTGTCTTTATGATTGATGGAAGTCTTTTTATTTCGTCATAAGCTAGCAGATCGTCAAGCAAACCTTTGCATCCCACTCCTTTAACTGAACATTTACTATTAGCTGGACACAAAACTTCTCGTAAATCTTGTTTACACAATACTCACAGATCCCAATCAATCTCACTTCCAACATTTTTGTATACTAAATATAAACTCTTCATTAATATTTACAAAGACACATCTTCTTTTGGTATACATTTTTACTCATTGACAGTGGATAATCCTTTCACAATTTCAGAAACCTACAACAACAACAAAAATTATTTGTTTGCAAGGAAAGTATAACATACTTTTTAATTACATCATAAGGTATTTAGTTATTGTATCCATTAAAAATGTCTCATGATTCATCAAGCGTCAACTAAAATCCAGAATTAGTACACCGTACAGGTGGCCATTTTCTTTTATGATGTTATATGGGCAAAGTAGTCATACGCTTTTTGGGTTCTACATAATAACTTATTTTTTACCTTATTGTTTAGCGCTGTCCAAGGGCTCATGCTGGTTTCACATTTTACATGATTTTGATGCTAAGCTACCTCACTATGTAAGTTCACTCCTGCAGTTCAACTTAACTATCAGCAATTTACCTCTACACATAGTAACCTTAAGAGTAGTAACTAACCAGTAGTAGTAACTCCTTTTTAAAGTGATATGGATTACCTACTACACACAAAGTTACTGCTCGAATAGTTACGGATGGAAAAGTTGCTAGTCGTAAACTCAGCAGCAGGTCCTCCATTAGGGTGGAGGATCATTGCCACACCTCTGAGAACCAGCAGATACAAACCGGAAAAATAGAAGGAAAGTAAAACATTTTTATTTTCATTAAATTTTTTATCACTGAGACCAGTCTAAGGGAGAAGCCATCCTGACGGACATCAGCAGGGAGAACGGGTCGTGGGCAATGTAAGTGTGCATGTCATTAGGTAAACTGTCTTAAAACTGCCAAACCAAGAATTGCACTCATGTTTCTCCACCTCGAGCTGTATTACACAGTTTGCTGGAGAACAGGCACAGACTCCATTTCCCTGAGTGAGCTCCAAACCAGTTCACTCAGACCAATCTCAACACTTCTCTCATACTGGGTAATAGTATACCAACCAGCAGGAAAGCAGTGTTTGGATTGGTTAGGGGCGTCTGGGAGCCTGTGTGAACCAGCCCATCGACTGCTGGGACAGGAGCAGAGGAGCATGCTCCTGAACCTATGTATTCAAGAAACTCAAAGCATAAAACACAAATCTCTCATTCATGCCGAACCCTGCCTTCAGGATTTATGAATCAGAGAGGAAGAAAAATATATTTTGCACATTATAGCCTGATATTCGCTAGAGAACAGGCCACAAACCATTTTTCCATTTTGTCTAATGAAAGAGTATTGTCAAAATTAATTCTCATTTTTTAACTGGATAAACAGACTATGCGTTTGGTAATGTTTTCCTCATCTCTTTACTTGCAAAAGGCACTTATGCCTGTGCACAAAGAGGATGTGTTTGAAGAGGATGTTAAAAGTGGCCTTTCTCTTTTACCTACATTGTTAGTGAAATGAAAGGTACAGACAGTTTAGGTATGTATTTATATTTTGTTACAGAGTGTGATGCAGTAGAGAAAATGATGATCAAGAAGATGTCACTTCGTAACATGCACTTTTGTTAGCTATGTGCTGATAAGTGAAAGAAGACTATTATGGATTATTTTCTTGTTTGCACATGTTCTTCTCTCGCACTTTGTATCAGGATTCTGCACTTTAACATAGTGGGATGATTGTGTCCATCCTTTTGTTAGTACCATTGCATGTTGATGCAATCTAATGCAATGATTGTGATATGCTTTTATGCACATGTTTTTTGCACTTTGTATCTGGAATCTGCACCTGCACTTTAGCATAGTGGAATATTTGTCTGTGGCCATTTTTCTGTTACCACCATGCCATGTTAATATAATCCAATCTGATTTAATGTGATTTAGTCAAAATGTGCCCATGCTAGGTGTTTTGGAAATAGTGTATACTGAAATGTGGGCCACAAAGAAATGTATATCATGGATCGCCAAATGATGCCTTCTGATATATTAAGGAAGAGTGGTTTGGTAAAGAATGTTACGTACGATTTAGTCTGTACTATGGCAATCTGCTCAGTAGAGAAGGTGTCACTCTATTCAACAGCTTCCAAAATGCAATTTTGATTTTTTTTAAATGGTAGACAATAAACACCATTCATGGCTAGCTTGTGTAAATCCAAAGTACAAACTTTCTCAACTCAGTTTTCTGTTATACGTTTAATATTTATGAATAAAGTTATCACCCACTATAATATCAACAAGAGTTCAAACTTATAGAAGTATAGTAGACCACACTATGTATTATTTCTGGCCCTTTCAATGACAATATTGGTAATTTGTCTCATTATCGTTTGAGAGCAGTGAATGTGGAACTTATTTGCATGCAGTAATCATACTTGCCTTTAAGAGAATAGGTTCGCTTATCTGGCCCGCTTTTAGGGCCAGATGTAGCAACAAAAGGTTTTGTGACTCGGAAATTGCGACTGCGAGTCGCTATGGGGTCGCAAAAACCCACCTCATTAATATTAATGAGGTGGGTCGCAATTTGCGCCCCCATAGCGACTATGGGCACTCACAGGGATGGAGGCCTGCTGGGAAGAGCAGACCTCCATGTCCGTGACTGCTTTTAAATAAAGCAGTTTTTTTTTTTCCAAGTGTAGCCCGTTTTCCTTAAAGGAAAACGAGCTGCACTTAGAAAAAAAAAAAAAAACTTTAGTTTCGGTATTTTTTCAGGGCAAGTAGTGGTCCCTTGGACCACTGCCTGCTCTGAAAAAATATATTTGGGTCCACTCACAAAGGGGTAGGGGTCCCATGAGGCCCCTTTCCAGTTTGCGAGTGGGTTACCAATCAATGCAAGTGGATGGTATTGCGACTCCATTTGCGACCGCGTACGCGGTCGCAAATGGAATTGCATACCACTGCGAGTCACAAATAGGAAGGGAACACCCCTTCCTATTTGCGAGTCGGAAATGCATTTTGCGAGTCGGTTCCGACTCGCAAAATGCATTTCTGCATAGCAAACACACGTTTGTGACTCGCAAACGGTGATTTTTGCCGTTTGCGACTCGCAAATGGTTTGCTACATCTGGCCCTTAGTTTCAGAATTCTATAAAATTCATACTCTGGTGATAAATGTGTGTCCGGCACTATTTTCATTTTCCTAAATAATTAAGATTGGATGAAACTTCTCAGGAGTTAATGAGAGGCTGAACATGCAAAAGTGAACCCAAACAGCAGAAAAACACAGAGGTGGCAGCCTGCAGATAAATACTCTTTATTTCTTTATTCTCCTTATCTGGAATGAGTGGGAGTGGGACCTAGTTTTGTGATGTCTTCCCTGTTAGCACAAGAACACCAACACCACCATTAATTAAAAAAAGGCCCTTTTGGGAAACCCTGCAATATGTTTTTGGAGATTATGAGAGGTACCATTGCTTATTCAATTTAGGGAAGAACTAGATAATACGTTTGTGGTGAAGTTGTCCTTTGGAAGGAGAAATAATACTATCACAATTTTGTTTATGTTGGCAGAACCTTTACTGGGCAAATAGTTACAGATGCTAGGGCAAGGGCAGGTACTATGCTAACTACTATACTATACTGTATAACTGACTGGTGGATGGGTGCTGCAAAACTTCATCAAGTGAAACAGAATTAAATTGACTACTATGCTGTTCCTAGGCAGTGCCACTCTGGTGGTGGGGTATACCTAATTACTGGACTGCGGGTAGAGGTAAGTAACCTACTGAAGAAGGCATACATGGCAAGAGCCATCAGGTTAGCAAAGTCTAGGGGGAAAAGGATATTTATTATGTGTTACAATTTTAGACAGCAGCTCCATGTTGCACTCTCATGTCAACAATGGACAGAGAGATAATGATGATGACAAAGAAAACAAGTAAAGCCCATTTATTTTTTATTAGGAGACACCCTCTCCACCCACAACAGTCCTAACCCCTTCCCAAGCCAAATAATGTTCCAAACGTTAAAAGTTTAATTTCTAAAAAACTTTGACCAAATGTCTTCCCTTTCCACCCTCTCCATCCACAACATGCCCTCCCAACTTGAGGGAATCCATTTCCCTGGCCAGTTCTGCTACCCATGCTGGAACAGTGCAGTCTTGTGCCTCAGCTGGGCCTTCTCATGCCTGTTGTGCAACAATGCTCACAGGACGTGGTGGTGGAGATGTGTGTTGAGTCGGGTGGTGGTACAGTAGGAGGTGGACACCGGCTGCATTTGGTGATGGCAGTGGCATGGCCAAGTTGTAGGCAGGCCTGGCTGCCAGCTCATGGAACTTGAGGACTGTGCCTCTTCTCCCTCCAGGACCACCAGCCAGCTATCCTCTGCAGCCACTGCTTTCAATTTCTACCCCCACAGCTGGATTATCTTTTGCCATTTGGAGCTGGTGCTGGTTGCTGCCTGTTGCCAGCTCTAGCAGCAGGAGTAGCCATATTAATAAAGTAAGAAGAACAAAATACAGAAAAACTATTTATGATGCTCAGCTCAATCTCTTGTTTATACTGTCTACAGTGGCACAGTACAGTTGCAGAATATTGCTGTTCCCCTGGGGCCATTGGAATTTAATTTGGATGTGATGATTGAGGATACTGATACTGCGCCAAGTTTTTTCTTTTTTTTTACCCAAGCATCCATCACATCCTAGCTAGGTAATCAATTATAGCACTGAACGAAAGGAATAATTAAGCCAAAACACCAGCATCTTCAAAATCGTTTTTATTAAGTTTAAATGATTTTATAGTGAAACTGAATACACACTTTGGGGGTCATTCTGACCCTGGCGGCCGGTGACCGCCAGGGTCACCGACCACGGGAGCACCGCCAACAGGCTGGCGGTGCTCCCGAGGGCATTCTGACCGCGGCGGTTCAGCCGCGGTCAGAAAGGGTAAACCGGCGGTCTCCCGCCGGTTTACCACTACCCCATTGAATCCTCCATGGCGGCGGAGCGCGCTCCGCCGCCATGGGGATTCAGACACCCCCTATCGCCATCCTGTTCATGGCTTGAAACCCGCCATGAACAGGATGGCGGTAGGGGGTGCCGCGGGGCCCCCGTAAGAGGGCCCCGCAAAGTATTTCAGTGTCTGCTTTGCAGACACTGAAATACGCGACGGGTGCAACTGCACCCGTCGCACCCCTGCAACTACGCCGGCTCAATTCTGAGCCGGCGTCCTCGTTGCAGGGGCATTTCTGCTGGGCCGGCGGGCGCTCTTTCGGAGAGCGCCCGCCGGCCCAGCGGAAATGTTTAAATGGCCGCCGCGGTCTTTTGACCGCGGTGCGGTCATTTCACGGCGGTACCTTGGCGGACGGCCTCCGCCGTCCGCCAAGGTTAAAATCACCCCCTTTGTGTGTTAAAATGTGGCAGTAATGTCACTGATAGTAACATTACTACTAGTAACTTTACTACTAGTTTGTTTACTAGTAGTCAACTTACTAGTAGTAACTTACCTTTGTGAAGACGAAATACTTTAGGGCTAAACTTAGATTTCAGATACAAATTTGGAATTTTGGTCTAACTTTACCTTTGTTAAAGAGACCCTTAGTTTGTATATCCTCCCTGTCAGGCTAGCACCATGCACCACTATTCTATTGAGGGTTTGTGTTGCCTTTGCCTCTAAGGATAGTTCTTATGCAGGAAGGTGTTCCTTTCTGCACAAAACAGTCTATGATGCTGTACCATGTTCATGTGGCACCCTTGCACCCTCATGATGCAAGGGTGCCTGGAATGGACCCCTAGGCGGCACTGAGTGTGACAGCACAGGGACAGAACAAGAATGAGACATTCTGATAAATAAGTGTGTCATTCTTGCCCTGTCCCTTTGACGCAGCGCAGCAAGTTATCTTTGCTGCCTTGCTCAAAATATTTATAACTCTGGGCCTTGGCCACTGGTGCAGTTAGCACTCTATTGATAAAACCTGGTGCATTATTAATACATCATGCCCAAACTCCTTTTGGAATATTGATAGTGGACACAAAAGCCATCACACTCTGATGCTAGAACAGCATTTATTTAAGTGAGGGGCACACACTAACACATAAAAACCTCCTACATTAACATGGTACAACAATTATAAATAAAATGTCATTTTTACCTTTGCACTAGAGTGCACAGGTAGCCATTGGCCACAATCATTGCTGCAAATATGTTGTCTATATATGATTATCTAGATTTATGTCTACACACAAACACAAATATCCAAACACACACACCCTTACACACATCAATTCACTAAAAATCGAAAGTTACAGAACCATTATAGATAGGTTCATATTTTACCCGCACAAAACCATAGAAATTCAGCTGCTATAGTTAGTTATTTCAAGTAACTATAACTCGTGCCCTAAGGTAACTAAAACTCGCACCCTCGCCATGCACAGTTTTCTCATCTACAATTTTAATGCAAATGCTATAGTGATATTATCAATGATGTTATAGCAGATGTCATGAGTGATGAAATATCTGGGGTAATTAGTAGTGCTGATGGATTTTTAGTGAAATTCTTCAATTCTATTTTCTATCTATAACATCTCTGTCCTTGCACTGTGATGCACCCACCCTAGCTTGCTGTCCATGCCCCCTCCTTTCCATTCATAGTCCAAGTCCATGCACCTGCTCCCTCATTACAGTCTGGGTGGTTCTTGTTCTGCCACTGCCCTTCCCACCTGCCCTGAACAGTTAGCTTGTTGCCCTTTCCACCTCCTTCCTATCCTCTGTTGTCCTAGTCCATGCACCAGCCCCCTCCCTCAGGCCGTGCGTAATCCAGTGTGCTACCATTGCCCTCCATTTAGACTGATGTCCCTGCCTACTCCTCCTGCCCTCTGTTGCCAAATTATTTGCCCAGTCATTGCCCTCCAGCTTACCCTTTGTGTTTAGCTGCTGCCCCCAGGTTCCATGGACCTGCCACTGCCCCTTCTATCTACTTTGAGTGTTCTGTTGAGCTGTTAACATCCTTTTCACCTGCTTAGCATGGTCATATGGCTACCATCTGACCCTGCCACCTCTACCCTGACTGTCCAAATTCCATTCCCCTATCTCTTCCCTCCTGCCCTCCATGGTCTATTTTGCTTCCATTCCCTTCTGTCCTCAATGCTCTAAGTGTAAACCCCCATTTACCACTTTCCATGCTAACAAGGTGGTTTTATAACCCAGGGTGGCTTTCCTGTTGTCACCTTTTCATTTAGGGCAGTCCATCACCCTTCCATCCTTTTATCCTCCTCCCCATCCCTCAAGGAGGAGGAAATGCTGCACCGTCTGGATCCAAAGAGAGCAATTAGCTTCTACGTGGACAGGACAAAAGAGTTTCAGACGAACAGTCAGCTCTTCATTGGCTACGTGGGAAAGATGAAAGGCAAAGCCGTCCACAAAAGAACACTAGCAAGGTGGGTCATTATTTGCATTAAGATATGTTATGCACTGGCAAAGAAGGATTCCCCAGAGAGCATTAGAGCTCATTCTACCAGAGGTAAGTCTGCCACTTTGGCTTTGGCTAGAGGTGTACCTGTTGTAGATATTTGCAAAACAGCAAACTGGGTTTCCCTCCACACTTTTGTGAAGCATTAATGCTTGAACTCAAAAGTGAGAAGCCTGTTTAGTGCTGCAACATTTCTTGGTATAGCCAGACAGGCACCTACCTCCGAGTGCAAGACTGCTTTGGGACTCTACACAAAAGGTGAGGAATCCACAGGAAGATGTATCAATCAGAAGAACAAGTTACTTACCTTCGGTAATGCTTTTTCTGGTTGATACTGTGTCTACCTATGGATTCCTCACTATCCCACCTGCCTACCCGTCGCCTGTCTAGTAATGCCAAGAATAAAATTGTTTGTATATATTGTACATATGTATTTCTGGCAAGTTCTATGTATAGAATGTATGTTTATATATGGATGTATATTGCATTGAGCTCATTCATGTTGTGCTTGTGATGTTGGTATTCACCAGTTCTCCTCAAAAGCACTGTAAAAAAGTTGGTGAAACTGACATCAGCACACTGGTGAGGACTTCTTATGGCTCTGAAGATGTGAGATGGAGTATTGTGCTGAGCCATTTCATTGTAACATCCTTGTTGACACGGAGAACTAGAAAGAAAAGAATATACGGAAGGTGAGGAATCTACAGGTAGATGTATCCATCAGAATAATTAGATTTATATTTTGCGGACGGGATATCTGTAACCAACAATGACAGAGTAACCCCTCTGCTGAAATCTAAATCACGCTCTATGTTGTTTTCCGCTGCATCCTCTGCCTGCCATTGGTGTACACCAGCATTCGTTTTGCAAGGATTATGTCATTGTCCCCTGCACCCCCTGCCTGGCATAGGCACATACCAGCATTCAATTTGTAAGGATTATGTAATTTCCTCTGCATTCCCTTCCTGCAGCAGGCACACACCAGCATTCATTTTTAAGGATTATTCTATGTTTCCCTGCACCCCCTTGCCTGTCAGTTGTCTACCATTACATGCACATAAAGTAAACTGGTAAATCTTTATATTGTTATCCTGATTGAAATATTATGTTATGGTTAGGATGGGGATGAATACACTATTTTTGTTCATTATCTGTGATAATCTCACTAAATTAAATTGCCTGTATGAATAATTTAATCTGCAAAAATGCCATATTTCACTAAATACTTTTCTTTTTTGTTTGCTTTTGGGTGTACTTAAGACATCACCCACAGTACTGCCAGACAGAAGGCCGGCACAAAGTGACGCCACACCAGCAGAGTCCTCCTTCGCGTTCCCTTGTCAGCTAAGTGCCAACTGACAGAAGTTGAAGAAGGCCGCAAACAAAGGTGTTCCTGCCAAGAAATGATGAGAAGAAGTAGATTGCCACCACTGGCTTGCTGCCCTCCACCTTCTTGAGAAAACGTGGTGTGCTTGCCACACCGCCCTCCGGGCAGCAAGCTGGAAGCAGCATTTCACATCAACTGCACCACCCCGACCTAAGCCCAAGCCTGTGTCTGTCGGTGAGACACCCACTGCAATCATGCCAACGAGCAATAAGTCTGAATTGGATTTTTCTCAGTCGCAAACTAGCATTCAAATCATCACAGGTAACTGAACAAAGTAGACAACAGATGCAGCAGCCAGCAATAGTTCTTCCTGAAGAAGGAACAGAACAGGAAGTTTAGCTTTCTACTGAGAAAGACGCAAATGCACACACCACTCCATACAGTGGTGCACATTGAGTCGCCCCACCGCCTAGTTGTCTCTGTGAGTCGCCTGTGACAATGGCAAAAAAATAAAATGATAATCTAATATAATATTAATAAGGGCATGTTCACACAGGAGGGGCCTTGTGAATGCAACCAGGCAGTGGCACGTTTGTACAATGAGAAGATGGTTAAAATGTTTGCGCTGGATCTCCTCCCTTTTTTGTGGGAAGAGTGGGAATTTTAGAATGTGTGGCGGCCATCTACCTAAAATGGAAGGTTCCCAGCTGGACCTATTATGATAGAGTTGCTGATCCAGTGGCCCTTCATGATGTGCTGCAATTGGTTGTACAAGCTTTGTAGTAGAGTACTGTTCACACTATCTGGTTGATGACAGACTTGAGGAACATTTGTCAAGCAATTGATCACATGTGTATTACTGCACACTGGCTAAGCAAACGTTATCTGCAGGTCTCAGTGCCAAAGAACCTTTTAAGAGCATTTGGCGGCATGCAACAGCAGAGATGTTCGCCATAGAGAAATCCCATTCATATTGCAAATAACTAGACCCAGAGGTCTCAGAATTGGATTTATTGCCACAGACAATGGCAGTAATATAGTAAAGGCCATGGCAGATGGTGGTTATTTCAGAGTTCTGTGTTTGGTGCATATCATCAACCTGATTGTGCAGGACTTTCTCATAAAAGAAGACATAGGCCCACAATTCAACCCTGGTGGTCGGTAATAAAGTGGGGGTAATACCGCCAACAGGCTGGTGGTAATTATTGCCAAACCATGACCATGGCGGTGAGGACTCAGCCACTTTACCACCCCGAACGCCAGGGCAGAAACAACAGTCACCACATCGGTAGCCGCCTACAGCCAGGTAGAATCCAATGTCCCACCCTCCCTATTAAGACCTTGCAATCTGCCACCTTTCCCGGGGCGGTACCAACGACATCAAAACCCTGGCAGAAACACTCCACAGAAGTGAAAGGACTCACCATTGGAGACACAGCAAACAACCAAGCCGACCTGGAGCTCGAGCTGCATGTGTGCCTAAAGATTTCCTACGTGCTACTCCACCACGAACACCAACGATGGCGAAGATGATGACGGTGATTACAGCTGCCTAGCACACAAGGGCGGGGGGAGGAAAAAGAGTCACACATGCAACACCCCCACCCCCAACACCATACACACAATCAGCTGCAGTAGAAAAACATATATACCCTGTTACTCGGATGGATAATGCAAGGACAACAGGAATTTACGAAAGTGAGTGTAATAAGATCAACACAGTATAAATAAGAAATACGCAGTTTAACTGGTATACACAAATGTACAGTTCAAAGGACACTGCCCAATCTTCAGTGTGTTTGGGCCACAAACCCACAAGCCAAAGTCCAAGACCCTAATTCTCACCTGCACCAATACGGTGAGAACGCTGCAGGGGCATCATTTGGAAAATAGGCAGGCACCTCAGGGGGACATGGAAAGGGGGGCACCTTAGCTGGCAGATGGAACAAGACCACAGTTTCTGGAGGGGGCAACATGTCCTATGCTTGGTCCTGGGGAGTGCAAGGCCACAGTCTCTGAAGTGGTTGTCTTACCCACTGGTTCTGGAGGGGGCATTGTGCCCTGTGCTCTTGATCCTGGAAAGGCAGGGGAAGGTGTTTTTTTTACCCACTGGTTATGGAGGGGGCATCATGCCCTGTGATCTTGATCCTGGGGAGGCTGGGGTTGGTGGGTGTATTACCCACTGGTTCTGGAGGGGGGCATCGTGCCCTGTGCTCTTGAGCCTGGGGGGGCTGGGGTAAGTGGGTGTCTTACCCACTGGTTCTAGAGGGGGCATCATGTCCTGTGCTCTTGATCCTGGGGCGTGCAAGGTCACAGTCTCTCAGGTCGGTGTCATACCCACCGTAGGTCGTTCCACCTCTTCCTGAAGTCATTCCTAGTTTTTGGATGCTGTCCCACAGCGTTGACCCTGACCACGATTCTCTGCCATTGCTCCATCTTCCTAGCTATAGATATCTGCTGCACCTGTGCTCCAAACAGCAGAGGCTCTACCCTGATGATTTCCTCCACCATGACCCTTAGCTCCTCCTCTGAGCATTGGGGGTGTCTTTGTGGTGCCATGGGTGTTGTGTAAGGTGTGTAGGTGAGGGTGTGTAGGGTAATGTGGTGGGGCGTTTGATGTGGGGTGCATGAGTGGTGTATAGGTGTGAGTGGTATGTGGCTCTGGTTGAGTCAGTGGTCTTGCTGTTTCTCTCTGGTGGCAATTATTTGTAGTCGTAAAGGGTTGTGGGGGTGTGTTTTATAGTGGTGTGAGTGGGTGGGTGTGGTGGGTGTATGGGTGAGGTGTGTGTTATTTAAATTGACCGATGTAATCTTGTTTTTTATGTGTGTGTGTTTTGAGCGAGGCGGTATGTACTGCCAATGTTTTACCGCAGTTGAATGTCCGCCATGGTGATTCGTGGGTCATAATGTGATGGGCGTAGTTCTGTTGGCCTAATGATGTGGGTTTTGATACTTTTTTATCACTGAGCTTTGGTGTGGCGGACTTCTGTCTGAATACTGATGGATTAGTGTGTGTGTGTGTGTGTCATAATATTGTGAACGGATATCTGCCGCGGTGGCATGTTGCCGGCAGTCAGCATGGCGGTAAGTGGGATTTACCACCAATGTCATAATGAGGGCCATAGTCAGCAACATTCTGAACACCTGCAGAATAATCTGTACTAATTTAAATTACTCTTTTAAAACCCAGAACCAGTTTGGGGATCATTCAGTGTGCTAAAAGATTAACAATTTAAGCCCTTATATAGAACTTGCCAACACGTTGGACCTCAATCTACTACATGTTGTAACATCTGTTTGAGCCGTACAAACCAATCACCACCTATGTCCTTCAAAGAGGAGGGGATGCAACTGGGAGCAGCATGATCATGGAAATGAACCAATGGGGCCTAGTCAAATGCCCACACAAATGCTGCTTCCTTTGGAGATTTTCACATGGGAAGCCAGCAAGGGGAACAGTACAATGAGCCAAGCAATCCCCTAGCTTCATCTGCTACAGAACCAGTTAAAAAAGGTGTTGCAAAAATTTGTCAGCGTGAAGCGTATGAGTGGTTCAGAGCTTAATCCTTCACTTGATTGTTAATACAAGGCTACAAAGGGACAATGTGTCCTCCAAACTGTGCCTCTGTAACACAATACTTTATCCATGATATAAAAAATACTGCCCACTTTCATTCCTTTTTCAGAAAGGGGTGTTGTACAAGACCTGGATTGTTGAGCAAGTGATAGACCTGGATGAAAAATGTCTAGAAGTTAGAGTCCCGAGTGGAAATTCTCGCATGCAGCCTTAAACCTACAGAGAGGTCTATGCTGTTGGCTCGCAGCAGCCAGCAGCAAAACCAGCAGCAGCACAAGCAACAAAAGAATTGGACCCAGCCTCTACAATGGCTTGGTTTCTAGCAGCAAGGGTTAAGTTAAGCCCAGAGGGAAAAGCAACAGAGTTTGAGCAAGAGGCAGCATCAGTGACCATTCAGAGGATGGTTCAAGATTATCTGGATGACCAAAAAGAGTTACACCTGGATCAAACCCATTGGTGTGTTGGTATAGGAAGATGCACCAAAGGCCAAAGCGCAGTAGCTAGGCAATAGCGTATCTGACTTGTCAAAGTGTGGAGAGACTGACCATGATTAAAATGAACCACAAGAAACAGCACAGGAGGAGGATGAGGGTGATCAGTCAGACTCAAATGTGATGGCTTACCAACGTCTGGGGGGCATCACTTCAGGTTGGGGAAAAAAATACTTCCCTGCCCGAGAAGGCAACAATAGAACCAACTTTCACATTATTGTCAAACTGCTTTGAAAATAAAATGGATGTAGCTAGGGGACAGTTTATATATTTGGTGCCTGACTCTTGTAGCCCCACCATGTATTCACATGTAAAGCTGAATTGGAGTTGGACCAGCGTGAATAGAAGAACATGTCTCTGCCCTACCTCTCTCCTTCATTTTTCATTCCTTAGCTGGCTGGGCTGCCCCAGTAAAGATCATTAATTTACAAGACTGCCATTCTGTTGCTTTCATGGGAAAAGAAGAGATACAATAGAAAACCATTATCCCAATAAACCAATATAAAGATGTAGGGAAGTTTCATTATTTTTTTTGTGAAGGATGTTTCTTTTAATATTTGCCTTCTTACATTTACTGATATGATACCGAACAAGCTGTGAGACTGACAAAGCTGCACTCCTCTTATCATTTACTGTGCTGTCACTTGAAATGTTACAACCTTTTATAATTATTTGTATTAGATTTAGCATAGTAGTCCCTACTGACTTTTCTTACAATTTTGCTCAAACTGTCCACTAAATCCATTCACTTCAAGTTTAAACATTTTTTTTTAAATAATAGCAGCTGCATTGGCCAGGCAGACGCCATGCTGAAGGGCATATTGTTTACAGATATTGAATTTATTTTGTCACCTGTCTTCTTTGCATATTAGAAGCTTTTGGTTCAGCTGTAACTTCTGGCATGAACTCAAGAATCTTTTCTTTTAATCATGTGCTGTGTACATATTTGACTGTATTTTTCACACCTAATTCTGTCATACAACAAACTACAAGACATTTGATGTTAAATAAAGTAAACACTGGTGATACTTCAGAATTTTGAAGTCTATCTGACAATTTCACCTAACACCATGCCATAAATTAATGTCAATTTGTTGTGTTTGCTTTTTTTTGTTTGTTCTGTATTTAATGGTTCAGCTGTAACTTCTGGTATGAACCCAAGAATCTTTTCTTTTAATCATGTGCTGTGTACATATTTGACTGTATTTTCTATACCTAATTCTGTCATACAACGAACTTATGAGTGATTTGATGTTAGATAAAGTAAACGCTGGTGATACTTTGGAATTTCGAAGTCTGACAATTTCACCTAACACTATGCCATAGATTAATGTGAATTTGTTGTGTTTGTTTTTTTCTTTGTTCTGTATTTGCCGAAGCAGTTTATAAAAACTAACAAGACACTTTTTGGGGTACTTCACTTCTGTTACAACCTTATCACCACACTTAACTTGGAGAGTACTTTTGAGTCACTTAATGCAACTGCAGCATCTCAAACTCGATTAATCAATTAGAGTGTACGCACATTTATAAGCTATGTCCCTGACGCTTCGTCACTTAAGAAACATGTATCTTTCAATTCTCCAGCTATAAATGAAGCAACATACACCTTGAAGTTCTCTCTTGAAATTGAAAACTGTCTTGAACTAGTTTTTTTTTTAATTTCCTTGAAAGTTTGGGTTTGTCAAATTTGTTCCTTTTTGTTTTATGGAATTTTCCACAGTTTTCATTTAACAGCTGTTCAACTACATCATGTCTTTTGAAAAATGTTGTCTTGATGATTGATGGAAGTGTCAAAGCCCAGCTCACCTGAGTTCTTGTTCAGTTCTGATGGAGGTTGAAGACAATCCGACCCCACCCTGAAACTGCTTGTTCCAGCACACTAGTTTTTAAAACAGTGCACTAAGAACAGAAGCTCAAGGGAAGGGGGGAAGTGGATAAAATAAAAAAAAAAGAGACAACACCGTTCTTGCGTTTCCACTGTTGAAGTGCTGCACAAATCTGCGGCCCTTTCTGACTTCTGTAGAAACTGGTGCCTAATGAAACATAAACAAAGAACAGATAAGTGCAACCTATTCCTAAATGGGTTCCTAACTATCCCTTTATTTATTAGAAATTCTCTTCTAAAAGTACCTCTTGGATCCTGGTCTCTAGTTTCCAGGTTTGGAATGTGTTACTGCTCTGGGATGTGTTTTCTATTACTGTAAAGCTTCTAAAACATTAAACAAATACCATTATCAGAATTACCAATATCAAACATTCATCATAATATAACTAAAGCCTAAATTCCCAATAGCAGACTCACTTTTCGCATATTTCCAGAATCTTTTATAAAACAAATACTGTACTTTTACATCAAAATACAGCATGTAATTTGTGCAAGTCCTTGATTTACTGTTTGCCTTGCTGTCAATGGTTTCCACTGTTCGATTCCCAAAAGTTCCATGAAAAAAAACAATGTCCGCTTCACAAAGTCCTGCAAAATACTCCTGCAACAAAGAGCCTGAATCACAATGCTCGTGGAAGGCACTTCGCCTCAAACTGTCTGTACACGAATCCAGAAATTGCCGTCAAAGCTCCCTCAGGTAATAAAAAGTTTTGCACTTACTTGTTGCTGGCAAGAGATACTGATCAGTCTAACCTTGTCTTCTTTCTCTTTTGCAGGTTACTCGTAGGAGAGAGGCTGAGGCAAGGAGGAACCGGAAACCAGAAGAAGGAAGAGCCAGCAGCTGCGCCCATTGAAGTCAAAGAAAGTCTGTAAAGAGCAGGAGTGCCAGCGCCGAGGGATCTGTTCTCAGGTAAGCGGGAGGTAGACGAGCACAAGCACTGGGTGAGGCTCGGGGGATGCCTTTTATAGACAGGGCTGGGTGTGGTTCGAAGAGCTGGGTGTGGTTTGAAGGGCTGGGTGTGGTCCTCACATGCTGCACATGTTCTTGGAAGGTGTGCAGAGCTGGGTGTGGTTTGAAGAGCTGGGTGTGGTCCTCACATGCTGCACATGTTCTTGAAAGGTGTGCAGAGTTTCAGTTATTATGCAAATGAGTTGGATTAACACATGGCCTAGGGAGGAGTGTTTTAAAGAAGCCTTGGTAAAAGCAAGGCCCAATGTTTAAACAAAACAGCACATCAAACAACATACACAGAAGCCTAGGGGGGGGGGGGGGAAGGTGAGATAACAAGAAAGGCTTTCAATAGTAAGTTTAAAAGGGAGCTATTACAGAACCCACTAGTGCAGTGAGAGGGGACATGCTCTTTGCTGTGTACAAACCCTAACAGGAAGTCCTTTTATTTTGTCAAAAGCTAGCAGATAGTAAATGTTTAGATAAAGGAGTGGGATGCAAAGGTTTGCTTGACGATTAGCTGGACACACTAAAACTTCTGGTTGACACAATACACAAATCCAAACCAATCTCACGTCCAACATTTTGCATACTAAATATAAACTCATTAATATTTACAAATTCACATCTTCTTTTGGTAGACATTTTTACTCATTGACAGTGGATAATCTTTTCACAATTTCAGAAACCTGCGACAAAAAAAATAAAATGTTAGTTTGCAAGGGGAGTATAACATACTTTTTAATTACATCATAAAGTATTTACTTACTGGATCCATTAAAAATGTCTCATACTTCATCATGGGTCAACCAAAATCCAGAATTAGTACACTGTACAGGCAGCCATTTTCTTTTATGATGTTATATGGGCAAAGTAGTCATACAGTTTTTGGGGTCTACATAATCACTCATTTTTTACCTTATTATTAAGCTCTGTGCAAGGGATCAAGCTGGTATCACATTTTATGTGTTTTTGATGCTAAGCTACCTCACTATAAGTTTACTCCTGCAGTTCAACTTAGCTATCAGAAATTTACCTCTACACGTAGTAACCTTAAAAGTAGTAACTAACCAGTAGTAGTAACTCCTTTTTAAAGTTCTATGGATGACTTACTGCACACAAACTTACTACTCGTATAGTTACTGATGGAAAAGTTGCTAGTCGTAAACTCAGCAGCAGGTCCTTCATTAGGGCAGAGGATCATTGCCCCACCCCTGAGAACAAGCAGATACCAACATTAAAAATAGAATGATCGTAAAACATTTTTATTTTCATTTAATTTTTTTATCACTGAGGCCAGTCTAAGGGCGGAGCCATCCTGATAGACATCAGCAGGGAGGACGAGTCGTGGGCACTGCAAGTGTGCATGTTGTGAGGTCAACGGTCTTAGAATGGCCAAACCAACAATTGCACTCATGTTTTTCCAACTCGAGCTGTGTTACACAGCTTGCTGGAGAACAGGCACAGACTCCCTGAGTGAGGTCCAAATCAGTTCACTCAAACCAATCCCAACGCTTCTCTCATGCTGGGTAATAGTATACCAACCAGCAGGACAGCAGTGTTTGGATTGGTTAGAGGAGTATGGGAGCCTGTGCGAACCAGCCCATCGACCGCCGGGACAGGAGCAGAGGAGCATGCTCCTGAACTTATGTATTCAAGAAACTCAAAGCATAAAACACAAATCTCTCATTCATGCCAAACCCTGCCTTCAGGATTTATGAATCAGAGAGGAGGAAAAATGTTTTTTGCACATTATAGCCTGATATTCCTGAGAGGACAGGCCACAAACCATTTTTCCATTTTGTCCAATGAAAGAGTATTGTCAAAATTAATTCTCGTTTTTTAAGTGGATAAACAGACTGTGCATTTAGTAATGTTTTCCTTATCTCTTTACTTGCAAAAGGCACGTATGCATGTGCACGAAGGGTGTTTGAAGGTGTCACTTCGTAAAATGCACTTTTGTGGGCTATGTGCTGATAAGTGAAAAAAAGGCTACTGTGGATTATTGGCTTGTTTGCACATGTTCTTCTCTCGCACTTTGTATCTTTAACATAGTGGAATGATTGTGTCCATCCTTTTGTTAACACCATTGCATGTAAATGCAATCTAATGCAATGATTTTGATATGCTTTTATGCATGTTTCTCTTTTGCACTTTGTATCTGGAATCTGCACCTGCGTTTAGCATAGTGGAATATTTTTCTGTGGGCACTTTTCTGTTACCACCATGGCATGTTAATATGATCCAATCTGATTTAATGTGATTTAGTCAAAATGTGGCCATGATTGGTGTATTGGAAATAGTGTATACTGAAATGTGGGTCACAAAGAAATGCATATGATGGATCGCCAAATTATGCCTTCTGATATATTAAGGAAGAGTGGTTTGGTAAAGAATGTTACATACGATTTAGTCTGTACTATGGCAATCTGCTCAGTAACTTTTTTTTTTTTTAAAGAAAAGGTGTCACTTTATTCAACAGCTTCCAAAATGCAATTTTGATTTTTTTTAAATGGTAGACTATAAACGCCATTCATGGCTACTTGCTTGTATAAATCCAAAGTACATTCTTTGTCAACTTAGTTTTCTGTTATACGTTTAATATTTATGAATAAAGGTATCGCCAACTACAGTATGCGCACGAGTTCAAACTTATAAAAGTAGAGTAGACCATGCTATTTATTATTTCTGGCCCTTTCAATGACAATATTGGTAATTTGTCTCATTATCCTTTGAAAGCAGTGAATGTGGAACTCATTTGCATGCAATATTTGTACTTGCCTTTAAAAGAATAGTTTCTCTTATCTGGCCCCATTGCACTTTCAGAATTCTATAAAATTTGTGCTCTGGTGATAAACGTGTGTCCGCCACTCAGGTTTTATTTTCATTTCCCTAAATAATTAAGATTGGATGAAACTTCTCAGGAGTTACTGAGAGGCTGCACATGCACTGTGCAAAGAAAATTAATTTACATAACCAAAAAGTGAACCCAAACAGCAGAAAAACACTGAAGTGGCAGCCTGCAGATAAGTACTCTTATTTTTTTCTGTTATTCTTCTTTCTAAATAATCCGACCGTTGGAGTTCTCCTTATTTGGAATAAGTGGGAGTGGGACCTAGTTTTGTGATGTCTTCCTGTTAGCACAAGAACACTAACACCATCACTAATAAAAAAAAGGCCCTTTTGGGAAACCCTGCAATGTGGTTTTGGAGATTATGAGAGGTACCATTGTTTAATCAATTTAGGTACGAACTAGTTAATAGGTTCGTGGTGAAGTTGTCCTTTGGAAGGAGAAATAATAATATCACAATTTTGTTTATGTTGGCAGACCCCTTACTGGGCAAATAGTTAAAGACGCTAGGGCAAGGGCAGGTACTACGCTAACTACTATACTATACTGTATAACTGACTGGTCGATGGGTGCTGCAAAACCTCAAGTGAAACAGAATTAAATTGACCACTATGCTCTTCCTAGGCAGTGCCACTCTGGTGGTGGGGTGTACTTAATTACTAGACTGCGGGTAGAGGTAAGTAACCTACTGAAGAAGGTATACATGACAAGGGACAACAGGTTAGCAAAGTCTAGGGGGAAAAGTAAATGTATTATGTTTTACAAATTCAGACAGCAGCTCCACGTCACACTCTTGTGTCAACAATGGACAGAGAGATAATGATGATAACAAAGAAAAAAAGTAAAGCCCATTATTTTTTTTATTAGAACCCACCCTCTCCACCCACAACAGGCCTAAACCCTTCCCAAGCCAAATAATGTTCCAAACGTTAAAAGTTTAGGGGCATATTTATACTCCGTTTGCGCCGAATTTGCGTTGTTTTTTTCGACGCAAATTCAACACAAAACTAACTCCATATTTATACTTTGGCGTTAGACGCGTCTAGCGCCAAAGTTCATGGAGTTAGCGTCATTTTTTTGCGTGAAAACCTTCCTTGCGTTAATGATATGCAAGGTAGGCGTTCCCGTCTTAAAAAATGACTCCGATGCATATGCGTCGTATTTATACTCCCAGGCAAAAATGACGCCCGGGAGTGGGCGGGTCTAAAAAACCTGCATTAGCGCCAGATTTTAGCGCCTGGGTCAGGGCAGGCGTTAAGGGACCTGTGGGCTCAGAATGAGCCCAGAGGTGCCATCCCCTGCCCCCAGGGACACCCCCTGCCACCCTTGCCCACCCCAGGAGGACACCCAAGGATGGAGGGACCCACCCCAGGGACATTAAGGTAAGTTCAGATAAGTATTTTTTTTAAAAAAAATTGTGGCATAGGGGGGCCTGATTTGTGCCCCCCTACATGCCACTATGCCCAATGACCATGCCCAGGGGACAGAAGTCCCCTGGGCATGGCCATTGGTCAAGGGGGCATGACTCCTGTCTTTGCTAAGACAGGAGTAATTTCAATGGGGGTTGGGCGTCGTAAAAAAATGGTGCAAATCGGCGATTTTTTTGCCTCAGCCTGACTTGCACCATTTGTTGGACGCCCATACTCCATTTTCCCCCTACGCCGGCGCTGCCTGGTGTACGTCATTTTTTTTAACGCACACCAGAGAGTGCCGGCGGCTAACGCCGGCTAACGTCATTAAATAAATCCGGCGCCCGCATGGTGCTTCAGAATGGCGTTAGCCGGCGCAAATTTTTTTTGCCCCGTTTTGCGTCAAAAAGTATAAATATGGCCCTTAATTTCTAAAAATCTTTGACCAAATTTCTTCCCTTTCCACCCTCTCCATCCACAACATGCCCTCCCAACTTGAGGGCATCCATTTCCCTGGCCAAGTTCTGCTACCCATGCTGGAACAGTGCTGTCTTGTGCCTCAGCTGGGCCTTCTTATGCCTGTGGTGCACCAGTGTTCATAGGACATGATGGAGGAGAAGTGTGTTGAGTCTGGTGACGGTACAGGAGGCAGTGGACACTGGCTGAAATTGGTGATGGCAGTGGCATGGCCAAGTTGTAGGCAGACGTGGCCTGTGCCTCTTCTCCCTCCAAGACCACCAGCCAGCTATACTCCACAGCCACTGCTTCCAATTTCTACCCTGACAGCTGGGCAGCTATCTTTTGCCATTTGGGGCTGGTGCTGGTTGCTGCCTGTTGCCAGCTCTAGCAGCAAGAGTAGCCATATTAGTAAAATAAGAATAACAAAACACAATTTATGATGCTCAGCTGAATCTCTTGTTTATACTGTCTACAGTGGCACAGTACAGTTGCTGGATATTGCTGTTCCCCTGGGGCCATTGGAATTTAATTTGGATGTGATGATTGATGATACTGATTAGTCACATAACCTGCGGCAAGTTTTTTTACCCATGCATCAATCATATCATAGCTAGGTAATCAATTATAGCACTGAACGCAAGGAATAATTAAGCCAAAACACCAGCATGTTCAAAAACTTTTTTTTTGTATTAAGTTTAAATGATTTCATAGTGAAACCGAATACACACTATGGCCCTCATTACAACATTGGCGGTAAATCCTGCTTACCGCCGCGCAGAAGAACACCAACACACCGCTGCGGCGGTGGAATTCCGCTACAGCTATTACGACCCACAGTTCAGAATCCACCAAAATCTAGACACCCACACAAGTCCGCCACACCAAGGGTCAGTGATAAACTGGCGATAACAAAACCTCCACCGTCACGCCAATAGGAATACGCCCACACTATCACGACCCACGAATCTACGTGGCGGTCATTCAACCACGGTATTCCATTGGCGGTACACACTGCCTTGCTCAAAATACACACACATTTACAAAATACAACCACATTGGACAATTCAAAATACACACACCTGATACACATACACACACTACTCCCAGACACCAAATACAATATAAAACACACACCCAAATCACCCACAAACCCTTAAGACTAGAATTGCTAAAGAAGGCCAGAGAGAGACACCACCATCAACAAACTAACTTCCACAGGCATACAACACCATCACTCACACAACATCAACGCACCTCACACAACACACACAAACACATCCCCTCACACATCACAACACACACCACCTCACACATCACCCACGCCACCCCATGGCACCGCAAAGACACCCCAGGTTCTCTGAGGAGGAGCTCAGGGTCACGGTGGAGGAAATCATCCGGGTAGAGCCACAGCTATTCGGATCACAGGTGCAGCACACCTCCATAGCTAGGAAGATGGAGCTATGGCGCAGAATCGTAGACAGGGTCAACACAGTGGGACAACATCCAAGAACATGGGATGACATCAGGAAGAGGTGGAATGACCTACGGGGGAAGGTGCGTTCCGTGGTCTCAAGACACCAGATTGCAGTTCAGAGGACTGGCGGCGGACCCCCTCCTCCTCCTCCACAACTAACAGCATGGGTGGAGCAGATCTTGGCTATACTGCATCCTGAGGGCCTCGCAGGAGTAGCAGGAGGAATGGACTCTGGTAAGTCAACTCTTTACTACCATATCCCCCACCCTCACCCACACCCCCATCACTCCAACACCTCACATATGCCCCACTATCACAAACCACCCATTCCAACACCAAGCCCTGCATGCAACAACAAAGCATGGACACCCATCACCAAAGCATGTCCACTACAGATACCCACACAGACCTCAAAACAATTATCACACAAGGTCCTACAAAAGAATGTAAGCACTGGGGTACAGGGGCACCTACCCATTGCACACGATGGCACACACAGATGCAGTAATCATGCCTTTACACCCCTGCAGGACTTCTACCCAACGTCACCGGACAGGAGGTTCCAGACATGTCCACCCCCCCCACAGAAGAGGCCCACAGTGATGACAGCAGCTCTGTCCAACTGGATCAATAAGACCACCCCGGCCCATCTGGGACCTCGGGACAGTCAGTTCTCCACACACTGGCACATGCCACCACAGAGCCTCATCCCTCAGGAAACACCAGCACAGCACCCACCCAGTGGGCCCATCCCTCTGTCCCCAGGACACGTCAAGCAGCAGTGTGTCCACCACTACAGGGAACCCAGGCAAACCCACAAACCCAAGAACAGCAGGGACCTGGGGGCAGTGGCAGTGGGCACACGGTTCAGGGGACAGAGGAAGAGGAAAACATGGGAACTGGGAAGACTGTTGTGAGACAGGGGGAGGACAGGCCCAGGGAACCCACTCTCCACGAGGCCCTCTCCAACATCATGGGAGTGTACCACCATTCCCAGGAGACGATGGCAACGGTACTGGACAAGTTTCAGACAGAGAACAATGCCAAGACCCCCGCCAAGAAATGAGACCACCCTGAATGTCATCGTTCTGTCCCACTTTGTCGCCCTGTCCATCCTTAAACTGCCCTAGCTCCACTTCCTATGCCCCTTTGGGCAATGCACCTGTGAGACAAACAGACTGGACTCTGCCATGGACATTCCTCCACCATCACCCCTGACCATTTTACAACCCCCTCCACTATTTTGCACTTAAATAAACACCCTTGAATCACAAAACAATCTGGAGTCAGTCTGTGCTTTCACAAATGTGTATTTGCTATAACTGAGGAAAATAGCAATGTCCATTGTATTGTCAACATACCTATGTCACAAAGCTCTAGTCCATGAGGTAACATAGCAGAGGTCACACAGTGGGACCCACATCTGTGAAATGGAAAGGCAAAGTGACAGGTCAGGGTCCATACACTGGGTGAAAGTGACAGACATATGATTGGTCTAACAATTGTATGAGACGTAGGAGGCAGTGATGTCTTCTTACCTGTGTCTCACTGGAAGTATTGCTGGATGACGTTGTTTCTGTTGTCAATATCCTCTTCTTCTGCCTCCTCTTCTTCACTATCCACAGGCTCCACAGCTGCCATAAGACCTGCTTCTGGACCATCCTCCTGCAGAAAAGGCACCTGTCGTAGCAAAGCCAAAATGTGCAGCATTCAGCAGGCCACGATGATCTGGCACACCTTCTTTGGTGAGTAGTACAGAAAAACACCTGTCATATGGAGGCACCGGAACCTGGCCTTCAGGAGGCCGAAGGTTCTTTCTATAATCCTCCTAGTTCGCCCATGTGCCTCATTGTAGCGTTCCTCTGCCCTTGTCCTGGGATTTCTCACTAGGCTCAGTAGCCATGACAGGTACCCAGAGTCACCTGCAAATGTTGAGGGACAACTGTTAGACACACACTAACCCTTAGGGACAACCCCAGACCCAAACAACTATTCACAAGGTACAGGGTCCTTGTCCTCACTTATTATCCACACACGGTGCCTCTGGAGTTGCCCCATCACATAAGGGATTCTGCTATTCCTCAGAATGTAAGCGTCATGCACTGAGCCAGGAAACCTGGCATTCAAATGGGAGATGTACTGGTCGGCCAAACACACCATCTGCACATTCATTGAATGATAGCTCTTCCGGTTTCTGTACACCTGTTTACTCCTGCAGGGGGTAGCAAGGCCACATGTGTCCCATCAATGGCACCTATGATGTTGGGGATATGTCCCAGGGCATATAAGTCACCTTTCACTGTAGGAAAATCCTTCACCTGAGGGAAAACGATGTAGCTGCGCATGTGTTTAAGCAGGGCAGACAACACTCTGGACAACACATTTGAGAACATAGGCTGGGACATCCCTGATGCTATGGCCACTGTAGTCTGACAGACCCACTTGCCAGGAAATGGAATACTGACAGGACATGCATTAGAGGGGGATTCATGTGGGATGGAGGATAGCTGAAATCAAGTCTGGCCCCAACTGGGCACACAATTCATGGATTGTTGCACGATCAAGTCTGTAGCTGACTATTACATGTCTCTCTTCCATTGTCGACAGTTCCACCAGCGGTCTGTACACCAGAGGATGCCGTCATCTCCTCACCTGCCCCAGTGGACGTGCCTTATGGACAAGAACAGCGAGCACAGAGTCAGCCATCACTGAGGTAGTAAAAAAATAATTTATTGCACACATTTGTCAATCCGCTATGTGCCTGTCTCTGTGTGTATGCAAGGCCTAGATATGTGTGACACATTAAACAATAATGCCATGTGGCCCCCTGAAATGGCGGCTGCCTGACCTGTAATGTGGGACAAGGGAATATGAGGTAACTGCGCCGGCACTATCCTGCATTGGTTAACATTGGGCCCTATGGGTCGTAGGAGGCAATGACGATGTACGCCGGCGGTGACGGTACGCACCGCCACGGACGTCCCGCCATTTTCACTCTGTTCACTCACTTGATACCTGACCTTCCACAGGAGAGGACCTACACTGCAAGTGCTGCTGTGACCTCAGTCTGGAAGCGACGATGGCTCATGTGTCTGGGGAAAGGGCCCCTGCCTTCACTTCGGAGGAGTTGGAGAAGTTAGTGGATGGGGTCCTCCCTGAGTACATGCTACTCTACGGTCCTCCAGACAAACAGGTGAGTACACTGTGAGCATCCTGTATGGGCAATGGATGATGATGATTGGAGTGGTGTGGATGGAAGATACGGGGGGGACTGAGGCCTGCATGAGCGGACGGTGAGTGTATGTTCGACAGGGCAAGGGTGGGAACTTGGGCCAATGACTGATGGTCCGGAGAGTTAAAGTTTTCCTTTTCCACTGTACTATTCCTCTAGGTCAGCGCCCACTAAAAGAAGGATATTTGGCGTGCCATCGCCAAGGACGTCCGGACCCTGGGTGTCCACCACAGAC